>NC_080418.1:81203406-81852637 GCF_029873635.1 Malania oleifera | reverse complement strand
TATAATCTGAATGTTATGGTTTTGAAGCCTGTATATTATGATATTCTGAAAATGCTGTAAATTATTTGTCTACATATATACTGTAAATCATAATTCTATAAATATGGTAAAACATGTTTTTGTACATAAATACTATAGATCATGATATATATTCTAAAAACTATATATATTCCATACTGAACAATATTTACTCAGGCCACTCAATTAATGAATAAAACTTATATACTTAAATTTATATAACTATAAAATTTTAAACTCTGTTTCTCATAATCAATTACTATAATTTACTAGAAAAATTCCTGATTTAACTAACATAGCATATTTCCCTTACTTGGAAAACTAAGTTCGTCTACTAACTTTCTAACTTATGCCCATGGCATTCATAATTCCATAATCCTGAAATTATACACACACACACACACACACACACACACAGATATATATATATATATATATATATATATATATATATATTTCCCTATTAATCAACTGAATTTCCAAAATAATTTCCATACCCACATTTCTTAAATTTTAAACTATTTTTCATCTTACCTGGGTTCTTGGAAACACCCACTAGGTTCCTTAACCTACCTGCAGTATAAGCCCCAAAACCTTGAATTCACAACACCCAAATTTAATCATCCCAAACATCAGTATAACAACATCTAAAACCAAATCTGGGTTCAGAAAAACCCACAAGGCAAATAACCCTTAAATAACCTATTTACCTTGATTTTGGGATGGTGCCCAAACTTATCAAATTGAAATTCTGCTCCGGCTAAGTTGTAGAGAATCTTCCCAGGATCATCATGGTAGCTTCTGATTGTCAAATTGGGGGAGAAATAGAGCTGGAAATCTAGAGAGAAGGCAGAGAGACCGAAATCTAGTGAGAGAAAGAATAGGAAAAACCAATCTGCTCTATGAAATCCCAAATTTTGCATGTTTATAAGTAACTTGACACGTGGCTTCGTCGACGAGACACATGGCCTCGTCGACGAGGTGAAGAATGTAGTTCGTCAACGAAGGTAAAGAACTCATTGACGAATCAATGGGTCTAAAATACACCCTCTCGGTATCTCTTCGGCGATAAGACACTAAGACTCGTCCATGAATCCTATAGGGAGTTCGTCAATGAAACCAAGATATTCGTCGACGAACCCTGTTTTGACCCTTTTAAAATTTTCCTTCCTCTCTATCATTTAGTTATTATAATTTCTGAGTCGCTACATTCCTAATCACACGATGATTTTTATATTCTTTTTAAATCTTCCTTTATTTATTTATTTATTTTATTTATTTAATTGTTTATTTGTTTGCTTATTTATTTATTTATTTATTTCAAAGGAGTTAATTAAAGACCATTATATTCAATTTGGGGATAATTCATAATTAATTAGGTACTGTTCGTAGAACGGGTGTGTAGGGGTTGGGAATACCTTCCCCTAGCATAACCGAACTCTCGATCCCAATCCTAGTATATGCAAACTGATACTATTCTTAATTAAGTAGTAATCAGGTGTTCTAACTGCACTGAGAAAAATAGGACAATGGTAACTCCAAATTCCACTTTTTCCCAAAAAAATCACATCTTATTTTATTACCCTCGCCTCCCCGAGGCATTGCGCTCCTGGGACATCGCGACAGTTTGGTGATTCCATTGGGGACATTAGAGAGTAGAGCCTTTAATTAATTAGAAATTATCCCAAATTTGAATTTAATAAGTCTTTTAATTACTCTGTCTTATTTTGTGAATACTGCTTATATAATTGTGAATATTTGATTGTATATATTTGAATATTTACTTGTATATCTATTTTATGAATATTGTGATGAATATTTACATATATGTTTGAATATATTCGATTAATTGTGAATATTTGTTTCTATATCTATTTGAATAAGCATGTGAATGAGGAAATAATTGTGAATATTAATGATGCAGATGTGTTTCTAATTCTATTTATATAATTGAAAAATATTTTGTTTTGTTATATCTATTTGAATAAGCATGTGAATGAGGAAATAATTGTGAATATTGATGATGTATATGTGTTTCTAAATCTGTTTATATAATTGTGAATATTGTGGTGAATATATATATATATATATATATATATGAATATATTTGATTAATTGTGAATATTTGTTTCTATAGTTGTTTATATAATTGTGAATATTTTTGAATATTTGCTTGAATATTTATTTTGTGAATATTGTTAGGAAGATTTGATTGTATATATATGTTTGGATATGTAATTGTGAATATTTGAGTATTGAATGGTATGTGGGGATGATGGGAATAGGCTAAGCATATGAATTCACATACACTTTCACAAGTCTTCTACCCAAGGTTCACTATTTAGGAATAGAAAGGAGCACAACATCGTTAACCCTTATGAGACAAAGTCTTTGGTGGTGCGTGAACTACTCCGCTCAATTTGAAATTTTTCTAAGCCTATTGGGTAAGGATAGGGAAAATGCTGGGAGCATGTTGTTAATAGGGATTAGAGCTCGAACCACACATATTTTAACTCTAGCTTCCTCCCTTTGGATAGAGCCTTGGTGAAAACATGTAGGAGATAAATTCACATGGGGTTGGGACTGGAGCTTCATTCTTCTTCACATGACTTAGTCCAGTCTTTGTTGTTTTTGTTTGATTTATTTTCTGTGGTTTCCCACACTTTGCATCCATTTTAGGCATACGTGTTACTTTGTCAAAATTCTAGAAACCCTAACTCACCCTATGGACAACTTAGCAGTGGTATACAATGAAGAAGAAATAGAGGTTCAGTAGTTTTTTGGAGTTCAAAAAAATCATTAGAAAAATAGTTGAATTAAGGAATTAAGGAAGGACCTGAGGGGTAATCTGGTCAAATCAGTGTATTCAGCGATTTACCCCTTCCAATCTCCATCCATTGTGCCTTTAAGAAGTTCCAACTTTTTTTGATGAGGTTTTGTTGTCAATAGTCTTGCCTTAACAGGAATAATATAGGAAAAGTAGGGCATGAAAGAATTCCTAACAAAAAAATTTGTCAGAAACAAAATACTTAGTAGGTGGGGCAATTCTTAGGAGTCAGCAGAGGAAAATAGATTTGGCTACAAGTTGGGGAGGACAACCTGAGTCTTAAGTTGGGGAATGTATATCAAGAGCTGGGTTGAATAGGGGGTTTTCATTAGGTGATGAGGTTTTTCCTAGAATTCTAGCAAAGTAATTAAGGCTGTGTTGGCCTTACAAGGCTTAAAATCTTGTTATCTTGTTTTGATGCTAACAAACAAGTGAAATTTAATGTATCTGTGTGAGTCATGATATTTCAGGGTTCATATATGTGAAAGTAAGGTCAAAGTGCCCACAAGGATCAAATATGATGGGAGCAAGGTCAAAGTGCTCACAAGGATCAAATGAAGCTTAAATGAGCCAAGACATGAATTACTTGTTGAAGAACATGAGGACATGAATAAGTTGTTGAAAGCCAAGGCATATTAAAGTCAAAAGATCCAAAGAAAGGAAAAGTAAGAAATCTTAAAGAATATGGAAGCTTGAAGAAAAGATGGATTCAATCCAAGGACAAAGCATGAAGACTCAAGAACTTAGAATGTTAATATTTTAGAAGTCTCATGTAAGTGTTTTAATGTTTAAAATATCGTTTGAAATATTTTGAAGCTCTTAGGTTAACTTCTTAGACCTAGATACTTTTTAAAATACCTGAATAATATTTTTAAAAGGTCAAAAATTATTTTAAAAAGGTTAGAATCATTTTTGGAATAAAGAGCACCAAAAGGAGTTTTTTCCCAAATGCTGTTAGTTTTTATACAGCCACATTGAGGTGAATTTTTATCTATCAAAAACTCATTATTTTAAAAGTGGTAAACATTAAAGTTGTAGGATTTTCTCTTAACTTTATTTTGAAACCAAGAACACCTAATTTGTAGTTATGCAGAAAAAGTTATGGCCAAAACACTGAAATAGGGTCACTGCTGTCAGACATTTAAAAACTGTTCAACAGGCAAATTTTTAAAATTCTAATGTTTTAAATTATAGCCATTTGAACCTTAAATATTCTAATAAATAGGGAAATTCTTTAAGAAAACTTTTGCAAGTTTGAAAGCCTATAAATACATGGTTTTGCAAAACAAATAAAAATGCTAAGAATTGAAAATTCTGTTTTGAGGAGCTGAAAGTACTCTTGTTCTTCCTAAGTTCTCTTGCTCACTCATTGAAAAATTCTTTTGCTGAGAATTTTGAAGTGCTGATCCTTCTTCCTTTGAATTCCTACTGCTAATCCTCTTCTAAGAAGGATATTGGTGAATTCTACACTTGAACGTCATTCTATTTCGTATTGATATTTTACATTGAAGTTTATAGTGCTGAAATTATACTAACTTGCTCTTTGAGAGAGTATACTTGTACGCAGATTTTATCTTGTGTTTCTTATAATTCATTGACATTCCAAGGAGTTTGGATCGTTGGCTAAGTAAGGGGATATTGCTTAGAGAAGCGAACTCTAGCCTATGTAAGGAGTGACCGAATGAGGGAATATCGTTTGGAGAAGGCAGGCTCTAGCCTTAACCAAGGAATCTTGTAATCGGTTTTGTTCCACTCGTCAACGGAACAGGTTTAGTGAATACTTTGGTGGTTTTCCAAAGGCAAGGACGTAGGCTGGGTATAAGCCGAACCTCGTAAAAATCTCCGTCTCACTCTCTCTTTCCCTATTCTTTATTTTCAGTACATATTTAAATTGCGTGGATGATTTAAATTGAAAATTAAATATACCATGCATATTTGGAAATCAAGTAAACTTAAAGATTAATTTTGATTTGGGTTGTGGAAACTAAAAGGGAGTACGTTGGTGAAACCATATCTTGCGGAAACCATACAGGAGTACGTTTCTTCGTTAAACACTCAAAGATAAATTAACTGAAAGTTTATTTGAGTTTTGAATATTTGGAAAGAGTGATTGAATGTTGTATTGAACATCATATTAAGCAAATCCATATATACAGGGCTTGATTAAAATTTATATCTAGGGCTGACTACAAAAGTTTTATTCTATTTGTGAAAGGATTGTTGAATATTAAATTACATTTTTCACAAGGTTTTCAAATTCATAATCACGGGGCTTATATAAACAAACAAACAATCTCAAGATCTTATATTACCAAAGTGTTGAATACCTTATATCTTGGTTTGGTTGTTTGATGTTTAACTTGTACTTGGCAAATAAATTGATTGTTTGGTTTGAAGATTGTATTTAATTGATTGGTTGTTTAATTGTGTTATTGATTGGATAAAAGAAATAAGTTCTTGTGTGATTGGTGAAATTAAACAAACAAGTTAAAGAATTGGTTAAGTGTTTAAAGAAGTTAAGGATTCTTAAAAGAAGTTAAAAGAAATTTTTAAAAGCCAATTCACCCCCCCTCTTGGGAAGCTATTCCTAATTTCAGGCTGCATGCATATTCATGTATTTGTGTACATATTCATGCATTTGAGTACATGTTCTTGCATAATCTAATAAACAAAAAAAAAAAAGGCATTTGCAGATAGAATCATATGAACAAAGTTTGAGGGTGTCAACATTGAGTAGCAAAAGTATCCTTATAATACCAGGAGAAATGCTAGAATAATGAGTGAACAAATGGAGAACCACGTGATGGGTTTAGAAGTGGGTCAAAAGGAAATTAGTCAGGATGTAAGGGAGATTAGGGAACAAATGAGTTGACTCATGGAAATAATGACCATTATGAACAAAGAAAAAGTTGCACAGGTTTCTAAAGAAAAAGAGGATCCAGTATTCCCCCCTGGATACACTCTAGTTCATGGACAACCTTCATCCCAGCTAGCTGGCCTAGGACTAAGTACACATTCATTCAAACCCACTTGGTTGGTTCTCGGGTTCCCATATGTTAGGGACACCACCGATCATGGTATCAGATATGGGAATGGCAAAGGAGCATACGCCCAAATAGGAGGCTGATCATAAATTTGAGGTCCTAAAGGAGCGCCTACGGGCAATGGAGGGAATAAATGAAATTCTTCATTCTTGTCAATAAGAGGAATACAATTTTTTTAAAATTATTTTGAATT
The DNA here is from genome assembly GCF_029873635.1 of Malania oleifera. NCBI lineage: Eukaryota > Viridiplantae > Streptophyta > Magnoliopsida > Santalales > Ximeniaceae > Malania > Malania oleifera. The sequence goes on along the minus strand of NC_080418.1, from coordinate 81,846,555 downwards.
TGAATGAAATAAAAATGCTTTTCAGTCTGATCTTATCACATCCTTACTTTATTATCACATTTTTTCAATTTTTTTTTTGTTTTTGCTTGTGGTTCGTGCAGTGATATAGGGAATGGTTTTGCTAGTACAAAGGACTTAGAGCCAATAATGATTCTGGGAATCTATTCAATGGGGCTAAAAAAAAAAAAAAAGTATTCAAAACTGGAGTTTAGTAACGACCCCACTTCATCAATGTGTCCTTGGTAGTTTTAAAGAAGATGAACTACTGTAGAAGAAGATGTTGCCAATTCATAAGGAGCCTTGTGGGAAATAGATTTCAAATTATGTGGAGTTTTATTAGGAGAAGTAGATGGAGACGACTTATCAAACTTTGTCTTACATTTGATTGATAAAATCAATGAACAAAGTCTTTTTTTTTATCTAAATTGTGATTAGTGTCTAGAAGGTATGATTGTGTTCTGATCAAATGAGGGGTGACCATCTTTGGTTGACTAATATTATCAAAAGAACTAAACATTGATTTACCATTTTTTGACTCATTTGATCCTCAATTTTAAAGTAGATTTTTCTTAAAAGCCAGTTTACCAGAAATTTAACTTGGGTTTGAGTTTCCTAGTGTTTGAAAATTCATTTGAGGCAATGGTTACTACCAAAGGATAGTAGACCATTTTTCCACTACACAAAAGAAAGTCAAATAAGAAATCTCTTACTAGCTCTTCTGAGTCTGAAAAGTCTACTTCTTGAATAACCCGTCAAAGGATCATACCCCACACTAGGGCAGTTTCAATCCCAGATAAAAATGAGAGCAAAAATTGCTTCACCGAGGAAAAGCAAAAGGTGTAGTAAAAATAGAAAATAAAATAAAGAAGAAAGAAAAATGAAGAGAAAAAGAAGGGGCATACTTCCTAGGTGATCCTTGACCAATGTTACATTTGAAAATTTTGATAATTTTGAGCCTTATTAAACTCTTTTCTTCTATAACCTATATCGCCAGCCTACATTACAGTCCAAATGAAAGTTTTGACTAGATTGGTACATATCGTTGTCTCAAATAAATTGTCAGACTCGATATCAAGTCTGAACTACGTAATGAACTGATCCTGAAAAGGTATGTAAGCAGCTTGTTCAAATGACAAGTTCGGTCAATATTTTAGAAAAACTTTGCAATAACTGGGGCAAAAAATATCATTTGGGGAAGGGGTTTTTGCACCTTAGTTTCCCTGTTCTTGATGAAAACTAAATACTTAGCCTACATTTCATCCCATGTCTTAAAGTACACTCTGAGATTGGAATATCGAGCGAACTACTTAATGAGACACTAGTTATAACTCAAGATATAAATTTTGAAATGAGTCATGGAATACAAAGTAAGAATCTTTGAGTAGTGATGCAGTGGAGGAGTTATGTTTATTGCCAAAGGAGGCTAATTAAAAGAAAAAAGAAAAAAAAGGGACGTTTGCCCATTAATATGATTCTCTAAGTTAGCAACAAAGTTACATCAACGTCAAAGTACTGGTAAAATTGTTTCCTACTAAACAAGCATAGAAAATCAAGTAAAAGCAAATAAGTTTGAGCATTCCATTCATATCCTTAATGAGATTGTGTTATCTTATTGTATATTTATTAATTTAAATTTCAAATTGATTTTAAAAAATTAAGAATACAATCCAAAGAAAGTCCTTGTTGAGAAAAATCAAGATGAACATAATCAGTCATAAGTACACCAGGGTAGATGTCATGCCGAGTTCCAGGGGAACAAAAATATAGGGGCACTCATATCATATTGGAATTCAAAAATATGGCAAAGATCAGTTGCAGAGTTTGGTTTTCTGATCACAAATGTGTTTGAGAAAGAAAGTTTATACATCATTTCATGCATTGCATAAGAATGATAAAAAAAAAAAAAACATGCATACATATCATCATATCATGCACCCACTTAGTCATGGCATGCATGTTTCATTGCATAGGTTTTGCATATCCATTTTCATTCATGTTTAGTCAAATCCTTATTTTTTTTATAAATTAAAATGTTCGGAGTTCTACTTTAGGACATGGGGCATTGGTCCTTAGATCCAAATTATTTGCAAAAATGTTCAAATGTTGAGGCATTGGTTCTCATATCTAAATGATTTGTCAAAAATATTTTTCAAATAGCGGGGCATCGGTCCTCAAATCCAAGTAGTTCTTTCAAAATTGTTTCTTTTCAAAATTTCTTTGGAAACTGGGGCATTGATCCTCAGATCCTAGAGGATGTTTTTCAAAATGCCGAAACTTTGGTCCTTAGATCCCAAAAAAACAAAACAAAACAAAACAAAAAAGTAAAAAAATGTTTTCTGAATACTGCAGCATTACGCCTTCAAAACCCAAATAATCACTTCCAAATTGACCCTTTGCGGTCCCATCCAAATTGACCCTTTGCGGTCCCATCCAAATTTACCTTTTGTGGTCCCATCTAAATTGACACTTTGCAGTCCCATCCAAATTGACCCTTTGTGGTCCCATCCAACTTGATCCTTTGTGGTCCCATCCAAATTGACTATTTCGTGTCCTATCCAAATTGACCATTTCCAGTCCCATCCAAATTTATCCTTTGCAGTTCCGTCCAAATTAACTATTTTTGTTCCCATCTAAATTCTTTGCGGTTCCATCCAAATTTACATTTCAGAAGTCAGAATGGTCTCTTCCAAGAAAATGCTCTAGCTGTCTCGAGGGTTAAGTACCTGAGTAGTCATCTTTCAAGAAAATGATCTAGTTCTCTTAGAGGTTAAGTATTTAAGTAGTCATCTTCCAAGAAAATGCTCTAATTGTCTCAGAGGTTAAGTATTCGAGTAGTCATCTTCCAAGAACATGCTCTAGCTATTTTGGGGTTTAAGTACCCGAGTAGTCATCTTTCAAGAAAATGCTCAAGTTGTCTTGAAGGTTAAGTATTTGAGTAGTCATCTTCTAAGAAAATGCTTTGGAGGTCTCCTGGTTTAAGTACTTGAGTAGTCATCTTCCAAGAAAATGCTCTGGCTGTCTCGAGGGTTAAGTAGCCGAGTAGTCATCTTTAAAGAAAATGCTCTAACTATCTCTAAGGTTAAGTATCCGAGTAGTCATCTTCCAATAAAATGTTTTGGCTGTCTCGAAGGTTAAGTACCTGAGTAGTCATCTTCCAAGAAATTCACTAACCACTAACACTCTAAGATTGTACTAACAACTAACACTCCAAATTGCCCTGCTTATTTTTCCAGATAGTCATATTCAAGTTGTATTGACCGCTAACACTCCAAGTTGTCTTGATTATCTCATTAATTCGAGTGGTCACATTCAAGATATTCTAATTGATTCAAAGACATGTGGCTTTGGTCCCCTCTAGGTTTGTGCAGCAAATTCATCAAGTTGACCTAAAATTCCATGCATTTTGGAAAGTTCACACATTGATTTCTCTTGTTATATTTGACCCAGTCCAAAATATATGTCTTTTATCTTTATAGTTTTGTTGTTGAAAGATAATAGAAGATTGTTCGTCTTGTTATCTTAAGTAACAAACCTATAAAGAGGGGCAACTTTAGACACCCAATTTTGTTCAAGGGCCAAATATAACAAGAAAAGGACATTTTTATTTTATTACACTGTGTATACATTTACAACTACGAAAAATATATAAAAAAGGGGAAATACATCAGAAAATATATAAAAAAAATCAGAAAAAATAGAAAAAAAAAATTAAAACACAGCAAAATTAAATGTAAGTGTCTTGAAACTTTGTTGGTTCTTGCACACCTACATGTCTGCATAAGGAACAAAAAAGGAATAAATGGACAGTTGGGAGAATTGCAATTAATAAAAGGGTTGAGAGTTAAAATTAAATGCCCCACCTGAGCCTATAAATTGAGGCTAGGGAAAGCAAATAGTAGAGAGGGAATATGATTGGAGAGAGGAGAATAAGAAAAAAAGAAAGAGAGAAGAAATAGAGAAAAAAGGGGAGCAAAAGTGGGTTTGACCATAAGCCCTCACACCCTCTCCATCCTCACCTACACGACCAACCATACCCACCACCGTCTCCATCTCTTCCTTACAGATACACACACAAACAACCACCATCCGCACACAGCCTTCGTGACCACCCACCACCATGTTCACAGCCACGCACAACCCTTTCACAGCCACGCACCACCATCTTCACAACCATGCACAACCCCCTCACAGTCACGCACGACCCCCATCCTTACGGCCTCCATCCTTATGGCCACCACCTCTCTGAAACCATCTCCTCACCACCATTCCACACTACCCAGCCACGACCAGCCCAGCTCTCTCCCTCTCCTCCCACACGCACAACCTTCTCTTCCCACATGCACAACCCTCTCAGCCACAGCCATAGCCACAACCCGTCACCCTCTCTGGTATATAGTTTTTTTTTATGCATTTTTTTAAACCATTGTTTATATTTTTTTGATTCTTGTACTGTGTATATTATTTATTTATATTTTGGTTTGATTCTTATTTGTTTACATTATTAGTTTATTATTATATTTATTATTATTAGTATTATTATTAGTTTATTATTGTGGTATTTTAGTATTTTATTTTATTATTAGTTTATCTTTATTATGGTATTTTAGTATTATTATTAGTTTATTATTATTAGTATTATTATTAGTTTATTATTATGGTATTTTAGTATTTTAGTTATTACATATTGTGGTATTTTATTATGTTTAGTTTATTATTATGTTTATATTTATTATTATGTTTATATTTATTATCATATGTTGTGGTAGTTTAGTATTTTAATTTATTATCATATTTATTATTATCTTTATTATTATGTATTGTGGTTTATTATTGTTGCGGAAGGGAAATATCAAGTGACCTTTGAGGAACCTTTCGATCTCCATCACCTGAAAAAGAAGGAAATGAGAATGACTTGGACCTGGGGTGTACTCATGGGGATCACTCTGATGCCTAAGTAAGGGATTTACGAGAGAGGTTGTAAGTAATAGTGAAAATGGGTTATAATGAGATACCTTTGCCTTTTTGCACTACCCCATTTTATATTGATGAGGTTTGACCCTTAGAAGATTTTCCATTATGGCGCCTGACATGAATCACTCTAGTCATTATAGTGCTGGCGTGGATCACTCTGGTCATTATAGGGCTAACGCCAATTGCTCTATCCAAGCAATTGACTTGGATGGTAACTGCCCTCATCAATGCTGGCCTTTAGTCTCCCTTTAACTGATGGTGGTTGATATATTTGGGGTATATCATTTGCCCCTCCCCCCCCTTTCAGTTTTGAATTTTTGAAGCTTATTTTCAATGTTTGAAAGTTATCCTGTTGCTTTCTCCTTTTTTTTTTTTTTTTGGTTTTTTTTTTTGGTTTTTTTTAAAGCTATTTTCTCATATATGATTTTCGGAGTTGACGTTGGTGTGTCGTTAGATCATATGAGCCGAGTTTGATGCGTATGTGGCTTTTCCAAGCCGAACTCGTCAGCATGTTGACTAATTTGAGTCGATTTCATGTGTGCATGGCTTTATCGAGCCAAAATTGTGAGGATGTCGATGATTCAAACCAAAGTTATCATGTATGTGGCTTTGCCAAGCCAAACTCATCAACATGTTGGCTGATCTGAGTCGAAGTTTGTCACATATATGGATTTTCCAAGCCAAAATTGTTGGCATGTCAATTGATCCAAGCCGGTTTCACACCTGCATGGCTTTGCCAAGCCGAAATTGTGAGGGTATCAACTCATTCGAGCCAAGTTTAAGGAACAGTGCGGCTTGTCGAGCCGTGGTCAACATGCTTGTTTAGTTCACTTGAGTCAATGTTTTTGGGCCTTCATTGGATCGACTAGATAACAACCTAACAGCTTTTCAAAATGTATTTTATACTAAGTAATTTGGTAATATGAACTTTGCACCGACAGAATTCTAGATGGACTTTTGTTTCGAGCAATTCATCAAGTGTCATTTCGTGTTGAGCAGCTCCTCAAGAGGCATTTTATGTCGAACAACTCGTTATTTTATGCCGAGCAGCTCTTTGGGACACATTTTATGCTGAGCAGCTCTTCGTGAGGCATTTTGTGCCGAACAGCTCTTCGTGAGGCATTTTTTGCCAAGAAGTTCATTGAGTATCATTCGTGCGGAGCAGCTCAACGAGAATCATTTATGCCAAGCAGCTCTTCAAGAGGCATTTTATGCCGAGCAATTTTTCGAGAAGCATTTTATGTCGAACAACTCTTTGTGAGGCATTTTATACCGAGTAGCTCTTTGTGATGTATTTTGTGCCAAGCACCTATTCGTGAGGCATTTAATGTCGAGTAGCTCATCAAGAATCACTTATTCCGAGCAACTCTTCGAGAGGCATTTTATGCCAAATAGCACTTTGTGAGGCATATTATGCCAAGCAGCTCTTTGTGATGCATTTTGTACCGAGCAGCTCTTCATGAGGCATTTAATTCCAAGCATCTTTTTGAGCTAATTTTACTTTACCTTTATGTGTGTTACTGATCCACTGGGTTGGCTAATGAGTCGTGCTTGTCTTTTGGGCTATTTTCAAGCCTTATGAGCGTCGCTCATCAGTTGGGCCAGTTCTTTGCCTAATAAGTCATGTTCATCTTTTGGGTTATCTTCAGGCCTCATGAGCATTGCTTATCGGTTGGGCTGGTTCTTTGCCTAATGAGTTGTGCTCATATTTTGGGCTATTTTCAGGCCTCATGAGCGTTGCTCATCAGTTGGGCCATTTTTTTTCTTTTCCTAATGAGTCATGCTCATCTTTCGAGCTATCTTCGGGTCTCGTGAGTGTTGCTCATCAGTTAGGCTATACCTATAGAGTTTCAAGATCTCTCATTAGTGTGGACGTACTTGTAGAGTTTTGAGGTCTCTCCTAGGGCTTGTGGTCGCATCAGTTTGGTGTTACATCTGTTTGGGATGCACGTTTATATGAAGTCACGTCATCGTGCACCTGTTCAGTTTCTACACCTAATAGGATGTGCATCTTCCTTGGACGGCGTGCTTATGGGATGGGTAATTGCTCTCCGAAGTCCGGTCAGCGTGCGTCTGTTCAATTTCTGTACCTAAGCAGATATGCATCTTCCTTGGGCAGCGTGTTTGTATAGGGGCTTGTATATTCTTCCTCGAGATGCGAACCACTTAGTGATTCCCGCCTCCTCATGATGTGTGGTTTTTGGAGATTCAAACCCACTTTGCTATATAAAAAGCACTCACTTGCTCACTTCTTCCTTGCCTCGACCGAAAGGTTGCCTTTGTCTCTGCTAGCTATGCTTTTCTGTCCTCCTTTCTCTTTGTGTCTGTTTTCATTGTTTTTTTTTTTTTTTTTTTTGCTTTCTCTTGGCATTGTGTGTTATATTTTGGCTTTGTTCTTTCTCGTTTATCACACATTCTTTGCACGTTCTTAGTGTTCTTCAAGTTCTATTTGAATGTTCATTGTGTTCTTCATTTCCTTCAAATGTGTTCCTAATAAACTTTTGAAAATAGGCCCCATTGATATAAACTTGTGAAGTAGTCAAGTTGTTTTTCCCTTTGAACTTTTAAGGTTTGACCCCCATAAAATCTTCTGAGGCTGAGTCCTGACCTCCAACTAGTATAAGCAATGCTTGATCGAACCTTTCCCCTGGAGATATATGCACCTTGTGTCATCTGTTTGCCATCCCTAACAACATCCAAATGAGCCTGCCCACCAGCTCTGAGTCCGCTTAAGAGCCCGGCCCAAATGAGATTTGCCTTTACACCAATTTCCTTGACTTAGGACTCAGGCTTCCCTTTTTCCCTTTCTTTTCTGATATATTTCGCTTTTACAACGTAGCTCCTTCGCAACTAGACCCCAACTCATACTTGAGATTGGTGTGCTTTGCCATCTTCCTCATCAAAAGAGGTCATCAGCCCACATTAGCTCTATTCCAAAGCTTCTTTCAGATGAGAAAGCACTTTGTAGAGAAAGATCTGTGCTACTTCAATTATCTCTCTGACTTTAAGATTTTTACCCTTGGCAACTCATCCATTCATGACTGAAAATTCCATTTCCTTTTCGCATATGGGGAGCTTAACTATCATGGTCCCCACGTCTAGTCCACCCCTTTTTTTGGTGATGTTCTTCACCCTATCCTTTACTTATTATGTGTGGGCATAGGCCATTTTTTTTTTTAATCTAATTCTACCCTCCGTTTTAGCCCGGCTATGCCACTTGGCTTCCACTTTGTCCCCCTTAGAGCAAGCTATCCTTCAATAGCTCTGAACTAGTGCTCGTAAGGGGATTGTCCCCCACAGAGCTGCTCAGAGTCCAACTTAGAGTTTTATTTGCTTTTACTTTTGTAATTTTGCTTTTCAAGCTTTTGCAATTTGCTACTGAAGTGTACAACTTATAAAATGGAAACTTAAGAATAGTATTTCTTTAACATATCAAAATTCCATGTGTTTTTGATCTCCTTCCCTTCTAAATCCTTTAAAGTGTATGCTCCTGGTTTGATCTCTAATGCTATTTGGTATGGTCCTTCCTAATTGGCCCTCAGTTTGCTTGACCCAGGTTCTGTTGGGTTGCTTCAAACTTTCCTCAGGACCAGATGCCCTACGTTGAACATTCGTGCCTTCACCCGAGCGTGTTGACTTTATGAGTCCTATCCCATTTTGATTATAACAAATCCAAAGTATCTCACTTGTGCATCTAATGCTTGAACAAATTTCCTATTAGAAGGCACATAAAGTTGAGGTATGATCAAAGCCATGAGGAAAAAAAAGATCACTTCATCTAGCGTATGGCTTGAAAAATAAAAAGCAAAAAGTTGAAGACATTTCTATTTTTGTATTGTAATTTTCATTTAAGTATTGGTTTGTAATAATGCATCTTATGCAAAATGGGATTGAAAAGCACAACAGAGACCATAGACTGACCTTAGGTCCCAAAACCTTTCAGGAAAAATCCCCTAACTAAAATAACATACTCATACATATAGGGGTGAATTTTTTAAGGAAAAATCTTAGGCTTTCACTTGGCTCAGTCAACTGAACATTTCAAGATCAAATCAACTCAGTTGACCAACCTTGCCATGAGGGCAAATTTGTTATTTTATCTTTCCTCAATTGACTTACCCGATTGACTCTTGAAATGACTAGTTGATCAGCCATGAACTCTTAGCAATTTTTAATGCTCAGTTGACTGACCAAAATGAACTGAATTGAGTCTTAGTTGACCAAGCCACTAAGGCTTGGAAATCGCCTTTGGCTTAGCAGAACGACATTTTGCCCAGCTGAACGAGCCTCACTAAAAATTTGAAATTTATAAAGGTCAGCCGACTGGTGGCTTGCACGATCAACCGACCCTCTCGGGTAGGCAAATATTTTACCTATGGTTAGCAGACTGATGCCTTTGTCAGTCGACCGACCCTCTTGGGTTGTGCAAATTTTCCAGCACTAAACACAATTATTTTCATAATTAAACATTTCCAAAATTCCCACCGTGTCCCTAATGGTCATAATTTTTGGGAATTCTATATATACCCCATTACAAAGCCTGATTAGTACTTTTGATTAGCAAAGAAATTCTCTCAAAATTTTTTGTGTTATTCTTGCTATACTCTCACATACAAGCATCCATTTCACTCTTTCTCTTATATTTGTTTGCAAAATCTTTTTAGAAAGAGAGCATTATACTCATCTTCTTCATTTGCATATTGATTTCGACTTGAAGGTAGATTGAGTACTCATTATTGTGAGCATTCTTACATTCATTTCAAAGCTAATACTCTCACTCATTCATCATTATTGAAAGTCAATTTTTGGAGAGTAAGCTTGAGTTCCTCCCATAGTATTTGATTCATAAATATTTCTTAGGAGAACTCTTTTACAGCTTGTGAATCTTAGCATATTTATTGCAAGATTCAAGGGCTTGCATTGTGTTTTATTAGAAAAATATTTTTGGCAAACTAAAACCCTAATATCTCTTGCACATCATATTTGAAAAAAATATTTGTTGAGATATTATTTGGGTTCTTAAGATCTTTTGATAATAGACTTAGTGAACATTATATATATTGAATCAAAGATCATTTTACAAATACTCTCACACATTATCTTACTTTTGAGAGTTGTCATATAAACTCTATTGAGCTTAATCTCCCATCATACAAAAGTGTATTGAGCTTTATTTTGTACATCATTTTCTTGTTGTAGAAGCATTACATTTGTACACAGAAACTTTCATCTTTGTATTCACGACATGTGGTCAGAAGAGGAAGGCACTAACCTACAAGGTGCATCGGTTTGGCTCTAGCCTAGTTAGGTGAGCTAGGAAGCACTGTCCTATAAGGTGTAGATTTGGTTCCGCCCAGTAAGTGAACTGAAGAGACTCCGTGTAAAGACCCAGCGAATTATAGCAATTAAATAATAAAGAGAGAGAAAAAGGAAATTTTTAAAAGGGGGTCACAAAAGTGACTTATTGGGGACATCGATAGGGACACGTATCTCGTCGATAAGGAATTACCGAGAGGGCTATTTCAGGGCCTGAAATTCATCGAAGAAGGTTATGAGTTCGTCAATGAAGTCAGGTGTATAAGTATGCCAAAATTAGATTTCAATGTAGGAAATTTGCATGCAGCTTTTTCTCTCTCTAATAATTCATCCCCTCTACCTTCTCTCTAAGTTTCTGGCTTGGGTTTTTGCCAGTTCGACAATTCAAAGCCGCCATGCTACTCCTGGGAAGATTCTCTTCACATTTGTTGGAGTCGATCATTGGTTAGGCTAACTTGGGAACCATCCCAAAATTTGGGTAAGTAAGTTAATTTCAGTATTATTGGGTATTTGGTGTTTCTGGACTGAGGAGGATATGTTAGAAAATGAAATACTAAACTCTTGCTAGAGAAAATGTTAATTTAAGGGTGTTGTGCTGGGAACACTGCAAGTGTAGGAATTTTGTGTTTTGTGGGCTTCTCAGTAAGCCAGGTAAGGGGATAAAGTAAGTCAGAATTTTCCATGAAATTATTTATTATTTTACAACATTAAAATTTAGGAAAATATGTTTATTATATAATTATGTTTGGGAAATACTATTATGAACAAGAATATGTTTTAAACGTGTTTGATTAGAAAATATGATTTTGGGAATAGATTTTACATTCAAGAGGTTACCCTATTTCTGTGTGGCATGAGTTTAATTTTCATATAATGTGTATATTAGAATAGAATGTTTTTCCTAAATCAAGCATGATATGATAGTTTTCATGGCAATTATAAAACAGTACAGGAATCATGATTTTACATATTAAACAGTACAAAAAAATTATGTTCGGTATATTATGTTATGTCGCTGCAGATGTCGTGATGCATGTTATGTTATTCTGGCACAGACGCCGCGTTTCATGTTATGATATGCCGGCGCAGATGCCGAGGTTCATGTTAGCTCAGATGCCACAATTCAGTATAATCAGACATAATTTGTGAAATATGTACATGACAGTTATTATAATGAAATACGAAACAACTATGTTCAGTATATGGAACTTATTATATGATATCAAAATCTGGATGGCATGGTTTAGTACAGTTTTAGGGGCACGGTACTGTAGCTATAAGTTCAAAATTATGATTGTGCTACCACATATCCAGTAGTGTGGGAGATGGCAGTTGATGTGGTATCAATGTAGAGTGGAGTAGTCCCCTTGGCAGTCCCGGGACTAGGTAAGGGTGTTCGTACTTACAGACTTATGCTTGATCTAGCATGGTCGGCTAGCCATTGCTAGGTCCTGCCTTCGGGCTGCACAACCTAGTCATGTGGGGGGTAAGACATGACATCAGCTAGCTATCCATCCTTGGTGTATTTCAGTATATTACAGTTATATAAGATGATTTTCATGTTAGTAATTGAGTATGTTATATTATGTTATGAAGAATCATGTTTTTTTCATATATGATATCGACAGTTTTTACCAGTTATGATGTATGTACTGATATTATGTATAACACGAAAACACTGATGTTGCCACACACTGATATTAGTTTATTTCCCTTATTGAGAGGTGTCTCACCCCATTTATATAAACATTTCAGGAAATCCAGGTAGAGGAGCGGACCGAGCTCTACGATAGTAGAGACCAATGAGGCTACCTTGTTTGAAGGGTGATTTGTTGATCTAGTGTCAAGTTTATTTTTTTGAGTTATGACCCTAGGGTACATTTGGACTTTTTGGTGGATGATTGTAAATAAAACAGGTTTAGTTTGACTCTGGTATTGTGATTGGTTGGATGATGTGTATATGATTACATTTCCTATTGTTTAGGTAACTGAGTTGTATTTTGGGTATATCCCTGGTACCCATGGGTCCAAGTTGATTATGTTATTCAGTTGAATAGGATAGCAAACTTATTATATTAAATATTATTATGAAAAAAAATATGGTAAATTAGGCAGGTCGTTACAGTTTGGTATCAGAGCCTAGGTTGCTAGGTTTTGTAGACTCTAGAGTGCAGTGGAAACAATTCCAGAGTATAGGAAAAGGATTTGAGGTTTTGTTTTGCAGTTTAGAGACATGACTTCCATGGTGGTTTCTATGTCTTTCCTGGGGTGACAATTTTAGGAAAGCTATAGTAAACTATTGCTAGGTTGTGTTTCTAGAGTGTAAGACTGGATCTTGAAATAAGATAAGGATGTCAAGATGGGGGATTTTTGGTTAGATACATAAGTTATAAGGATAGGGTCCCTAAGTCATGTTTATTGTCCTTTAAGGATGGACCTTGGAGGAGGTAGCACCCATGCGAGTGGTAGTGATGATGTAGGGCCCTCGAGTGCAGGTGGGGCTAACTCTGATGCATTATTATGCAGTGTGGCTCAGCAGGTTATGGCTGAGATCACTAGGAGCTCTAGAGAGCAGGGTAGCACATCTGTAGGCCATGGGTGCACGATAGATAAATTTACTAAGATGAATCCTCTGACATTTTCAGGAGGAGTTGATCCTGCAGCTGCTGAGAATTGGATGCAGGTGATCAAGAAAGTTTTGGCAGTATTGTAGTGTACAGAGGAGCAAAGGGTCCTCTTCACCACCTATAAACTGATAGGGGAGGCTGAGAGGTGGTGGACTACGGTGAAACTTCTGGAGTAGCAGAGGACGACACCAATAGTTATGACATGGGACCAAATTAAAGAATTATTCTTTAATAGATATTTCCCATCTATTGTCAGAGAAGTTAAAGTGGAAAAGGTCCTGAATTTGAAGCAGGGATAGTTGACGGTCCAATAGTACGCGGTGAGGTTTATTGAGTTGTCTTGTTCGCTCCATATATTATTCCTGATGAAGTAAAGAAAGCAAGATAGTTTAAAAGGGGATTGAGGCGTGAGATCTACAAGAAAGTTATGGTATTGAAAACACAGGATTTTTCTGAGTTAGTGGATAAAGCTGCTTTGGCTGAGGCCGGTGAGCGGTTGGTTGTAGAGGAATAGGGACAGAAGAAGAGGTCCACACCTTCAGGATTTCAGTGGGGCTTTGTTCATGGTCAGTGGAGGAGAGGAAACTATGGCAGGGTTCAAAGGCAGGGACTGGAGGCCGTGAGGTTCAGGGTGTTTAGACTTACCCTATATGTCAGATTTATGGGAAGAGACATCAATGGGAGTGTCGAGCCGAGAGAGGTATATGTTACCGCTGTGGAGGATCAGGGCATCTGGAATGAGATTGTCACATGCCTATTGGTACTACTCCTTCTCCCAAGCAGTTCAGGGGAGGTTACCAGGCGCCTTATGGAGGTTAGCAGAGGAATGTGGCCTTAGCGAGGGTTTATGCTCTGATGCCAAAATATGTTGAGACGACCTCAAACTTCGTGACAGGTACACTTACTGTTTTTTCATGTCATGCTATTGTTTTATTTGATTCGGGTGCTACTCATTCCTTTGTGTCTGCAAATTTTATTAAATTGTCTGAAGGTGAGACCCAATTATTAGATGTAGAAATGTTAGTAGCTTCACCAACTGGTTTAGTGGTAAAGTGTCGTAGGGTGCACAGGGGCTATCCTGTAGAAATTCAGGGAAGAGTACTACCTTCTGATCTAGTTGTACTTGACATGTATGGGTTCGATGTAATATTGGGTATGGATTGGCTGGCAACTAACTATGCTAACATCAACTGTCATTTGAAAGAAGTAATTTTCAGACCACTGGGCAAGCAAGAATTTAGGTTTATGGGGTCGTAAGTGTGTTCCTCGCCTCAGTTAGTGTCAGCTATGCAAGTGAGAAGGCTACTCCTAGATGGTTGTTAGGGGTTTGTGGCTTTTGTAAAAGAGATGTCAGGAAATGAATTAAATCTTGTTAATATGCTAGTGGTAAAGGATTTCTCAAATGTTTTTCTCGACGAACTACCTAGTTTGCCTCCTGATCGTGAGGTAGATTTCCCTATTGATCTACTTCCCGAGATGGCACCGATCTCTAAAGTTCCTTACATAATAGCTCCAGCAGAGTTGGGAGAGCTAAAGGACCAGTTGCAAGACTTGCTGGATAAAGGTTTTATTTGGCCCAATGTATCATCGTGGGGAGCTTCAGTGTTATTTGTAAAGAAAAAAGACGGGGTCTATGAGGATGTGTATAGATTATAGGAAAATTAATAAGGTGACAATTAAGAATAGGTATCCTCTGCCCCGTATAGAAGATTTATTCGACCAGCTTTAGGGTACATTGGTCTATTCTAAGATTGACCTCAGATCAGGCTACCACGTGGTGAAAGTAAAAGCAGAAGATGTCTCGAAAATAGCCTTCAGGACCAGGTATAGCCATTATAAATTCCTTGTTATGGCTTTTGGTTTGATGAATGCTCTTGCAGTATTCATGGATTTGATGAATAGAATCTTTCATCAGTATTTAGACCGGTTTGTTGTGGTTTTCATCGATGATATACTAGTCTATTCGAGGAGGTTTAAGGAGCATGAGTGTAACAACCCAAAAAATAATGATATTTAAATATTAAGAGAGAGGGAAATAGAAACAAAAACAGAAGGAGGCAGTAGGCTTCGTCGACAAACGGTCCGCGTTTGTCGACAACATTGCATTTTGGAGATAATGATAATAATAATAATTTCAAGGAATTGCCAGAACTCGTCGATGAATACAGGGCTTCGTCGACGAGTGAATAAGGAAACTCATCGATGAATACAAGGCTTCGTCGATGAGTACATAAGGAAATTCGTCGACGAATATAGGGCCTCGTTGACGAGAAAATACTGAGAGGGGTTATGGGGCAGCTTGAATTTCGTCGACGAATACAGGGATTCGTCGACGAATTTATTGAAAGATTCATCGATGAGATGACGTGTCTCGTCGACAAAGGCCGCAATATATATGGGGAAAACTCAGATTTTTATCACTTATCTATGCGCCTCTCTCTCTCTCCTCTTTCTCTCTCTACGACTCTCTTTCACTTCTCTCTCCATTTCCAGGCCTGTTTCTCGCCGGATCGAAGATCTAAGACTACCACGACGCTCCTGGCGAGATTCTCTACAAGTCTACTAAAGCTGATCGCTGGAAAAGTTGGGTTGGATTTCGTCCCAATCTCAGGGTAAGGCATTTTATTCAGTATTTGCCTTTTTCCCACTTATAAGAAATATTGTAGGTAAAAAAATACTGATGTTTTGTTTTGGGGGATTGTGTTTTTAGGATGTTGAGCTAGGAACCCTGCGGGTATAAAGCCATAATTTTATAGGGGCTTTTCAAAGTTAAGGTAAGGGAAATATGCTATGCTAAGAGTTTTCAGAATGCTATTAGAGATTTCATAAACATATGTTTGTACGAGTTTATTACACAGTATTTATAGAATATGAGTTTAAATTCTTGTGTGGCCTGAGTAGATTTTCATGTGATGAAGAATGTATACAATTTTTATAATGTATCATACTATACTGTATATACAGATAGAGATATATATTTACAGAGATTATACATAGAAATTTACATGCATATACAGTTTTTATATGAGTAGTTTCATGAAACAAACATATATATATATATATATATGTGTGTGTGTGTGTGTCTATATATATATATATATATATATATATATATATATATAGACACACACACACACACACATACATATACATGTATACAATTTTATTCAGATCAGTATTATATCACAGTTTTATACCGAACAGTATATATAGAGTTATAGCATGCCATGTTTCCTATTACCATAACATACAGAGTATACAGACAGATATACAGAGGTAGCATTAATATGCTACAGATACAGCATACAGAGATTACAATATTTACAGTATAGAAAGATAGAGTTATGGTAATTTTGGAAACATAATGAAAACAGTAAAAGAGTATATATGTATATATATATATATATATATATATATAGTATCAGATCCCTATGGAAAGATTACAGACAAATACAATACAGATATAGAATACAGAGCACGGTACCGTTGCTATATACAGATAGAGTGCAACCATATATCTCAGATAGTGTGTGGGTACCGTCAGCCATGCTTGGAGAGTATGTAGCTCCCCAGTTCACTACGTGGAGAGGGCCGATTTGACAAGGTAGTAACTAGTCCCAAGCTTAGGAGAGGATGCAGTTTGGCCGGGCTGAGGTAGTGTAGAGTATATTGACTTATCTAGAGGGCCGACTAGATGAAGTCTCGCCTACGGGCCGCACAACCCTGTCATAAGGGGTCAAATCATGACGTACTGAGTCCCAGGGATAAAGCACAGTTATGTACACGTATACAGTTTTACAGTATATGATGAGTATAGTATGATATTATCAGTATGAAAAGTAGAAAATATAGAAGATACAGTATATTTTAAATTGTGAAAGAAAGATATGCTTTATAGATTGTTTATTGTATTATAATTCAGTTACTATTTAAAAGTACTCTTAACTTAGTTGCCACACACAAGTAATAGCATATTTCTACTTACTGAGCGTCGACTCACCCATTACTTTAACATTTTTCAGGTGAGCCAGTTAGGCGAGCAGATTAGGCTCGCAGATAGAGAGTGTTCTGATTACCTTGGTTATAGGGTGAGTTTTTGACAGAGTTGTGTATATTTTGGGTAGATGATGTTGGAGGAGTATTTTTGTATGACTATGGTTTGTTTATACTAGATTCTGGTATTGTATAGTAAATATGTGGATGGTCGCATAATATGCGTTTCTGCTGCTTAGGCATGGATGTGGATATATATATATATACATATATAAAAAATAAAAAAAATGGTATCAATTTTGAGGATGTTACAATGAGGCACACTTACAGCTAGTACTTTAGATGCTTAGAGAAAAGAGATTGTACGCAAGTTCAGTAAATGTGAGTTTTGGTTGGAGAAAGTGGCATTTTTGGGGCATGTTATTTCAGGGTATGGTATTTTAGTAGACCCCAGCAAGATTGAGACAATGTTGAATTGGGAAAGGCCGAAGAACATTCAGGAAATTTGGAGTTTCTTTGGACTACTAGGACTTTACCGTTGATTTGATGAGGGATTCTCAACATTATCAGGGCCTCTAATGCTTTTGACCAGGAAGAATGTCAAGTTTGAATGAGATGACAGCTGTGAATAGAGCTTTCAGGAATTGAAGCAAAGGCTTGTCACTGCACCAGTGTTGATCATTCCGTCACAAGGTGATGGTTACATAATTTACAGTGACGCGTCTTTGAAAGGGCTTGGTTATGTATTAATGCAGCATGGTAGGGTTGTAACTTATGCCTCCCGAGAGTTGAAAGAGTATGAAAAGAACTACCCTACCCATTATTTGGAATTGGCTTCAGTGGTGCATGTGTTAAAGATTTGGTGGTATTATCTATACGGTAAGAGATGCGAGTTATTCTCCGATCACAAAAGTTTGAAATACTTCTTCACTCAAAAGAAGCTGAACATGAGACAGAGGAGGTGGTTGGAACTTATTAAAGATTATGACTGCACTATTAGTTACCACCTAGGAAAAGCAAACGTGGTAGCTGATGCTCTAAGCAGGAAATCAGTAGGACCAGTACTGGCAGCTATGGAGGTTTAGTATCTGATCCAGATGGATTTGGAGAGACTCGGTGTAGAGTTGGTAGAGAGTGATCCTTAGGAATTTATTGCTAGCCTGGTAGTGTAGCCTACTATACAAGAAAGAATTAAGATAGCTCAAAGAATTGATGCAAAATTAACAGAGCTGATAGCTAAGGTGTAGGACATACAGGGAGATGAATTCAGTATTTCTGATGATGGTGCTTTGAGGTTCCATTCCAGGTTGTGTGTGCCTACAGATATGGACATCAGGAGGATGATCTTAGAGGAAGCTCATATGTCCTTGTACACGGTTCATCCGGGTATTACTAAGAAGTATAGGGATCTGCGAGAGTCTTACTAGTGGAGCGACATGAAGAGGGAAATTGCCAAATTTGTACAACAATGTCTGACATGCCAGCAGGTAAAAGTTGAGCACCAGAGGCTGGTGGGCCAGTTGTAGCCACTTTACATCCCAGAGTGGAAGTGGGATCATGTATCTATGGACTTTGTGATGGGTCTGCCACCGGCACCGCGTGGTTTGAATGCTATTTGGGTGGTCGTTGATAGATTAATGAAGAGCGCTCACTTCATTCCTATTAAAGCCAACTATTCCATGGATAGACTAGCAGAGATTTATATTCAGGAGATAGTCTATTCTCATGGCGTGCAAGTGTCTACAGTGTCAGACCGAGACCCACATTTCATGTCACAATTTTGGAGGAGCTTTTAGGAGGCTCTGGGATCTCAATTATCTTTTAGCATGGCATTTCATCCTCAGATGGACGACCAGACTGAGAGGGTGATTTAGATATTAGCTGATACGCTGGGAGCGTGCATGCTAGATTTTGGGGGTAGTTGGACCTAGTATATGCCGCTAGTAGAGTTTGCATACAATAATAGCTATTAGGCCGACATTGGAATAACACCTTATGAGGCGCTCTATGGTAGAGATGTCGATCTCCTCTATATTGGGATGATTTAGGAGAGCAGTGAGTTGTGGGGCCAGAGTTAGTGCAGCAGGCATATGATAATGTTCAGCTCATGAGAGACAGGATCAATGCAGCTCAGAGCCAATAGAGGAATTATGCTAATACCTGTTGTAGGAAACAAGAGTTTGATGTTGGAGATCCCGTGTTTTTGAAAATAGCTCCATTAAATGGGGTTATGAGATTTGGAAGGAAGGGTAAGCTTAGCCCTAGGTGTATTGGCCCTTTTGAGATCCTTGAGAAAGTGGGGTCAATTGCCTACAGGCTAGCCTTACCACCCATTTTGTCCAGAATGCGTGACGTATTTCATGTTTCAATGTTAAGGAAATATGTCCTAGATTCCTCCCATATCATCAGTTATGCCGAGTTAGAACTCAGTGATACTTTGCCTTATGAGGAAACTCCAGTACAGATTCAGGACAGGAAGGAACAGGAATTACACAGTAAGAGGATTCCATTAGTAAAAGTCCTATGGAAGAATCATGCAGTGGAAGAAGCTTTTTGGGAGCTCGAAGAAGAGATACAATAGAAATACATGCATTTGTTTAGCGGGGAATAACAGTAATTGGGGAAAGGATACAAATAGATATGTAATGTTTCTTTTATGCAGATTAGTCAGCATATGTAATAATTTTTAGTTGGTAGTTAGTATTTTGGTTGTGGGAGAATTTTATTTTATGTATATTTGTAATCTCCCAGAACCTTGTATGTAACCATGGTATTCCTCTGCCACAAGTGAGGGTAAGTAATAAAATAAGTAGCCCATTTTCTTCAAAAAATGGTGTCAACATAAATAGTAAATTTCAAGGATGCAATTTTTATAAGGAGGGGAGAATATAGAGACCCAACTAATTATAGCAATTAAATAATAAAGAGAGAGAAAAAGGAAATTTTTAAAAGGGGGTCACAACAAGTCCTCGTCGACGAATGCGAAGTGACTTATTGGAGATGTCGACGGGGACACGTGTCTCGTCGACGAGGAATTACCGAGACGGCTATTTCAGGGCCTAAAATTCATCAACGAAGGTTATGAGTTCATCGACGAACACCCTTCTTGACCTCGTTGACGAAGTGACGTGTCTCATCGACAAAGTCAGGTGTATAAGTATGCCAAAATCGGATTTCAATGCAAGAAATTTTTATGCGGCTCTTTCTCTCTCTAAGAATTCGTCCCCTCTACTTTCTCTCTAAGTTTCTAGCTTGGGTTTTTGTCGGTTCGACGATCCAAAGCCGCCACACAACTCCTGGGAAGATTCTCTTCAGATCTGCTGGAGTAGATCGTTGGTTAGGCTAACTTGGGAACCATCCCAAATTTTGGGTAAGTAAGTTAATTTCAGTATTATTGGGTATCTGGTGTTTTTGGACTGAGGAGGATATGTTAGGAAAGGAAACACTGAAGTTTTGTTGGGAAAAATATTAATTTCAGGGTGTTGTGCTGGGAACACTACAAGTGTAGGAATTCAGGGTTTTGTGAGCTTCCCAGAAAATCAGGTAAGGGCATAAACTAAGTCAGAATTTTTCATAAAATTATTTATTATTTTACAGCGTTAAATTTTTAGAAAAAATATATATATTATATAATTATATTTGGAAAATATTGTTATGAACAGGAATATGTTTTAAATGTGTTTGATTAGAAAAATATGATTTTGGGAACATATTTTACATTCAGGAGGTTACCCTATTTCTGTGTGGCATGAGTTTAATTTCCGTATAATGTGTATATCAGAATAGAATGTTTTTTTCTAGATCAAGCATGATATGATAGTTTTCATGGCATTTATAAAATAGTACAAGAATCATGATTTTACATATTAAACAGTATAGAAAAATTATGTTCAGTATATTATATTATGCCGACACAGATGCCGTGATACATGCTATGTTATGTCGACGCAAATGTCATGTTTCATGTTATGATATGCTGGCGCAGATGCTGATGTTCATGTTGGCGTAGATGTCATAATTCAGTATGATCAGACATAATTTATGAAATATGTACATGACAGTTATTATAATGAAATACGAAACAGTTATGTTTAGTATATGGAACTTATTATATGATATTAGAACCTGGATGGCATGGTTTAGTACAATTTTCGTAGCACGGTACCATAGATATATGTTCGGAATCATGATAGTGCTACCACACGACTAATAGTGTGGGAGATGACAGTCAATGTGGCATCAGTGTGGAGTGGAGTAGTCCCCCTGGAAGTCTTGGGACTATGTAGGGGTGGGCCCATCGTACTTACAGACTTATGTTTGATCTAGCATGGTCGGCCAGCCATTGCTAGGTCCTGCCTTTGGGCTGCACAACTTAGTCATGTGGGGGGTAAGACATGACATCAGCTAGCTATCCATCCTGGGTGTATTTCAATATTGTACAATTATATAAGATGGTTTTCATGTTAGTAATTTAGTACGTTATATTATGTTATGAAGAATCATGTTTTATTCAGATATGATATCAGCAGTTACACTCCTCCTTGTAAGGAGTAGTGTAAACAACATTGCTCCACCTGCTTAAGTAAGCATTTAGTGAATCCGCAAGTGTGTTGACATGAGGCGGGGACATAGGCATGGTTTCCGAACCTCCATAAAAATCGAATGTCACTCTTTCCTATCTGCACTTACTTGCTTATTTTACTTATTGATATTATTGCTTGTGCACTAAACCGTTAAGTTGAGTTTCATTAGGAAATACTAATACTGTTATATTTGCTTAGATTATTTTGACATTCATATAGCTGTTGGTTTTGTGATTGGATTAGAAAGGCTTTCGGGTGGGAAATACTGATCTTGATTTTAGATTGACCTATAAAATCTCCAATTCACCCCCCTCTTGGGATTACACCAAAAATCATAGAGTGTTGTATTACCTGGCCACCTTTTGTTGGTATGTTGCAATTCTCATCTGCGCTTGGTATTTAAAGAACCAATTATGCTATTAATTCTTTGATGTTGTTCTTTTTGTTAAAATGTCACCTTTGCCAAGAAGAGATTCCAACTTCTGCAGGGATGACTGCCTCTGCTCTAAAGGCGAGCATGAAGGAAGTTTCTCCTGTAGCTGTTCGTCAAGTCGTATGGTATGCCCAAATAATGGATGAGAGTTCTTATACCCATTTGCCATATAAAGTCTTAAGTGACGTTTTTAGACTCTTCAAGATTTTCTTATTTATATTCTCTACTTGTCTGTTACTTTGCAGGTGCACAACAGATGCGAACAGTAGTTTAAGGCCCAGGTCAGTGCAGAATTTTTTAAAGCAATCATTGTCAAACTGTCTCCCATGGTCTCTGACTATAGCCCAAGGGTTTCCAAACCTATAGACTACCGAATTCCATACGAACTTGGTAATGTTGTGCTCTGTTATGTAGGCCAAGGCTTCTACTTCTACCCACTTAGTGAAGTAGTCAATGGCCACCAACAGGAACTTATGTTGCCCTACTGCTTGAGGTAATGGTCCTAGGATATCCAGTCCCCTTTGGGCGAAGGGACAAGGACTTGTTAGGGGGGAGAGAATACTAGCCAGTAGGTGTGGCATGCTAGTGCACCTTTGGCATCTGTCGCATTGTTTAACCATCTTGATTGCGTCCTTCCTTATAGTGGGCTAATAAAACCCTTGCCACAAAGCCTTGTGAGCTAAGGCTCTTTTGGCCAAGTGATTTCCGCATATCCCTTTATGAATCTCCTTTAACACATATTATCCTTCTTTGATGCCTAAGCACCGCAGGCAGGGCAACCTCAATGATTGCTTGTAGAATTCTTGATTTATGAGTGTGTACCTGGCTGCCTTTCTTCTTACCTTCATGGTCTGCTTCTTGTTTTCTGGTAAGGACCTGTCCCAGAGGTATTGCATCAAGGAGGTCCTCTATTTTTCTTCGTTACCTTCTACTACTGCCACCTTGACATTGACCTCCTTGTAAGATGGCTTCCTAATTCTTTCCAAGTAAATGGAATTCCCCTAATCTGGCTTTGAGGCCGTGGCCAATCTTGCCAACGCATTAGATGTTGTGTATTCTGCTCGTGGCATGTGTTCTCTATCAAATTGAGCAAATGTTCTGATGTAATCTTGTGCCCTCATCAAGTATTTTTTTTTTTTCATTTTCTGATTCCTAGCCTTAAATTCTCCCTTTACCTGTTCAACCAGAAGCTAAGAATCACTTGAGACTCGAAGCCAAGCCACCCCAAGCGATTCTGATAGGTGCGAACTTTCTAGGAAGGCTTCAATCATAGTGCACACAAAATTTCTAAGACATCTGGTGTCATAAGGATTAACCTTGCTCTTCCTCTGGCTCCATTCGATGACCCATCCACATGTAGCACCAAAAAATTTGGCTCCTCTAATTTTTTGCAGGACTGTTCTACCATGAAATCAGCCAGTACATAAGCTTTGATTGCAAGCCTTGGCTTATAGTCTATGTCAAATTCTCCTAACTCAACCAACCACATCACCATTCTCCCCGAAGTCTCTTACCACTAGAGGATCTGTCTCAGCGGTAAGTTGGTCAGCACAATTATCTTGTGTGCCTAAAAGTAAGTTCTCAACTTTCGGGTTGCACAGATGATGGCAACGGTTGCCTTTTCTACTATTGTGTAGTTGATCTCAGCCCCACTTAGCACTTTGCTCATGTAATAGATGGGCTTGTGTTGCCTTCCCTCTTCTCTAACCAGGACTATGCTGACCACATGTGGAGTAGAGGTCACGTACAAGTAAAGGTCCTCTCCTATTTTCACCTTTGTAAACAGTGGTGGGGAACCAAGGTAATGCTTAAGTTATTCGAAAGTCTTACCTTGTTCCTATCCCCATTCGAATCCTCCCATTTTTTGCAATGCCTTGAAGAATGGTAGGCTCTTATCTCCCGAACAAAAGACAAATCTATTGAGCAAAGCAATTCTTTCGATTAGGACCTAGACTTCCTTTTTTGTTCCGGGGGAGGGGGGGTTTCATTTCTAGCAATGCCCGTATTTTGTCAAGGTTGACTTCTATCCCCCTGTGTGTCACCATGAACCCTAGAAATTTCCCTACAGAGACACCAAACACACATTTAGAAGGATTTAACCTCATTTTGTACCTATACAGCAACTCAAATGCACCTTTTAAATCTTTGCAATGATCCTCCACCCTTGAGCTTTTCACAAGCATGTCATCAACATATGCCTCCATTTTTGTTCCTAGTAAATCTTTAAATATTTTGTTCACTGCCCTCTAGTACGTTGCTCCTACATTCTTTAGTCCGAAGGGCATCACCCTGTAGCTGTAGAGCCCCCTTTTGGTGATGAACGACATCTTCTCCTTGTCTCCAGGGTGCATGTAGATTTGGTTATATCATGAGTATGCATCCATGAAACTCAGGAGCTCGTGCTCAGACATGGAGTCTACCAACTAGTTGATCCATGGAAAGGGAAAGCTATCCTTTGGACATGCCTTGTTCAAATATGTGAAGTCGATGCAAGTCGGCCACTTTCTGTTTGGCTTCTTCACTAAGACCATATTGCTAAGCCACTCTAGATAACTAACTTCCCTGATAAAATTGGCTTTCACTAGTTTTGTTACTTCCTTCTATTACCTTGACCGGCTCCAAAGAGAAGCTCCTCTTCTCCAGTTTCACAAGACTATGGTTTGGATCTACCTATAATCTATGCTCCATGATTGCAAGGTCAATCCCTAGCATATCATCCGCCGACCAAGAAAAGATGTCTGCATACTCATTTAGTAGTCTACTCAGCTCTGCTTTCAAGATCTCTGGTAAGTAGCTCCCAATATGGACGCACCTCCCCTGGTCACCTTTCATTGGGATGCTCATAAGATCTTCGTAGAGCTTTCTAATTTACTGATATTCTCCCCTTACCTCCAGATCCTCAATGGCTAGGGTCTTCTGTGCTTTAATTTTGCCCTTCAATGCCATTACATAGCAGTTGCGAGCCGCTGTTTGGTTCCCTTTGACTACCTTGACCCCGTGGAGGGTGGGGAACTTCACCTTCAAGTGGTAGGTGGAGGTTATGGCCTTGGCCATATTGAACGTTGGGTGACCTAGTATAATGTTGTACACTAAGGGGTGATCGACCACTAGGAAGTATGTCATTAGGGTGATTTGTTGTAGAGATGTCCCCATTGTCACACGGAGCATTATCATGCCCATTGGATGGACCATGTCTCCTCCAAACCCAACTAAAGGTGTATAAATAGATTTTAGGCGTTCTTTCCCAATTTTCATTTCCTACAGCACTGACCAAAAGATTATGTCGGCCGAGCTCCTACTGTCTATCAACACCCTTCTTATTTTGTAGTTGGCCACCAGTAATGACACAACCAGTGCATCATCATGAGGTTGCTACACACCCTCTTCATCTTATTTATTGAAGGCGATCGCCTCCTCTTGCCTCTGTTTCTTAGCTCCTTTCCTTGCATCAGAAGTACCTGTTTGGCGTATCTTTTTCAGGCACCTCCACTGTCTCCTCCGCTGGCAGGTCTGCCAAAGTCTACCGCAATCTCCCCAACAATCTATTCTTCCCTCCATTCTACTTCAAGTTTCCACTACTCACGAGTGCTCAGTGGTCTCCTTTTCTTACAAGCCCTAACAAATATCCCCTTTTTATCAGAGCCTCAATTTCTTTTTTGAGGTAAATGCACTCTTCTGTGTCATGCTTGTGATCTCTATGGAATTAATAGTATTTCGACATTTTTTGCTTATGAGAGGGTACCCATATAGGCTTAGGCTATGAGACATATCCATTTTATTTTATATGCATTAGCACGTTAGTTCGAGAGGCGTTTTGGGGAGTATAGGACTAAAACTTAATAGTGTGTCCTGACCCCTTAGAACTACTCTACAACTTGCTGGTCTCCTGCCTTTTCCCTATTCTAGATGCTTCACCCATATCCTTCAGAATCTTTCTTTTCAACTTGGCTTGGTCTCTCCTTGTGTCCATTACCTCCTCTAGGTTGATATACTTCTATGCCCTTGCCATCAACTCTCCCATGTTGGGTGGAGGCTTTTTTCCCAACGAGTATAGGAAGTCTCCAGGTTGGAGGACCATGGTTAGGGCTTCCAGTGCCACCTCGTGACCCAAATTGAGAATCTCTAGGGTTGTAGTGACAAAGTGATGTATGATTTTTTTTTCAATGTCTCACTCTCTCCTTGGACCAGGCTCATCAAATAGGCCGAGCTTTTAGCTATCCTTCGGCTATTGATGAAGTGCCTGATAAATTGTCGTTCCATCTCAGAGAAGGAGTTGATAGATCCTGGCTTCAGGGTCCGATACCATGCCCTGACATTCCCTTTAAGGATGGTGGAAAATGCATGGCATGTGATGGCATCAGGTGTGCCCTGCAAATGCATTAACACCTTAAATGTATCTAAGTGATCAACCAGGTCGGTTGAGCCTTCATATCTTTCAAAGGTAGGCATCTTGAAATTACTTGGTAGGGGTACCTCCATCACTTCTTTGGTGAAGGGCGGATCTGAAGATTTCAACGAGATCTCTGCACAATATGGGTTGATGCGAGCCTTCTTCATTATATTTTCTATTTTTTCAATCTTCTTGATCCTCTCCTCAATCTCATTTGATTGTTGCTCATTGATCCCCACATTAGTTGCGTCTTCCACCTTCTTTGTGGGGTTGGTTTTTCCATTACTCTCCTTCGGGTTTGCCATTTTCTGGTGTGATTCAAGATCTATAGGTTGTTAGTGAGGAAAAAGTTCTCTATGACCCTTTTATTGTAGGATCATGTTGAACATGTCCTCCATCTTCTTTTGGGAGGCTTCTATGTCCTCCGTCTTCTTTGGAAGATAAGAAATTCCTCCCTTGTCACTCTTGAATGGTCTCCGAGTGTGGAGTGAATAGACTGGGGTGATTGATCACCCACAGTAGGCTCTGACCTTGAATTGCTGGTCATTGTCATGATTCAAGGACCAAGGATTGGAAATAAGATGAAAACCTCTTAGAAGTGTTCCCACAGATGCCGCCAACTATTGCAGAATGGAAATGTCGAGTGATCTTCGAGGAACCTTCCGATCTCGATCGCCTGAAAAAGAAGGAAATAAGAATGGCTTAAAGGACCCGAGGTATATTTTGGGGTATCACTGTAGAGATCCACAAAATAATAGTGATTAAATAATAGAGAGAAAGAAGGATAAATGGGAGAAAAAGGAAATTCAAAAAGGGGACTAAGCAGGGTTCGTCAATGAACGCCCTAGTTTCATAAATGAACTCCCTTATATGGTTTATGGATGAATCCCAGTGTCTCATCAATGAAGAGATACCGAGATGGGGGAATTTAGACCCTTTGGTTCATCGATGAGCTCATCACCTTCATTGGCGAACTCCCTTCTTCGGTTCGTCGACGAGTCCACGTGTCTCATCGACGAAGCCACATGGCAACAGTTTATATATATATACGCAAAATCAGATTTTTAGTGATATTTCTTGTTTTCTCTCTCTTTCTTTCTCTACCT
Organism: Malania oleifera; assembly: GCF_029873635.1. Taxonomy (NCBI): domain Eukaryota; kingdom Viridiplantae; phylum Streptophyta; class Magnoliopsida; order Santalales; family Ximeniaceae; genus Malania; species Malania oleifera. The sequence goes on along the minus strand of NC_080418.1, from coordinate 81,819,136 downwards.
ACAGTCTTTCCACCTTCTCTCTAAGATTCTAGCCCCGTTTTTCCCTGATTTGACGATTAGAAGCAACCACGATGATGCCAAGGAGATTCTTTACAACTTAGCCAAAGCATAATTTTGGTTTGAGAAGTTTAGGCACCATCCCAAAATCAGGGTAAGTAGGTTATTTTAGGATTTATATGGTTAGTAAGGTTTTCTGAACCCAGATCTTGTGTTAGATGAAAATATACTGAAGTTTGAGTTGATTAAACCAGGATATTGTGATTTCAGGGTTTGAGTTTCCAAACACCACAGGCATGGGTTGAGGATCCTAGTGGGTGTTTTCTCAAGAACTCAGGTAATGCTAATAAATAACTAGCAGTTTAGAATTTTATGGATAAAGATATATGTGAGCCTAGGAAAAAGGCGAGTATAGTTATTATTCTGAGTTTGAGTTGATTGAATTAGGAAATGTACATTATTTTAGGGTTTTGTGTTTGGTACGCTACGGGCGTGAGGATAAAGTTGAGGTCAGGCCTCCTAGTTAGTTAGGTAAGGGAAATATGCTATGCTAGTTAAATCAAAATTTCTTACCAGTTAAGTGTAGTATATGTTTATGGGTTTTTTTAGAAAGAAATTATACAGTATTACAGATTATAGTTAATGAATTTTATTTAGTGGTATGGCATGAGAAATATTAGTATAGTACAGAATTCTACTCATATTTTACAGAATTACGATTTACACAGTTTATTCAAGTATACAATTTTATTCAGATATTACAGTTTCATTTAGATATACAGCTTTCACGGTACCATGATATACAGATTACATAACCATGATATACACATATTACAAAACCATAACATACAGTTATTACAGTTTATACAGATTAGTTTATTACAACGTTATGGTTAATACAGATTTATAGAATCATGGTTATTATAATTGTACAGAATCATAGTAAATCAGCAAGATATATAACAGTATTATATAGTACCAAACCTTGATGGACCAGATTAGATTACAAAGCACGGTACCATAGCTATTATAATATAAAGTGCAACCACATATCTTAGATGGTGTATGGATTTATATGTGTAGTCGATCGTGCCTTGTGAGAGATTGCAAGCTCCCTGGTAGCCCAGGTTAGGGCAGCCAATCTGGTGATAGAGGTTTCAGTTGACTTATCCTGGTAGGCCAACCAGTGTTAAGTCCCACCTACGGGCCGCACAACCCTGTCATAAAGGGTTAAAGCATGACATACAGCCATCCAGGGAAGTTTTCACAGTTATATATATTTATATATACAGATTTACAGAAAACAATAGATATACCTATAGATACTAAAAGTATGATTAAATATAAAGTTCAAAAATAGTTGTATTTTAAGCCACATAAGTGTGAGTTACTCTATTATATTTTGCATGTTATTTCAGCTTCAGTAGATTTAAAGTATATTGTTCATGTAAACTTAGTTGCCACACACTGGTAATAGCATATTTTGTCTAACTGAGAGTTGTCTTATCCCAATAATTTAATATATGTTAGGTGATCCAGTTAGACGAGCAGATCAGACTTGGAGATAGAGAGGACATTTATACTACCCTGTAAAAAGGGTAAGTGTATGCACGGAGATGTATTTTTTGTAGATACTGGATGATCTAGTAGTGAATATTGGAGTGATGTATATATGTTTGAGAAGACACTGAATTTGGGTATTGTAATTATGGTTATCTAATTTTATGTTTTCCACTGCAAAGGTGTATTATCTTATGAATAGGGATTCCTTAGTGCCCACCTTGGGACCAAGATGTTATAGTAGGTGTTATCAGGGGTATCAGAGTAATATAGTTTTATAGTATCGAAAAAAAAAATGAATTTGGGGCGTTACAATCACTCTAATTCCTAAGTAAGGGATTTTCTAGAGAGATTGTAAGCAACAGTAAAAATAGGTTAGAATGAGGTACCTTTGCCTCTTCATAATACTCCCTTTTATATTGATGAGGTTTGCCCATTGGGAGATTCGCCATTATGGCGCCTGGCGTGAATCACTCCGGTCATTATAGTGCTGGCATGGATCACTCTAGTCATTATAGGGCTGGCGTCAATTGCTCTATTCGAGCAATTGACTTGGGTGGTAATTGCCCTCATCAATGCTAGGCTTTAGTCTCCCTTTGACTCATGATGGTTGATATATTTGGGGTATATAAGTTATTATGTTTATTATTATGTTTAGCCTATTATTATGTTTATATTTATTATAATTTTTATTATATTGTAGTAGTTTAGTATTTTAGTTTATTATTATGTTTATTATTATTATCTTTATTAATATGTATTGTGGTTTCTTATTATGTTTATTATTATTTTAAATTTATTATTATCATGTTTTTTTTATTATGTTTATCATATTTATTATGTATTGTGGTATTTTATTATTTTAGTTTATTATTATGTTTATCTTTATTTATCATGTTCATATTATTATTATAATTATCTTTATTATTGTGTATTGTAGTATTTTTAGTTCATCTTTATTATTATGTATTGTGGCATTTTAGTATTTTAGTTTATTATTATGTTTATCTTTATTATTATGCATTTTCGGATGATTTTCTTGATTTTTACGTGGGTGTGTCTCTATGATATAAAAAAACGCAATGGGGTATTTTTAGACCTTACCTGTATCGGCTCTGAGGGGGGTTTATCTAACAAGATTGCCTCATTTGGAGGTCTTATTAGACATTCCTAATCACAAGGTGATTTTTATATTCTTTTTAAATCTTCCTTATTTATTTATTTATTTATTTTATTTATTTAATTGTTTATTTTTTTGCTCATTTATTTATTTATTTCAATGGGGTTAATTAAAGACTATTATATTCAATTTCAGGATAATTCATAATTAATTAAAAAGGGTGTCTAGGGGGTGCGAATACCTTTCCCTAGCATAACCGAAGTCTCAATCTCAATCCTGGTATATGCAGACCGATACTATTCTTAATTGAGTAGTAATCAAGTGTTCTAACCGCACCGAGAAAAATATGTTTGCGGCGACTCAAAATTCCAATTTTTCCAACAAAAAAAATCACATCTTCTTTTATTACCCTCATCTCCTCAAAGCACCGTGCTCCTGGGATGTCGCGACATAATCAATGTATATTCATCTTGAAGGAAGGCAAATATCATATGTATATGTTTATGACTCTTTAATAGATTGAATCACTTATGGATTGCTATATAAAGGGCTTTTGGTCCCTCTCACCACTTAATCAAGTTTTGGAAGAATTTCCATCACTAATCCAAACATAAGAGTAAGTAAGGGAGAGAAAACCAAGTGGTTTTCACATTTTTAGAACTTAATTAATAAGAATAGAAGAGTTGAAAAGATGCTAACATCCAAACTTGATTGTTGCAGTAGAAATGACACAAGGTATCTCTCACAGTCTTACTTCATCTTATGTATATATATATAGCCTTGCTTGTTAATGGCTTCCAAAAAAAGTTGAAGATTCTTTCTTACGTAAATTCTCTAACATGTGGTGTTAGAGAAAATTGGGTTAAAGCTTATTTTGTGAACTTATAAAATTATTTTCATGTATAAGAAAATCTTGATATATAATCAACCATTATGTTTTTTTTCTTTTTCATCGAATTGGTAGTCACCAAAGGGGCTGTCCAAATAATATGTTTTCAAAAGGATAAAGGAAATCGAAGGCTTTAATTGTATAATGAATACCCATAACCAGGCGTATTATGCCTAACATCAAGTCTAACAAAATTATGACCGTCACTAGCAAAACCCACAATTTTTCTTCACCTTTTTCTTTTTTTAAAAAAAATATATATATATTTAGTTGATTGTATATTTTGAGAGAAAAAATCTTATGACATTAAAAGCCATAAAGTATTATTGAGTGAATCTATGGCATATCATTATCTAACCTAAAGGATGGATGTGATGATGCATTAGATTGCTTAATATAATTATGATTAAATGTTACATTAATTTTTATTAGTGAATCTTGTCATGTTTTTCCAACTATTACTCCAACTTCACTTTCAGAACATATGTCTAATATTCCAGAGTTGAAGGGTTCTAATTTCCTTGATTAGAAAGAACAGATACTCATCATGCTAGGACGTTTAGATTTTGATCTTTGTTTCAGTATTGATGAACCTTAAAAGCCAACTGACACTAGTTTGGCTCAGGAGATAAATATTTATGAAAAATAGGATCCTTCCAATAGATTAAGTCTTATGATAATGAAAATTATATTTGCTAAAAATATTCTCTAGTCTCTTTCAACATCTGAAAAGGTAGGCGAATAGTTTGAATATGTTGAGAAACAATTTCAAGCTTCTGATGAGGCATTAGTAGGTACACTATTGGAATTGGGGTATTCCCAAGAGGGGGGTGAATTAGAAATTTAAAAATTTATCTCCTTGGTTAAACTATTCAGTAGCAGTATATACACAACCTAGGGTCTGTCTATGCAATTCCAAATGTGCAGATAAATATAATGTGTGGAAATTAAATCATGCGCAACATTCACAATATATCGAATATAACATATATGTGCAGGAATATAAAGTACACGCACAATATGTTATCCGGGGTTTGGCCACTACTGCCTACGTCCTCGCCTCAGCTCACAAGCCCGAGGATTACCACTATTGCTCACTTAACAGGTGGAGTGGCACCGATTACAACACCTTAGTAGGATGGTGCACCTAACTTTCCTAACCGGTTCAAAGCCAATCCAGGACTTTCCATGGGGCAAGTCTCCCTCTTCAGGCCCACACCTATAATACAATAATCAATATGAAATTGCGTACAAGTTAAATGCTTCTGCAATAAGTAGATATGTACCGATATCAATCAATGCGCAGCACACAGATATGAACTATAAGCTCAGTGCCAATGAAGTGCAATCACACTCAATCTAATTTCAATAGGCAATCAAGTGCAAGAGTGTATTCTCAAACTATCTTTGAAACAACGTATCAATATACCTCAATCACAAGTTGGGTTTCAAAGATGTCCAAATATAATGATTAAATATCTCAAAAATGATTTTCAAAAATATTATGCACAAGAGGTTTTGAGTATAAGCTTGTAAAAAAAAAATTTGCTTCACAAATCACAATACAAGCTTAGGATTCTTGCAATACAAATGCTAAGACTCACAAGCTACCAAGTTTTCCCCACACAATGGATTTATTGATTAAATCGGGGGACAAAATTTGGGCTAAACTCTCAATTGAAAAGCAATCACACAATCAAAACAATGAGAGTTATAGCTTTGTAGGATCTCTCAAGATATACTTACTCAAAAAGATTTTACAAGGGAATAATAAAAGGATGAGTATTTGGCTTAATTTATGAAAAAAAGGCTCTCAAAAATTCAGAGGATATTTTCATTAATCAAACTCCCTATTTTGGCTTAAGTTGTGCAAATAAACTCATATTTATAGACATGAGAAGAATAATGACCGTTGGGGGACACCAAGGGAATTATTAAAATTGTTTTAAAATAGTTTAAGAAAACTAACATTGTTTTAACCCCAAATAACCTTGGTAAAAATTGTGCGACCCGAGAGGTTTGGTCGGCCGTACTTGAGGTTCGGTCGACCCAATTGCCAGGTTCGATCGACCGAGGCATTTTTGAACTGTAGGTTCAGTTGACCAGACTTGAGGCGATTTCAGAACCTTCGAGGTTTGGGCGACCGGGCTAAGTTCGGTTGACCGAAGTTGAATGTTTGGTCAATCAAGCCATTTTACAACTGTGACCAGGGCGTTGGGATCTCCCACGTGCCAGTTCGGTTGACAAGGGAGTTGATGCTTATTTTAAGGACGGTCAACCAACTGGTCAAACTATTGACCTTGGGGAGGTTCGGTCAACTGAGAGTTTATATGTGTTTAGGTTAGGTCGATCGAACACACTAATCTTGTGCATTCAAGTACAGATTTCTATTTAAAGTCACCCCTTTCTTATATAATTCTTATTTTTAAGTTATAGGGGACTTTTCATGTGATAATTTGGGACCTAAAGCCAATCTATGGTCTTTAAGAGCCAACCGAAAAAATCCAACATCGGTCGACCGATCCCTAAGGTCCTTTGGTTCCCTATGGTCAAACTGTGGTCATTGATTTTTCCTATGGTCCTTACTAAGGTTATAGTCTTATTATGCATGCCATGAATTAATCATTACAGAGCAAAGATTATATTTACAGACCCAAATTATAAATATAAAAATACAAAGAAATTAGAAACTTTGGGTCTTCTTTTTCTTCAAGCCATAGTGTGCCGTTATATGATTTTGTCAATTTGATCCTACACACAAACTCAGCAAACACTAAATACCTTGCATTTTTCATTATCAAAAATGAGATAGGACTCAAAAAGTCAACATACGCTAGTGGAAACTTTGACTACTAAGAAATATGATGGGGTTAGTGGCGTGTTAGAGCATATAATGGAAATGAATAACTTGGCTTCACAACTTAATTGTTTGAATATGACCATCTCAGAATCTTTTATGGTGCAATTCATTCTCAGCTCTCTCCTTTCTTAATATAGTCCATTTAAGATAAGTTACAACACACACAAAGATAGATAGACCATTAATAACTTCTAGAATTGTGTGTTCAAGAGGAAGAGAGATTAAAAAGAGAAGGATTGCAATCGGTTCATATAGTATCTCAATGGCATAATGAAAAGAAACCTACGAAGGTTAGAAGGGACAAAAGGAGACTACCAGCTAAAGGAAAGGACTAATCTATTTCAAGCAATGTGAAAAATGGAAATGTGATATGTTACTTTTGTAAAAAGAAGGGTCACTTCAAGAAGTATTGTCATAAAAGAAAAGAATGATTTGAAAAGAAAGATAATTTCTTTTCATTTATCTATGAAATATATTTTATTGACGTTCCTTCTAATATATGGTGGTTAGACACTGGTGCCAAAATTCATGTTTCTAATTCCATGCAAGGATTCCTTACAACTTGAAATCCAAATAATGGAGAAGAAATAGTTAGTATGGGGAACAAGACCCTTTCCAAAGTCATAGCCATTGGAACCTATCACCTTGTTCTTGATTCTAAATATACATTAGACTTGCCTTATACATTTTGTGTACCTATTTTTTTTTTTTTCATAATTTAATTTATGTATCTCATCTTGATGTTGAACATTATATTTTTCATTTTGCAAGTCAAATTATTGAAATACAAAAAAATGGCGTTGTTCTTGGTTTTAGTGTCTTACGTAATGGGTTATATGGTTTACAACTTGACCTTTCATTTTTCTCAATCTTTTCTCAATTGGCATGTGCATGATAATATTGACATGAAACATCCCTATAGTAATGAAGCCTCTTCTATGTTATGGCATAAACGATTGGGTCATATTTCTAAAGAAAGGCTTCAAAGACTAGTAAAAACAAATGTATTACAAAATCTTGATCTCAAGATTTTTTGGTATATGCATAGATTGCATTAATGGAAAACAAACTAAAAGCCCTAAGAAAAGTGCTATAAGAAGTCAAGAATTACTTGAAGTTATACACACAGATATTTGTGGACCAATATCTCGTTCTTATTTAAGTGGTGAAAAATACTTTATCACCTTTCTTGATGATTTCTCATGCTATGGGTATCTATATGTTAGCTTTGGTGTAATCCTAAGAGGGGGGTGAATTGGCATTTAAAAATTCCTTCCTAGGTCAATCAATCTAGCAGCAGTATTACACAACCTAGGGGCATTCTAAGTATATATGAAATTGCAGATATGAAATATTTACCATTATTTAAAGCATACAACACAATTTTAGTATTTCTCAACTCAATGCAATTCTGTGTCTATTTGATATGCAGTATATTCAGTAAGGAAATTAAATCAAGCACACAGGAGAATTTAATGCAGGAAATGTAAAAGTGACACCGAATATGATATCGAGGTTCGACCAATCTTGCCTACGTCCCCGCCTTGGCGCACTCGCACAAGGATTACACTAAGGCTCACTTAACGGGTGGAGCGGCACCTAAACAATCAGGTCAATTAGCACAGGATTGACCTCAACCTTTACAAACAATCCTTATTGGGTTGGATTACCTCCCTCTCAGGCCACGCCTGGAATACAACAGTATTTTTCTCAATATAACCAATACAGTGATCATGCTTTCATGTAAAGCAGATATGCACCAAAATATAGCACAAACAAATATGCACTCACAGATGATATGGATTTAATGTTCAGGTGAGATCCAATACGTAAAATCTCTAAGATGTGTGAGTGTATGTATATATGAAAGTTCAACCTTTGATTCAAGACAAGATATTCAACACGCAGATGATCAAAGGAAATTTAACACAATCCAAATCAAATATCTCGAGGATATTCTAAATGTAAAGCACAATAGATATTTTGGATTGAAGCTGGAAAAAACAATATCAAATATAATATGCAAGCTTGTGTAAAATAATATTTTTGCAAATCAAAATCCACAAGCTTGATGAGTCTTGCAATCAAGATGCAAAGACTCACTAGCTATAAGGGTATTCCCGTTCAAAGATTTATTGTTTAAATTGGGGGAAAAACCCTAACTAAGAACTCTCAATGAAAATAATCAATCAACAAGTAATGAGAGTTTTAGCAATGTAAAACACTCAATAACACTCTTGGGAACTTAATCTATCAAGGGAATAGAAAAATAGAGTGTATGGAAGTAGTATGGGCTAAATGGGATTTTGAAAGTTTGAGAGTTTTTCCTTAATGATCTTGTTAATAAACCCTTAATTTTGCAAATGCGATCATATATATAGGCAAGGGCAAAATTATGACTGTTGGGGGGCTCAATGGGCATTATTAAAAAGATTTTAAATGAGTTTAACATTTTAACCCTATTTAACCCCTTTAATTTTTCAGTAAAAATTAATTTACCCCGCGAGATTTGGGTGCCCGATCTGAGGTTTGGGTGCCCGAATAGACACACACAAAAATTCACTTTTTAAAGGTCCGGGTGCTCGAAGTAAGGGTCAGTCGGCTGAACAAAAGACAGAATATTTCGGTCCGTGATTCGAGTGCTCAAAGCTAAGTTCGGTTAACCGAACCAGCAAGTTTGGTCGCCCGAGGTCTTTTTGAATGTGAAGGTTCAGTAGCTCGAGTTGGTGAAAAGTAACCTTCTAGGGGTTCGGGTGCCCGAGGGCGATATGGTCATTTTGGGTTCGGTTGCTCAAAGCCTGGTCAAACTGCTAACTTTTCAGCAATTCGGGCGCTCGAGGAGTTTTGAACTCCTAGGGTTCGGTCACCCGACCTCCCTTAGAATTTTCAATTAAGTCCAATTTTTCTTGAATTAATTCCCTTGATATTTTAAGTGATGTTGGGAACTTTCTTGTGTGCACGTGCTGGGACCTAAAGTCTTTTCAAAAATTCCCAAAAACGTGGCGTTTGCCCTAAGGTCATTCGGTCCCTATGGTCTTGTTCAGTGTTAAATCCTATCGTGCAAGTAGATGCATTATTACAGACCAATTAAAAAGGAATGCAAATACAATGGAGAATATGTCTTCATTCTTTCGATTCTTTAGGTGCTATAAATGAAGCTTGATCTTCATAGTTCATATGGCTTGCTTGAGTTCCTACCAAAGGTGCATGCTAAGGATAAACCTATTCAAGAAGCTCAGTACACATGTGAGAAACATTGGTTTTGTTATAATCAAAACTGGATCAGAATCAAAATCAACACTATACCTACTAAAAGAAAAATATGAGGCTTTAAATGTTTTTAAGATATTTAGAGTAGAGGTTGAAAATCATCTAAATTAGAAAATTAAAGTAGTGAGATATGATAAAGTTGGTGAGTATTATGGGAAGGACAATGAACATGATCGTAATTTAGGCCCCTTTGCTAGATTTCTACAAGAAATTGGTGTAATAGCACATATATAATACCGAGAATGCCTCAGCAAAATGGTGTGGCTAAAAGGCGTAATCGTACTCTAATAAAAATGACAAGGTGCATGATTAGTGACTACTTTATCTGAATTTTTTAGGGTGAAGCAATTAGAACCGCTATGTATATTTTAAATATGGTTCCTAGTAAAGTTGTACCTACCACTCCTTTTGCATTATGGGTAGGAAGGAAATCAAGTTTAAAACATTTACATGTTTGGGGATGCAAGGCTGAAGTAAGACTTTACAACCCGTATGAAAAGGGTTGTTTCTTTATTGGTTATGCAGAAAAGTTTAAAGGATACAAATTTTATTGTCCTATTTGTTACACTAGAATAGTTGAGACACATACAACTAAGTTCCTGGAAGATGAAATTGGTAGTGGCAGACATGATAAAAGATATGTGGTATTAATTTCAAATTTCCTATGTTTGATCAAATAATAAGAGATAAGTGGTATTAATTTCATATTTCCTATGATTGATCAAACTAGTCAAGCAGGAGGTCAAAATAATGAAAATATACCATTACATGACACAACTAATATTGATTCCATAAAAGAAAGTATACTTAATCAGTAATTGGAATTTGATAATTTAAGAAGTACAAGAGAAAAAAGATCTGCAATTCTAGTTAACTATATTGTGTACTTAGAAGAACAAGACATTGATATTGGAAATGACCCTATTACATTACACAAGCCATAAGAGGAAGTGAATTAGAAAAGTGGATAGATGCAATGAAAGATGAAATGTCATCTATGTATAAAAATCAAATTTGGGATTTGGTGGAATCACTTAATGGAGTTACTCATGTTCAATGCAAATGGATTTTTACAACTAAATGTAACTCTAAAGGTGAAATCAACCGATATAAAGCTAGACTAGTTGCAAAAAGATTCACTTAAAAGGAAGAATTAATTATAACGTAACATTCTCTCCTATTTCAAAGAAAGATTTGTTTAGAATTCTTGTGGCATTAGTGGCTCAATATGATTTGGAGTTAACATCAAATGGATGTGAAAACAACCTTTTTAAATGGAAATGTTGATGAAGGAATTTATATGGTACAACCAAAGGGGTTTTGAAGAGCAAAGTATGGAGCAACTAGTATGTAGATTAAAGAAATCCATATATGAACTAAAACAAGTTTCCCTCCAATGGTATCTTAAGTTTTATAATACGATTACTTCCTCAGGCTTCAAAGGAAATGACTTTGATGAATGTATATATCTAAAGATTAGTGGGAGCAAGTCTATATTTTTTATCTTATTTGTGGATGATATACTACTAGCTAGTAATAATATTGGTTATTATATGAAACCAAATGATTTATTTCTAAGAACTTTGAAATGAAAGACATTGAAGATGCCTCATGTGTGTTAGGCATTGAAATTTGTCTTAATAGATCCACGAGAATACTTGGTTTATCTCAAAAGACCTATATTAAAAAAGTTCTTGAAATATTTAACTATTCACCAAACCCAACCCCTATTGTGAAAAGTAACAAATTTAGTGAAACTCAAAGTACTGCAAATGATATTGAGCGAAAGCAAATGGAAAATGTTTCGTATGCATCTGCTATTGGAAGCTTGAATTATGCTAGAACATGCACTCGCCCTGATATTTGTTTTTCTGTTGGAATGTTAGCTAGATAATCAAAGGCGTCCTATAATGATTCATATGAAAGTTGCAAAGTAAGTGATGTGGTACGTTCAAGAGACAAAGGATTATATGCTCACATATTAGCATAGTGATCCATTTGAAATCATTGGATATTTTGATAAAGATTTCATGGCATGTATTAACTCATTGAAATCAACATCACGATATATGTTCATGTTAGGTGGAGGTGCTATCTCATGGAAAAGTATAAAACAAACTCTCACAACCTCTTCTACAATGGAAGAAGAATTTGTATCATGCCATAAAGCAACCTCCTAAGCAATTTGGTTGAGGAATTTCATTTTGGGACTTCAAATAGTAAATTCTATTTCATGACCTATCAAAGCATTATGAAACAATTCAGCTGCTATTTTCTTTTCTAAAAACAGCAAGTATTCAAATAAGTCAAAACACATAGAGTTAGGATATCTTGTTGTTAGAGAAAGGGTGCAAGACAAAAAAGTATTAATTGAACATATTAATACTGAATTAATGATGGCAGACCCATTAGCTAAAGTACTGGCACCGAAAATGTATAATGAGCAAGTAAGTTATATGGGTCTAGCTAATGTTTTGTAGCTTGTGTATGGAATCATTATTAAAATAAAGGTAATGGAATAGTGTGTATATTCTAGTGTTTTAGCATTATTATAGGACCAAACTTATGATATGAACATAATTAGTACATAGTTCATATTTTTCCTCATTATAACTTATCTAAATGAATATTAATTGTATGATATGCAAAAGGAATTATATGTATATAATTGAAAAAACCGTTGTGATCCACATTAGTAAGTTGTTAAGTATATAGTAAAATTTAATCAAATTAAAAAGTATGTGATTCTTGATTGTATTATGACTCTTAGATGGATTGAGTCACTTATAGATTACTATATAAAGAGCTCTTGATCCCTCTCACCACTCAATATTTTTGGAAGAATTTTCATCACTACTTTTTAACATAAGAGTGACTAAGGGGTGAGAAGATCAAGTGATTTCTACATTATTAGAACTTGATCAATAAGAATAGATGAGTTGAAGAGATAATAACATCCAAACTTGATTGTTGCAGTTGAAATGACACAAGTTATCTCTACTTCAACTTATATATATATATATATACATGGTTTGCAAAATTAGTTGAAGATTCTTTCTTATGTAAATTCTCTAACATGTGTGTGTGTGAGTGTGAGCTTGCTTGAATAAACATATGTATATATATGTGTGTGTGTGTATATATTCTTAAAATATATGAAATATGAAATTGTATATATGTAGTACATAAATATGTGTATTTAAATTTGTAAATATAGATATATTTATTTGCAATTGTGTGTGCATTCAAAATATAAATATGTGTATGCATGTGTGTAAGTTTGGGCATGTATATATTAGATGGCTTTATATGTAAACATTTATACATATAAGCGTATAGATGTATATATATATATATATATGTGTTTATATAAATGTGTAATGTGCTTAAGAATGTATATATTAATATTTAAAAAATATAAATATTTGAAATGTATATACATGTGTGTATACATATGTACAATTGTGTATATGTATATTTGTGTGTGTAAGCTTTGTGTATTTATGTATACAATATTAATGTATGGGATGAGCTTATATATCCAAGTATATGTGTTCATGAGTATATTAGTGTGTGCATTCATTATGCGCATATTTGTGTGTGTATTTTATACATGTATATTAGTATGTATGTGGGTATTGTTGGAATTGGTGTATTCCCAAGAGGGGGTGAATTGGAATTTTAAAACTTTTCTCCTAGGTTAAACCAAATATTGACAGTATTTCGCAACCTAGGGTCCTTCTAAAAGTAGACTCAATTCACCAAGCAAATAATTGAGCAAAATTCAAAGCATGTATGGCAGGCTCAGTAATTCACGATCATACACAATAAAACATAAACATTCAAGTGCTGGAATTTAAACTGCGAAAATTAAAATCAAACACAAGAAATGTTATCGGGGTTCGTCCAACAATGCCTACGTCCTTGCCTTAAGCTCACAAGTAAGAGGATTCTACTCTGACTCGCTTAACAGGTGAAGCGGCACCTAATACAACACCTTACTAGGATGCTTCACCTAGTTCTCCTAACCGGGTCTGAACTAGTTTGGTGCTCTCATAACCGAGTCTGAGCACGTCTAAGACTTTTAACAGGGCAAGTCTCCCTCTTCCGACTACATGTTGGGAATACAATAGATATTTAAATTTTTGTACAAACAAATATGCTTCTTACACTAAGCAGATATGTACCACTATACGCACAATGTAATTAATGCTCTCACGAATGATAGGATATTAAGTTCAAGTGAGATTTAGTTAACCAATGTGTTAACTCTCAACAATATGTGTGTCAATATGTATGTATATGTGAGAGTGAGACCTTTGATTTCAAGATAATGTATTTGCAATATGAATATTCAAAGCATCTCTAGAACCCTAAGAAAATATCTAAAAAATATTTTTCAAATATCAAGCACAATGGATATTAGGGTTTAAGCTTGCTAAAAATGATTTTATCAAAACACAAAGCAAGCTTATAATTGCAATAAGGATGCAAGTTCTTAAGCTAATGAAGAGTTTTCCCAAACAATATTTATGCATGAAAATACAATGGGAAAACTTTAGCTTACTCTCAAAAATCAATACACAATCAAATTCTAGTGTGGGAGAGTTTAAGCTTGTAAGATGAATGTGGAGAAATGATATCTCTCAAAGACACGCAACTAAATGAGTATAGGAAAGAGATTTTTGCACTATGTTTGTAAAAAAAATGGGAGCATGAAAGATTTAGCACAATAAATTTTCAAAGAAAAAATTTGCTAATCTATATGCTAATCTCAAGCTAATTATGACAAATGAGGGGGTATATATAAAGTTGGGCAAAAATATATCCGTCGGGGGCATAAAGGGTATTTTAGAAGTTGTTTAATTATGTTTAATGAAAATTAACCCTCATTTATTGCGGTAAAAAGTTTACCAACCTGAGAGGTTCGATCGACCATATTCAAGGTTCGGTCAACCATATTACCGAGTTCGGTCGATCGTGGCCATTTTGAATTGGAGATATGGTCGACCGTCTCAAGGCGATTTTGAAACCCTTCATAGGTTCAGTCGACCAAGGCAAGTTTGGTTGACCATTTTCTAAGGTTCTGTCAATCAAGGCATTTTTGAACTAATAGTTTGATCAACCAAGTAGTTGGGAGTCAGACACGTGTTAGTTTGGTTGACCGTAATAAGCACGTTCATTTCAAAATGGCCGACCAAGCGAAGTCAATGTGTTAACTTTTGGTCAGTTTGGTCAACCGAGGCTTTTGAACTGCGTAGAGTTTGGTCGATCGAGACCACTTACAATGTGCATTTAAGTCCTATTTTGGTATCTGTGCTTCATCATCCCAATTTGAATAAGCATAAAGCATTTTAGGCTATACGGATGATGATTCCTATGGTCATTCTAAGGCCTCTTGAGCATATACATCCCATCATGCATAATATGCAAATATCACAGACCATTATTATAAAACCGAAAACTAAATGCAATTACAATAAAGAATAAATTTCTTCAATCTTCTTGCTCTTCACTTTATGGAGTATGTCACGTGTATGTGTATCATCCGTCTTGGCCTCTATTCTCCCCGTTCCTTATAAGTGATCTTGATTATGGACCTCTTCACATGCTAAATACACACATAAGTTCACTGTGTTTCGTCAGCTTCAAAATAGAGATCAGACTCAAAAAGTCAACAATCTCCCCATTTTGATGATGACAAACACGCATGAGCAAAATGGGTCTAGCCTGAAAAGACTTCCCCCTAAGAATATGCATATTGTAAATAAAAATAAAAATAAATAATGATCAATGATTTAGTTCAAGCATATTCAGAAAAGAAGACATAAGACATTTCAAAATCATTTACATTTAGTCTTGGTAGTAATGTACAAGCACTCATGCATTTTGCTTAATAAAACCTCTCCCCCTTTTGGCATCAGCAAAAGGGTTAAGCTAAGAAAAATATGTGATGACTTTAAAAAAAGTATTAGGTTGAGAATGGCAGTCTCCCTTTCCAAAAAATATCCATTTTGCTTAAATGAGTTCTCCCCTTTTGATTTTTGAAAAAAAAAAAAATTGGGCATGGCAATTTTGCACACAAATAAGAAACAATGAATATATTTAACGTACAACCATTTCTTGCAAGATAAAATATATGAATAAAATATATAAATATATATCCCCCATATGATATTTTCCAGAAGTACGGGGGGTTGTGCTTGCTGAAAAAGAAACTTTATAACAAAGTGCATGCAAGAAACATCATTCTAGTTTAACATTTACGCACAATTTCATAATATAACCAGAATCACAACTATATGGATCCAAAGAGAATATATAGAGAAAAAAATTAAAACATGGATCATACGGTCAAATCAAAGAATAAGTGGCAATTATTAAAATTTTCACTCAAGGTATTCAATAACAATATTATAAGTAAGCACATGCCACGTTGAATTTCAATAAAGATCTAAGCTTTAAAATGTTGGTGAGCACAGCAAGATGGAATTTTCATTTTAGATGCCTCCCCTATCGATTTGAATCATAACTTAGATGAAGTGAATTTCTTATACTAAACAAGAATAATCTTAGCGAAGGAACTAGTAAACCCTATGATGGCTTCCATTAAATCAGCATTTGACGGCTGTGCAGGCTGTGGTGGCAGCTTTTGTGGAACTTCCTGCTGGTCTGTATGTCACCTACTAGCTGTGGGCATCCACATATTACCGACCAGTGATTACGCGTCAAAACTGCATAATTGGATGTTTAACCCTGGCTTTACGGTTTATATTTTTAATTAAATATCTAAAATTATTCAATATTTTAATAAAATGCCAAAATCATCATTCTTGAACTTTATTACACTATTTATGAAGTTTTGGTAATTTTTTGTCGCAGGAAAATTCCCAAGAATCAAAACCGACACCTATTTGTATTTTGTACATAACTTTTCCGTTAGAGCTCCGATCGAGACGATTAAAATTTATGGAGAAAGAAGAAAGGATTATCTACAACTTTCGTGTTTTGAGTTTTGTAAGATATGGGCTCGAAAAGAGTCATATTTGCGATGAATAGAGAATGAAAAAAATGAAAAAAATATAGCAATTCGGGTTTCCTATTCGGGTCTAGGGCTTTCCCCCTCTATCCTATTTAACCCTTCTCTTTCTCCCCATTCTCCTCTTTTCCTTCTTCTTCTTCTTCTTCTTCTTCTTCTTCTTTAGTTTGTTTTTTTTGTTCTTTTCAATTCTGCTTCTCTCCCCTTGTCTCTCTTCCTTCCCTTTGTCTTTCCTCCCTCACTCTCCCCCTTTCCTCTGTTTCTCTTAGCCTCCTCTGCCCTCTTGCAGTACGGCCAGCCTCCTCCACCATCTTCAGCAGTCTCCAAGCACAGCAGAACACTAGCCGACTCCATAGCAGGACCACCAAAGCGCAGCAGCAACTTCCCAAGCACAGCAGCAACTTCACGGCTCCGTGGATTTGTTTCTCTCTCTCTTTTCCTTTCTTTCTTTCTTTTATTTACTTTTCTTTGAATCTTGGAATATTGAAGAAAGTTTAATTTTTTTTTTTAATGTTATTGGAGTTTTCTTTCTTTTTGTTTAAGTTGAGTAATGTTGGGTATTTCATTATTGTTAAATTAATCTCTTTGTTTATCTAATTGATAGTTATTTTAATTTAGCATTCTTAATTAAATTCAAATATTTTTTTTGTCGAAATTCGATTTAGTTAGGGTCTATGATTAGTAAAGGTTGTGTTTTTATTGTGTTCCGTTATTGTTTACGTTTTTTTAAATTTCCGTTGAATTCATGTTTGCATTTAAATTGTGAGTCTTGATTTGATCTCTTAATTGTGCTAAAGGTTCGATTTTTAGTAGGTTCGGTTTTTTTTTAGTATGTGTCTAGTTTAGTTTCTATTGTGTGTTTTTAATTCCATGTTCTAGGTTGCCATTTTTAATTAACGCGTGTCCCAGTGTTTCCTTAAGTAGACTAGGTTTTCATTATTGTTATTTTAATTCCATGTTTAAAGTTTCCATTTTTAGTTAGTATGATCCAATGTTTCTTTAAGTAAACTAGGGTTTCTATTCTTGTTTTTTTTTATTTAGTGCATGTTAGTTTAGGGTTTTAAATTGCGTGTCATTTAATTTGTCAAAAATGAAATTGAACCATCTTGAAAAACCCGAATCTGAACTGAGTTCAGTGCATTTTTAATTTTGATTGGAAGAACGTAAAATCTGAGATTAAAACGCATTCCCTGAGAAGACGATCTAGCCCTTGGGCTTAATATTACACGACGTAACTCCTATACTTGGGATAGTTTTCGAGCTGCTCATTTTTCGAGTGAGTCAAGTTTTTGGCGCCGTTGCCGGGGAATGTCGGTCTTAGTCTCAAATTTGTGTTTTTCCCATCATTTTTATTAGTTTTATAAAAACGGAAAAAAAGAAAAGAAAACAAGAAAAACAGAAAAAAAAAAAAAAAATTTTGAGTTTTGAAAAATGACTGCACCTGCACCGCGCATGATAATGGATTTTTTGCAACTTGAATATGCCACTGCATCCTCTTCCACTGTTTTGCCTTATGACAAGCTTAATTTCATGATGCAGCGCGGAAGGACGTCATTGCTACCCGAGTTCTACAGGACGGAATTTGAGTGCCCATATAAACACCTAGCAGAGTTTGAGTTAACTTGCAACATGTTTTTCTCTCATACTAGAACTGACGAATTTACTAGACTGAATTTATTTCTTGCTACTTTACAGGATAGGGCACTGATTTGGTTTCATTCTATGAGACCTCATTCTATCACTAATTGGGATGATATGGAGCGTGAATTTCTGCATGCGTTTTGTTCCTCACAGAAAACTCAATTTTTGCAGGAACAGATTCTTAATTTTGTGCAGCAGGATGACGAGACATTTGGGGCTTGCTGGAAACGATTCAAGGATCTGCTAAATACTTGCCCACATCACGGGTTTGACTCATCGAGGTTAGCTGATTATTTTTATAATGCTCTTACCCCTGATTGCAAGTGTTTTTTCCAGACTATGTCTAATGGAGAGCCCGTCAGCGAGGATCCAGATCAGGTATTATCATTCTTTGATTACTTAGCTGACAATGTCCCATAGTGCAACACACGATACACTCAGGCACCCATGACTGCACATCCTATCAGCACAATTAGTGGTGGTGATGCAAATGAACCACCAAACTGCCCAAACAACCCTCTGCCTCAATATCAGCCACAACAGATCTCTCCGAGCTTTACGTCGTCAGACCTTTTCGAGGATAACATAACACAGATGGCGAACATGCTCCAGCAGTTCATGCAAACTCAAGTCGATCATAATAATGAATTGCGGGACACCATTAATGCGATAAGCACGCAGTTGGACATTTTAGAAAATGAAGAATTGCCCGTGGAACCTCAACCTAGTTTTCAAGAGTACCAGCCGCCACACCAACAAATACACGATGTTTCTCTTGAGATAGCAGAGGCCACCACCACTTCGAGAAGCGAGAAAGAATTTCCCCAACCTGAGATGCTCATCGTCGGACAACCAGTTGTCCCAGCACTAGAAGTCATGGCTGAACCAGAAGAGGTCAAAGAAAAATCAGAGGAAACGGTGCTAGAAGCGAAGCAGTTAGTTGATGAGGAGACTGACACTCATACGGAGTACCAACCTGTGGTACCTAATACTCCAAGCTCAGAAATCGTGAAACCGTCACCCTCGCCTAAATCAGATGTTAAGGAGCCTAATGTGGAGGTAGAATTTTGCAGTGGTGAGATGATATGTGCGCCCGATAAAGAGAGTGACCAGACTGGTGAGAGCCTAATGTTCAAGGAACCAGGTAAAACTTTTAATGTTAATGCTTCTGAAGAACTGCAGGTAATTATTCCGATCACTTTCTCTCAATCTTTAGTTCGTAAAGAAGCACATTTCCTGGATACAATGTTGAATAAAGACCCTTTCTTGTCAACACAAGAGGGTCGACTTGCACACAAATTGTTTGGTATTTTGACACGCATTAATTTATCTGAGGTTGATTTTTGTGCAGGTATGAAAACTGATCCACTGTGGCGGCTGAAATTTGGAGAACCGCTGATGCAATTTATAGACCTGCGGCCACCAGACGAAATTCCTCCAGAGCCTCCACCAAGACAATTGTGATGTTTTTCTTTCGCTTATTTTCCTTTTATTTTATCTTATTTTATTTTTAGTTAGTTTTCAGGTCTATTTTCTTGTAGTTCGATTTTTATTTTCTATTATTTCGCTACTCAGGTACGCCTTACTTTTCCCGTGCACAGTTTTTTCTATTTCCTCTATGCTTTCACATTGAGGACAATGTTCAAATTTAGTTGGGGGGGGGGGGGATGAGCATTCACATGTGACACTGTGCATGTACACGTACTGGGTTTAAAACAAAAAAAAAATCAAAAAAAAATCAAAAAAATCAAAAAGAAAAAGAGAAAGAAAGGAGGAGCACGGAGGAATTACATTGCACTATGCTATGCTTAACATTGCGTATACCTTTCACATACCCACGTATAACTTAAGAATGACACACTTGAGTCAATCATGCGTAGTTTTCTCTTTATATGATCTTATGACTCTATGAAGAATCGATTGGTAGTACATTCGTGTTAATTTAACTATATAATTTTCTGTATTTACATGGCATCTCACGAGGCTGAATAAACACATTCACGTGATTCATTGCACTTAGGGTTTCATGTGAGCACTGAGAGAGCACCCGTGGAGACTATGACACCTTGTGAGATATCCTTGAGCTATTTATCGTCCTTTTGAGCGTTAATATCAAATCAGAGTTCATAGAACTCAATTCTCTTTTTCTGGATGATTTCTTGTACACTAGTCTTTATTTTTGATTTGCTAGCCTAGAGGTGACACCTAGTGGGGAGATAGAAACCTAGGTCTTGTAGCCTACTCAAGATGTGAAAGCTGAGCCACCCTTAGAGATAGACTTAATTCATGAACTTCTATTCGAGCTCAATTCCCATTGATGGTATGAAGATTACAAAAGAAGTGTTAATATTGTCCTTATTGATCAAGAAAAGTCAGAAAATAAAGAATGAGCAGAGAAAAAAAAGAATAAGCAATACACATGCGCATGAAATGAAATGTCAATGCCGGCCCATACATATCACAAAAAAAGTCAAGGACGACACATATTTTCCACATATGAAGATGCTTCAACCGGTTAATGCCTCAGATGTATTCATGACAAGTTTGTGAATGAGTTAATCTAGGGTGGTCCCAGTTGGATATGGCGAGTAAGTGAGAAGATGCTAGGGTGAAGGACCCGACACCTCATAGATAGGCTAGATCCTTTCCAGACTAGTCCACTTCATATGCTTAACGTTGTTCCTTTTAATATGTGGGATGTTTGATCGCGACACTCCTCCTCACATATGACGAGTGAACCCATTTTCTTTGAGTGTTCTTGAGGGTATACCAGTAAAGCCGAGTCAAAGCGACCGTTCTGTAGGTGTCCACTGGCGTCCTAAGTGTACTGAGTCACACACATCACACACACCTCGAGAGTTTACCTGTTTATACTCGAACTTATATGATTGCATTAACTCTAAATGTGCCACTGATTAACTTCATGTGAGTATCCTACTCTCAAATCATATATAAACGATGAAACTTGCATGAGTGACGTGCTTTGAAGTCGTGTGCATTGAATATGAACGAGCTTGTGTGAAATTTAGTTATGTTCTTGTATGTGAAATGGTATAATATTGTCGCATTTGCATTGATTTCATGATTATTGGAGTTTGTAGTTGTAGGCACCGCCCTGAAATTCATTCATGTCATTTGCTAGAGACTAGCAAAACGTTAGTTGGGAGGTGTGATTACGCGTCAAAACTGCGTAATTGGATGTTTAACCCGGGCTTTACAGTTTATATTTTTAATTAAATATTTAAAATTGTCCAATATTTTAATAAAATTCCAAAATCATCATTCTTGAACTTTATTACACTATTCATGAAGTTTTGGTAATTTTTTGTCGCAGGAAAATTCCCAGGAATCAAAACCGACACCTATTCGTATTTTATGCATAACTTTTCCGTTAGAGCTCCGATCGAGACGATTAAAATTTATGGAGAAAGAAGAAAGGATTATCTACAACTTTCGTGTTTTGAGTTTTGTAAGATACGGGCTCTAAAAGAGTCATATTTGCGATGAATAGAGAATGAAAAAAATGAAAAAAATATAGCAATTCGGGTTTCCTATTCGGGTCTAGGGCTTTCCCCCTCTATCCTATTTAACCCTTCTCTTTCTCTTCCTACGTAGGCAGCCCCCATTGCTCCCCATTCTCCTCTTTTCCTTCTTCTTCTTCTTCTTCTTCTTCTTCTTCTTTAGTTTGTTTTTTTTGTTCTTTTCAATTCTGCTTCTCTCCCCTTGTCTCTCTTCCTTCCCTTTGTCTTTCCTCCCTCACTCTCCCTCTTTCCTCTATTTCTCTTGGCCTCCTCTGCCCTCTTGCAGTACGGCCAGCCTCCTCCACCATCTTCAACAGTCCCCAAGCACAGCAGAACACTAGCCGACTCCATAGCAGGACCACCAAAGCGCAGCAGCAACTTTCCAAGCACAGCAGCAACTTCACGGTTTCGTGGATTTGTTTCTCTCTCTCTTTTCCTTTCTTTCTTTCTTTTATTTACTTTTCTTTGAATCTTGGAATATTGAAGAAAGTTTAGTTTTTTTTTTAATGTTATTGGAGTTTTCTTTCTTTTTGTTTAAGTTGAGTAATGTTGGGTATTTCATTATTGTTAAATTAATCTCTTTGTTTATCTAATTGATAGTTATTTTAATTTAGCATTCTTAATTAAATTCAGATATTTTTTTTGTCAAAATTCGATTTAGTTAGGGTCTATGATTAGTAAAGGTTGTGTTTTTATTGTGTTCCGTTATTGTTTACGTTTTTTTAAATTTCCGTTGAATTCATGTTTGCATTTAAATTGTGAGTCTTGATTTGATCTCTTAATTGTGCTAAAGGTTCAATTTTTAGTAGGTTCGGTTTTTTTTTAGTATGTGTCTAGTTTAGTTTCTATTGTGTGTTTTTAATTCCATGTTCTAGGTTGCCAGTTTTAATTAACGCGTGTCCCAGTGTTTCCTTAAGTAGACTAGGTTTTCATTATTGTTATTTTAATTCCATGTTTAAAGTTTCCATTTTTAGTTAGTATGATCCAATGTTTCTTTAAGTAAACTAGGGTTTCTATTCTTGTTTTCTTTTATTTAGTGCATGTTAGTTTAGGGTTTTAAATTGCGTGTCATTTAATTTGTCAAAAGTGAAATTGAACCATCTTGAAAAACCCGAATCTGAACTGTGTTCAGTGCATTTTTAATTTTGATTGGAAGAACGTAAAATCTGAGATTAAAACGCATTCCCTGAGGAGACGATCTAGCCCTTGGGCTTAATATTACACGACGTAACTCCTATACTTGGGATAGCTTTCGAGCTGCTCATTTTTCAAGTGAGTCAACCAGCTCATATCCCATAAGCCTCAAGGTGACCGAGGAGAATATATCTGCATTCCTCTTTCTCTTAAGTAGAGCATAATTTGATATGGTCACTTCCATCCTCCTAAACAATTTGTTCAATATCCTCCCATAAGGCATGATAATCCTACGGCCAGCAGTCTTTGCGAGCACCCATTTCATCATCAAACTCGGCAGGTCTAGTTTCTTTCTAGTGAAAAGACACCACATGACGAAGCAATCCAAATAGGGCACATGTACCTTGGACCTGACCATAGGCAGAATATTATATGTGATCAAATGATGAACTACTTTAGCATCTAAACTGAAGGACCTATAGTCTGGAGGGTGATTGGGGTTTGCATCTGGGTCAGTCATAACAAGATTTGCAAACATTTCCACAGAAAAATCTTGTTCATTTATCCATGAAGACATTGCATCAGGACATTCAAAATCCCTTCACCCTATATTAAGGGTATTAGACAGGTACTCATCATCAAATCAAATGTCAGTATCCAGAACTCTAGAGTAACACCCATCCTTATCGTTACCCAAATTTCCGTAGAATAGTCTAATAAAGGTAGGATAATGCCCTCTAGGTTGGTAGGACGTGAACAAGTCCTAACCTTGATGCCTAAACATATCCAAGAAATTTCTAAAGTGTTATTCCATAAAGTGAGATCAAGGAATTTACCTAAAATAACTTATTTGGGACAGAATTCCCTCACGTATCTCATCCTTGCTCGCTCTGAGATGAACCTGCTATCCTGCACGAAGCCGACTTCCTGAGCATTAACTTGTTCATTTGGCCTAGCCATGGAGAAATATGGAATGTCTTTTGGTAGGTAGGAATGTTAGTCTATGGAGGAAGTTGGAAAACAGATGAAAAATGGAGGAAGGCTCTCAGGTTGGAAGTGCAAATGAACTGTCATCATGGGGAATATATATATAAACCCGCGGGGTTCGGTCGATCGAAACGCTATAATTGCTTCACAAACTTTGTCTGTATGGTTGAATGTGGCAGAGATGGTCAACCAAAATTTGATGTGACGTTTTAGTTCCCATGGTTTGGTCGACCGAACAATTTTGTTCTTGACATAGACGGTCAACCGAGTGACATTCGATTTTGGATACTGTACTATTAGTATATCGAAGTGGGTTCGGTCAACCAAAGACCTTGAGTATAAACTCGATGGTCGACCAAACAGGTCAAAGTGAATGGTATGATTGACCAAATTCATCGGGTCACTCATATATGGTCGACTGAACTTAGTCAACAATGCAATTTTGACCTGTTTTTGACCTATCCCTTGCTTTACAAGAATAACCAACAACTTTTCAAATAAGGCCCATCTATTGGAATATTTTCTAATCTAAATCACTTCCCAAGCCTTTGGTCATTACTACCCCATTATAGCTAATCCTATGCTCCAAGGAAGAATAATTATCTAATTTCATTTGGAACCCTTCCTTCCTCTTGTCCTATGGGATTGGCCACCATAATTACCCACATCATTTCCTTGTTTAAACATCTGGCACTTCTGGATGGGCAAGTAAATAGAATGTGCCAATTGATTTTATGACAAAAGCAAGTTTTAAATTTTCATGAAGGGTAATGTGAAATAAGGCATGAAAATTTGTATGGGACTTATTAAATGATTTTGAACCCTTTTTGAAAATATTTTTCTTTTTAAGTCCTAAGGGTTTATCATCTCCCATTTCTCCCTCCTGGTAGATTATTTTCAATACTTTCTTCATCGTTTTCTTCTCTAAGGTGGCATGATAATCTTTTAGTTCCTCTAATTATTTAGTCAACCTTTTTTTTTTCTTAAGAAAAGTTTTATGATGAGAAATTCTAACAAGAGACTTATGAATTTTAAATGAATCCTTTTCTAGTTGTTTATTCATGCTTTTATCATAAAAGTCATTGCATGATTCAATACAAGATTTAATACAATAGTTTTCACATGAATCATTGCATGCAACATCAGCAGTATTATCACAAAGTTCGACAGATGATTCAACACATGATATTTTGCAACAATCAACACAAGAATCATCAACTGCGTCATGAACTAAATTAGGAGGTGAATTATATACCTCTTCATTGATTAACATTATTAATGCATGATTTACCTCCTCTAGAACATTTGAGTTTAAATCCTTCAGAGTGATGGTCTCCTTTTTTTTTGCCTCCCCATATTTCCTGTCCAACTCTTCCCATATATCCTTTGTACTAGAACATGCCATAATCCTAAGTTGAATATTAGAATCTAAAGTGCAATACAGTAAATACGTGGAATGTGAATTTGCATGCATTAAACTATTATCATTTTCTACTGGCATGCAAATTCCTTTATCAATCACCCGCCAGACCATTCAGTCCATAGATTTTAACAAAATGCTCATTCGAATTTTTCAATGCATGTAGTTAACACCACAAAACAATGGAGGACTAGTAGGCAACTGTCCCTCTCCGAATGGGGATACACCAATGTGAGACATTGTGATCTTTTTGAAAAAAACGTTTAAGTTTAGTGTAACAAGGCTCTGATACCAATTGTTGGAATTGGTGTATTCTCAATAGGGGGGTGAGTTGAAATTTTAAAACTTTTCTCCTAGGTTAAACCATATATTGGTAGTATTTCGAAACCTACGATCCTTCTAAAAGCATACTCAATTCACCAAGCAAAAAACAAAGCAAAATTCAAAGCATGTGTGGCAAGCTCAGTAATTCACGATCATACATAATAAAACATAAACATTCAAGTGTTGGAATTTAAGTTGCAAAAATTAAAACTAGGCACAAGAAATGTTATCAGGGTTCGGCCAACAATGCCTACATCCCTACCTCAACCTCACAAGTAAGAGGATTCCACTATGGCTTACTTAACAGGTGGAGTGGCACCTAACACAACACCTTAACAGCATGATGCACCTAATTCTCCTAACCAGGTCTGAACTAGTCTGGTGCTCTCCTAATCGAGTTTGAGCAAGTCCGTGACTTTTCATAGGGAAAGTCTCCCTCTTCTGACCACACGTCGGGAATACAAAAAATATTTAATTTTTTGTACAAAAAAATATGTTTCTTACACTAAGCAAATATGTACCACTATACACACAATGTAATTAATGCACTCACGAATGATAGGATATTAAGTTCAAGTGACATTTTGTTAACCAATGTGTTAACTCTCAACAATATGTGTGTCAATATGTATATGTGAGAGTGAGACCATTGATTTCAAGATGATGTATTTGCAATATGAATATTCAAAGCATCTCTAGAACCTTAAGCAAATATCTCAAAAATATTTTTCAAATATCAAGCACAATGGATATTAGGGTTTAAGCTTGCTAAAAATGATTTTATCAAAACACAAAGCAAGATTATAATTGCAATAAGGATGCAAGTTCTTAGGCCAATGAAGAGTTTTCCCAAACAATATTTATGAATGAAAATACAATAGGAAAACTTTAGCTTACTCTAAAAAATCAATACACAATCAAATGCTAGGGTGGGAGAGTTTAAGCTTGTAAGATGAATGTGAAGAAATGATCTCTCTCAAAGATACACAACTAAATGAGTATGGGAAAGAGATTTTTGCACTATGCTTGTAAAAAAAAAAAAGGAGTGAAGGATTTAGCACAATAAATTTTCAGAAATTTTTTTTTCTAATTTATATGCTAATCTCAAGCTAATTATGACAAATGATGGGGTATTTATATAGTTAGGCAAAAATATATCTGTTTGAGACGTATAAGGTATTTTAGAAATTATTTAATTATGTTTAATGAAAATTAACCTTGATTTACTGCGGTAGAAATTTTACCAACCTAAGACATTTGGTCGACCATATTCAAGATTCGGTCGACCATATTACTGATTTTGGTCGACCATGGCCATTTTGAACTAGAGATATGGTTGACCGTCTCAAGGTGATTTCAAACACTTCGTAGGTTCGGTCAACCAAGGCAAGTTCGGAGTGCCATTTTCTAAGGTTCTGTTGACCAAGGAATTTTTTAACTAATAGTTCGATCAACCAAGTAGTTGAAGGTCGGACACGTGTCAGTTCGGTGACCGTAATAAGCACGTTCATTTCAGAATGGCCAACTGAGTGAAGCCAATGTGTTAACTTCTAATTAGTTTTGTCGACCGAGGCTTTTGAGCTACTTAGAGTTTGGTCGACCGAGACCACTTACAATGTGCATTTAAGTCCTATTTTGGTTTCTGTGCTTCATCATCCTAGTTTGATTGAGCATAAGGCATTTTAGGCTATATGGGTGATGATTCCTATTGTGGAAACCTGGGTTACCCAAAAAATAAAGGAAATAAATAAGAAAAAAAGAATAGGAAATTTAAAAGGGCAAAGCAGTATGGCTCATTGACGAATCCCCTATTTTCCTCGAAGAGTGCCCTTCTGTGTCTCGTCGATGAAGTTCAGGCGTGGTCAACGAAGAAATCTCGAATAGCAGGAAATTTCAGGCTCAAGGTTTTTCGATGAACCCCTTCTTTCATCGATGAATGTCTTTCTATAACTCATCAACAAAGGCTCCATTTCATCAACAAAGTTGGCCGAGTCAACGACGTATAAATATATTTTTAGTTACTTCACGATTAAAAAATCAAATCTCTCTCTCTCTCTCTCTCTCTCTCTCTCTCTAAATCACGCTCCCACCCCTTCTCTCTATGATTTCTCACCGTTTGTCTCCTGAATCAACGATCGGAAGTTTCCACGAGGATCAAGGGGTGTTTCTCTACAAGTCTAGCAGAGTAGATTTTTGAATTGGGTCTTTCCAAGCATCACTCCAAAGTTGAGGTAAGGGTAGAAATGAGCTATCTGTCTAGCATGTAATTAGTTAAATGGGGTGTATGGGCCTAGGGATGTTTAATGGTTGCTAATCTGGGATTTAAGTTGATTAAATTGGGGGAAATGTGGTTTCAGAATTTTGAGCTCGGTATCGTCGTAGGGTGGGCTTTAGGAGCGTTGTAGGAACTCTCTTAGTAAACAGGTAAGGGGATTAAGTTAAGTTAGGATTTTATTAAAGTTGAACCGATCAGACTACTTCGTATATATGTATATTTATGTTTTTAGTTCTTATTTCGAAAACCAACCGTTCAAAATGGACTTTTGAAACCTAGGATATATGATATGGTATTTTGAATAATATGGATGGTGAACGGTTGTTTATCAATTAAATATATTATGAGGTACTTGTTGATTATTTATAGGCTACGTTTAAACACTGAAATCATATGGCAGGTGAATAATAATTGGGGGTTCATGTAGAGCCAAATTTGTGTATAGTTGTGAAATTACTGAAACTATTTGTGAAACGTACGAGAACTGTTTGTGAAAATGCTAAGTTGTATAATTGATGGCCGAGGGCTGAGATTTTGTTTAGTGGCAATGAGCCGAGTTGT
The DNA here is from genome assembly GCF_029873635.1 of Malania oleifera. Lineage (NCBI taxonomy): Eukaryota > Viridiplantae > Streptophyta > Magnoliopsida > Santalales > Ximeniaceae > Malania > Malania oleifera. The sequence continues at coordinate 81,790,538 of NC_080418.1, read as the reverse complement.
ATTTGACGGCCAGCGGTTGAGTTTAATTTGACAATCGGGGGCCAGGTTTTATAATATGATAGGTTTTATATGAAATGAGTTTGAACTATAGTTTTTATTACTTAAAGTTCATGACATGCTTTAGGAACCTGGAGGACCAGTTGTACTATGAATAGGGTACCGTTACCAGGGATTCAATATTTGGCCATATGCGCCCACACTGTTTTGGATACAAGTGTTGGGTGGTTTTAGCCGATTAGCCTACAAAGAGGTGGTACCTTCTCTAGAAGTATGGACCAAGAAGTGGTAAAGTAATCGAACCCACAACTGGGTTGTGGATACCTGTAGGTGTAGTTAGTAGATAGTACATGGATGTCACTAAAGTAGCACCTCGAGCCCAAGTGGTGGGTCGAGGTGTTATAGGTGGCATCAGAGCCAAGTTTTCTAGGTTTTATAGACTTGGATGATTGATGATTACCAGTGTATAGGTTGAGATAGGATAAGAGAGGGTAGGTTAGACGAGTCTTGGTTTGGAAGCTTAGCGACAGTGATTCTTCGACGGACTTTTGTGTTTTTCCTAAAATAACGATTTTAGGAAAATCATGGTAAACCCATCGATGGTTTTTTTTTTGGGTTGAGAGACTAGAACTCGAAAATTTAAGTGGGAACGTTAGGTCGGACGAGTATGTGTGTAGTGTCAGTGTTATGGTTAGAGGTTGATACCTTCACGATTTTGTAGCAGAATTGTATAAATGATTCCTTTAACTACAAACTCAAATATTATATTATTTCATCATTCCATACTTGCATCAACCATGATAAATATGGAATTTCTAAATCAGCTTCTATCCTATCTTCAGGATGGATCCCAAGGGAAAGGACATCATAGCTGGAGGGGATAATCATATAGATACTTACAGTGAGTATAATGTCGATGAATCGAAAGTGCTATGAAGTATAGCGCAGCATGCTAGGAAAGAGGACCAGAGGGATTCTAGGAAGCAAGATTTGCCACCAGTTAGTTGGGGTTGCACTTTTAGTAGTTTACCTAGGTGAATTTGTTGGCATTTGCAGGAGAGCCTAATCTGGTCAGAGTTGAATACTGGGTTTAGGAGATCGAGGAACTACTCGGTGTGCTGGAGTGCACAGAGGAGCAGAAGGTACTATATGCTACCTTTAAGCTAGTGGGAGAAGCGAAGAGGTGGTGGAGATTGGCAAAGCTAGTAGAGGAAGAGTGGCCAGGACCTGTGGCTATCACTTGGAGCCGTTTCAGGGAAGTTTTCTTTGACAGATACTTCCCTAGTGCCACTCGAGAGGCTAAGGCAGAGCAGTTCCTGAATCTAACTTAGGGACACTTGATAGTACAGCAGTATGTGGCCAAGTTTATTGAGTTATCTCATTTCACTCCATATATGATCCTAGACAAGTCAAAGAAGGCTTGGAAGTTTGAGAAGAAATTGAGGCAGGAAATACATGCACAGGTGGTGGCGTTGTTAACCTAGGGTTTTTCTGAATTGGTGGATAAGGTCATGGTAGTTGAGGCCAGTATTCAGGAGGGTGAGAGAGCAGTAAATCAGAAGAAGAGGCCCTTTCCTCAAGGGTTTTAGTCTAGCACCAGCTAGAGTTCATGGAGGTGGCTTGGTAATTTCACAAGCCATTAAAAAAAATATAGGATATTGAGCCCATCAGGGGGATTCATCGCATCCTACTTGTCCCAGATGCCATAAGAGGCATTGGGGCAAGTGCAAAGGTTGATCAGCTAGCTGCTTCCGGTGCGATGGGGAGGGCCATATAGCATGGGACTATCATGCGATGTTGAATTACGCACCTCCACAGCCTCAATATCGGGGAGGTAACCAGGCACCCCGAGGTGGTCATCAGAGGGGCACCACCCAGGCATGGGTGTATTTGCTTACACGGGGGCATGTGGAGAATGCTGGTGATGTGATGACAAGTATGATTTCCATTATGTCAAATAGTACTATTGTGTTATTTGACTCAGGTATGATGCACTCTTTTATGTCTCGAGGATTTATTAAACTGTGCGAGGTAGAAACACAGTCGTTAGATGCCGAGTTAACTGTGATCACACTGACAAGGTCAGTGGTGGTTTGTAACAAGGTGATCAAGGATCACCTAGTGGAGATTCAAGGAAGAAGGTTGCCTGCTAGCTTAATTGTGTTCGATATGCATGGATTTGACATTATTTTGGGGATGAATTGGCTAGTATCCAGATATGCGAGTATCGATTGCCACAGGAAGAAGGTAGTGTTCAAACCCCAAAGGAGTAGGAATTCAAATTCGTCGGGTCGTGTGCTCGCTTTGCACCACAAATCCTTTCAACGATGCAAGAAACAAGGTTATTTCTAAAGAGTTGCTGAGGGTACCTGTGTAACAACTTGAGGAATAATAGTATTTAAATAATAAAGAAAAGGGTACATGTGTACCTGTGTTGATGACGTTGCGTACTGGGCTCGTCGACGAGGATGTGCCTCATCGACAAAAAGATACCGAGAGGATGTTTTGGGCGACTCTGAATTTCATTGATGAAGGGGAGAGTTCGTTGACGAATTTTCTCTTGGCCTCGTCGATGAGATGATATGGCTTGTCGAAGAATCTCATAGTATAAATAATGTTAAACTCAGATTTTACGTAGAAATTCAATGGAACTCTCTCTTTTCTCTCTCTACGGTTCCTCTTCCTTCTCTCTTCGATTCAAGCCCCATTTTTCGCCGGATCGATGATCTGAGGCCAGCACGACGCTCCTGGGAAAGTTCTCCCTAAGTCTGTTGGAGTGGATCGTTGGTGGGACGAAGTTGGATTTCATCCCAGATTCAAGGTATGGTATTTTCGTCAAAATTTGGCTTTCCAGCAGTTGTAGGAAATGTAGTAGGCGAAGAAATAGTAATATTATGTTCTGGCAAATATTGTTTTCAGGATACTAAGTGGGGAGTCCTGTGGGTGTAAGGCTCGTTACAATAGGGGATTTTAGCAGGAATCAGGTAAGGGAAATATGCTATGCTAGGTAACTTTAGTATGATTTCAGTATAAATTATATGTTTTTACCAGGTTATTATTCAGATCAGGAATTTATACATTTTATCAATTATGTTTAAGATGTTGTAAATTACCGTGTGGCATGAGAATATGGATACAGTACAGAATCATGTTTTACAGTATTTATACTGAAACATGTTTTACAATATTTTCAAGATTAAATTCTACAAAATATACAGACAAGGAATATGCTTTACAGTATACCATGATCATACAGTTTTATAGTACCATGACATACAGATTTACAGTTAATTTCAAAAATATAGTTAATATAGTTACAGTTTACTATAGCGTCATGGTTAATACAGTTATTACAGAATCATGGTAAAATAGATAGTTGTATATAGAGATATACTATATAGTATCAAACCTTGATGGACCATTACAGATACAGTTTACAGAGCACGGTACCGTAGCTATATACAGTTCAGAATGCAACCACATATTCAAATAATAAGTGGCAGATAAGTCAATCATGCTTATGTTGTGGACAGGCTCCCTATTAGATATGGGTTAGGGAGGGCCGATCTGACTAATAAAGTATAGTGTTTTATCCTGGTAGGCCAGCTAGTGATAGATCCCGCCAACGGGCCACATAACCTTATCATGAGGGGTTAAATCATGACATACAACTATCCATCTAGGGAATTTTTTCAGTTATTATTATGTATGTATAGTTTTACAGAAACAGAGAATATACTTATGTTCATTAGAAGTATTGTGAGTAGAAACCTAAAATACGGATATGTTAAGCAACATGGATATAGGTGGTGGTTTATATTATTTGTATCGTATTTACAGATTCAGTTATACATGATTATATAGAATCAGACTATTATAGAATTGTAACTCATTTGCCACACACTAGCAATAGCATGTTTCGTTTTACTGAGCGTTGTCTCATCCCATTAAATTGACATTTTTCAAGTGAGCTAATTAGGCAAGCTAATCAGGCTCGCAGGTATAGGGACTATAGTATCGCCCTGTCAGAAGGGTGAGTCTTTTGGGGTAGAAAATATTTTTGTATAGCCCTATTCAATTATATACATGTAACTTGAGGATAATCTAGCTCTCTGGTATTGTAAAATTTTTTTGTATGATTGTGGATATATGACTACAACTTCTTGCTACTTAGGTGGATAATTAGACCTGAAATAGAAAGTATTAGAGTAGTGTAATTTCAGCTTATATGTGAAAAATAGTATATACGGAAAAAATAATAAAAATTTAAATTATAGTAGGTTGTTATAACCTAGCATGTGTGAAAGAAGCACCAAAAGAGTGACCTAAGCTAGAGAATATTCAAGTGATAAAGGAGTTCTCAGATGTGTTTCCTAAGGACTTATCAGGGTTGCCTCCTGATTGTGATGTGGAGTTTACAATTGACTTAACTCTAGGGATGGCACCGATTTCTAAGGCGCCTTACAGAATGACTTCGGTTGAACTAAAGGAGCTAAAGGAACAGTTACAGGAACTTCTAGACAAAGGTTTTATCAGACCAAGCGTATCACCTTAGGGAGCGCCAGTGTTGTTCGTAAAGAAGAAGGATGGATCGATGAGCATGTGCATCGACTATAGGGAAATTAATAAGGTGACAGTGAAAAACAAGTACCTATTACCTCGTATTGATGACCTGTTTGACCAATTGAAGGGCACACAAGTTTTTTCTAAGATCGATCTGTGATTTGAGTTTCATTAGTTGAAGGTGAAATTAGAGGATGTATTGAAGACAACTTTTCGAACCCGGTATGGCCATTACGAGTTTTTGGTTATGCCGTTTGGTTTGACAAATGCACCTATAGAGTTCATGGATCTAATGAATAGGGTGTTCCACAAGTACTTAGATCAGTTCATGGTGGTGTTCATTGATGACATCCTGGTGTATTTAAAGAGCCCTGTAGAGCATGAAGCTCATTTGAGATTGGTGCATCAGGTACTTAGAGAGAATAACTTTTTCGCTAAATTTAATAAATGTGAGTTCTGGCTAGAATAGGTTGCATTTTTGGGACATGTAGTGTCCAGGGAAGGAATTTTAGTGGACTTGAGCAAAGTTGAGGTGATAGTTGATTGGGTGAGACCGAAGAACGTGCATGAGGTTAGAAGTTTCTTGGGTCTAGCAGGATACTATCGCCGATTCATTGAAGGGTTTTTGAATTTATCAAGTCCATTGACACAGCTTATGTGGAAGAATAGAAAGTTTAAGTGGATTGGGGAATGCGAGCAGATTTTTTAGGAATTAAAGCAACGACTAATCACTGCTCCAGTGTTGACCATTCCATCAGGAGATGGTGGATTTGTGATCTATAACGACGTATCTCAAAAGAGACTTGGGTGTGTATTGATGTAGCAAGGAAGGGTAATTGCGTACACTTCTCACCAACTCAAGGAGTACGAGAATAATTATCCTATGCATGAATTGGAGCTAGCAGTAGTGGTTTATGCATTAACGATCTGGATGCACTACCTATATGGTGAAAAGTGCAAGATCTTTACTGATCACAAGAGCCTTAAATACTTTTTCACCCAGAAGGATATGAATATGAGGCAGAGGAGATGAATTGAGTTGATTGAGGACAACGACTGTACCATTAGTTACCACCTAGAAAAGTCTAATGTGGCTATTGATGCTTTGAGTCGTAAGTTTGTGGGTGCGTCAGTTTTAGTAGTTGTTGTATAGCATCAAATCATGATGGACTTGGAGAGGTTGGGTGTAAAGATAGTGAACAGGGATCCACAGGTGATCATGGCCAGTTTGATCATTTAGCCAACCTTACAGGAGAAAATTAGAGTTGCTCAGACGAAAGACGCAGAGCTAACGGAAATTGTGGAGAAAGTACAGAGTGAGAAGCAACTAGACTTCAATGTTTTTTAGGATGGAGTCCTCAAATTTCATGCTAGATCATGTGTGCCTAATGATGCGGGGATTAAAAAGACAATTCTAGAGGAGGCTCACCGCTCTTTCTTTATACTATTCATCCTGGAAGTATGAAGACGTATAGAGATTTGCGAGAATCCTTCTAGTGGAGTAACATGAAAAGGGAGATTTCCAGATTCATGGAACATTATGTGACATGCCAACAGGTAAAAGTAAAGCACCAGAGGCCAGTGGGAACATATCTCGATGGACTTCATATCAGAGTTTCCTTCAACAGTGTAGGGTCAGAATGCCATCTGGGTAATGATGGATTGTCTGACTAAGACCACACACTTCGTTCTTGTTAAAGTCAGTTATTCTATGAATAGGCTAGCAGAGCTTTATGTGCAGGAGATTGTACGACTTCATGGCGTCCCGGTTTCCATTATTTCATATCAAGATTCACGGTTCACCTCTCGGTTCTGGAAGAGTTTGAAAGACCCCTTGGGATCTCAACTCACATTCAGTACTGCATTTCACCTACAGACGGATGGGCTATTTAAAAGGACCATTTAGATTCTAGAGGATATGCTATGGACATGTGTGCTAGATTTTGGGGATAGTTGGATTCGCTATCAACCGCTCGTTGAGTTTGCATATAATAACAGTTATCATGCCTGTATCAAGATGGCACCATATGAAGCTTTGTATGGTTTCTAGTGTTGATCTCAGTTGTATTTGGATGAGGTAGGTGAGCGGTAGATTTTTGGGCCGAAATTAGTTCAGCAGACCTTTGCAAAGGTCAAGCTTATCAAGGAAAGGATTAAAGTAGCACAGAGTCGGTAGAAGGACTTATGCGGACACTCGCTGATGGGGATTAGAGTTTAAGATTGGTGATATGATATTTTTTAGGATTGCTCTGATGAAAGGGGTGGTGATATTTGGGAAGAAAGGCAAGTTGAGTCCTAGGTAGATTGGGTCATTCAAAATCCTATAAAAGATTGGTTCAGTTGCCTATCGTGTGGCGTTACCCCCAGCATTGTCTAAAGTTCATAATTTTCTCAACCTATCAGTGCTGAGGAAGTACGTGTCATATCCTTCACAAGTGATAAGTTATTCGCATTTGGAGATCGGGGATGCTTTGGCATATGAGGAGGTAACAGTTCAGATTTTGGATCGAAAAATATAAGAACTGTGTACTAAGGATATACCGTTAGTGAGGGTGTTATGAATCATCTAGTTGAGAAGGCTACTTGGGAGTTAGAAACAAAAATACGTCAAAAGAACTCACAGCTTTTCAGAGTAGCTTAACATTAGTCAGGTTAGTGTGTCAGTACAGGTAAGTGTTGGTTTTGTTTGTAGGTTGGGTAAGGTAGGCTTGTTTGGTTTATTAGTTTGTTATGATTTTCATATATGAATGGTCTTTAGGAGATTTGATATTGTAATCTCCCAAGACACTGTATGTAACCACAGTATTCCTCTGCCATAAGTGAGGGTATCTAATAAACTTGGGACTGGGCCGCTATGTGGGTGGCTACCATCTTTTCTGTAGAGATGGATTGTGAGTTAAGGATGTGAATGGTAACAATTAGCAAATTTCGAGGATGGAATTTTTATAAGGAGGGGAGATTGTGGAAACCTGAACCTAGAAAATAAAGGAAATAAATAAGAAAAGGAGAAGAGGAAATTTAAAAGGGCAAAGTAGTAGGGCTCGTCGACAAATCCCCTGTTTTCATCAACGAATGCCCTTCTGTGTCTTATCGGCGAAGTTCAGGCGTCATCAACAAAAAAATCCCAAATAACAGAAAATTTCAGGCTTAAGGTTCATCGATGAACGTTCTTCTACAACTCGTCGACGAAGGTTCCATTTCGTCGACGAAGTTAGCCGAGTCAACGACCTATAAATAGATTTTTAGTTACTTCACGGTTAAGAAATAAAAAATCTCTCTCTCTCTCTCTCTCTCTCTCTCTCTCTCTCTCTCTCTCTCTAAATCGTGCTCCCACCCCTTCTCTCTACGATTTCTCACCATTTCTCACCTGAGTTGATGATTAGAAGTTACCACGAGGATCTAGGGGGGTTTCTCTACAAGTCTAGCGGAGTAGATTTTTGAACTGGGTCTTTCCAAGCATCACTCCAAAGTTGAGGTAAGGGTAAAAATGGGCTATCTGTCTAGCATGTAATTAATTAAATGGGGTGTATGGGTCTGGGGATGTTTAATGGTTGCTAATCTATGATTTGAGTTGATTAAACGGGGGAAAATGAGGTTTCAGGATTTTGAGCTCCACATCGTCGTAGGGTGGGCTTTAGGAGCATTGTAGGTACTCTCTTAGTAAACAGGTAAGGGGATTAAGTTAAGTCAAGATTTTATTAAATTTGAACCAATCATACTACTTTGTATGTATGTATATTTATGTTTTCAGATGTTATTTCGAAAACCAACCATTCAAAATAGACTTTTCAAACCTAGGATATATGATATGGTATTTTGAATAATATGAACGGTGAACAGTTGTTTATCGATTAAATGTATTATGAGGTACTTGTTGATTATTATGGACTACGTTTAAATACTGAAATTGTGTGGCGGGGGAATAATAATTAGGGGTTAATGTCTAGCCAAATTTGTGTATGGTTGTGAAAATACTGGAACTGTTTATGAAACATACGAGAACTGTTTGTGAAAATGCTGAGTTGTATAATTGACGGCTGAGGGCTGAGATTTTGTTTAGCGGCTATGAGCCGAGTTGTATTTGACGGCCAGGGACCGGGGTTTAATTTGATGGTCGGGGGCCAGGTTTTATAATATGACATGTTTTATATGCAATGAGTTTGAACTATAGTTTTTATTACTTAAATTGCATGATATGCTTTAGGAACCCTAAGGACCAATTGTATTGTGAGCACCGTACCATTGCTAGGGATTCAATATTTGGCCATGTGTGCCCATACTGTTTAGGATAGAAGTGTAGGGTGGTTTTAGCCAATTAGCCTACAGAGAGGTGATACCTTCCCTAGAAGCCCGAACCAGGAGGTGGTAAGGCAATTGGACTCGTAACTGGGTTGTGGATGCATCCAGACATAGTTAGCAGATGGATGATTTGACATGGTCTGGGTGGATCCCTCAGGGCTATGTCCAGCCTTCGGGCCGCACAACCCATACCATGGGGGAAGTAAATGGTGATTAGTTCCAAAGAGTGTCTTTTATGCATATCTTTAGATTTATGTAAATAATGTTACTTATTTACTAAATTGTTTATATTATGGAAACGAGACTAGTATTTTCAACTGTGTAAAGTGAATACAATGTAAAATAGCTATTTTAGGTTAATGGAGGATGGATGTTTTCTGTAAACACTAAATGCAAGCTACCACACACTGATGTTAACTTAATCTTCCTTACTGAGAAGTGTCTCGCCCCAATATGCAAATTATCTTTTCAAGACCATCTTGAGGTTGAGTATAGCGAACCCTGGGCAGGGTGGTAGCCAGTTAGTTGTTGTGAGTGTCTGTAAGAACTCTACTGTATTTAAGTTATGGGGGAAGTTTTTTGGATATGTAATATGGTTGTATGAACGGAGTTAGTTTCTTTCTTTTGGTTGGAATGTAGTATGGACATTGGGAGACTTTATGTATGTTAACAGTTTAAAATTTTGGTAATGTATATTGGAGAATGTTTTATTTATTTCCGCTGCATTTATATAATCAATATGGTATCAGGTACACAGACGTCACTAAAGTAGCACCCCAGGCCCACGTGGCAGGTCGGGGCATTACACCTATGGGTCATTCGAAGGGCTCTTGAGCGTATACATCCCATCATGCATGATATGCAAATATTACAGACCATTATTACAGACCCGGAAACTAAATGCAATTACAATAAAAACAAATGTCTTCAATCTTCTTGCTCTTCACTTTATGGAGTATGCTAGGTGTATGTGTATTATTCTTCATGGCCTCTATTCTCCTTATCCCTTATGTGTGATCTCAGTTATGGACCTATTCACATGCCAAATACACACATAAGTGTCAGTATCAAAACAGAGATTGAACTCAAAAAGTCAACCGGTATGTATAAGTATATTATATGCACACGTATGTTAATTAACGAGTATATTAATGTGTTTTTGTGGAGTAGAATATTAGTTTGTGCTTTAGTGTGTACATCAATGTGTGTGTATTAATACTATTTAATTTTGGCATTATTAATGTTGAAAATCCTAAAAAATGAAATAAAAAATGAAAAATAAAAAAAATTAAAATTTGATTTTTGATTCCCAAAATATAATTCTAACTTATGATGGGTCGAGAGCAAGACTTTAATGTATAATTCTTCCCTTTACCCCTAGGCATTACAGTGATTTTTTACCTTCAAAAATTTTATGATTCAAAAAGGATTAGAGTTTCAATCAGCAAAGTTAGATCAAACGAACCATGGTTATTTGTCTTTTCCAGTAATACAGCTTCTGCTTGAAATTTTTTTTTAGAAATCCTAAAAAAATATATGTATTTTTTAATAATTTTATTGATTTTTAATTGGTCAATGATGAAGTTATAAATTTTCAAAACTCATCAAATCATACTTTTCAACCCAAAACCTCTTTTTAAAACCTACTATTTTTGTTCATCTTCTTCAAAGATAAGTAATACATTATTTGTCTCACTTTCTAAACTTTGGTTTTTAGGTTGATAATATAAATCAAACACAAAACCAACTGTTTTCCATCCTCTTTATCATTATCATCATGTTTTTTTTTTTTTTTAAATTAGGCTCTAAGCCAACCAATTTCAAAGTAGTACTCTGGGTTTCTTGAAACCATGTTGGAGTACTCTTAGATTGTAATGCCAATACTAGATGACCAAAAGAGGTTTTGTTTTTCTTTTTTTTTCTTTTGTTTCTTTTCTTTTAAAGGTACATACCCGTAAGTGCGGTAACCATTCTATGGTGTTCATAGAGGTGATGGTTGGCTAACCATAACTGAGATGGTTAGTCAATGACCTTCTTTATACACAAATGAACTCCTGAATCCAAATCTCTAATTTTTGTAGACTTTTTTAGGATTTTTTTTTCTATTTTTTTAAAAAATAAGATGGTGAATCTGTGTCTTGTTTATTTTGTCTATTTTGTTTCTTCATTTCTTGTTTGGGAATCGTCATTCCCTTCATTTGTACCTCCGACAAAATATGATTTGGACAGGCTCCTAGTCCCGCATGAAAGCCCAAGACACCCCTTAAGGATGTCAAGAGCTCTCCCAAAGGTTCTCACTTGTTACCCAAGAGGATACTTGGGGAGAGAGCTTTCTTACATGACTCTCCACTAATATTCTCTTCTAATTATCCTCATTCGCATGCAAGTAACCAACTATGGGTCTAATAAGCCTACATCTTAGCCCAAGAATGCCACCATGGCAACTATCTGGATCCACCACAACATTATAGTGATATTCAAAAATAAGTTATATGACATCTCTATAATCGAATCCATGTTAACCAAAGTTCATTCCATAACCCATTTGAGATTAACAAGGTAACCTTCCAATGTTGTTCGACAAGTCATTTGACATATGTCATGATTAAAATAATATAGCATTAGGTGGCACTCAACATCTCTTACCCATTGTACAAATTTACACCAATGGTTAGCCCCAGCTTCAAATAGATTAACTTGCTATGACGACTCTTTACTCTTCAAAATCTTAAGCATATCAACAAGTTTCCTTATCTTATGTAGCTAGTTCTCTACTTCTAAGGGCTCTAGGTTACCTACAAATCTTGGAGGGTTTAGTTGGTAGGCACACCAAGGCTTGGGTCCTTAACTACCAAAAATAATATTTATAAAACCTAACTTAATCCCAAGTTCAGTAGAAAGTGGGGAAGTCGGGTTTCAATCCTCAAGGTACTCCAAATTAATCTATTGTAACAGCCTTGTGTAAAAGAAAAGTAAAAGATGATATTTTTTCAGGATATTTTCTATCAACTACTAAAAAACATGTAAATGAAAGCATGTAAATCTATATTAACTCTACTCCTACAAAGCAATGCTTAGTTATGAATGACATCTGGGATGTTGTTTGTGTAATCTAAGTTCAGTGAGTTTACCACATTAAACTAACCGGAACCCAGCTAAACAACCCAAGGAGTCGTTCGATGGCATAGAGTAGCAAGGGTGCACCAACCGTCCGGAGCACAATTGAGAATCAGAGTATACTCTATCATAATGATAACAAGAATCTCTGTGGGAGACTGTAGCCCAATACATGCACCTGACTGAAGCTGTAGAAGTGCTTATCATATCAACCAGACACTCATCACGACCAAGCGATAAAGGAAAGCATTTAAATGAAAGTGTTAAAAAGAAAGCATGTAAAAGATCATCCATTTAGTATTCAGAACGTCTGTCACTAACACCAAAAGGTACAAGAGAATGATCATGTAATATACATAGAGAGCACATAAACGCTGCCAGTTGTCACAGGCCGTCAGGCACTTCACACACAAACCAAAATAGGAATTGAAATCTAATCTAACTAATCTACAATGGCTCTCAATGACATCTTAAGTCTGTCACTAACCTAAGAGAGACCAAAGAGGGACCCAGAGCTCATCTTCGAAGCGATTATTTATAGGCTCTAGAATTTACAAGGTTTGACTTTTAGTTTAGGAAAGTTTGCAGCAAATCTTGCACAAAAGATTGTCACTTTCGACCAAGTCGCTCCCATGCTTCCCTTGTGTGTGCCTTGGTCAATTCTCTTAGGAAAGTAAGGATTTGAATCTTCATAATTGTTGACACAGTCGCACCATGGGGTCTTGATAGTTGAGTTTATCATCGAGGCTTACAGGATCTCGAACTTCAAGGAATCTCAAGTACTTGACATAGTCGCCCTTCATGGTCTCTCTGGTCGAACACTTCGTCGAGGCTCTCGATAATTCTGATCTCAGTTCTGGCTCAGTATCTCGACATGGTCACCCTAGAGAGTCATTTGGTCAAGGACTTGGTCGATTCTTGCAGCAATTCTTCCTCAGTATGAACCTGGGAACCTGCAAGTAAAGACTTAGTCACCCCCTTATGCTGCTGGTCACACCACTTTGTCGAGCAAAGCCTTATTGTACTTTGATGACTTAGAGCTTCAAGATTTTGGCTGAGTATCTAATTTGAGCTTTATATGTCTCCAAATTCTCCTTTAGCTTCTTGTATGCCTAATTCCTCGATCTTAACCTGTTTTTCCTAAAAATATGAGTAAACCTTGCATAGCTCTGAACACTGATAACTCTGAGTAATTACATAATAAAACCAAGATAAACAAAGGTAAATGAGGGTCTAAAATCATGTATTATAGGGACTCATCACAACCCCCATCTTACACTTTGCTAGTCCTTGAGTAAATAAAAAACTAAGAAAACTACCAAATCCTATCTACCTTCCCTTTCATGGGAGACACGTTTGCATTTACCATATGCAATAAGGCTTTAAACCCCTAGGTTGATCCTTGTGGATGACTTCTAGTCTCATGAGGGTTTTTAGATTGATATCCACAAACACCCTCTTCAATGAACATAGAATGAAAATATACATGCAACATAGGTATACCATTTCACATACAAGAATATCACCTAATTACAGGTGAGCTCATTTCTTCACAACTCTGCTATGCACTCAACTTCGAAGCAAGTTACTCATGCAAGTCTTATCATTATATAGTCATTAAGAACAATATCCTCATATAAATTCAACCAATAGTAACAATTCAGAGTTAATGTAGCTATTTAAATTCAAATATAGATAGGTGAGATCACCAGGCCTGTGTAAATTGTATGACTCGTTACACCTAGGGCATTCAAGGACACCTATAGAACAGTCGTCTTGACTCAACCTCACTAGTAGACTCTCAAAAGCACTCAAAATATGGGTTCACTCATCACATGTGAAGAGGAGTGTCATGATCAAACATCCCACATATTGTAAGGCACAAGTGCTAATTATATGGAGTGGACTAGTCTGAAAAAGGATCCAGCCTATTTGTGAGGTGTTTGGTCCTTCATCCTAGCATCTTCTCACCTACTCACCATATCCAACCAAGACCACCCTAGATCAACTTACTCAAAGACTAGTCATGAATACATCTGAGGCATTGGGCTGCTGAAGAGTCTTCACATGTGTAGAACAAGCATCGTGTCCCTAGCTTGACTTTAATTGTAGTTGTGTGGAGTAGGTATTAATCAGGAATATTTCTTTTTCTTTTTCTGCTTATTCTTTAGTTTTTTCATTTTCATAGTTAGTTAGGACAATCATTACACTTCTTTTTGAAATTAGAATAGTGTTCCCAAGAGGGGGGTGAATTGGGTTAATTAAAAAGTTTAAATTCTTTTTAACTTCTTACTTGTTTTAGTGCAACAACAAAAACGTAAGTAAATCAATCAATTTATAATCACAACCAAAACACACCACAAAGTACTGAAAATTAAACAATCCAATCAACCACAATATTAAAACCAATCAATCAAGATAATCAAGAACTTGATGCTTTCAGCTTTTGGTAATAGCCCTGTGCAAGCCCTGTTTTGATTTTGATTTGTAATGCGCTCTCTTAACCAAGATTTTTGCAAATTAACCAACGTACTCCCTTGTGGGTATCAGCAAAAGGTTAATTAAAAACGTACTTTCTAAAATTAAGAGTCTTCTATGAATTTTTTACTTAAGACCTACAATCAACAATATGCATTCAACAAATAAAAATATAATCCAAAAACTAAAGAGTAAAGTAGAGAGAAGAACACCAAGTTTTATGAGGTCCGGCTTATCGCCAGCCTACGTCCTCACCTTTGGAAAACTACCAAAGGATTCCTCTATATTAGTTCCTTTGTCGGGTGGAACAACACCATTACAACCACTTCTTAATTAGGCTAGAGCCCGCCTCTCCAAATGATATTCCCTCATTCGGTCCAACGATCTAAGCACTCGAATCATCAACGAATCTACAAGACAAGATTTGAAACAAGGTGTACAAGAAATGCCCTCAAAATAGCTGATTATTACAAATTTAGAACTATATTTCAAAGAAAATCAAATATGAAATTCATATTGAAGCCCCAAGAGTATATCACCGAATGATTCTTTCAATGGATGAAAGAATTTAGAATTGTAGCATAATACTAGAGATTGAGAGTCAGCAAAGCCTCAGCAATTTTCGTGCAAGTTAAGAGTGAGAGAGCCTTTGAGACTTTGAGAGCAATTGAGAGAGTATGAGTGCTATAATTGATTCTTGGGTGTATTTATAGAGTTAGAAAAACATTTAACTTGACCCCCAAGTTTACTTGGAGTAGTGTCCAAGTTTTGAACAAGTTTGAGCCCCAAGCAATTGACTTTTCAAAAATATGTCCATTATAAATTTTGAATTTTGCCGCATGGTAGTAGCCTGAGGGGTTCTTGTCAGTCGCCTGTCAATGAATTGCACAGCTAAAATACACAGACAGTAGGGTGGCAGCCAACTGTCACCTTGGGGTCAAGCGCCTATTACTAAATAACTCAGTTTTAAAAAGGAGGCAGAAGGGTGACAGTAGCCTAATGAAACCTAGTCAGGCTTCTCATTTTGCACCGTCAAGAACTTGTCAAGACCCAGACTGTAGCCTGACGACCTTTTGTCTGCATATTTTAAAAACTTTTAAAGTGGTAGCCTACTAATCATGTGCAGTTAGGCGCCTGTCAAATTAAAATTCTTGCTTTTAAAATATTGTTATTTTCTCTCTTTTGTTATCTATTCTTGGAATGTTAATATGTTTTCTTCGAAAAATATGTCGCAAGATTTAAAAATTAGACTAGGCCTCTTCATTCCTAATGAGCTTCAAAATGAAATTTAATAATTTGAAAATACTCGAAGTACTTACAAAACATCTCCTATTGACTCTCTTCATTTCTTTGAACTCTTTGTCGCTGAGCTTCAGTGACCCTTGTGATCTTTGAGTCTTTCCATATTAGTCTCTTGAGATTTCAGAATTGATTACTTGTGTTGATATGAGCTTTTAATGTTCTTGTGATCTTTGAGTCTTTCCACGTTGGTCTCTTGAGCTTTCTGAAATATCACAACTTTGAAGAACATTAAATAACAAGAGTCGTAAGCCTTGGTTAGGCCAACACTTTTGTTGTCTTCATACCACTAATGAGAATTAAGCTCGAATAGGAGCCCATGAAATAAGTTTATCTCCAGGAGTGGCTCAGCCTTCACATCTTGACTAGGTGTCACATCTAGGCTAGAAAATGCAAAAACAAAGACTTGGGCAAGGGAAATCCAATAAATGGAAGGAAAAGTTGAGTTTTATAAACTCAGAGTTTGACATCAACAACTTAGGAAATGAACGAACGGCTCAACGGTACCTTATAAGGTGTCATAGTCACCACGGGTGTTCTCTCACTGCTCTCAAAGAACCCCTAAATGTTACGAGTCATTTGAACATGTGTTTTTAGCCTCATGAGATACCATGTAGATACAAGGGTTTATATAGCCATATTAACACCAACGAACCGCTAGTCAATCTAAATAGAGTTACAGTCCCTAAATTAGCCATACAAAAGGAAAACTAAACATAGATGACCCACTACATTGTCAGGGAGCATAATAGGGTCGTGTTAGTGATAGACCTAAACATGTAACTTCTAGGTTATATGTAAGTATGTAAAGGGTATAAATTAGTGTTAATATGGCATAGTCCAAGTGTTCACTGAAAAATTTAAATTTTTGTCATTTTGTGTTAAAAGATGTCCTGCAGTGTTTCCATGCAGTGTTGCCTACCCCCACCCCCAACCTAGAACTTCAGTGTCCTAACTGGATTGGGAAAAGAAAGAACAAGAAGGAAAGGGAAGAAAGCAAAGTATGGTGCAAGGAGTATCAATCAATGTACCTACAGCAGATAAATTTAAAATAGAAATAACAAGCATGCAGAAATACACTATAGCACAAAGGACAAGTATCTCAGCACCATAGAAAGTTTCTTAATTGCAAAATGACATTACACTGTATAAGATGTCATTACAAGCACTGGGAATGTTGTGAATGTCAAGGTGCAAGACCAAAAAGAAAGAAATAGAAAATAAAAATAGAAAGAAAAATAGTAAACAAGTGCCACAGAAGCAAAGTACGAAACTCAAGTAGGAGCAACATGATCCTAATGACAACACAGATGATTCTAATTAGATGTGCACCCAGAATCCAATTTAGAGCAAACTATTAGTGGTATAGCCAATATAGCGTCATAGGCAGGCGTCATTTCCTGCAGGTACTAAAGCCAAGTAGGGGAGAGAGGCAGGCATAATCAGCGCGGCTGAATGACTAGGAGTGGTACTAGTTGGTTAGACATGTTAGTTGGCTAGAGTGATTGATAAGATTGGAAGGGTTAAGGTAGCGGTTTTGGGCCAGGCATGTGCTCGGGAAGCCGCAAGGTGGAATCATATGGCAACTGATTATGCGCCGAAACTGCGTAATTGGACGTTTAACCCGGGCTTTACGGTTTATATTTTTAATTAAATGTCCAAAATTGTCCAATATTTTAATAAAGTGCCAAAATTATCATTCTTGAACTTTATTGCATTATTTATTAAGTTTTGGTAATTTTTTGTCGCAGGAAAATTCCCGGGAACCAAAACCAACACCTGTTTGCATTTCGTACATAACTTTTCCGTCCAAGATTTGATTGAGACGATTGAAATTTATGGAGAAAGAGGAAAGGATCATCTACAACTTTCGTGTTTTGAGTTTTGTGAGATACGGGCTCCAAAAGAGTCAGATTTGTGATGAACAGAGAATGAAAAAAATGAAAAAAATATAACAATTGGGTCGGGTTATCTCTATCCGGGTCCTAGGGCAGCTTCTTTCCCCCATCCCTATTTAATCCCCTTTTCTCCCCTACGCAGGGTGTGCCTCTGGCACCCTTCTCTCTCCCTCAAACTCTCCTCTCTTCTTCTTTTTCTTCTTCTTCTTCTTCTTCTCTTCTCCTATCCCTTCTTTTTCCCTTAGCTTCTCTCTGCCCTCTCTCTTGCCCATTCTCCCGTTCTATTCCCCTGTTTTTTTCTCTCTTCTACTCTCTTATATTTCCAGCTTTTTAGTTCTTTGTTTTTTCCCTTTTCTCTTATCTCTTCCCTTCTCCTTGCTTCCCTGCTCCCTTGCTGCAACTCCCTCTGCCCGTGAACACACAGCCGCTGTAACTGCTGAAGGAAGGCCACCACTGCTGCCCTTTTGCTTTGCTGTGCTGTTTCCCCGTGTTGCTGCTCCAAATTTCTAGCCACCGGCTACTGTGAAGACCCGAGACCTCTCCAGCACAAGCCTCTGCTCCACTCTCCTTCAGACTGCGACATCAACACAACCTCAACCTCAGCAGCTCCACTTCTCTGCCTGCAGTTCCACAACTGCTGCTAGTATACCAGTAGCAGTCTGCTGCCAAGCCGAGCACCCATCTTCAGCCACAGCTCTCCGGCCACCCTGCACAGCACCAACAGAACCTTCCCGGAGCTGCTGCTGCCCTTGCCATGGCTGCCCTTCTCTCTCTCTCTCTCTCTCTCTCTCTCTCTCTCTCTCTCTCTCTCTCTCTCTCTCTCTCTCTCTCTCTCTCTCTTCTTTATTCTTTTCTTTTCTTTCTTTTTTTTTTCAATTGCAACAATATATTTCTTCTCTCCTTTAGTTGTTTGTTAGAATTTTGAAAGATTGTTTGAATGGGTGTCAAGTTATTTTAATTTGTTTAGTGGAGTTTAATATTTATTTATTTATGTTTCTTTTAATTAATGTTTTTATTAGATTGGATGGATTTAATTTAACTCCTTTTATTTATTTATCATTCCTCTAGTTCCTTTTATTTATGTTTTTATTGTGTTTTATTTTCATTTAAGTCAATTGATAGTTAAACTTTGTTTCGAGTTCTTGGCTCGTAATAAAAGTTCAGTTTTTAGTCTGCATTTTTATGTGTTGCATTTTGGTTTGAGTTCTTGAATTGTTAAAGTTCCGATTTTTAGTATGTGCTTGAATCTAATTGAGTTTCCATAGTGTGCTTTTAATTCCGTGTCCGAAGTTACCATCTTTAATTAGCACGTGCTTCAACATTTCCTCGAGTAGGTTAGGGTTTCCATTAGTGTTCTTTAATTCACTGCATGTTAGTTTTAGGACTTTAAATTACGTGTCATTTAATTTGTCAAAAGTGAAATTGAACCATCCTGAAAATCCTGAATCTGAACTAAGTTCAGTGCAATTTAATTTTGATTGGAAGAACGTTAAATTTGAGATTAAACGCATTCCCTGAGGAGACGATCTAGCCCTTGGGCTTAATATTACACGATAGAACTCCTATACTTGAGATAGCTTCCAAACTGCTCATTTTTCGAGTGAGACAGCAACGTCAAGTTGAATGTTTGGAATAGTAATGATTGAGGAAACCTAACTTTTGGAAGCCTAAGGGAAAGATACAAGGGTTGGTAAGTAGGAGGTGGCACCGTAGACTATGGTAAAGGCAATTGGAGTCCCAATTTGGTGCCCAAGGCATCCTCAGGGACTCTTCTGATCGTCCTGGCTAGGGGGCTGAACCCCGTCTCTATATTTGCCTTAGTCATACACGTGGAGCTTGTCGCAACATCCCCGGAGCGCGTGTACCCCGGGCGGCGAAATTAGAATCATTTTAATATTTTCATGGAAAAACATGGAATATCGGAGTCGCCACTAACCTTTAGTACGGTTAGAACACATGATTACTACCCCGTTAGGGGTAGAATCGGTCTACATTACCAGAGTTGGGGCCGGGAGTTCGGTTACGCGAGGGGAAGGTACGAGCACCCCCTACGCGCCCGTCCTTACGAACGGTACCTAATTAATTTGAAATTATCCCTAAATTAATCTAATAATTCTTTAAATTACTCCTTTTTATGAATTTATAAATACATGTAAAAAAAAAATAAATAAATAAATATATACATATATATATATTCCCTCAGAGCTTAGGGTACGTGATGCCTGAAGGCTCATACCCCCGCAATAAAATCATAGGGATTGGAATATCGAGAAAATATCTTATAAAAAAAATAAGTATAATGATATAGAAATAAAAAATATAATATAAATTACTTAAAGAAAATAAATACGGCCATTATGAGGAACGCACATCATGATAATGATAATAATACCTAACTTAAATATATGTACATAACGTAATAGTAATAATAACACGTACCTTAGCATATGTATATATATGTATGATAATAATAATTATTATAATAATAATAAATAACTTGTACCCTGATTTATGGTAATAATAACACGTATCTCAAATAATATATATATATATATATATATATATATATATACATACACTAACAATAATAATAACACCTACTTTAACATATATATACCTACACAAAAAAAATAATAATAATAATAACACGCAGTGGGATATACAATAATGACACAATTCTAAAAATATATGTATGTATATGTATATAATGATAAAGATAATAGTTGTAGCAATAATAATATTAATAATAAAAATGTATATCTTAATAATACAATACTTGTCTTAATAGTAACATACAATTAATAATAACATATACAACATGGAAATAATTAAAGAAACAAATCAATCCTACAATTAAAATGTAAACTATACAATATGGAAACAAATCAATTCTAAAATTAGTATGTAATTACACAATTATGAGTATGACAACAAAATAATGAAATTATGGAAACAATCAATTCTAAAATCAATATGTAGATATGCAAGGATAAATATGGGAACAAATAAGCTTTAACATTAGTAAGCAATAATATAAAATGATAAAGATGGGAGCAATAATAAAATAATGATCAAGAATACCCTAAATAATTACACAATCAAATAAGATAAATATATTACCCATTAAATGTCACAATATCAATAAATAAATAAAACCCCAAAATAATTATACAAGCAAATAAGGTGAACATATTACCCATTAAATATTACAATAAAAATAAAGAACCGAAAATAAGCATATAAGCCAATAAGATGAATATATTACACATTGAATATTATAATGACAACAAAATAAACCCTAAAACACTAACATATTACATATTGAAATTAACAACAATGATAAAACCCTAAATATAAAACAAGCTCAACATGGCAATATGGAAAAACCCCAGGTATACAATATTAACGCAACAATACTGATAATCCAAAATATACTATACTAATAAAACCCTAATGATTATCCAAAATATACAATATTAATGTGAAGTAACTGGAACCCTAATAACTATAGATATGGGATAAACAAAAACACCTATTAATGTGAAAAATAATCTAAACTAAAAATACCCAAACAATATTAATCATGAAATAATTTAAATGCTAAACATAAATAATGGTCATAAATATAAATAGTAAATTAACTAATATACCAAAGGTAACAAATATAATAAATAATAAAAGTGAACGTGATAATAAAAATATGAACTTGATACTTACATAGCAAAACAACACCATATATATATACATCTACATAAAAAAATACCTAAAGATACCACCTTTTGTAATTTACATAACCAGGGACTAAGGAGGAGGTCGTCGGGGCTGCAGGAGTTCGTGGTGGCCGCTGCTGCGTTGCCGGAGAAAACCAGGTGTGCACCAGGGGGACTTCAGGGCTGGATCGCTGGAGCTTTGAACGGCGGTTGGAGCAGAGGAGGTCTGAGGCTCATGGGAAAGCGGCGGCGACTATAAGTGGCCGGAGAAGCGGCGGTTCATGCGGCAGCAGCAGGAATACGCCGGAGCTGGTATGCTGCCGACTCTGGTGTGGCTTGGGTCTGTGGAGGTTTTCGGGTCTGTTCCAGAGAAGAGCTGGTGCAGGGGAGGTTCTGCCATGGCTGGATGTTGGAGTTGCAGGAGAAGATGGCACGGCTACCTGCTGGTGTCTCGATTGGTGGCTGCTCGGGTGGTGGCCGAGGGGAGTCGCAGGAGCGGTTGGTGGCCAGAAATCTGAGGAGGAGAGACTGAAAGGGAAAAAGAGCAGAGGGGAAGGGGAGGTTGCCATGGCTGGAACAGGAAGGGGAAGAAGAAGAAGTAGCCGGAGTATTTTTTTTTTGTGCGCTGCCCCCGGCTGTGTGTGAAGTGCAGCGCGCAGCCCCCCTCTTTTTATAAAAATCTCAACCCTAAAAAAAAAAAAAAAAATCCTTCTTTTCTTTTCCTTTTTCATTTTTATTCTCTTCATACTTTTATGGTAACAATATATACAATAATAATGATAATAATAATGAAAATAAAATAAATAATAATAATAATAGTAAATATGATAATAGTAAAATGGTAATAAAATAATAATAAATGAAATTTTAAAATAAAATAACAAAGATAATAAAATAATAATAATAGTAATATAATAATAATAACAATAGCAAGATAATAAAGTGATAATAATAATAATATTTTAAAAATATTTAATAACAATAATAAATAATAATAGAATCAAAATAATAATAATAAAAATAATAATAATAATAACATAATAAAATAAAGATAATAAAAATAGTAATAGTAATAATAATAATATTAAAAATAATGATAATAATATTGGGTCTGGGTAATAATGATTATAATAATGAAATCATTGCCTGCACTACAAAGAACACATTTTTACTTGGGCATTCACATATTCAAGATCTGAGCAAATACACGGGCAACTTCTGCTAAATCTAGGTATGATCTTGAGGTTTGGAAAAATCTTTTATGGAGCTTTCAATTTTTTATTAATCGATCATCTTCTCCATTATTCATTTATTGAAAAATCTTTTTGAGAGTAAGAAACTTATTTTCCCATAGTTATTTATTTGAAAAATCTTTTGGGAATAGCTTTCTAAAGTTTGAATCCTTGTGATATTCAAAGTTGTAATTTTATTCAAAGAGATCTATATTATTAGTGCAAAAAGTATTTGAAAAATATTATTTAAATCTTTGAAATATTCAAAGTCACATTTGTATTCAAAGATTTAATCGCACAAGTTATTTGATAGTAAGAACTTAGATCTACATAATACTCAAAGATTTTTTCATCTCACAAACTTATTCTTCAATATTCATTCTAAGAGATTGGAATTATTTGATTCCAAATACTAAGAGCCTCTAAATACATATCCTTGAAGAATATTATTTTTGAAACATAGTGTTTAAATCTTTGCAATATTCAAGGTCGTATATTTATTCAAAGATTCAACTTGAAAAATTATTGATAGCAAGAACATAGATATTCGTATTATTAAAGATTGTTTTTGAAAGAATCTTATTTTCTAATCTTGCATAAAGTATTCTAGAATTGAATCATACGTTTCTCCAAAGCATTTATTTATAAAATCATTTTTGGGAGATATTGATTTAAAAGGTAAATTTGTGAAGCATATCATTCATATAACAATTTTATCATTACATACATACTGAGCTTCAAGTTTTATCATATAAATATGTGTTAGGAATTTTTATTGTACTCATTAGCTTGTTTAGAAGCATCTGAGTGTTCAGGAATTTCATTTATTTATTGTATTAACGGTTTGGGTTGTGAACCGGGAAGGAGGAAGCTGTGCCTCGTGTAACAGCGGAGTAGGAGGAAGCTACGCCTCTTGTAAGCAGCGGAGTAGGAGGAAGCTATGTCTCTTGTAAGCAGCGAGTTTGTAAAGGGAAGCTCCGTCCCAGTTAAAGGAGCAGATTAGTGCAATCCTTGGGGGTTTTGCCCAAGGCGAGGACGTAGGCCGGGTTTGGCTGAACCTCATTAAAAATTCGGTATCTGCGCTCTATCTCTCTATCTCTCTTTATATTTCCGAACTTATATTCATATTATATCTGTTGTTCATGTGTTAAACATTGATATATATGAATGTCTAAATTACGTGAGAATAATTGGGTAATACTGAATTAATTGAGATATCCACAGATTAAAATCAATTGAGTTGTATAATACTGAAATTAGTGTGTATCCAAATTTGTACTTGTAAGTTTGGGTTTTCAATTAAGGATTGAAGTACCAAAATATTTTTAGTACCCAATTCACCCCCCCTCTTTGTATTACACCTAAATTAACAATTGGTATTAGAGCCTCGTTGCACTAGACTTAAACGTTTTTGTAAAAGATCACGATGGCTTACATCGGTGTAACCCCATTCAGTGAGGGACGATCTTATCTTAGTCCTACAATATTTTATGGTGAAACTATTTTGGCTTGGAAACTAAAAATGAGTGTTTTTTATAAAATCAATGGAATAGAAGGCCTGGAAGGTAATAGTTAAAGGAATTTGTGTGTCTACAAGTGAAAATGATACTAGTTTAATACATGCAAATTCAAATGCCATGGATATACTTTATCGTGCTTTAGATTCTGATATTTTTCATGAATTTATGGCATGCACATGTGCAAGAGATATTTGGGAAGAACTTGATAGGAAGTATGGAGAAACCCAGGAGAAAGAAACCACCACTCCGGAAATGTCAAGTTCAAATGACCAAGAGGTGGCAAATTGTTAACAAAATGAGTTAGTCGAGGAGAAGGTATATGTATCTCAGCCTATTTCATATAATAATTCATTTATTGATTCATGTGATGATTTTTGTGATAAATCTTGCAATAAATCTTAAGAAAAATCATGTGATGAATCTTGCATTATATTATGTAATGAATCAAGTTTTAAATCATTTTTTGATAATTCTAATAATGATTCATGCAGTGTCCCTTATGATAATATGGCTATTGATGCATGCAATAATTCAAATGATGGATATTATGACAATTCTTATAACGAATCATGTATGGAATCATCTATTGATGATTTCGTTAATAATGTATGCAATGATTCATGTGATGTGTACTGTAATAAATTTTATGTTGAATCACGTGTTGAATTGTATAATGAAAGCATGCCTTCATATGGAGATTTGGAAAAAGCCTTAGTTAAAGTGCATAAGCTTCAAGTTAGGACATCTAAGAAGAAAATGTGTTTGAAAAATGAGAATGAAATGATAGATAAACAATTAGAGGAATTAAAATATTATCAGCTATTCTAGAAAAGAAGAAAATCATAAAGATTCTGAAGATCACCTGTTTAGATAGAAAAATAGATGAACATGCTGAAACAATTTCCAGGGTTACAAGTGAATATACTTTCAAAAAAACCCTTAGAAGTTAAAAGAAATTATATTTCCAAAAAGGGTTTGGATGTTTCTTAAAAATTTCATAGTTATGTCTTATTAAGCAAGAAGAAAGAAATAGGCATACCTTCCCACGAATATACAAAACTTGCTTATTTTGTAAAATGAAAAGGGCATACATGATATAAGTGTCCATTTAGAGGTGTTCGAGACAAAGACAAGAAAATGACATGGGAAATCAAGAAAGGTTCCAATTGGAATTACATGATCATTTAATTCTTTCTTTGTTCTTAGAACTAGTTGGGTAGGTGATGACTAAAAGCTTAGAAATGGTCAGTGTCTAAAAAGTCAAAAATTAGTATATGCTTTTACTATATAAAATTTTAAATACTAAGAATCTTGGAAAAGCAAGCCAATATGATTTCTTAAAAGTAATTTAACCAATCTAAACTTAATGAATATATATATATCATAAAGATTGAGTAAGATATAAAATATTAGTTAAAGCATACTAACTTCGATTTGTTCAAAGTAAAAGGTTGAAAGCTTAACTAGCTAAAATATAAAGAACCTTATATCTTTGCAATGAGTAACATAAATCATAATATTGAAGAATAAATCCACTTCCAAATGGATTAAAGCATCTTTGTTTAGCGAATAATTCTCATTGATTAACCCATGCGTAAATATTAAAATCTTAAGTTAAGCAGATCATGTCCATTGCATAAGATTGAGCCTTAGGAAATAAATCATATACTAAGCATCATCTAATCCTAAACTCATCCTTGGAGCCTTAAATGCCTAAATCAGTCATCCCTCTAGCCACAAGCACTAATAATCCTAAATTCCATATCTATCAAGTGCTTATTAAAAGACATCATGTTATAATCAAATTAGGGGCATTCTCTAAGGGAATCAAATTGTTTATCAAGACATTTTTAATAAATATTCCCTTTGTGCTTAAAATGTAAAATTCCCTAATTTTGATTTATAATTAAGTCATTTCCTCCACAAGAAATCTTTACCATTCCGGTAAAGATTCATCTATCCTTGGCTCGTCCCCTTACTTAAAATTGAGATCATACTTATGGGATACCATCCAATGGTGGGATAATTAGAAATACCCAAAGAGCAGTATTCAAAAATTAATATTCTCCCAAATTGCTCATTGCCTAAGTAGTTGGATATATTCGCTTCCATGAAATATTTTGAATATTGTCCACTCATAATGAATATTCTTATGAAATTAATAATAATTTAATTGTTAAGAGTATTCGTTCAATCTCACTACACAAGCTCTCAAACCTCAAATCAAATCTATTAGAAGTTTTTTTGAATATGTCGAATGGCTAAGTTATTTGTAATAGTTTTCAATTTATATGAAAATGCAAATGACTAAGAAACCTATGCATTGAGATCCATAAGAAAAGAAGTGATATAGGCTTATGACCTTGAAGAAGAATTGTTTATGACTTTTTGGTCCTCTAAGCCAAAGCAGGTATAACCAAGTATAAATCATTGAAAATTTTAGAACACTCAGCTAAACTGGTGAAGAATGATTAAAAAAAAAAAAACATAAGACGATGATAAGTGCATAATTGAGGGGGAGCATCTCTCTTTCATGATTATATAACTTAGATGTTCTCATGATCTTATTTTGCTTATGTCCATATGCATATGCAAGTGCAGCACCACAGCTTACCATTCATATTGTGTTAAACAATCAAAATTATTTAGTGGATAGTAAGTATCTAGTATCATAAACTATTATTGGTTAACAAATTAATGTGGTCAAAAAGGGATAACTATACTGACTGCTTGTGAGAAATGAATTAGTTTATATCCAGTATAGTTGTTCTAAAGATTAGGAATAATTGCTTATACTGCTTGGTATGATTAGTGAAATTAATCATTGATAAATATAAGCATTTCATTTCATCTAAGCAAGTATTCAAACTCGTAAGGGGGAGCTTTTTGAAAATTATTTCCTATCTTATTATGCTCACCAATATTTTTTGCTTAGATGTGCATTGAACTTTCTATGGCATGTACTCAATTATGATGATCCTATTGAATACTTTGAATGAAAAATATGTTGCTTTACCACAAGTTTTTTGAGTTAACCATATGATCTTGTTTTAAAATGCATTGATATAATTAGAATACGTATGGTTAATCTTTCTGGTTATATTTCTTTTCAAAATGTACTAGAGCAAAATTATTTTAGATCTAAAGGGGGAGAGAAATTTTGTTTTGATATCAAAATGGGGAGAGATATTTTTTTAAAATTGCATAGTCTACAATGTGTATGAGCTTAAATGACACAAAAAAGAAAAAGGGAAAGTTTTTCAAAAAGGGGGAGTTATCCTTTTAAAGCTAAGAAAATTTTTTAAAAAATTTATTTTCCATTTGACTTAACCCTTTTTTTTATGCCAAAAGGGGGAGAAGATTAATGAGAAAAATGGTATACTCCTTGTGTTTAGGGGGAGAGGATTAATGTGTATATGTTTTATTGCTTTATCTAGGTGCATATTGCGTTGAACTTAAAATTCTCAACTTGAAATATCTCAGTGTCTTCTTTCTGGATATAATTGAATTACGATTCTATTTTGAAATTTATGCATTTTGCTCTTATGTTTGTCATCATTAAAAAGGGGGGAGATTGTTGACTTTTTGAGTCCGATCCCATTTTGATAATGAAAAAACACAATTATCTCATCTGTGCATTGAGCCTTTTTAGCAGGATCATTATTTAGCACGCACGGATGATACGAATGGTAAGCATGATATGGAAGCCACAAGAAACCTATAGAACATTCCATCTGACTTGATTCATGGAACTAGAAGTGTAGAAGAATGAAGATGCAAGCATCAAGTCCAAGATCTTCATGGGAATGGGTATTTAGAAATTGAATGTATTTACATATATCGTATGATGAAATTTGAACCTCAAATATGACCTTAAATTGACCATAGAACCTCCAATTAACATGAAAAACTTTTTTTATAAAATTCCTAACTTATACAAATGTTTTAAATGGTTTTGAAGTTAAAAGAAGGTAAAAACTAATTTTTAAAAAGGGGTTAGTCAGCCAGCCAGTCAACCAAACAATAAATATAAGCAATTTTATTAATCAATTAATTATTATCTTAAAGGGTGCTTAACATGAAAGTTATGGGATGCTATCTTAGCTTTCTATTAATACTAGGAATGTCCAATTTGGAAACTTATATAAAAAGTTATGGCCAAAACACTGAAAGGTGTACGTAGTAGAAAAATTCCCTTCATGTTTCTCGTGTCATATTGATGGGCATTTTTATTAATCCATAACTTCTTATCTTAAAATGTGTTCAACAAAAACATTGTGTAATTTTCTCTTAGCTTTATGTTGACACCAATGACGTCTAATTTGGAGTCATATAGCAAATGTTATGTCTAAAACACTCAAGGTCGCTTGAGCAAAACGTCGGTTCAGCACGGATACATGCGGAATTTCTTTTAAATAAATTGATCCAATGGCCAGAAATCCATCTAAGGTCAAGAACTCTTATAAAATTAACCTAGAAACCCTAATGCCTAACTTTTTGCATAATATTGAGAGAAACATTCTTGCACATCTCTTGAGAAGTTTTGAATACTCTTGCTAAAAAGCATTGCCTGCACTGCAAAGAATACTCTTTTACTTGGGCATTCGCATATTCAATATCTGAGCAAATGCCCGCGCAACTTCTCCTAAATCTAGGTTTGATCTTGAGGTTTGGAAAAATAGTTTATTGAGCTTTCAATTTTTTATTAATCGATCATCTTCTCCATTATTCATTTATTGAAAAATCTTTTTGGGAGTAAGAAACTTATTTTCCCATAATTATTTATTTGAAAAATCTTTTGGGAATAGCTTTCTAAAGTTTGAATTATTGTGATATTCAAAGTTATATTTTTATTCAAAGAGATCTATCTTAATGGTGCAAAAAGTATTTGAAAAATATTATTTAAATATTTAAAATATACAAAGTCAAATTTTTATTCAAAGATTTAATCGCACAAGTTATTTGATAGAAAGAACTTAGATCTGCATAATACTCAAAGATTTTTTCATCTCACAAACTTATTCTTCAATATTCATTCTGAGAGATTGAAATTATTTGATTCCAAATACTAAGAGCCTCTAAATACATATCCTTGAAGAATATTATTTTTGAAACATAGTGTTTAAATCTTTGCAATATTCAAGGTTGTATATTTATTCAAAGATTCAACTTGAAAAAATATTGATAGCAAGAACATAGATCTACATATTTTTAAAGATTATTTTTGAAAGGATGTTATTTTCTAATCTTGCATAAAGTATTCTGGAATCGAATCATATGTTTCTCCAACGCATTTATTTATAAAATCATTTTTGGAAGATATTGATTTAAAAGGTAAATTTGTGAAGCATATCATTCATATAACGATCTTAACGTTACATACATATTGAGCTTCATGTTTTATCATATGAATATATGTTAGGAATTTTTATTGTACTCATTAGCTTGTTCAAAAGCATCTGAGTGTTCAGGAATTTCATCTATTTATTGTATTAATGGTTCGGGTTGTGAACCGGGAAGAAGGAAGTTGTGCCTTGTGTAAGCAGCAGAGTAGAAGGAAGCTGCGCCTCTTATAAGCAGCGGAGTAGGAGGAAGTTGTGCCTCTAGTAAGCAGTGGGTTTGTAACGAGATGCTCTGTCCCAGTTAAAGGAGCGGATTAGTTCAATCCTTGGGGGTTTACCCAAGGCGAGGACGTAGGCTTGGTTTGGCCGAACCTTGTTAAAAATTCGATGTCTGCGCTCTATCTCTCTATCTCTCTTTATATTTTCGCACTTATATTCATATTATATCTGTTGTGAATGTGTTAAATATTGATATATATGAATATCTAAATTATGTGAGAATAAACGGATAATACTGAATTAATTGAGATATTCATGGATTAAATCAATTGAGTTGTATAATACTGAAGTCGGTGTTTATCCAAATTTGTACTTGTCAGTTTGGGTTTTCAATTAAGGATTGAAGTACCAAAATATTTTTAAATACCCAATTCACCCACCCCCCTCTTGGGATTACGCCTAAATTAACAATGTGAACAAAGCTTCCAGGAGTTGAAGCAATGGTTCGTTGTTGCCCAGTGTTAACTATTCCATCGGAAGAGAATGGATTCATTATATACAGTGATGCGTCCCAGAAGGGACTCAGGTGCGTGTTGATGCAACACAACAGAGTCATCGCCTACACCTCTAGGCAGCTTAAAGAATATGAGAAGAACTATCATGTGCATGATTTAGAATTAGCTGCAATGGTTTATGCTTTAAAATTTTGGAGGCATTATCTATATAGTGGGAAATGCGAAATCTTCTCGGACCACAAAAGTTTGAAATATTTCTTTACCCAGAAAAAGCTAAATATGAGGCAAAGAAGGTGGCTAGAACTCATTAAAGATTATAATTGCACTATCAGTTATCACCTAAGGAAAGCGAATGTGGTAGCAGATGCTCTGAGCAGGAAATTAGTGGGACCAGCACTGGCATCTATGGAGGTTCAATATCCAATCCTAATGGATCTGGAGAGACTTGGTGTAGAGTTGGTAGAGTGTAATCCTCAGGCATTTATTGCCAGCCTGGTTGTGCAGCTTGCGCAATATGAAAACATTAAAGCCGCTCAGGGAGATGACGTAGAATTAGGATAGGCAATAGCCAAAATATAGGATGGTCAAGGAGAGGATTTTAGTATTTCTGATGACAAAGCTCTAAGGTTTCACACCAGATTGTGTATGCTTGCAGATAATGATATTAGGAGAATGATTCTAGAGGAGGCTCACAGATACACGGTTCATCCTGGAAGTACAAAAATGTATTTGGATCTGTGAGAGTATTTCTAGTAGAGTGGCATGAAGAGGGAGATTGCCAAATTTGTGCAGCAGTGCTTGATGTGCTAGCAAGTTAAGGCTGAGCACCAGAGGCCAACAGGGCAGTTACAACGACTTTTCATCCCTGAGTGGAAGTGGGACCACATATCCATGGACTTCGTCACTGGGCTACTGCTGGCACCGCATGGTCAGAATGCCATCTAGGTAGTTATTGATTGGATGACGAAGACAACTCACTTTCTACCTATTAAAGTTAGCTACCCTATGAATAGATTGGCAAAGATTTACATTCAGGAGATTGCTCAACCCTAAGGAGTGCCAGTATCAATACTCTCAAACCGTGATCCACGCTTTACATCACGATTTTAGAAAAGCTTCCAGGAGGCTTTGGGGTCTCAGTTAGTATTCAACATCGCTTTTCATTCTCAAACAGATGGATAGACAGAAAAAATGATTCAGGTACTTGAGGATATGCTGTGAGCATGCGTGTTGGATTTTGGGGGTGGTTGGACTCAGTTTTTGCAGCTGGTAGAGTTTGCATACAATAATAGTTATCAGACCAGCATCAGCATGGCACCTTATGACGCGCTTTATGGAAGGAGGTGTCTTTCTCCTCTATACTAGGATGAGTTAGGTGAGAGCTGAGTTTTGGGGCTAGAATTAGTACAACAAGCATACAATAAAGTTTGACTTATAGAAAGAATCAGTGTAGCACAGAGTCGGTAGAAAAGCTATGCAGATAATCGTTGTCGGGAATTGGAATTTGAAGTAGGTGATCACGTATTTTTGAAAATAGCACCACTGAAAGGAGTCATGAGATTTGGGAGGAAGGGTAAATTGAGCCCTATGTTTATTGGCCAATTCAAGATACTTGAAAAGGTTGGGTCAGCTGCCTATCGACTAGCTTTACCACCAGTTCTGTTTAGAATACATGACGTATTTCATGTTTCTATGTTAAAGAAATACGTCTCAGATCCTTATCATGTTATCAGTTATGCAGAATTAGAATTCAGTGATGCTCTAACTTATGAGGAGACTCCAGTACAAATCTTAGATAGGAAGGAACATTGCGCAGTAAGAAAATTCAGCTAGTAAAAGTCCTATGGAGAAATCATGCCATGAAAGAAGCTTTATGGGAGCTTGAGGAAGAAATCAGACGGAAATACCCACACTTGTTTAGTGGGTACAGTAGTGATTTGTATAGTTCAAATAATGACAGTTTTACTTTGTTTAGTATAGAGTGACGAATGTGTAATTGTAATTTAGAATAGAGGATAGGTAGAGTTTTGGTTTTGGGAGAATTTTATTTTATGAGTATATTTGTAATCTCCCAGAGCTGCTTATGTAACTATGGTATTCTTCCGCCATAGGTGAGGCTTAGTAATAAAATAAGTTGCTATTTTTCTCTTAGGATGGTGTACAATACAGATAGTAAATTTCGAGGACGAAATTTTTATGAAAAGGGGAGAATGTAGAGACATGGAGAATTATAGTAATTAAATAATAATAAAATTGATAGAAAAAGGAATTTTTATAAGAAGGTGCAGCAGGGCCTCGTCGACGAGGGTAGAAGTGCTTGTTGACGAGTAGACTCTTGGGCTCATCGACGAGACCGAGAGGCCTGTTCTAGGGTTTGAAACTCGTTGATGAGAAGACAATGTTCGTCAACGAGTCCATGTGGACCAGCTTTCTATATAAGCTCAAAACCTCATTTTTTTTCTATAAAAAATTGACAGAAACTCTCTCTCTCTCTCTCTCTCTCTCTCTCTCTCTCTCTCTCTCTCTCTCTCTCTCTCTCTCTCACCTACGACTTTCTCCTCCTTCTCCCTTCGATTCAGGCTCCGTTCTTTACCGATTCGACAATCGGAAGCTGCCACGTCACTCCTAGGAAGATTCTCTACACATCTGCTATAGTGATTTGTTGGTTAGGCTATGGGAACCATCCCAAAATTTAGGTAAGTTAGTTAATTTTAGTTTTATTAGGTTTTTGGTGTTTCTATACTGAGGAGAATATGTTGGGGAAGATAATACTAGAGTTTTGTGAAATAAATTAAGGTGTTATATTTTCAGGATTAGGGTGTTTTTGGGACCCTACAGACATGAGTTGGGGACCCCAGTGAAAATTTCTAGGAGCCCAGGTAAATTAAAGTTCAGAAAATTATGAGTATGTATGTTCGAAGAAATATAGTTGATTTATTGGAAATATGTATATATGTATTATTTCATGATTTTGGAAATAATACGCCGTGAGCGTGAGGTTAAATTTGGAGGTGAGCCTCCCAGCCAGTGAGGAAGGGAAATATGCTATGCCAGATAAATTAGAATTTTATCAGTAAATACAGTACAAGTTTATAGGTGTTTTTCAGAGCAAATATTATATAGTTTTACAAATTATATCTAATGAGTTATCAACTATTGTGTGGCATGAGTAATATGAGTACAATGTTGAATTTATACAACTTTTATAGAATTATGATATACAGTCATTTACAGTGCAAATTATATAGTATTTATTTCATAGTTACGGTTATCTAATATTTTTCATAATTATGTATGTACACAGTTTAACATGGTTTAATAGGAAGCATAATATATAGTTTTATAGTGAGCATGATATATATACAGATCTCAAGGCCATAACAGTCAGTTTTACAGTTTTATAGATCAGTTATTACAGTATATGTTCAAAACAAACAGCACATTTTATATAGAATAATTATACAGTGTTATGGCTATTTGCAGTAGAAATAGAATCATAGTAAACAGTAAAATACATGTATATACCGGAGTATTATATATATATATATATACATATATAGTATCAGACCCTGATAGACCATTACAGATTAGATAGCAGAGCACGGTACCATAGCTATACTGTGGAAAGAGTGCAACCACACATCTCAGTTAGAGTGGCATTTTATGGTCGATTGTTCTGTTGGAGAGATTGCAGACTCCTTGGTAATCTAATCCAAGTGGAGGGGAGTGATTGCAGTGCTCCCTAGATAGACCCAGGTTGAAGGGCCAATCGTACCTTAGTGGAGCTATAGCTGACTAATCCTGGAGGTCCGACTAGGATTAAGTCCCGCCTTCAGGCTGCACAACCCTGTCATGAGGGGATTTGAATCATGACATCCAGTTATCCATCTAGGAAGTTTTCACAACTATTATATATGTACAGGAAACAACAGAATTATTTATAGTTATTAAAAGTATATTCAAATAGAAAGTTCAGTAACAGATCTATTTTAAGAAACACAGGTGTGAGTTACTCGGTATATTATTATTACATGTTGATTTAGATTCAGTTAAATTACAGTATATGTATATAGTTTACAGAAACTCATATGCCACATACTGGTAATAGCATATTTTATCTTACCAAGCGTTGTCTCATCCCAGTAATTTAATATTTTCAAGTGATCCAGCCAGACGAGCAGACCAGGCTCGTAGATAGAGGAGATATCAATTCTGCCCTATTTATAGGGTAAGTAGTTTTTGGGTGAGATGTATTCTTGTATAGATCCTAGGGGATCTGGATTTTTAAACTAGAGTGATGTACATAAGTTGTGAAAATTCCAGTATTGTGTTTCTGGTTGCACACTTTATGTTTTCCGCTGCCTAGGTATTATGTTTTTAGGTATCAGAGAACAGGATATACTTTCCAGTCAGTATTATGTTTATTATTGTTATGATTATAAAAAAATATGGCATGAAAAATCAAGTCGTTATAGCATGTTAATGAATTACACAGCTAAAATACACAGGCAGTAGGGTGGCAGTCGGCAGTCACCTTGGGGTCAGGAGCCTGTCACTAAATAACTCAATTTTAAAAAAGAGGCAGAAGGGTGACAGTAGCCTGATGAAACCTAGTCAAGCTTCTCATTTTGCACCATCAGGCGCCTGTGAAGACCCAAACAGTAGTCTGACGACCTTCTATCTATATATTTTAAAAGCTTTTAAAGTGGCTTCCTACTGACCATATGCAGTCACGCGCTTGTCAAGTTAAAATTCTAGCTTTTAAAATATTGTTATTTTCTCTCTTTTCTTATCCATTCTTGGAATGTTAATATGTTTTCTTTGAAAAATATGTTCCAAGATTTAAAAATTGGAATCTCTAGGTCTCTTCATTCCTAATGAGCTTCAAAATGAAATTTCATAATTTGAAAATACTCGAAGTACTTACAATACATCTCCTATTTACTCTCTTCATTTCTTTGAACTCTTTGTTACTAAGCTTCAATGATCCTTGTGATCTTTGAGTCTTTCCATGTTGGTCTCTTAAGATTTTAGAATTGATCACTTGTGTTGATATAAGCTTTCAATGTTCTTGTAATCTTTGAGTCTTTCCATGTTGGTCTCTTGAGCTTTTAGAATTGATCACTTGTCCTTATAAAGTATGCTTTTGTTTTAATATCTGAAATATGACAACTTTGAAGAACATTAAATAACCTTACTTTGTTATCATCAAAATCAAGAGTCGTAAACCTTGGTTAGGCCAACAATCTCCCCCTTTTTTATGATGACAAATAAGGAGAAAAGATAGCTAAACTTTTAAAGTCTCCCCCTTATAATAAGCATAAATCTTCAAAGTTAATATAACATTAAAGCACAATTTCAAATACTTCACAATTATAGCATTTCAAAAGGTCATGATGCTTATAAATTCATCGTTTCATAATCATCATGCATATTCCTCTTGTTGACATAAACATATTCCAATATATTCCAAAACATACATACCATAACCATCTTTTGCTTATACACGTACTCCCCCTTTTGACATCAATCAAAAAGGAAATAATAAAACCATATAAAGAGTAAATGTACCATCATCAATCAAAAAGGAAATAATAAAACCATATGAAGAGTAAATGTACCATACATCAGCAAAATATGAACAAAATTCAAAGTTATTAAAAGTTACAAAACATCATAGATAAGCATAATCAAGCATCAGATTCTGAAGTACAATCTTCAGCAACTTCTTTTCCTTTGGAGCCTTTTTCTTTAGAAGTTTCTCCTCCTTCCTCAGTCTCTTCAATAGAGTCTTCATCATATTTTTCTTTAGATGCTTCATCACTTTTATCGAATTCAGCTTCACTAGCAGATGCTGAACTAATATCCATGGGGGCTGCACTAGTGATATGTTGTTCTATCTTTTCAAGATGCTGATCTAGTGATAAGTACTTAGTGCCCATAGTGGAGACTTTTTCTTGAAGTGAAGTGAGACAAGTCCGCATGTCAAAGCTAAAGCTAGAATAATGCTAGTAGAAGGGAATGAACCATGCAGGCATATCAGCTTCTTTAGGAGCTGTATTAGGGTCTTCTGGTTCCGGATGTGTAGGCCTATTTCTTTTATACAACCATCCTTGAGTGCACTTCTTGTAACCCATGAATTTTAGTGTGGTTGAGGAGAATAGATCATAATGGGTTCTTTTCACTAGTTTGGAAGATGGTGTGAGGACTTGAAAGTAAGCAAAAACCAAAGAGAGTATTCCTCCATAGGGAAGTACAATTCTACAAGCTTCCAACTTCATGACCATCCATTTAAGCATCAAACTTGTTAAATCCAACTTCTTTCCTTTGATTAGGCACCACATTATAAAACAATCTAAGAAGGACACATGATCATATGATCTTGCTCTAGGAAGGATATTGTAGGCAATGAGTTTGTGAAAAATTAAAGTTTGTAAATTGAGCTGCTTATAAAGCGTAGGATTGCCAAAGTAAACGGGAGGATCATTCAGCACAAATGGAAAAAACTCTTGTGGAGTGAATCCCTACTCCATAATCCATTGATTGCAATGGGATTACACTCTAATTCACCACTTTTTATGTGAAGAATTTTGCCTAACGAGTGTGGTGTAAGGGTGATGGTTTGTCCTTGGAGATTGGTAGAAATACCTACCTCCTTTTTCACCAAGTTTGAATAAAAAATTTTGGTTAAATCAGGATAATACCCTTTGGCTTGGTGTTTAATAAATTTATCCCATCTTATGTCTTTGAACAAAGCTAGGATTTCAGGAAAGTCTGATTCAAAGAAGGGAATATCCAGGACTTTACCAAATTTTGGAACAATGGTTGAAACGTGATTTCGATACAATGATTTGGCGTGAGAGGAGACCAGCCATTTCTCTACTTCATTATTACTTGCTGAGCGGGAGGAGGAAGCTTTTTCCTTGTTTGCGATGGTTTTTATTCTTGGCATTTTGAGATGTTGATTGAAAACTGAAACCCTAGATTGAGGATGATTAGGGTTTGATGTGGTGAGGTGGTGATGGAGTAAGGGACGGATTTTGAGAAATAAAGAAGAAAGAAAGGATTTTTGAGATGCATAGAAGAGTTAACAGGCTGCTGGGGTTTAAAAAAGATGAGTTTTTTGCGTGTTTTAGAAATGGACCGCCGCTCGAGAGATGCTTGTCTTCGAAGGGTCAAGCATCTGTTGAGTTATATTTCAACATGCAGTAACCTGTCAGGCGCCTGCCATTCAGCTAGCAGTCACCTGCTATGCAGGCTGCTTGCATATTTTTCTGTTGTCTCTTCTAGTTGACTTCACATAAGTGTAACATTCCTAATTCTCTTCTAATAAATACAAATCAAACTTTTGGAAGTGGTTTTGTAAATATATCAGCTAATTAATCATTTGTATTGACAACTCAAGAATTATTTCCTCCTTTTAAACATTATCTCTCAAGAAATGATGTCTCATGTCAACGTGTTTAGTTCTTAAGTGAGATATTGGGTTCTTTGAAATATTTATCGCACTTTTATTGTCACACTTAATTGGAATTGTTTGGTATTCAAGATTGAAGTCTTTTAGTTGTTGTTTCATATATAGTGTTTGTGCACAACAACTCCCAGCTGCTATGTATTCAGCTTCAGCTATGGATAATGCTATAGAATTTTGCTTTTTCGAAAACCAAGAGACTAGTGAGTGTCCTAGAAAGTGACAAGTACCACCAGTGCTCTTTCTATCTATTTTACATCTGGTATAATCCGCATATGAATAGCTTATTATTTCAAAATCAGTTTCCTTTGGATACCACAAACCTAGATCAAAGGTTCCTATCAAGTATCTTAGAATTCTTTTGACTGCAACTTGAGGAGATTCCTTAGGTGCTGATTGAAATCTAGTGCACTTGCACACACTAAACATGATATCGGGTCGACTAGCTGTTAAATATAGTAAATTGCCTATCATTCCTCGATAATGTTTTGTTTCTACTGGTTTTCCCTTTTCATCTTTATCAAGGCTTGTTAAGGTGCTCATAGGGGTTCCTATGGGTTTACTTTCTTCCATATCAAGCTTTTTCAGCATATCTTTAATATATTTAGTTTGATTTATGAATGTTCCATTTTTGGCTTGTTTGATTTGAAACCCTAGGAAATAATTTAACTATCCCATCATACTCATTTCAAACTCTTTTTGCATACATGTTGCAAAATCTTTACATAGTTCTTCATTTATAGCACCAAATATGATATCATCAACATAGATTTGAATTATTAAAATATCTCTATTTTTGGTCTTTATGAAAAGGGTGTTGTCTACCTTTCCTCTTGAAAAATCATTTTTAGGTAAAAATTTACTTAGTCTCTCATACCAAGCTCTAGGAGCTTGTTTTAAACCATACAAGGCTTTAGTTAATCTAAATACATGATCGGGATGCTTTAGGTCTTCAAAACCTGGTGGTTGTTTTATATAAACTTCTTCATTTATATACCCATTTAAGAAAGCATTTTTTACATACATTTGATATAACTTGAATTCCTTATGGGCTGCATAGGCTAGGAGCATTCTAATTGCTTCCATTCTTGCTACGGGGGCAAAGGTTTCATTATAGTCAATACCTTCTTCTTGATTATATCCTTGAGCTACTAGACTAGCCTTGTTTCTAACAACTATCCCATTTTTATCTTTCTTATTTCTAAAGACTCATTTAGTTCCTATGATTGAATGATCTTTAGGTTTGGGAACTAATTTCCATACTTGACTTTTTTCAAATTGATTAAGCTCTTCTTGCATAGCCATAATCCATGAATCATCATTTAATGCTTCTTCTACATTTTTAGGTTCATCTTGAGATAGGAAAGCATAATGGTTGCATATATTCTTTAATGATGATCCAATGGCTTGATTTTCTGTGGGTTTTTCTTTTGAAGCTTCTTCATTGTTTTCTTCTTTTTTTTCTTTAATTTCAAGATTTTCCACCTTTTGTGAGATATCCTCGTTTTCATCATTCTTGATTTCATTCGCAAAGGGATTTGATTCATCTAAAGTTACATGCATTGATTCAACGATAGTAAGTGTTTTTTTATTATAGATCTTATAGGCTTTACTATTTGTAGCATATCCTAAGAAAATACCTTCATCTGATTTGGCATCAAATTTCCCTAAGTCATTTTTGTTATTTAGAACAAAACATTTACACCCAAATACATGGAAGTAAGCAATGTTAGGCCTTCTCCCTTTCCATAATTTATAAGGTGTCTTATTTAGACTTGATCTAATAGATACCCTATTTATTAGAAATAGGTGCTGAGAAATTATGGTTTATGTCATGATCATTACAAAATCTTTCGACATCTTTATTTTTGAATTCTCTACCTTGATCACTCCTAAAGTTAGTGACATTATAACCTTTTTCATTTTGAAGTTTCTTGCATAGAGTTATTAACATATCACAAGCTTCATTTTTGTTGGCTAAAAACAATACCCATCTATATCTAGAATAGTCATCAATAATCACAAAAGCATATTGTTTTCCACCTAAGGTTTGAATTCTAGTAGGTCCAAACAAGTCTAAGTGCATGAGTTCTAAGGGTCTACTAGTTGATATGTGTTTCTTCTTTTTAAAACTTGTCTTGACTTGTTTTCCTAGTTAGCAAGCATCACAAGTTTCATCTTTGATAAACTTAGTATTTGGTAAGCCTTTCACCAAATTTTTCTTTGATAGTTTAGATAGAATGTCCATGCTAGTATGTCCTAATATTCTATGCCAAAGCCATCTATTTTCATTTAGGGTAGCCAAGCAAGTTACATCTTGAGATATTAGATTATCAAGATTTATGCAATACACATTGTTCATTCTATGTGCTATGAATAGAGTTTTATTATTCTTAGGGTTTTGTATTATGCATTTGTCTTTCTTAAAGATAATTTCAAATCCTTTATCACTAAGTTGACTAATAATTAAGAGATTATGCTTTAGACCATCTACTAACAACACATCATCAATAGTTAGAGAGGGTTCTTTACCTATTTTACTAATTCCAACAATTTTACCTTTGGCATTATCACTGAAGGTTACGTATCCCCCATATTTTTGATTTAACATGGTGAACTTGGTTCTATCTCCGGTCATGTGTCCTGAACACCCACTGTCCAAGTACCACTTTTCCCTTAATGGTGTTGTCCTAAAGCATACCTATAATGAAGGATTTAAGATGTTACTTTTGGAATCCAAACTTTCTTAATTTTCTTTAAATCATATCTAGTTTCATTGTTTTCTTTCCATTAATTTTTAACTTTAACATATTTCTTTTTAAGAGGGCAGTTAAACATGATATGTCCTTTGTTCTTGCACATGTAGCAAGTGGTATGTTCATGTACATTAGTTGAGGAAGTACTAGCATAGTGTTTAGCTTCTTTCGCAAAGTACCCCATGAACAACTTCTTCTTTCTTTTATTTGTTATTCCATTATAACTAATTCCTTCTTTATTTGTTGTCCAATCATTTTCTCAAAGTTTTCTTTTCCTTTCGTGAAGTTGTAGATAATTTTCTCTTTTTCCTCAATTGTCTTCTTAAGATCAATTATTTCCAAGTCCTACTTACTTTGATCATCTACTTGTATTTTTACTATTTCTTGTGACATATCATTTATTTTCTTTTTCAGATTTTCAATGTGGGATTCTTTCTCTTTTTCAATAGATTTAGAGGATTCAAGTTTTTCATTAGATTTTCATTTGGTTCTTTCAAAGTTATACTTCTTTTAGAAACTTTGATAAATCTTTTATGTAGAGCAAACAACTTGGCTTGAAATTCTTTGTAGGAGGGCATGCTATCACAAGATTCATTACATGATTTACTACTAGATTCTTCTAATGAGTAGTAAGAATTTACCTCTTCATCATGTGCCATGAAGCACATGTTAGCCATCTCTTGCCTGCTTGACTCGTTTTCCATTTTGCTTGAACTTGTGTCATCCCATGTTGCCTTCATAGTTGTTTTCTTTTTCTTCTTCTCCTTCTTGAGTTGAGGGCAGTCCAGCTTGATATGACCTGGCTTTTTGCAATGATAACACGTAGGTGGGTCATTTTTATTTTTGTTCTCTTTCCTACTTGTTTCCCTTTTTTCAGATTTCATTTTACTAAATTTTCTAGGGAACTTTTTGATTCTTCTATAGGACTTGCCAAGTCTTTTAGTAATGAATGCTAATTCATTTTGGTCTAAGTCACTTGATTCACTATCATCATCGCTTGAGCTTTCGTTAGCTGCTTTTAAAGAAATAGATTTCTTGTGCTTAGGTTCAATATTTCTTTCTTTTAAGGCCATTTCATAAGTAAGCAGTGAACCTATAAGTTTATCTAGTGATATGGTTTTAAGGTTCCTACCTTCCATTATTATTGTGGCCTTTGGTTCCCATATGGGGAGAAGACCTCTAAGTATTTTTCGAATCATCTCATAGGTAGTGTAGGTTTTTCCTAAGGCATTGAGAGAATTGATTATGTGAGTGAACCTTGTATACGTAATGGATTCATCTAAGTTCATCTTGAAAGCTT
Organism: Malania oleifera; assembly: GCF_029873635.1. Classification (NCBI taxonomy): domain Eukaryota; kingdom Viridiplantae; phylum Streptophyta; class Magnoliopsida; order Santalales; family Ximeniaceae; genus Malania; species Malania oleifera. Next base: position 81,748,822 of record NC_080418.1, on the reverse strand, counting down.
CATATTCACTAGTTAGCATATTAATCATATTGTCTCTAACATTGACTGTCCCTTCATAGGTTACCTCTAGCTTATCCCAAATTTCTTTGACTGTTTTGCAGGTTATAACTCTATTGAATTCGTTAATAATTGGAGCAAAATACAAAGCATTGATAGCACTTGAATTAACTTGCAACATTTTGTGATCTAAGTCAGTCATGTCTTTTTTCTCCTTAGGGACTTGTTTTCCATCTACTAGTTTGAGGGGAATTAGGTCACCACCTGTGACAACCTCCCAAGTTTTCCAATCCATAGTTTGAAGATAAATTCTCATACATTGTTTCAAAAAAGTATAGTTCAGTCCACAAAAGATTAGTGGTCGGGTTGAGGATTGAACCTCTCCGAAGGGAGCTATTCCTACGTGTGCCATTTCAATCTTTATATAGCTTTTTGTTTAGATTTACTATAACTAGGCTCAAATACCAATTAAAATTAGAATAGTGTTCCCAATAGGGGGGTGAATTGGGTTAATTAAAAAGTTTAAATTCTTTTTAACTTCTTACTTATTTTAGTGCAACATAAAAAAATATAAGTAAATCAATCAGTTTATAATCACAACCAAATCACACTACAAAGTATTGAAAATTAAACAATCCAATCAACCACAATATTAAAAACAATCAATCAAGATAATCAAGAACTTGATGCTTTCAGCTTTTGGTAACAGCCCTGTGTTTATATGCAAGCCCTGTTTTGATTTTGATTTGTAATGCGCTCTCTTAACCAAGATTTCTACAAATTAACCAGTGTACTCCCTTGTGGGTTTCCACAAGTTAATTAAAAATGTACTTTCTAAAATTAAGAGTCTTCTCTGAATTTTTTACTTAAGCCCTGCAATCAGCAATATGCATTCGACAAATAAAAATATAATGCAGAAAGTAAAGAGTAAAGTAGAGAGAAGAACACCAAGTTTTACGAGGTTCAGCTTATCCTCAGCCTGCGTCCTTGCCTTTGGCAAACTACCAAAGGATTCCACTATATTAGTTCCTTTGCTAGGCGAAACAACACCGTTACAACCACTCCTCAATTAGGCTAGAGCCCACCTCTCCAAACGATCTTCCCTCGTTCAGTCCAACGATCCAAGCACTTGAATCGTCAATGAATCCACAAGACAAGACTTGAAACAAGGTGTACAAGAGATGCTATCAAAAGAGCAGATTAGTACAAATTCAGAACTATATACTTCAAAGCAAATCAAATATGAAATTTATATTGAAGCCCCAAGAGTATATCATCGAATAATTCTTTCAATGGGTGAAAGAATTTAGAATTGTAGCACAATACTAGAGATTAAGAGTCAACAAAGCCTCAATAATTTTCGTGCAAGTTGAGGGTGAGAGAGCCTTTGAAAGTTTGAGAGCAATTGAGAGAGTATGAGTGCTGTAATTGATTCTTGGTAATTGAATTAATTGATCTTGTGTCTATTTTTAGAGTTAGAAAAACATTTAACTTGATCCTCAAGTTTACTTGGAGTACTATCCAAGTTTTAAACAAGTTTGAGCCCCAAGAAATTAGCATTTCAAAAATATGTCCGTTATAAATTTTAAATTATGTCACGTGGCAGTAGCCTAAGGGGTTCTTGTCAGTCGACTGTCAATGAATTACACAGCTAAAATACACAGGTAGTAGGGTGGCAGTCGCCTGTCACCTTGGGGTCAGGTGCCTGTCAATGGCTAACTCAGTTTTAAAAAAGAGGTAGAAAGGTGATAGCAGCCTAATGAAACCTAGTTAGGCTTATCATTTTGCACCGTCAGGCACCTGTCAAGACCCAGACAGTAGCCTGACGACCTTCTGTCTGTCTATTTTAAAATCTTTTAAAGTGGCAGCCTACTAACCATGTGCAGTCAGGTGCCTGTTAAGTTAAAATTCTGGCTTTTAAAATATTGTTATTTTCTCTCTATTTTCTTATCTATTCTTGGAATGTTAATATGTTTTCTTTGAAAAATATGTTCTAAGATTTAAAAATTGGAATCTCTAGGTCTCTTCATTCCTAATGAGCTTCAAAATGAAATTTCATAATTTGAAAATACTCGAAGTACTTACAATACATCTTCTATTGACTCTCTTCATTTCTTTGAACTCTTTGTTGCTGAGCGTCAATGATCCTTGTGATCTTTGAGTCTTTCCATGTCGGTCTCTTGAGATTTCAGAATTGATCACTTATGTTGATATGAGCTTTCAATGTTCTTGTGATCTTTGAGTCTGTCCATGTTGGTCGCTTGAGCTTTTAGAATTGATCACTTGTCCTCATGAAGCATGCTTTTGTTTCAATATATGAAATATCACAACTTTGAAGAACATTAAATAACCTTACTTTGTTATCATCAAAATCAAAAGTCGTAAGCCTTGGTTAGGTCAACACTTTTGTTGTCTTCATACCACTAATGAGAATTAAGCTTGAATAGAAGCCCATGAAATAAGTTTATCTCCAAGAGTGGCTCAGCCTCCACATCTTGAGTAGGCTACAAGACTTAAGTTTATATTTCCCCACTAGGTGTCACCTCTAGGCTAGAAAATGCAAAAACAAAGACTAGTTAGGCAACGAAAATCTAGAAAATAGAAGGAAAAGTTGAGTTTTATAAACTTAGAGTTTGACATCAACAACTTAGGAAATGAACGAACAGCTCAACGGTAACTCACAAGGTGTCATCGTCACCACAGGTGTTCTCTCAATGCTCTCAAAGAACCCCTAAGTGTTACGAGTCATTTGAACATGTGTCTTTAGCCTCATGACATACCATGTAGATAGAAGGGTTTATATAGCTAAATTGACACCAACGAACCGCTAGTCAACCTACATAAAGTTACAATCCCTAAATTAGCTATATAAAGGAAAATTAAACATAGATGACCCACTACATTGTCAGGGAGCATAATAGGGTCATGTTAGTGATAGACCTGAACATGTAACTTTTAAGTTATATGCAAATATGTAAAGGGTATAAATTAGTGTTAATATGGCATAGTCCAAGTGTTCACTGAAAAATTTAAATTTCTGTCATTTTGTGCTAAAAGATGCCATGCAGTGTTTCCATGCAACGTTGCCTACCCCCACCCCCAACTTAGAACTTCAGTGTCCTAGCTGAAGTGGGAAAAGAAAGAACAAGAAGGAAAGGGAAGAAAGCAAAGTATGGTGCAAGGAGTATCAATTAGCCTACTTGTAGCAGATAAATTTAAAACAGAAATAACAAGCATGCAGGAATACACTATAGCACAAAGGACAAGTATCTTAGCACCATAGATAGTTTCTTAATTGCAAAATGACATTACACTGTAAAGGATGTCCTTACAAGCATTGGGAATGTTGCGAATGTCGAGGTGCAAGACCAAAAAGAAAGAAATAGAAAATAAAAATACAGAGAAAAATAGTAAACAAGTGCCCCAGAAGCAAAGTACAAAACTCAAGCAGGAGCAACATGATCCTAACAACAACCAAGATGATTATAATTGGAAGTGGACTCAAAATCTGATTTAAAGGAAACTATTAGTGGTACAACCAATGCAGTGTCATGGGTAGGCATTGTTTCCTGCAGGTACTAAAGCCAAGTAGGGGAGAGTGGTGGCCATGATCAACATGGCTGAATGGCCAAGAGTGGGGCCAGTTGGTTACACATGTCAGCTGTTTAGAGTGATTAATAGGATTGGAAGGGGTAAGGTAGTGGCTGTGGGTCAGGCATGGGCTCGGGAAGCCATGAGGTGGAATCATAGGGTAGGGTCGGGGTGAATGTTTGGAATGGTAGTGGTTGAGGAAACCTAACTTCTGGAAGCCTAAGGGAAAGATACGGGAGCTGGTACGTAGGAGGTGGTTTCGCAGACTATGGTGAACGCAACTAGGAGTCCCAATTTGGCGCCCAAGGCATCCTCAAAGACTCTATTGATCGTCCTCGCTGCGGCGCTGAACCCCGTCGTGATATTTTCCTTAGTCATACACGTGGAGCTCATACCACATCTGAGGCCTCATCCTGTGCTCCTAAAGTCAAGCGACCCATTGATGAGGAACCCAGTCTCGGCAAAGCTCGAAGCCACAACCATTTGGTAACAGGTTAGGATGACGCTTGGGGCGATTCTGGAGAGGAGTCAGGTGAAGAAGACATTGTCAAGGAAGCTTAACGAGACCGAAATGGTGCTTGATTTCCTGGTGACAAGAGTTTATCAAGAGGCAAGGATGGCGGGAGTTGAAGAGTCAAGGATGACACAGGGTTTTAAAAGATTCTTGGTCATCTCGACCATGTCGCACCAAATCTTGTGCTAATCGCACTTCAGATTTTTGAGAAAATGGCCATTAACCAAGCGATTAGGTTGTGTGCCAGCTCAATGCTAGTCACGACCATAGTTGATCCTCTTATTATATTCAGAGCATAGCATAGTTGAGGGACTAGACCAGGTTACCCATGTGCGTGCTAGACGCCCCTCAAGTCAACCCCCAACTTTTCTTAAGGCTAACTCTAAAGACTCTAAACCTTAATTTCCCTAATCTAAGGACTTGAAAATAAAGAAAAATTCTCGTGCTGCCTCCCAAAAGTCCAAAGTTTATCATCTTCAGCCAGACACATTAATCCTCACATCACACTCAACCTAGTTTGAAGTTAAAATTATCCTCTCCTCTTTCCTTATCGCCTCTTTTTTTTTCTTACCCCCAACTTTTCCTCTAGACTGAAGTCTGAATCATAGATTGCAGACGGTTGCTCATAAGGGTCCTCCAGGTTAGAGGTAGGGAGTCTTTTGAGCTGAGGTGTCCCATCCAAAAGGTCCTTCCATAGGATTGAAAGATCCCCTTCTCCCACATTTTTATCGATCGAATCATTGTCAACAGCTTGGACGACTCTAAGTGGGTGTTGGGACGCATGAAATATGTTTAGTCGTAGTTGCTTGTGGCCAAGGGAGATGTCCATAATCCCTATTCTACACTGAATTTCGACATTAGCCATGGCTAAGAATGGTCATCCCAAAAGGACAAGGATCAAATTCGTGGAAGGCTTCATATCTAGGATGATGAAATTGACTGGGTAATGAAATTCTTCCACCTTGACCACTACATCCTCTACGACATCCTATGGTTTCTTAAAGTATCGATCAGCAAGACATAATGTGACTGAGGTGGGTTGTAGCTTCCTGAGGTTAAGGTGTTGGTAAGTTAAGCACAGAAGGATGTTCACGCTTGCCCCTAAATCCAAAAGAGCCCCTTCAATGGTGTAACCACCAATTACACATGAAATAGTGGGTGAGCTAGGATCTTTTAGCTTAGGAATGAGGAGTCTTAATATCATTGAGCTCATGTGCTCAGTTTGCTTACCCAAACCATCCGTATTCCCCCTTGACTCTTGTTCCTATGCTGACAAGTCCTTAAGGAACTTTGTGAACACAGGTGATTACTTGATACCATCTAGGAGAGGCTTTTAAACCCTTACTTGTTTAAACATATCCCAGATGGATTTAGTTGAGGCCTCTTTCCTAAATATAGAAGGAGCACGAGGAGCTGTGGGCTGTGCTACTGGCAGGACATGAAAGGCGTTATGAGGGGTGAAGTGAGGTTTGGTCCTTCCAGTGACAAGTGTGGAATTAATGGGTTTAGGTACTAAACTAGAGGAAGATAGGGTGCAAGAATCAACATTGGGCACTACCCTCTTTTCTTCCTCATCCTTTCCCTCGCTCAACTCCTCATCATCCTTTGTATTTTTAATCTCATTCTTTTGAAGAGTGGATACCGCCAGAGCCTGCTCATGATACGATGAAGGCTTAGTGTTCGGTTCACATTCTACCTTATATTGTCCCTTGGGTTCACTAATGGTTGATTCGTAAACTTACCCTCATATCTCTGACTCAAAGTAGCAACTAAAGTCCCCATGGTGGCTTCTAGGTTCGCGATGGACTAAGAGTGAGAATGAAGAAGTTGCCGATCTATTTGACAATCAGCCTCAATGGAAAGAATCATATTTGGGTTGAGGAGGAGATGGCTACTGAAATGATGAAGGTCTGGAGACAGACGTGGGATGATTCTGAGAATTGTTAGGGTGAGAGGGTTGAGCATTTGAAGCTTGTGGAAGTCTTTGGGATTGAAAACTCGGAGCTTGTTGCCTTTTGGAGAAATTGGGATGTTGTGTTCCACTCGAGGTTGTATATATTTGATAGGGGTCATTTAACGGACCTATCATACTAGTTATGTGTGGCTTTTACTTCCTCCTGCACAAGCTCAAGCTAGGATGGTGCATGTGGGCAATTATAATATGAATGGGAAGGATCAGAGCATATTGCACACACCTCTGCGCAAGCCTGTAGTTGCTGTGGTGGCCTTAAGAACAAGCATTGATCTAGCTTTTTAGATATGCTATGTAGAGTGGTTGCTAAGTCATGGTCTGAGGTCAATTCGTAAACTCCCTTGGGTTTGGAAGTGGATGGATTGGGGGGGTATACGAGTAGCGACCATCTGCTGCTGAGAGTTTTCAGCCAAGTTCTCAAAGAGAACCCAAGCCTTATTCTCATGCTTGGTGATGAAAGTATCTCCATATGATGCATCAACCATCAACCTATCTCTCTCAACTAACCCTTTATAAAGGGTTTAAACTAATTGCCAGTTGGGGACCTGATGATGTGGACATTTACGGAGTAGGTCCCTAAAGTGTTCCCAAGTCTCAAAAAGAGTTCCCCATTCATCCGTGAGAAGCTTGTGATGGCTTTCCAAAGCTAGTTCGTCTTCCCAATTGGGAAGTACTTTTTCAAGAATTCATGTTGCATGGTGGCTCAGTTGGCCACCGAGTTCGGTTCTAAGGACATCAGCCAATATTTGGCTTTATCCTTTAGAGAGAACGGAAAGAGACTAATGGTAGGCTCGCCAAGGCTTGGGTCCTTAACTACCAAAAATAAAATTTATACTACCTAACTATCCCAAGTTCTGTAGAAAGTGGGAAAGTTGGGTGTCGATCCTCAGGGACTTGAAGCGTAGTTTATAGAACCCTTTCCAAATTAGTTTACTAGAACCTTGTTATGAAAAGGAGTAAAAAATGATATTTTTTATGTTGTTTTCCATCCAACTACTGAAAAGCATTCAAATGAAAGCACACAAATTAACATTACTGGAAAGCATGTAAATTTCTATGTTACCCTACTCCTACAAAGCGATGCTGATGGCTGAATCAGGCGCTCGATGCCATGCCTTTGACTATGCTCCTTCAGGCTTTGATAAAAGTAATAACCCAAGAATCGTAGGCCAAAGAGAAAGAGGGATATACGAGGGCATAGGGTAGAAAGGGTGCACCAACCGTCTGGATCACGGTCGAGAACTGGAGTATACCCTGTCTCAATGATTACATACACCTCCGGGGAATTTGTAGCCAACTATTTCCCCCTGATGGAAACATAGTAGTGCTTATCCTTATCTGCAACCTTTCATCACCCACACAACAGTAAATCGAAAGCAATTAAAGAAAGCAGTAAATTGAAAGCAAGTAAAAAGATCATTCCTTTGCATTCATCGCATTTGTCACTAACGCCAGGAAGTACAAAAGAAGACCATGTAATATACATTGGGGAAAACACACGAACGCCGCCGGTTTTCACAAGACATCGGACACTTTATGCATAGCCTAGAAATCTACACTACTCCTAATCTAACTTCGCTCTCAATGACATCCTAGGTCTGTCACTAACCTAAGAGAGGCCAAAGAGGAACCCAGAGCTTATGTTCGTAGTGAATAGTTCTAGGCTCTAGGGCTTACAAAGTTTGTTTTACAAGTTAGGAAAGTTTGCAGCCAATCTCATGTAAAAGATCGTCATTGTCGACCAAGTCGCCCCTATGTCATTCTTATGCGCACCTTAGTCGACACTCGTGAGAAATTAGGAATTCGAATTTTAATGTCTTCGACTACGTCGCACCTCAGGGTCTTGCTAGTCAAGATGATGGTAAAGACTTGCAGGATCTCGATCCTTAGGAAATCTCAAGAACTCGACATCGTCGCCCCTTAAGGTCTCTTGGTCGAACACTTCATCAAGACTCTTAATATTTATGCTCTCAGTTCTGTCTCAGTATCTCGACATGGTTATCCTGGAGAGTCACTTGGTCGAGCACTTGGTCAAACCTTGCAGCATTCTGATCTCAGTCTAAACCTTGGAGTGTGTAGTGGAAGACTATGTCTCCCTTGTGTGTTGCTGGTTGTGCCATATGGTTGAGCGTTGTTTTCTTGTCCATTGATGATCTAAAGCTTCAGGAACTCGATCGAACATTTGATTTGAGCTTTAGGTCCTCCAAATCCTCCTTGACTTCTTGTAGTGCCTAACTCCATGGTTTTAACTTGTTTTTCCTAGAAAGACAACCAAACGTTGCATAGCTCTGAACAATAATAACTCTAGGCAATTACATAGTAAAATAAGGATAAACAAAGGTAAGGCACTCATCACAACCCCCAACTTACACTTTTCTAGTCCTCGAGCAAAGAAAAATCTAAGAAAGCTATCAAATCCTATCTACATCCTCTTACTCAGAAAACACAGTTGCATTTACCATATGCAACAAGGCTTTAAACCCCTAGGTTGATCCTAGTGGACAAGTTCTAGTCTCATGAGGGTTTTCAAGGAGACGCCCACAAACACCAATTCAATAAACAAAAGATGAGAATGCATACAGCATAATCATACCATTTTATATACATAGATATAACCTTATTATATATAGATTCCTTTATACATGACTCCATTATACACACACTCTGCAGCATTTCAATCATGCAAAGCTCAACACAACAAAACCATCTCAAGGCATAACTCACAGAGAATCAACCCATGATTATAATTCAAAGTTAATATTAGCATGTAAAACCGAGTATGAATAGGCCACTTCACACGACTTGTGTAAGATATATGATTTGTCTTACTCAGAGTGCTCTGGGACACCTACAAAACGGTCATCTTGACTTAGCCTCACTGGTTTATCCCCTCAAAATTCATTCAGGAGAATGGGTTCACTCTCATATGTGAGGAAGAGTATCATGATCAAATGTCCCACATATTTAAAGAACTAACACTAGAAGTTTGGAGTGGACTAGTCTTATAGGAAAGGAACCTAGCCCTTACTGAGGTGTCGGGTCCTTCACCCTAGCATCTTCTCACTTAGTTGCCACATTTAATCAAGACCACCCTAGATGAACTTTATTCCCAAAGTAAGCATGAATTCAGCAAATGCATTGGTCAGTAGAAGATCCTTCATACGTACATAATTGTAGTGTCGTGTCCTTAGCTTGACTTCTTTATATTTGTTCGGAGCAAGTGTATATTTTTGTTTTCATTTTTCTCTGCTCAAGTTTTTCTTCCATTTTCATTTTCTTTCTTTGCATGGTTAGCTAAGACAATCATCACCTTCTTATATTGTCTTCATGTTTCCAATGGGAATGTAGCTTGAATATGAGTCCATGGAAGAATTTTGTCTTTAAAGGTGGCTTAACCTTCATGTCTTGAGTAAGCTACAAGACCTAGATTTATATCTCCCCACTTGATGTCACCTCTAGGCTGGCAAATGCAAAAAAAATACTAGTTGACAAAGGAAATCCTACAAAAAAAGGAAGGTTGAGTTTAATAAACTCGAAGTTTGACGTCAAAAACTTGAGAAATGAACGAATGGCTCAACAGTACCTCACAAGGTGTCATAGTCGCCACAATTGTTCTCTCAGTGCTCTCAAAGAACTCTAAGTGCTACAAATCACGTGCAAGTGTGCTTTTAGCCCATGAAGTACCATATAAATATAAGAGTTTGCATGGCAGTATTAACCCAAACAAACCACTAGTCAACTACCTGGAGTAATATCAATTTATCGGCCATGTTATGCAAATTTTATGCAACTAATTCACTACATTGTTAGTGAGCATAATGAAATAATGTAGCTGAGAAGCCTATGCATGTAACACTAGGTTATATAGGTGTATGTAGAGGGTATAAAATATATGTTAGCATGGTTCATTGGAAATTTTTCAAAAATTTTAAAATGTGTCATTTTTGTGCATAAAATATGTCATGCAGTGTGCCACCCTCTATCCCCAACTTAGAACTTCAGTGTCCTCACTGAAGTGTAGAAAGAAAAATTGAACCCGGGCATGGAAGATGATAGTGCATGGTGCCAGTAATAAAAAACATTGTACTTGCAAATTATAATATCCAGAAGAGCATGCACAAATACATTGTAGCACAAAAGACATGTAGTATCCAAAAGCACCATGAAATTTTTCATTAATTTGCAAAACAGCATTACATCGTAGGTGAAATCACTAAAAGAATTGGAATGTCACAAAATCATGGTGGGACAACATAAAGTAAAAGAAAAGAAAAACCAAAAATGTGCCACAGAAGCACAGTACATATTGAAGGTGCACACAAAATACTTTAACCGACTAGTCCGAACTCTATCCTACTCGTCGTTAGCTGCCCTTCGGGAATGGTCATTCAAATCCCTATAACCTAAATCCCTAGTGTCTATAGATGGGTGGTCTGCCCCAATGTCAGAAAAAAAATTGGCTAGCCCCATTAGAATGAGCAGGAAAAGCTTCCTCTGACCCACGAACAATAACCTCCATCGAAATGGGGGACGAGGGTGGGTTCAGTGTTGCTGAATTGGAGCCGATATGATGAATAAGTGCAAGGATGGTCTGAATCCCCTGCTCAAACTACTCCCATATCGCTGTGTGGAACTGAGGAATGGAGGATCAGAGAAACTCAAATTCCTGGCATAGAAGGCATAGTTCCTCCCATATCTAAGATATAGGAGGAGTCGATGACGGAGCAAGGGACGAGTCTAGAGAGGAGTTTGGGGAGGAAATTTTCCCTAGGGTATGTGGGGAAGACATTGTGGCATGAGAAATAATGACGAGGTCGAAGGATTATGAAGGAGGCGGGAGAAAATGTGTCAAGTGTGGAACAGGTTTTAAACTATTTCTCGATATTTTTTACTAGGGCGCACCCAGCTTAGTGTTGGTCGTGGACATGGTCAACCTTCATAGTATTTTTCACATCTCAATACAGTGTAGAGACTGGACTAAGTTGCCCACACATGTAATGGTCGCCCCATTAGTCACACCGCCAACTTATTCTAAGACCTACTCTAAGGACTCTAATTTTCTAGTTAATTTATCCTAAACAACCTAAGGACCCTAAAAAGGAAAGAAAAGACTATCGGGTTGCCTCTCGAGAGTGTTAAGTTTACAATCTTCAACCGAACACATTTAAGCTCAATTCAAACTCATCTTGGTTCAAGGTTGACATTGGTTTCCCCCTTATCTTCCTCACACCTGAACTTGTATACCCTCAACTTATTTTCAAAACTGGGGACCCAATCATGTTTAGTTGTAGATTGCTTAAAAGGATTGTCTAATTCAGCAAAGGTGGGGTTTTCGAGCTAGAGTGTACTATCCAAAGGGTCTCTCCATAGCATTGAAGGAGCTGCTTCCCTAACAATTTTGTCAATCACGTCTTCGTCCACAGCTTGGATGACGTTAAATGGATGTTGGGAGACATTAAATATGTTCAACCTAAGTTGCTTATGGCCCCATGAGATGTCCATAATCCCCATTCTACATTGAATGCGGACATTGGCTATGGCTAGGAATGGTCATCCCAGAAGGACAAGGATCAGATTTGTGAAAGTCTCCAAATCTAAAATGATGAAATCAACAGGGTAATGGAAATTTCCCACCTTGACTACTGCGTCTTCTACCACACAAAGTGACTGAGATAGGCTAGAACTCTCCTAGGTTAAGTTTTTGATAGGTTGAGTATGAAAGGATGTCCACACTTGCTCCTAGATGCAAAAGATCCCTATCAATGGTGTAGCTGCCAATGACACATGAAATAGTGGGCGAGCCAGGATCTTTCAGTTTAGGAACGAGGTGCCTTAGTATCATGGAGCTCATGTGCTCTGCCTGCTTAACTAAACCATCCATGTGCACCCTTAACCCTGGCTCCTGCGTTGATAAGTCCCTAAGGAACTCTGTGAATGCAAGTGATGGCTTAATGTCATCTAATAGAGGCTTGTCAATTCTTACTTGTTTAAACATGCCCCAAATGGACTCAGTTGAGACCTCTTTCCTAAATATAGAAGGTGCAAGAGGGGCTGCAGGATGTGCCACTTAGGGGCCATGAAAAGGCTTATGAGGGGCGAAGTAAGGTTTGGTCCTTCTGGTTGTGGGTGTGAGACTCGAGGGTTTTTGTACCCAACTAGAGGAAGAGAGAGTGCATGAATTAGCGTTGGGCACTACTATTGACCCTATAGGTCATTCCCTATTTTGATTATGAAAAATACTCTGGTATTTAATGTCTACTAGTTTGTGTGCAGGTTTATATTAGCAAACCAATTGATGGCACACGAAGACTTTAAAACTAAAGACCCTGAAGACTTATTGTAATTTATATTTTGTGTAATTTGGGTCTGTAATAGTAACTAGGTATATCGATCTATAATAATCTCTACATGTCATGCATATAGGTATTTGTAAACTCTCAAAATGACTATAGATTGACCATAGAGACTGAATGACTTTAGGGCACCCTTCGGTCGACCTTCGATTGACCGATGCCAGGTTTTTGGGCACACTTAAAAAGACCCTAGGTTCCTACACACTGTGCACAAAGTCCCCATAATCACTTACATTATCAGGGGAAAGAATTGGAATAAAATTGGACAAAATAAGGTAAGTATGTGAGAGGTCGGGCGACCGAACCTCAGGAGTTCAAAACTCCTCGGGCGCCCGAACTGCTGGAAAGTCAACAGTTTGACTAGGCTTCGGGTGACCGAACATAATTGCACACAATTCCTTCAAGTGACCGAATCCTTAGAAGGTTACTTTTCACCAACTCAAGCTGCCGAATTTTTCAGTTCAAAAAGGGCTCGGGCGACCGAACTTTATAGTTTGGTTAACCAAACTTTGTTTCGGGTGCCCAAACCGCGCGGAAAATGTTTCTGACTTTTGTTCAGGCAACCAAACCTAAACCCGGGCAACCGAACTATTTAAAAATGCTTTTTTATTTGAGTCTATTCGGGCACCCAAACTTCTCAGGTTAAATTAATTTTTACAAGGGTTAAAATTAAGTAAACTAGGTTAATTTTCCTAATTGATTTTAAAACAAATTTAATAATACCCATAAAGTCCCCAACGGTTATATTTTGGTCTTGGCCTATATATAGGGTTTCATTTGTGTGGATTAAAGAGAGAGTAGCATAAAATCATTTACAAAAATCCTCTCTATTTCAAAATCCTACTCTTGTCCAAATACTCTCAATTTTTTCTATTCCCTTGATACATTTTAGTATTGTGAGAGTATATTTGTTGTGCTAGTGTATATTAAGTATTGCTAATTCCCAGTGTGCTTATGTGATTGAGATATTATTTTTGGGGAGTTTAGCTTAGGTTTATCCCACAGATTTTCTACTATAAATCTTGTGTTGGGATAACCTAGTAAGCTTAGGATATTTGCATAATTATTGCAAGTGTCCAATAGCTTGGTTTTTGTTGTGCAAATATTTTTAAAACAACCAAAACATTTTCAAACTAGTATTGTGCGTATTTCATTGAGGAAAATCTTATTGAACTAGTTTGATTATCTGATTCATATCTTTAGAATATTGATTTTCTATTGAACTGTGCATTGTTTAGATTCCAAGATACTGCTTGTTTAGAACACTCTTAAGCATATTAGCGATTGAGTGTAGCTTGCACAAAAATACACATCACTGAGCTTACATTTACCTATATTGTTTATGTGTGGTTGATTGAGTATACTACGTGTATTGGGTACATATCTGCTTTACATGAAAGCATAATCACTGTACCATTTGAGTGAATACTGTTGTATTTCCAGGCATGGCCTAAGGGAGCTTGATCTAGCCCGGAAGGATCAGGTTGGGGTCAGCCCTGTGAATTTGACCTAGGGCCTTCTCCGCCCCGCAAGGAGAGTTTGTAAAGGTTGAGGTCAGCCCTGTGCTAATTAACCTAGTTGTAATCGGTGCTGCTCCACCCATTAAGTGAGCATTAGTGGAATCCTTATGCTGGTGTAGCCGAGGCGGGGACATAGGCACAGTTGGCCGATCCCCGATAACATTTCTTGTGCGTGCTTTAAATTTTTCATTTTAAATTCCAGTACATAAATTTTTATATTTTACTATTGTGAATGATTGGGTTTATAATTGCATAGATAGACCCTAGGTTGGGTAATACAAATGTTAAACCAATTGACCTAGGTAATAAATTTTAAATACCCAATTCACCCCCCTCTGGGAATACACCAAAGCTAACAACTACCATCTTTTCATCTTTTGTCTCCCCCTTACTCAGTTGCTCCTTACCTTGTTCATCTATCAGCCTACCACTTTGGAGGGTGGTTACCGCCTAGTCTTGCTCAGAATATGATGAAGGGCCAACATCCGATTCATATTCCACCCCATATTGTCCCTTAAGGTTCACTATGGGCTGACTTGGCAACTTGCCCTCATCTCTCCGACTCAAGGTAGCAGCTAATTACCCTAAGGTGGCTTCTAGCTTCGTGATGGGTTGGGAGTGAGAGTGAAGGAGTTGCTTATCCACTTAGCAATTAGCCTTAATGTTCTTAAGGGTTCTCAGCATCGTCTCTTGAAATGTGTCATATTTAGCCAAAGACAGTTACTGACCAGTTGAAAATTTGCAGGCTAAATCAGGATGATTTTGGAAATTTTGGTATGCGTGTGGAGGCAAGGTATTAGGGGCTTGTGGAGGTCTTCAGGATTGAGAACCCGAAACTTGCAGCCTCCAGGAGAAGTTGGGATGTTGTTTCCACCTAAGGTTGTAGGTATTCGAGTAAGGATCATTGAGTGGCTTATCATACCAATTGTGGGTAGCCTTCACTTCCTCTTACACAAGCTTAGGCTAGGAATGCATGTGGGGGAAATTATAACATGTATGGCAAGGGTCAGAGTAGATTGCACAAATCTCTGCACATGCCATTGTCTGTGGTCCTAAGGACAAGCATTGGTCTAATTTTTTGGATATGACATGCATGGTAGGTGCTAGGTCCTAGCTTGTAGCCAACTCATAGACTCCCTTAGGTTTAGAGGTTGATGGATTGGGTAGTCTGAGTGGTAGCCATGTGCTGCTGAGAATTTTTAGGAAAATTTTCAAAGAGAATTCAAGCCTCATTCTCGTGCTTTGTGAGGAAAGTACCTCCGCACGATGAATCAACCATGGACCTATCTCTTTTAGCTAACCCTTTGTAAAAAGTTTGGACTAATTGCCACTTGGGGACTTGATGATGTGGGCATTTATAGAGCAGGTCCCTAAAGCGCTCCTAGGTCTCAAAGAAAATTTCCCCATCCGTTTGTGCAAAACTTGTGATTACCCTTCACAATTGGTTAGTCTTCCTTATTGGGAAGTACTTTTTCATAAATTCATGCTGCATGGTGGCCCATTTGGTCACCGGGTTCGGCTATAAGGATGTCAACCAATATTGGGCCTTATCCTTCAAAGAGAATGGAAAAAGCCTAAGACAAAGGTCATCATCACTAAAATTAGGTATGCGGATGGTGGAGCAAATCTCCAATAACTCATCTAGATGCTGATAAGGATTTTCGGTGGAATTCCCATGAAAGTTGGGTAGCATCAAGATGATTGAAGTCTTAATCTCAAATTGCGCTGCCTAAACATCCGGGAACCGAATGCAGGATGGTGATGTGTGTGCGTTAGGTACAAAGTAATCCTTAAGAGGTCAAAGGGGTTTCTCTTCTACCACAGGTAGGCAAGGAGCTTGGGGTTCCGGGATTTGTTTAGCAGGAACCGGTGGGTTATTTGGAGAGGTGTCGTCGGAGCTAGGGCTCATTGGAGTGAGTGTCGTAGGTTCATCAGGGTTCATGGGAGATGGACATAGCTCGGGCGACCAGGTCAAGGAGAGGGGCGATGAGGATCAACCAAGAAGTTAGGAGATTGGGAGTTGAAGGATCGTGAGGGGAAAAGGGATTTAAATGACTTTTTATATTCTCGACCAGGTCACACCAGCTCTCAAGCTAGTTGCGCCTAGTCACACCTCTCACCTTAAACAAGAATATCGACTCCAGAACAAGTCACGCCCAGCTCAGTGCTGGTCACACACATGGTCAAACCTCTTGGTAATTTTACACGTCCAAACAAGTTCAGAGACTTGACCAGGTCGTGCCAAAGAAGTGATCGTCGTGCCTCTAGTTGAACTTCTTATTACTTTAGTAGCTCACCAGACTTGCAGGGCTCGACCAAGTCGCACATGTGCGTGCTGGTCGTGCTCTAGTCGCACCCCCAACTACCTAAAACCTATCCTAATGACTCTAAACCTTATTTATACTACTATGTACACCCTAAGGACTCAAGAGAAGAAGAAAAATACTCAGGTTGCCACCCAAAAGTGCTAAGTTTACAATCTTTAGCTAGACTCAACTACACTACACTATACAACCTAAGGACCTAAAAAGAAGAAAGAGAAATACTCGGGTTGCCTCCTGGAAGCGCTAAGTTTACCATCTTTAACCACACACGATGAAAGCTCATGTCGAACTCACCCTAGTTTGAAACTAAGAGCTTCTTCCACAATTTCCTTATTAAACCAAGTGTCAACGACCCACATCTGTCCCTCTAAACTCAAGGCTAAATAATGAATGGCAAGAATTTGCTCGTAAAAGTCCTCCAGATCAGATATAGAGGGGCTCTCAAGCTAAAGTGTATCCTATAGAGGGTCCCTCCATAGAATCGAGGGAGCCACTTCCTTAAGGCATTCATCAATCATGTCAACATCCAAATCTTGGATATTGTTAGGTGGATGTTGGGAAGTGTGGAATACAATCAGCCGAAGCTACATATTGCTAAAAAGCAAGTCCATAATCCCCAACCTATATTGAATGCATGAGTTAGCCATAGCTAAGAATGGTTGTCTTAATAGGACAGGGATCTGGTCCTTGGTTGGGTTCTAAGGTTCCATATCCAAGACTATGAAGTCAACAGGATAGTAGAACTCCTTAACCTTAACCAAAACGTCTTCTATTGCACCCCGTGCCCTTTTGACTGATTAGTCGACCAAACACAAGGTGACCAAGGCGGGCTTCAGCTCTCCTAAGATGAATTTCTTAAATACCAAGTACAGATGAAGGTTCACACTTGCACCTAAATCTAAAAAAGCCTTATCAATAGTGTAATCGCCGATTACACATGAGATTATTGGAGCACCTGGGTCTTTTAGTTTAGGGGGAAGGTGACCTAATAGAATTAAGCTCACATGCTCGGCCAGCCTCACTTGTTTATTTATGTGCACCCTTGATTTTTGCTTCACGTGCATAGGTCCTTGAGGAACTTGGCATACGCAGGCACTTGCTTCATAGCATCTAAGAGATGGATGTTGACCTTAACTTGTCTAAATGTGTCCATGATGGACTCCGTGGTGGCCTCCTTCTTAGATTTAAAGGGTGCATCAGCTATAGGGTAAGGAGCCACAAAATCAAAATGGGAAAGTGCTCCATCCTTGGAAAGAGTAGGTGTATCGATATCAGCTACCGAACTAAGAGAAGGAGGATCACAGTGTTCATCATTAGTTTCTTCCCTCATCTTCTCCCTACCTTTTTCATGGTCTAACTTCTCCCCAACCCTATTGTTTACCTCCCTGCCACTCCAAAGAATGGTCACGACCTAGGCTTGCTCATTATATGATGACGGACTAGCCGCTAGCTCACAATCTACCCCATATTGACCCTTAGGGTTCACTAGAGGTTGACTCAACAATTTACCCTCATCTCTCCTACTCAAAAAGGTAGCTAGTTGCCCCATGATGGCTTCTAGCTTGGTAATCGATTGGGAGTGAAAGTGATGTAATTTTTGATCAACTTGGCGATCAGCTTCAATGCCCTTGAGGGCTTTCAGCACCATCTCTTGAAAAGAATCATATTTGGGCCGAGGAGAGGTGGTTGCTAATAAGATGAAGATCTGGGGGCAAAAATGGGAGGGTTTTGAGAATTTTGGTACAAGTGAGGAAGTGGAGTAGTGGGTGATATCTGAGGTCTTTGAACTTGAAAATCTAGAGCTTGTGGTCTCTAGGAGAAGTTAGGATGCTATTTCCATTCAGAATTGTATGTATTTGAATATGGGTCATTGGATGGCCTATCATACCAATTATGGGTAGCCTTAACTTCCTTCTTCACAAGCTCAGGCAGGGGAGGCGCATAGGGGCAATTGTAGCAAGTGTGTGAAGGATAAGAACAAATGGCACACACCTCTGCACACACCACATACTGTGTCTACTTTTCTAAGGACAAGAACTAATCTAGCTTTCTAAATATAGTGTGCAGCGTGGGCACTAGGTCATGGCCAGTGGCTAACTCATAGACTCCCTTAGGTTTGGAAGAGGAGGGTTCAAATAGTCTATGAGCAGCAACAACATGCTGCTAAGAATTTTTTGTAAGGTTATCGAAGAGAGTCGAGGCCTCATTCTCATGTTTGGTGAGGAAAGTACCTCCACAAGATGCATCTACCATCGACCTATCTCGCTCAGCTAATCCTTTATAGAAGGTCTGAACCAATTGCCACCTAGGGACCTGATGGTGTGGGCATTTATGTAAGAGGTCCCTAAAATGCTCCCAGGTCTCAAAAAATTATTCCCCATCCATGTGTGAAAAACGAGTGATTGCTCTCCTAAGCTGGTTAGTTTTCCCAATTGGGAAGTACTTTTTCAAAAACTCATGTTACATGGTGGCCCGGTTGGTCACCAAGTTCAGCTCTAAGGACTTTAGCCAATATTTGGCCTTATCCTTTAAAGAGAACAGAAAAAGCCTTAAGCGGAGGGCATCATAACCAAAATTATGGATGCGGATGGTAGAACAGATTTCGAGGAATTCATCTAAATGCTTGTAAGGATTTTCATTAGAATTCCCATAGAAATCGAGAGGCATCGAGATGATAGAAGTCTAGATCTCAAATTGAGCCGCCTCAACATCTAGAAATGAGATACAAGACAGCAAGATGTATGTGTTGGGTGTGAAGTAGTCTCTAAGGGGCCGAAGTGGTTACTCCACCACCATAGGTTAGTGGGGAGATTGTGGTTCCAGGATTCGAACAGTAAGAACTGAATTACGTTTAGCCATAATTTTGGGTTCGAATGACTCAACAAACTTGGGATTCGAGGTGGGTTTCCTAATGGACCTACAGGATTTCTCAATCTCAGGGTCTATAAGTACTAACTCTAGATCCAAAGAATGCAAACTCAACATACACACTTGCAGCACACGAAATCAAGACTTCAAGGTAACCAACAAAAACAAAAATTAAAGAAAACAAAGAAAAAAAAAAGCAATTGTACTCTAACCTAGAAATTGGCTTATAATCGTGACCTAGTCCTTGGCAACAACACCAAATTTTGGTAGGGTTTCGTTTCGCCAAGGCTTTTGTCCTCAACTACCAAAAATAAAATTTATAAACCTAACTACTCCCGAGTTCAGTAGAATAATGAGTAAGTAGGGTGTCGATGTCACGCCCTGAACCCGGAAATGGGCCCTAGAGTGTGATTTAGTAACCTAACCTGTTCTTGTATCATACAACCATCCATGATACTACACAACATAAGGGTCCAACCTCGTAGGGTTCACATATACCCTATCCATCATCACGTACACAATATATACGCAACAAAAAATTCAACCTAATACATTCATAAAACCATACCAAAGCTTATACAAAACAAGATCTATTTTCCCAAAATACATAACATACCCTGGGTGTCTACATAACACAAAATGACAACTCTACCAAGGATCAGTATTTACACAAGTACTTCTACACAGCTAACCAACCACCATGCTCCTGAAATGCTAGGACGCTAGTGTTGGCTACTCGAAGGACCTAAAAGACATTTGTATGAAAGGGGTGAGACACATCTCAGTAAGGGAGAAATAGGTTATATCAGTGTGTGGATACATAAGTGTTATTTCAACAGTAAAACATAAATAATTCACAATTCCAATATTTTCACAATACAGTTCCAATATACATACAATGTAAAGCAATATGATCTAGTGTCATCACACTCTTCAGCCTAAGCCTGCTTGTTGGTGATATTTCACACCCTTCAGAAAAATTTGGTGCCTCAAGTAACCTGGCATAGAATAAGCCCCCATAGCATTGAACCAGTGCAGATCTGGTGTTCTCACACCCTTCGGTATAAACCGACCTATCTAGTGGTATTGCACACTCTTCGGCAATAGTTGGACATCTGAGCCTACGGTATTATTCTAACTCGGTTCAATATCTTAGCTTGTGGCATTTTAATCTGACCCTCTTTGATATATCCTCTATGGTATTATCCCAACTCAGCATTTTCACAAAACCTAGAACATTTTGGAACTCACGTTCCTATATCTCATTTCAATAACTCACAGCCTACAGTAGTTAATCGACACACTTTTCCACAAAACACATCGTTCAATTCCTCATCTCATTCCACACTTATTTAGGTAAACAAATAATCTTATAACAAGTAATTCGAAAATACAGTTTAACATAATCAAAGGTACGGTCATCTCTATATTACAATTTATACCAATATGTAATTTTCTAACAGAAACAGTGATGACACTTGAAGCCCCAATTTTCCCAAAAATTGTAAATTCAAAAATCACATAATTTCACCTGATATATTTTTCCAAATAAGTAACCAAAACATCTGTATAATCGTAAACTACATTTTTACTGATTCAAATTCAAAAATAAATGATATAAACATAAACCCCTTACCTTTCCCCGAAAACCAAAACACGAATTAAACGACTCCAAAACAGCAAACCGAGTTCCCAAAACCTAAGAATCGAAGAACACAACTTCAATATAATTCTATCTACTACATATCTACCAAACCAAAACCAAAATCATACCCTTACCTCGATTATGGAATAAAACCCAAAAATTCTCGAAACGAAAATATGATCCACTATAAACGTAAAGATTCTCCTCCTAATCCATGTGGTAATGTCGGATCATTGATTTGGGTAATGATAGCCCGAAATCTAGAGTGAGAGAGAGAGAGTTGGTTCGAGTTCTAGAGAGAGAGAGAGAGTTTTGGTTTCTTAGCAATGAAGCAATGAGAAATGATATTTATAAACCCCTTGACCTGGTTAGCCTCATCGACGAGCCTCAGATTTCAGAATTTCCAAAATCTCTTGGCATTCACTCGTCGAAAAACCTCTAAATTTCATTCGCCGATCTGTAGAAGGGATTTCATCAATGAGAAAAGGAGCCTCGTTGACGAGCCCTGCTGATTTTCCTTAATTAAATTTCCCTTCTCTTTTCTTATTTATTTAATTCAAAAGTCTCAGGTCAGGTTCTTAAAGTCAATCCTCAGAGACTAAAGTGCAATTATTCACCACGTCCAATCTAGTTTACTACAACTTTATGTAAAATAAAGTAAAAAAAGGAGAGATTTTTAAAAGGTTTTCCTAACAATCTACTGAAAGCATGTAAATTCCATGTTATCACTGATTACGCGTCAAAGTTGCGTAATTAGGTATTTAAATTGCATTAATTAAATAGTGCAATTTTGCTTAAATGCCAAATTACGTCCAATATTTCAACATTGAGCTCAATTTATAATATTTGAATTTTGATTTTATTTTTATTCATAAATTTACAAGTAATGGTATTTAATTTTTGCAAGGTATTTTTGGGAATTAAAGAAGAAATAAAGATACACATGCAAAAAGTGGAGTGGGCCATGCAAAATGATGCAAATGGAGGCTTTAAGTGCAAAATGAAGCTAATTGGGCGATTATGGACAGTTTATACATTGCTTCATAATTTCGGCATAACTCTCTCATGCAAGATCTGATTGAGATTATTCAAGATACTATGGAATGCTAAGAAAATGTTCTACAACTTTCATGTTTTAAGTTTTAAGAGATACTGGTTCCATCAAGGTTGAAATCAGGTTTTAAGTTGTTGCACCTACACTTTATTTAAGAGGCCATAGCAGCTTTAAAAGGAAAAGGCCACATGAGGCCCATGCATTCAAAAAAAAGAGAAGAGGTCATGCATGTGTAAAGTGTGAAGGCCCAAAAGCAATATTGCATAAGCCATTCAAAGGGACCGACTCGGTTTTAAATTACAATGGTTGTGGATTTCAAAGGGATGGTCCATGCTCAAATCAGAAGGGAGGTCGTAGTGGAGCTATGTCTTGGACAACAATAAGCTGGCCATAGGGTTTAACCTAAAGGATAAAAGGTAGTAGCACATTGTTTTATTTAAGGGAGGCTAGGACAGTAGGTTAGGGGGGCAGCTGAAAAAGGTGGACTAAGTAGGCAGCTTTTGGGGGCTACTGTGCACAAAAGAAAAGGAGAAAAGGAGGAGGTCGTGAGCAAGGAGGGTAGTAACAGCAGCAAAAGTTGTCGTGTGCAGTGCAAAAATTCAGCCATCTCTCTCTCTCTCTCTCTCTCTCTCTCTCTCTCTCTCTCTTGTTTAATTGTTTTTATTTACTTTATTATTATTTCAACACCTTTGTTGAGTTTATTATTGGATCGAATTCAAGCTTTATTTTTCAGTCATTATTTTCAGATTTTAGAATAGTTCTTTTATGCTTTATTATTTCAATATCTTGTATTTTATTTATTGTTGAATGGTTGTTATTAGATTAATGAAAGTTTTGCTTTTGATTTATTATTTGAATGGTTAAGTATTTAGTTGTTTGGTTTATTCAATTTCTTTATAGCTATTTTATTGTTTGAATGAACCATTAGATAAATTGTTTTGGTTAATTATGGGATTTAGTTTGTTGGATTTATTTTTATTCAAGTTAATGTTGGAGTGGAAATTTCATGGTTGAATGTTTATTAAATAAATGGAGTACTCATGTTTAAGTTCATAGTTGTATGTTTAAACATTGAGTCTTTTGGTTTGTTTAATTTCGTCACTGTTTAATTTATTGTTTCATTTTTTTTTTTGTCATTTACCTTCTGTCGTTTATTTACCATTATCCATTCGTTGCATGTTATGTTCTTAGTTTAGGTTTCACATTGTTTTAATCTCAAAAACCCACAAATATGAATCTAAACTGTGTTCAGTAAATATTTTTTTTTACTTTTTCCTTGTTGTTTTAACGTGATTTTGAAATTAACCAACATTCCCTGAGGAGACGATCTGACCTTTTGGGCTAATTATTACGTGATAGAACTCCTACACTTGGGATAGCCTTTGCACTGCTCATTTTAGAGTGAGTCAAGTTTTTGGCACCGTTGTTGGGGAATTGTTAGATTTAATTTCAAACTAGTGTTTTCCCTTTATTTTTTATTTTTCTCATAATCTAAAAATTTAAAAAAAAAAATATCATGCTCTACAGCATTTTTGTTTGTTTGCTACTGTATTGGTGAGTGTCTGCTATTTGGATTGATGTTTGATGCCTTGGGTTAGAGATATTTCAAAGAGATTATATAAAATCTAACCTAGTACTAGTAGTGATATTCACAGCACATAGTTAGATAGCTCTTCTGTCTCTTTTACAAGTGAGGATACTAAAATTGATTTATACAAATCTTTTATGGAAGAGAGTTTTGAAAAAATTATGGCTGCACCTGCACCACGTACTCGTAGAGATTTTTTGCTGCCTATACAAATCACTACACCATCATGCATTGCTTTACCTAATGATGCATCTAATTTTATGATTAAGCATGGGATGATATCAGTGATACCTCAGTTCCACAGGATGGATTCTGAGAGTCCTTACCAACACCTGACAGATTTTGAGTTGGCTTGCACTACTTTTATTACTAGAGCTAGTACTGACGAGTTTATTGAACTTTGTTTATTTCCTTTCTCTTTAAAGGATAAAGCAAAGATTTGGTTTAATTTTTGAGGCCTAATTCTATCTCTAGTTGGACTGATATGCAACATGAATTCTCATATAATTTTTTTCCTTTTCAAAGAACCCAATTTCTGCAAAAGCAAATTAGTCAATTTATGCAGAAAGGTGATGAGACTTTCCAAGTTTGTTGGTAAAGGTTTAAGGAGCTGATAAAAATTTGTCCACATCATGGGTTTGAGTTTTGGAGGCTAGCCAATTATTTTTACACAGCCCTCATTCCTGAATGCAAGCAGTTTGTGCAAACCATGTGCAATGGGGAATTCTTTAGCTAGGAACCGGATCAAGCACTCTTATTTTTTTATTACCTAGCTAAAAGTGTCCAATAATAAAATACACGATCTAATTGGGCACCAGTGGTAACACAACCTCTCAAAGCAATTAGTGGCGGAGGTAAATATGAAATCAAAGAGGAAACTGATCTCCAGGCTCATTGCTGCTTTGACTAGGAGATTAGAGGTTATGGAATTAGAAAAGGTGGAAGCTGCAAAAGCAGTGGAGGTGTGTTCTCTATGCACCGATTCTAGCCATAAGACTCAGGATTGTCTGATTATGTCAGTGTTACAAGAGAGTGGGTATAATCAAATGCAATCAGCAAATTAGGTTAACAGAGCACCAAATCAGCCTTTCTCTAACACTTATAATTTGGGATGGAGGAGTCATCCGAATTTTTTATAGAGGAATGATCAGCCTGGTCAATATTTTTCACATTTTTAGCGACCTCCCCAGTCCTATGTACCAACTTCTCAGCCGATATATCATCAGGCCGCTCCTCAACATCAGTATCGCCACCCCTAAGATTCCAATCTAATGTAGCTGCTCAAAATTTTCAGGCTCTAGCACCTGCTCTACCGAAGAAGTCACTTGATGATACCATGTCACGGATGGCTAATACACTTTAGAAATTCATGGCAAGCCAAAATATGATCAACACTCAGACTTCTCAAGCCATCAACAAGATAAGTACCAATTTGACTAGGATGAACACAACACTGAGAGCATTAGAAAAAAATGAATCCCCATTTCAAGCCCAACATACTCAAGTGCAGTTTGCAGTCGTGGATCTGTTATCCTTTACTGGAGTAAATGTTAAGGATTGCAATGTCGTAACAAATCTCCGTAGTGGTAAGGTGACTAGTACATGAGATAGGGAGGCTAATCAAAATGATAAGAGTTCAAATTTCAAGGAACCATGTAAATATTTTAATGTTGATGTTTCCAAAGAACCAAGGTAACTGTTCCGACACCTTTTTCTCATAGACTGGTTCTTAAAGAATTGAATTTCCTGAAAAATATACTGGATAAAGATCCTTTCTTGTTAAAACAAGAAAGACAATTTGAACATGTTTTGTATAAGACATTGGAGAATATTGACTTATCTAATACTATTTTAGCGAATCTTGTTGTAGGTAACAAAACAAACTCATTGTGGCAACTCAAATTTGGAGACCCACCAGAACAATTTATAACCCCGCACCCACAAAATGAAATTCCTCCCAAGCCTCCTTGAGACATACTGTGATGTTTTTCTTTCCTTTATTTTCATTTTGTTTCATTTTTAGTTTATTTGTAGGTACATTTTCCTTTAGTTTCATTTTTTTTTTCTCTTCTCTTACTTCTCTACCTTAGGTACTCTTCTACTTCCCTTATTATCATTCTTTTTCTTCTCTTTTCAATCATTGAGAACAATGCTATATTTTAGTTATGGGGGAGAGAATATGTATGTGCAATTGTGTGCTGCTATGTGATTTTAATGTGATGTGTGCATGTGCTAAACAGTTGGTCAACCTTTGGAAAAGTGCTCGTATTGAGCTCAAAGCATGCTAAATTCCTTATTTGTGAACATTACATGCTAATTTTTTTTTTCTCTCTTTTTGAGGACATGGAACATGTAGGATGTAATGCAAATCAGAGTTTCAATCAAAAGGGAAATTTATCCATTTCACTTAGTTTCAACCTAGGGAAGGATGTTGAAAGTTTTTCTAAACTCACACAACACAGGTCATAATACTTAGAAAGACTACATTAGGTCGTTATTGGTTGATGTACACTTCAGTTGTTTGGGACTCTAATGAACCATATCCTAATGGCTTAGAAAAAAAAAAAGAAAAAAAAATAAAAATTTTAAAGTAAATGAAAATAAGAAAAACGCTAGGGATCAATTGCAAAAAGAGAAAAGAAACAATAAATAAATAAATAGAGGGATACAATTATGTATTGGAAATAACTACCTATTACCGGGGTCCTAACTAATTAAGAAAGTGAGTGTCTTTTAAAGTGTAATAGCGTGAAAGCCACCATTGTACATTCATGTGCTGGAAATGACTACCTACTACCAGGGTCCTAATTAAATAAAAAAGTGGGTCCCTTTTAAAGTGTAATAGTCTGAAAGCCACCACTACAATGGCTTTGAATTAGAGTAAGACCATGCGGTTGTCTCAGATAAATTGTTGTGAATGAAACTATTAATATCTATTGGTAGTCAATCATGGAATTCTAGCCTTATTTCCATTCACGCGAGCTTTGTTACATTCCATTACCTTAGTTGATTTACTAAATGGTGCATAAATCTCTCAGTTGACACTTAACTTGAATTATTCTGTTTCCTATGTTCCTACACTCAATAAGCATATTTCATGGCAAGTGATTTTCAAAGGTATTGGAATTATGGTTGCTACTCCCTTGGTACGATTGCATTCGCATTATTTGCTAGAGACTAGAAAAACGTTAGTTGGGGGGGTGTGATTACACGTCAAAGTTACGTAATTAGGTATTTAAAATGTTTTAATTAAATAGTGCAATTTTTCTTAAATGTCTAATTATGTCTAATATTTCAACATTGAGCTCAATTTATAATTTTTGAACTTTTCTTCTATTTTTATTTGTAAATTTATGAGTAATTGTGTTTAATTTTTGTAAGATATTTTCAGGAATTAAAGAAGAAATAAATATACACATGCAAAAAGTGGAGTGGGCCATGCAAAATGATACAAATGGAGGCATTAAGTGCAAAATGAAGCTAATTGGGCTGTTATGGACAATTTCAACATCACTTCGTAATCTAGGCATAACTCTCTCATCCAAACTCCAATTGATATGATTCAAGATACTATGGAACACCAATAAAAAGCTCAACAACTTTCATGTTTTGAGTTTTGAGAGATACTGGCTGCATCAAGGTTAAAATCAGGCTTGAATTTGCTGCACTTGCACTTTATTTCAAAGGCCATAGCAGCTTCAAAAGGAAAAGGCCACGTGAGGCCCATGCATTTGCATGGGCCGTGCATTGAAACAAAAGAAAGGAGGTCGTGCATTTGTGAAGAGTGAAGGCCCAAAATCAATATTGGATGGGCCATGCAAAGGGACCGACTGGGTTTTAAATTAGAGTGGTCGGGAATTTCAAAGGGATGGCCTATGCGCAAATCAAAAGGGAGGTCATAGTGGACCTATGTGCTGGACAACAAAAAGCTAGTAGTAGGGTTTAACCTAAAGGATAAAAGGCAGTAGCACATTGTTTTTTTTTTTTAAAGGGAGGCTAGGGCAACTAGTTAGGGGGGCAGCCAAAAAGGGAGGACTAAGGAAGCAGCTTTTGGGGGCTACTATGCATAAAGGAAAAAGGGAAAAGGGGGAGGCCATGAGCAAGGAGGGTAGAAAGAGAAGCAAAAGCTATCGTGTGAGCAAAAATTTGGCCATCTCTCTCTCTCTCTCTCCTCCCCTCTCATTTGTTTGATTGTTTTTATTTACTTTATTATTATTATTTTTTCAATACCCTTGTTGAATTTATTATTGGATTGAATTCAAGCTTTCAGTCTTTATTTTCAGATTTTAGAATAGTTCTTTTATGCTTTATTATTTCAATATTCTGTATTTTATTTTATTGTTCAATGGTTGTTATTAGATTAATGAAATTATTGCTTTTGATTTATTGCTTAAGTATTTAGTTGTTTGGTTTATTTAATTTCTTTATAGCTATTTTATTTTTCGAATGAACCATTAGATAAATTGTCTTGGTTAATTATGGGATTGAGTTTGTTGGATTTATTTTTATTTAAGTTAATGTTGGAGTGGAAATTTCATGGTTGAATGTTTATTAAAGGAATGGAATACTCATGTTTAAGTTCATAGTTGAATGTTTAAACATTGAGTCATTTGGTTCATTTAATTTCATCATTGTTTAATTTATTATTTCATTTTTTTTAATCGTTTAGCTTCTATCGTTTATTTACCATTATCCATTCCTTGCTTGTTATGTTCTTAGTTTAGGTTTCGCGTTGTTTTAATCTCAAAAAACCCACGAATATGAATATGAACTGTGTTTAGTAATTTTTTATTATTATTTCTCCTTGTCGATTTAACACGAGTTTGAAATTAATCTACATTCCCTAAGGAGACGACCTGGCCTTTTGGGCTATTTATTACACGAAAAAACTCCTACACTTGAGATAGCATTTCCACTGCTCATTTTTTAGTGAATCAATCACTTCTCCTACAAAGCAAATCTAAGATCTTGAATCACGCCTAGATTGTCGTTTGGCGCAAGTTATATCTGGTCAACTATCGGTCTTAAGCTAACGGCTAAGTGGACCATTCGAGGGCATAAAGTAACAAAGGCGCACCAATCGTCTGGAGCACAATTGGCAACCAGGTTATACTCCACCTCAACAATCATGAATTCACCCCGTACATGAACCGTAGCCTAATCCATATAGATGACTGAATCCCTAACTAGGCTATCATATCCCCTATGGTATCATCATTCTCAAAGATGTAAACTTGCATGGTATTGAAATGAAAGCAGCAAATGAAAGCATAAGGAAAGCAGTGATGGAAAGCATGTAAAGAAAAACATGTAAAGATGGCTTCAATTGAAAACTCAATAGTCTGTCACTAACAATCAAGAATATAACTAAAAACCCTAATCTATGAGGCAACACAAGGAATGAGAAGGTTATCACAAGCTTTCATAGAACCAAGCATGAACCAAAACAAGAATGTAAATCAAAAGTAGTAAATCTACTCAATGGCTTTCTAGGTCTGTCACTAACCAAAGATGAGCCCTAAGCACATAGACGGAACTTAGTATTATACCCAAAAGGGTTTACAAGATTTGAAATTCAAAATAGGAAAGTTTGCAAGAAATCTCATGCAGAAGATTGTCACTATCGACATAGTCACACCTTTACTTTCTCCTGGTTGCGCCCTGGTCTAGACTCGCGAGAAATCAGTAATTCAAACTTCAGCATCTTTGACCTAGTCGTGCTAATGGCTATTGTTAGACAAGCTGCTAGTCGAGACTTGTAGGATCTTAACTTCAGTTCAGCCTCAGGAACTCGACTTGGTCACCCCTCAAGGTCTCTTAATCGAACACAAGGTTGAGACTCTCAGTATCTCTGGCTCAGTCAACTTTAGTATCTCGACCTGGTCACCCCATAGGATCACTTGGTCAATCACTTGGTCAAACCTTGCAACATTTCTTCTTCAGTGTGAACCCTGGAGTTTATAACTTCGTCACTCCTGTGTGTTGCTGGTCGCACCACATGGTTGAATAGAGTCTTCTTCTCTTTTGGTACATTGAGGCTCTAGGGGTTTGGCTGAGCATCTAATTTTGGCTTTGTGCACTCCAATTACTCTCTTGGCTTCTCGTTATGCTTAAGTCCTTGGTTTTAACCTATTTTTCCTTAAACATGAACAAACCTTGCATAAATCCAAACTATGATAACAAAGGGCATTTACAAGATAAAAGAAGACAAAAAAAAAAAAAAAGGTAAATGAGGGCCTAAAATAGTGCATTTTAGGGACTTGTCACCAAAAAATTTCTTTTTTTATTGACAAGCTATTTACATTTGGTTATACTTTATATAAAACATTTTTCATACTTCGTAGACTATACATGCTCACCAACAAAGAACATGCTTTGTGTTTTGGTTCCAACTTGTAGTACATGTCAAAATGTGGCAATCTCTTTGGAAAACTCAACAATTAGGATTCTTCTTCAATCCATTTGTACATGAAATTGTTATATAAGTAGGGTGAGCAACCACAGCTTTAATAGACACTCTTAATTCCCCCATATTCATGTAACAGTTTCATAATTTTAATATGTGTTCTCTTTATAGGAATACATAATCATATTGTGTATGAACACACTCCTTATCCTAAACGGTCTTTTCATATATAATTTCCATCACAATATAATCAAATTTTACATGTATCAATATCAACTCAATATAGTAGCACTGTCCCAAACAAGTGTAAATTTTAATCTTCCATGAGTGTCAATTTTCTAGCTTGGCTAAAATACCATCCAAAGGTTTAGGGTCTTCCACCTAAGGAAGACACACTCTACTTTCTTAAATTCCACTATATCATAGACACAACAACACACACTATTCTAACTATTTCATATAATAGCAATTCATTCAATATATGCACACACAAGCTATGTCATAGCAAGTAAATTGTTATTCTTATGAGTTCCAAATTTTTCATATATGAATTTCCTAACTAAAAAAAATATGCAACTATTATAACCTAGGAGAACATATCTAGTAATTATAGCATGAAATTTATCAAAATTTTGAGAGTTTAGGGAAACTTGTCCAATTTTTAATTATAGCATGAAGTTTTCTTAAAATTCAAATATGAGATTTAGAAGCAAAGTGAAATTTCTCTTATTTTTCATTGAAACAAATTATACGAGTGTTTTTCGAAATTATATGAAAAATTAAACTTACAAAATTTTTTTATCTCATATCTAAATTGTATTTATTCGTATAATAAGTAATATTTAATTGATTTATGAGTTTCATTTATGTATGTTAAACAAATACACTATACTAACAATTTTGTTTAATACAAATATTATCCTACAATTGTTGCCCCTCATACACAACATAGATGTATTTAATTTATAATCTATTAGCTCTAAAATTTACATTATTATATCTTACAACCATTTCTAGAGTTACATCAATAAATTTCATGCTCAACTAGTTATTTATATTGATTTTTTAAATCAAAATCTAAATTCACATAGAAATTTTTGCACTTTTGGAGCTTTGAAAGTTTAGCTAAAATAAAAATTTAAGTCCTTGCTTTCTACTAGTTTTATGCCAAGTGTCCCTTTCCAAACTGGAATCATGGTAGGTCAACAACAACAACTAGCAACAAATGGCCTGCAATGTTGCCACTTGTGTACAAGGTGTCCCCTCTTGATTTCATCATGCCTCTCTCTTCTTCTTTTTTTTCTATTTATACCCCAAGTACTATTTATTTTCTTGTATATGATTTTGGATTGATCTTCTATCTTTATTTCCATACTAGTTATTTTTTAGTCTTTCTGCAAAGACCTGAAAAAAAAAAAAAAAACAGCCACAGTTTTCTGAAGTAAGGAGAAAATCAATGACGGTTTTGTGAAATTACCGTAGGCTAGTAACAGGTTAAACCGTAAAGTTGGGACGGTTAAAGAGAAAACTGGCGACAAGGGGCTGAGAAAACCGACGATGGTTTTCTCTGTAGAGATGATATAAAGAAAAGTCCTGCAAGTGTTTCTCAAATGAAATTAAAATTTCTTTCTTCATTCCCTCATAACCCTATGGTTCTTCCTTCAATTATTTGTCGATTATTGCTCCATTAAGGTTTATTTTGACGATACGGAACAACCATGAGGTTCATGGGATCATTCTCTACAACGCTAGTGGAGTAGATCATTGATTTGCAAAATCAGGATAAGTGAGATATTTTAGAATTTTATTGTTAGATTAAGGTATAAGGAACCTAGGAAGTGTTATATGAACGTGGTTTGGGGATTTGAGTTGATAAAGTAGGGTTTTTGATTCAGGGTTCGGGTGAGCGCCGCAGGTATCTTTTCAAGGTCCCTGTTGGCGCAGTTCAAGAAAGTAGGAAAAGGGGAATATATATTAAACCAGGTTTTAATGAATTAAATGGATAACTGTATTATGTTATGTATATATGTATATGTTTCCATATAGGTTTAAAAATGCCAACCGCTTAAATTATAATTTCTGAGCCTAGGGCAGTTTTATTAGATATGTATTTGTGAAAATGGACTAATAAAAGAGAAATATTTTTCAGGTTAATTGTGTAAGAAATTAAAGGTGTAATTTCAGTATAAGAATGATAAATGAGGGTTGGCTTATTTTACAAAAGAATGTTTCAAATATATTGCTAAATTGTGTGGCATGAGTAAAATGAAAATTTTGTGTTGAATTATGTTATGTGTATGAGAAACAAATTATACAAGGAATTTAATGAGAATGTAAATGTTATATGGATTATAATGCATGTGATTGTTAATGTAACCATGGATAAATGATGAACAGTTGAAAGGAGCTGTAGACTAACTGATGAACAGCTAAAAGGAATTGTAGTAGTAAAATAGCATATATCTATGTGGACTAACTAATGTACAGCTAAAAAGAGTTGTAGTACGAATGTAGGAAATGAAATGAAATGAAAATGAAAATTAAATGAAATATGAATGAAATGGAAATGAAATATGAAATGTGAACGATGTAAAATGGGAAAGAGTCAAGTAAAGTGAAATGCTATGAAATGTCAAAACTAGGAACATGAACAGATGAGTGATACAGAATAATGACAGACAGAATAATGTATAACAACAGTATCAATATATATGCAAGTATAACATGGTATGTGTTATGGGCGGGGCAAACTCTTCACTTGAGGGCTTGCTGAGAAAGGCGAGTGCCCTAGTAGGTATCAGATGTAGTAGTAGGCTGCATAACGTATTAGGGCAGAAGGAAATTACTTGTATGAGCGGGTAAATTTCCTTATTCTTGGTAGCCTTTGCTGGTAAACCATTGCTTGAACTGTGTGAGTACAAGAATATTTTTTTCACCTGAGGGCTTACTGAGTAAGGTAAGTGCCCTAAAATGCTTCAGTTGTGACCATTGGTTGCCTAAGGTATCAAAGCAAAGGGATGCTACTTGTATAGGCGGGTAATCACCCCAATCCTTAGGTAATCTCATGGGTAAAATACCTTGCATGTGATTGATCACGTTCAAGAAAGGATTTTAGAAATTATGATAATGATATGCAAATGATGAATACATATAATATATGTTATTTATAAATCTCATGTTGGCCACATGCTAATTTAATATATTATTTCTTCCCTTACTGAGATGTGTCTCACCCGAATTCAAATTTATCATTTTTAGGACCTCCACGTGATCGAGCTTAGAGAGCTTGGGGTTATTATAGCATTTTTGAATATAGAAAGATAAAGGGTATAAACTTTGATGATACTTTTGGGATGTGTAAGTTTTATGTTTTATGTTTTATGTTTTAAATCTTCTGAGTTGTGAATACTAGAAGATGTTGATTATGTTTTTGGAGATATGTATATATGTGGATACAGGTGGATGAATGGTTTATTTTGGGAATGTAGATAGATGTAGAAAACTCTAGTATTATATTGATTGAGGTTCTAGTTATGTTTTCCACTGCGTAACTGTTAATGGAATAATAGGTACAGAAAAATGGATAATGTGGCACTCGAGTCCCACTAGGCAAGTTCGAGGCGCCACGAAGCACGATTTATTCAGGTAGAATGCACCAGACCACGTTTTCGAGTTTAGGGCATTACATTTTGGTATCAGAGTAATAGGTTTTGGGTTCTACAAACTTAAGGATGATTTATAGTAGAGTATAGGAATCAGTTAGGATGAGGATACTAGATGGATAGGTTAGGTGTTGAGAAGTATAGGATTTTGTTTTGTAGTTTAGAGGCGAAAATATGTCGATGATTTCCTGTGATTTTTCTGAATCATTCGATGGCCTCAGAAAAGCCATGGTAAACCTTAGATGATTTCGTTTCTGAGCTGTGAGACTAGTCCTTATATGGAGAACTTGGATGTATATTAGATTTAAATTTAATGATTGAATTGTTTAGGGTTATGATATGGAATTCTCACTCTTTTCTGTCCTATTTTCAGGATGGATCCTAGGGATGAGGATGTGGAGGCTGAAGGAAGAGATGATTCGGAGACTTCCAATGAAAAGGAAATTGATACCTCCACGATGCTAAAGGGTATAACCCTACAGGTCTGGGCAGAAATAAGGAAGGATACTAGAGGGCAGAACTGTCCACCAATAGGTCAGGGCTGCAACATCAAGGAGTTTATGGGAATGAACCCTCTGGCCTTCGTAGGAGGACCTGATCCAGCAGCTACAGAGAATTGGGTACAGGAAATAGAGGAGATCATGGTGGTATTCGACTGCATGGACGAGCATAAAGTCTATTATACTGCATTTAAGATGACCAGAGATGCAAAACACTAGTGGCTTTTTGTAAAGCTACTAGAGGAGCAGAGGCTAGTAAAGATAGAACTAACCTAGGAGCGATTCAAAGAGCTATTCTTTGATAGGTATTTCCTTTTATCTATCAAAGAGGAAAAGATTGAAGAGTTTACTAACCAAACCCAGGGGAATATGACTGTTAGGGAGTATGCAGTGAAATTTGTGGAGCTATCTCGCTTCACACCATTTCTAATCTTGAACGAGGTAAGGAAGGCCAAGAAATTTGAAAAAGGCTTAAGATGCAGAATTTATGAACTGGTGGTGGGATTCCAAGTCTAGAATTTTTCAGACATGGTTGATAAGGCTTCGGTGCTGGAAAAGAGCATCCAAGGTAGTACAGAGCCTACAGAGCAGAAGAAGAGGCCTGCACCATCCAGTTTTCAGGCTGAGGTCCATTAAGGATTGAGGAAGAAAGGGAATGATGTAATAGGCTTAAGACAAGAGACAGGAGATTGGGATTATCCTGGTTATCAGGGTAATCAGTTTTACTCCGTATGCCAGAAATATAACAAAAGGCATAGGGGTGAATGCTGGTTTGAGACTCCTAATTGTTTCAAGTGCGGTAAACCGGGGCATATCAAGAAAAATTGTCAGGAATCGTTGCCTGTTGTACCTATGCTGAACCAGGACCAAGGGAAGCAGCAAGTACCACTAGGAAGAGGTGGTCCAACACGAGTTTACTCATTGATTCAGCCTGAGCCAGATAATGTCAGGGGCGCAGATATGGGTTTATGATTAAGGTAATAATGATTTAATTTGGTTATGGATGATTCATAAGTTTATATGATGATTTTATTTCATTGTGGATAATTTAGAAATTCTTTTGATATAAATATTGGGATATAGTGAGTTAATGAATGTCTGAAATGAGGAAATGATTTATTAGTAATGAAATTTCGAGGATTCAATTTTCTAAAGGAGGGAAGAATGTAGTGATCTAATAAAAAAAAAAAACAGCCACGTTTTTTTGAAGTAAAAAGAAAATCGATGAAGGTTTTTTGAAATTACCGCAGGCCAGTAACGCGTTAAACAGTAAAATTGCACTAGTTAAAGAGAAAATCGGCGACAAAATTTTGAGGGGCTAAGAAAACGAGCGATGGTTTTCTTTGCAGAGGTGATATAAAGAAAAGTCCTGCAAGTGTTTCTTAAATGAAATTAAAATTTCTTTCTTCATTCCCTCTTAACCCTACGGTTCTTCCTTCAATTTTCTTTGATTATTGCTCCATTAAGGTCCTTTTTGACGATCTAGAACCACCACGAGGTTCGTGGGATCATTCTCTACAAAGCTAGCGGAGTTGATTGTTGATTTGGGGTTTTGGGGCACCATCCCAAAATCGAGATGAGTGAGATATTTTAGAGTTTTATTGTTAGATTAAGGTATAAGGAACCTAGGAAGTGTTATATGAACGCGATTTGGGGATTTGAGTTGATAAAGTAGGGTTTTTTATTCAGGGTTCGGGTGAACGCTGTAGGTATCTTTTCAGGGTCCCTGTTGGCGTAGTTCAAGAAAGCAAGTAAGGGGGAATATATATTAAACCAGGATTTTATGAATTAAATGGATAACTATATTATGTTATGTATATATGTATATGCTTCCATATGGGTTTAAAAATGCCAACCATTTAAATTATAATTTCTGAGTCTATGGCTGTTTTATTAGATATGTATTTGTGAAAATGGACTGATGAAAGAGAAAGATTTTTTAGGTTAATTGTGTAAGAAATTAAAGGTATATTTTCAGTATAAGAATGATAAATGAGGGTTGGCTTATTTTATACAAAATGTTTGAAATATATTGCTAAATTATGTGGCATGAGTAAAATATAAATTTTGTGTTGAATTATGTTATATGTATGAGATACAGGTTATACAAGGAATGCAATGAGAATGAAAATGTTATATGGATTATGCTGCATGTGATTATTAATGTAACCATGGATAAATGATGAACAGCTAAAAGGAGCTTTGTAGTAGCAGAATAACGCATATCTATGTGGACTAACTAATGTACAGATAAAAGGAGTTGTAGTACGAATGCAGGAAATGAAATGAAATGAAAATGAGAATGAAATGAAATATGAATGAAATGGAAATGAAATATGAAATGTGAACAATGTAAAATGGGAATGAGTCACATAAAGTGAAATGCTATGAAATGTCAAAACTAGGAACATGAACAACTGAAAGATACAGAATAATAACAAACAGAATAATGTATTACGGTAGTATTAGTATATATGCTAGTGTAACATGGTACGTGTTATGGGTGGGGCAAACACTTCGCCCGAGGGCTTACTAACAAAGGCAAGTGCCCTAGTAGGTATCAGATGTAGCAATAGGCTACATAACGTATTAGGGCAGAAGGAAATTACTTGTATAGGTGGGTAAATTTCCTTATTCTCGGGAGCCTTTACTAGTAAACCATTGTTTGAATTGTGTGAGTACGAGATTATTATTTTTCACCTGAGGGCTTACTGAGTAAGGTAAGTGTCTTGATATGCTTCAGTTGTGACCATTGGTTTCCTAAAGTATCAGAGCGAAGGGGTACTACTTGTATAGGCAGGTAATCACCCCGATCCTTGGGTAATCTCGTGGGTAAAATACTTTACATGTGTTTGATCAAGCTCAGGAAAGGATTATAAAAATTATGATAATGATATGCAAATGATGAATACATATACATATGTTATTTACAAACCTCATGTTAGCCACACGCTGATTTAATATATTGTTTCTTCCCTTACTGAGATGTGTCTCACCTGAATACAAATTTATCTTTTTCAAGACCTCCATGTGATCTAGCTTAGAGAGCTCGGGATTATTATAGCATTTTTAAATATATAAAGAGAAAGGGTATAAACTTTGATGATACTTTTGGGATGTATAAGTTTTATGTTTTATATTTTATATTTTAAGTCTTCTGAGTTGTGAATACTGGAAGTTGTTGATTATGTTTTTGGAGATATGTATATATGTGGATACAGGTGGATGAATGGTTTATTTTGGGAATGTAGATAGATGTAGAAAACTCTGGTATTATATTGATTGAGGATTGTAGTTATGTTTTCTGCTGCATAATTGTTAATAGAATAATAGATATAGGAAAATGGATAATGTGCCACCCGGGTCTCACTAGGCAGGTTCGGGGTGCCATGAAGCACGGTTTATTCAGATATAATGCACCAGATCGGGTTTTCGGGTTCGGGGCGTTACACTTTCTCATTTTTGCAATTGTCTTGTAATTTTACATTTTCTAGTTCTTTTGGCATCTTGTTGATTTTATTCTCTAGTTCAGCAATATATGATTCATTTTCTTTTTCAACAGATTTAATTGACTCTAATTTATTCATTAACATGTCATTCTTGCTTTTTAGTGTTTTGTTTCTTTTAGACACTCTAACAACGCTTTTGTGCAATTTAAATAGTTCGATTTGCATTTCAGTGTGTGATGGCATGCTATCACAAGATTCATTGCAAGATTATTTTTTGGAGTGTCTAAAAGAAACAACACAATTAAAAACGAGAATGGCATTTTAATGAATAAATTAGAGTCAACTAAATCTATTGAAAAAGAAAATGAATCATATATTGCTAAACTAGAGACTAAAATCAACAAGATGTCAAAATAACTAGAAAATGTAGAAGTACAAGACAATTGTGAAAATGAGAAAGACTCAAAAATAACTAGTCCAAAAAGAAAGATTGAAGATCAAGTCAAAATCATCTACAATTTCACAAGAGGAAAGGAAAATTTTGACAAACTAGTTGGGTCTCAAAAGATGTCCTTAAACAAAAAGGGCATTGGATTTAATGGAATATAAAATAGGAGGAAAAAGAACCTCTACATGGGGTATTTTGTAAAAGCTTCTAAAGACTATGCTAGCACTTCCTCAACCAATGCATATGCACACACCACTTGTTTCTTGTATTAGAAAAAGGGACATATAAAATTTGAGTGTCCATTTAAAAGAAAACATGTTAAAATCAAAAATGTGTGGAGAGTCCAGGAAACATCTAAAACAAACCTAAAAGAACCTAAGAAGGTTTGGGTACCTAAAGTAACAACTTGAATCCTTTTGTAAGTATGTTTTAGGTCCACCTCTTCAAAAGACAAGTGGTACTTGGATAGTGGATGCTCAATGCACATGATGGGAGATAAGTCCAAGTTTATGTCATTAGCCCTAAATCAAAGTGGACACATCACTTTTGGAGACAATGTTAAAGGTAAAATTATCAGCATCGGCAAAGTCGGTGAGGAACCCTATTTAATAATTGAAAATGTGTTGTTAGTTGAAGGATTAAAGCATAACCTGCTTAGCATTAGTCAACTCAATGATAAAGGATTTGACATAACATTTAAAAAGGATAAATGCATAGTTGAAAACACGAAAAAACATGAAATACTATTCATTGCAAATCGAGTTGAGAACGTATATTGCATAAACTTTGAAAACCTAGTATCTCAAGATGTAAAATGCTTTACAACCTTAAATGAATCCAGTTGGCTATGACATAGGAAATTAGGATACGTTAGCATGGACCTCTTATCCAAGTTAGCTAGAAAGAACTTAGTTAAGGGCTTACCCAACATAAAGTTCACAAAAGATAAAATCTGTGATGCTTGCCAACTTGGGAAGCAAATCAAGACAAACTTTAAGAAGAAGCAATTTATCTCCACTGGAAGGCCATTGGAATTAATTCATCTAGATTTGTTTGGCCCAACTAAAACACAAAGCAATACACATTCGTCATAGTTGATGACCACTCCAAGTTCACCTGGGTATTATTCTTAGCATCCAGGGATGAAGTGTGTAAGATGCTCACCAACCTATATAAGAAACTTAAAAATGAAAAAGGGTATGGTGTTTTACACATAAGAAGCGATAGAGGTGAAGAGTTTAAAAATAAATATGTTGAAAACTTCTATGATGAAAATGAAATTTCTCATAACTTTTTAGCACCACAAACACCTCAACAAAATGAAATTGTTGAGAGAAAGAATAGATCACTACAAGAAATGGCTAGGACTATGTTAAATGAGCATAACCTGCCTAAATACTTTTGGGCTGAAGTGGTAAACACCGCCTGCTATGTAATAAATAAAGTATCCATTAGGGCTAACTTGAATAAAACCCCCTACAAGCTCCGAAAAGGAAAAAGACCAAACATTTCTTACTTCCATGTATTTGGATGTAAATGTTTTGTCTTAAATGAAAAAAGGGACCTAGGAAAATTCGATGTAAAATCAGATAAAGGAATTTTTCTAGGATATACTCTAAATAGGAAAGCATTTAGAGTCTACAACAAAAAACATTATCTATTGTAGAATCCATCCACGTCGTACAAATCCATTTTCTTCTAAAACTACTGATAATAATGATCTCAATATAAGAAAGAGTTTAGAAGAACTAGCTATTCATGAAATTAAAGATGAGAGCATTGAAACCAAAGAACAATCTAATGACGACTCTCTAGAACAAGTTGAATTGCTTAAGGAATGGGAATTTGTGAAGAACCGCCCTAAGGACCAAATAATTGGTGAACCGTCAGGTGTCCACTAGATCTTCACTTAAAAACATGTGTGATCATTGTGCATTCTTGTCTCAAGAGGAGCCCAAGAACATTAATGATGCAATCAACGATGATTCATGAGTATTAGCCATGCAGGAATAATTAAATCAATTTGATAGAAATAAAGTTTGGAAGTTAGTTCCTAGACCCGGTGTTCATTCAGTAATTGACACTAAATGGGTTTATAGGAATAAAAAGAATGAAAATGACATTGTTGTCCATAACAAGGCTAGATTAGTAGCACGAGGTTATAATCAAGAAGATGACATTGATTTTGAGGAAACATATGCTCTTGTAGCTAGAATTGAAGCAGTTCGTATGTTACTAGCCTACGCATCCCATAAAAGCTTCAAACTATATCAAATGGATGTGAAAAGTGCATTTCTAAATAGCTAAATAAATAAATAAGTATATGTAGCGCAACCCCTTGGTTTTGAAGACTTCCATTTTCCTAATCATGTGTTTGTATTGATAAAAGCCTTATACAGATTAAAACAAGCTCCTAGAGTTTGGTATGAAAGATTGAGCGACTTTTTGTTAGACAATGGTTTCTCGAGAGGAAAAAGGGACAGTACCCTGTTTATCAAAACTAAGACTGGTGATATGCTTATCATTCAAATCTATGTTGATGATATTATATTCAATGCTACAAATGAGAATTTATGCAAAGAATTTGCTATATGCATGCAAGATGAGTTTGAGATGAGCATGATGGGCGAACTAACATACTTTCTTGGTCTTCAAATCAAACAAGCCAAAAATGGAACTTTTATAAACCAATCTAAATATATAAAAGACCTGCTCAAGAAGTTTGACATAGAAGGTGGCAAAGCATTGGGAACCCCAATGAACACCTCTATTAGTCTTGATAGAGAAGAGTAAGGAAAATTGGTAGATTTCAAATACTACCAAGCTATGATTGGTTGTTTTCCCTACTTAACAACAACTAGACTAGACATTATGTTTAGCGTTTCTATGTGTGCTAGATTTCAAGAATCACCTAGGAAGTCACATCAAATTAGTATTAAAATAATTTTAAAGTATTGGACAGGTACTATAGACTTAGGTTTATGGTATCCTAAAGATACATCATTTGAAATGGTCAGCTACTCTGATGCGGACTATGCTAGGTGTAAAAATAAACCGCAAGAGTACAAGTGGTACATGTCACTTCTTAGGATGATCTCTGGTATCTTGGTTTTCCAAAAAACATAATTTTGTGGCATTATCTACCGTTGAGGCTGAGTATGTTGTAGCAAGTAGTTGTTGTGCTCAAATGTTGTATATGAAGCAGCAACTTAAAGATTATAACTTGGAATATGAGGTTGTGCCCATAAAATGTGATAACACTAGTGCCATTAACATATCCAAAAATCCAATATCTCACTCAAGGACTAAGCATATTGAAATAAGACATCATTTCCTTAGAGGTCATGTGTAAAAGGAGGATATCACTTTTGACTTCGTAAGCACAAACGAACAATGGGCTGATATATTCATGAAACCTCTTCAAGAGGACCGTCTCATATTTATAAGACGTGAATTAGACTTATTGCATCCTCAAGAAATAATTTGAGAAAAAAAAAACTCATTAATTTGTGAGTTCTAGACTAAATTTTAAGTTAACTCAAGATTTTTAGCTCTTTGGGTGACCGAATGATATTGGTCGGGTGACCAAACGCTTCCTATGTTCAAACTTTTAATCTCTAGTATAAGTTCGAGCGACCAAACGTGCATGTCCAAGCAATCGAATGCTTATCATCTTAGAGTTTCTAATATCTAGAGTCAGTTCGGGCAACTGAACGAAATGTCTGGGCAACCGAACGTCGCAGATATAAAAGGTGATTTTTGTGAAAACCATAATTTTTCAAAACTCTAGCCGCCCGAACCCTCCTCTCTCACCCAAAGTCGCGTCCCTCCCTCTTCAAGCCTTCTACCACTCAATTTTGCTCTAAAACCTCCAATCTAAACCTAGATCTTGTTGTTTTACATCAGATTTCTCAACTTTCTCTTACTTTCACCTTAGAAATCAAGCCAAAAACGAAGCAAACCGCCAACAAAAACAAATCTTCAAGTCCAAATGACTTGGAGCAAAACACACGCTATTGACTCCAGGAGTGAGGAAAATTTACCATGAACACCTTCGTACCATTAAACCTATTTTCGATAAGGTTTTAGATATGAACTTTATGGAAACACATTTTCCCAATATTCTTAGGATGTTCGCATTTTTAGGATGGGATTGTTTCATTTCTTACCAACTCAAAGGGATTTTTCCAAACCTTGTTCGTTTATTTTACTCAAATTTAGGAAGGCAAGGTGATATATACATGACCCAAATCATGGATAAAGCCATTGCCCTAACACCACAAACAATAGTTGAAAGATTTTGTATTCAGTTTGGGGTATTGAATGTCCAAATGTTGAACAATCTTGGATTATGGAACAAGGGTTTGCCCCTCAAGAATTTTTGTTGTCAATCTTAACAAATCAACCAACCCAATTTGGTCATCCGCCTTTGTATAGACAATTGACTCTAGAGGTAAAGATCATACACTTACTGATCACGTATAACATTCTACCTAAGAGTGGGTTCAAAGACCATATCTCATATCTAGACTATTTCGTTATGTGGTGTATTGACAAAGGCAGGTGTTTGAATCTTCCTTCTATTATATTGAA
Source organism: Malania oleifera (assembly GCF_029873635.1). Lineage (NCBI taxonomy): Eukaryota > Viridiplantae > Streptophyta > Magnoliopsida > Santalales > Ximeniaceae > Malania > Malania oleifera. The sequence goes on along the minus strand of NC_080418.1, from coordinate 81,706,338 downwards.
GTGGATGATTACCAAAGAAGAGACTAGATGGATCATACTCCCTTATGGAGGAATTTTGAATCTCATTTTTTAGCCCCTGGGTCTAGCTCGTACTTCCACTCGTTTTGTCAAAAGGAAAACTTTAGATCACTTCACATTGGCCACCTTAAAGCTCATGGGATATGAGTATGGCAGTGTACTTGGTTGGATCCCCAAATACCGTCCACCTCCAAGAGATGATGTACAAGTGGAGGCGGGAAATGAACCTAAACTTGGGGATGATCCACCTTAAGAAGTACCTCCTGCTTAGTTTGGTGCTCATGCTCCTCTTGTTTGGTTTTCTGACCTTTGTCAAGATATGGATATGCGATATAGTGCTATTCACGTAGATATAGAAACTAAGTATAATGCACTCCAACAAACTTTCAAAACAAACTTTAGCTCCTTTGATCAGCAACTCACCCGCATTTAAAGCAATACGGGAAGTGGTTCCTCATCCAGAGGGAAAGCTCCCATGGTTACAAGTTCAAGTGAAGAGGAAGATGATGACGAGGAGGAAGTAAGCTCATCCAATGATGATGCTACCGAGGAGGACTAAACGAGAGTTGTTGTTGATTGTGGTTGTTTATACATTTTCTTTGGAACAATTGAACTTCTGATTGTAATAATTTTTCTTATTTGTGTTTAAAAACAACTTCATTATGTATGTTCATATTGCTCTCTATGTTATTTGCAGTCATTATCTATTGTGGCTAAGCATATATTGAACTTGTGCATTGCATGTTGTCTATTGAATGATGAGATACTGGTGAACTGCATGCTGAATATTGAATGAAGTCATCCTTGTGAATTGCATGCTGGATGTTTGACCAACATATGATTGATATGTATGTGTTTTTGACTATCTTTTTTGTTGATGTCAAAAGGGGGAGAATAAGCCAAAATATATCATATGTATTGAACAACGTACTAATATATATGTATATGAACTTGGTAGATATATGTATTGAACAACATACTAAGATATATGTATATGAACTTTGTATTGAAAGCATGCTATTTGTATTGAAAATATACTCTTACTGAAAATATGTTTGTATTGAAAACATGCTTGTACCTGTATTTTCCTAAGGGGAAGAATACTAAAATTTTTATTTGCTTGATGATTATGCTTATTGTAAACGGGAGCCTTTTTAAGGCTACCTTATTTTGCTCCTAATTTATCATCATAAAAAAAAAAGGAGATTATTGGCCTAACAAGCTTCATCTATGTTTTAATGATAAAAAACTAAAGAATCTAATGGCGCTTCAAGTAAATTTGCAAGTATCATAACTCACAAGCACATGGGATTATACTTAAAGCTTAAAAGCCATGAAGGATACAAGTTAAATGAAGATTGACTAAAGCTTGGATGAAGACCAAGCTTCAAGACATGAGGACTTCACTTTTATTTGATATGTATCGTATTAGAAGTCCTATGTAATTAATTCTCAATGTTAAGTATGTTTATGAAACTCATAGGATCAAATTTGACTTAGAGACCTATTTCCAAAACTCGGAAAATGTCTTTTCAAAGTTGAAATATGTTTTTAAAAGAACATAAAAGAGTTTTTAAATTAAGAACATTGAATTTTACAACAAACTAAACAAATTGGTCTGGAATCAATGTGTTCGGGGGACCGGACCATTAGGTTAGGCGACTGAACTAGTACTGCCATGGTAGAATCCTAGACAGTGGAGGTTCGGGCAACCAAAGTCAAGGACTCAGGCGACCAAAGTGCTACTACTCATTTTGAAATTCTTTTTCTTAGTGTGAAGATTTGGAGATAATGGCAGTCTACCTAGCTGAAGAGGAAGAAGATTATCGAGCAAGGAATGGACCACTGAAGGACCGTTGAAGCATTTCTAGCCTTATCTTTTTATGCATTGTATTTGTCAAGTCAGCTTTTTGTGTGTTGTCCTTGTCAGCTTTATCTTTATGTGTGTTGTCGTTGTCAGTCAACTTTATCTTTATCTTTAGCTTTTTCTTTATGTGTATTGTCATTATCAAGATAACTTTAGCTTTATTAAAAGGCATGTAAAGGAGTAAGGAAAAAGAATATGTCAAAAGCATATTCCAAGATGCCGTGGAATATTCCCTCACTCATCATCTATTTAAGGAAGGCTCTGGCCTTTAGCTAGGCAGAACAAGTGAGGTAATTGTCTTGAACTCAGTATGCTCTGTGGTTGTCACATTCCAAGTGGATCCTCCACATCAGAACGCTGAAGGATGAAAACAAGACTATAAGTTTCATTCAAATCTCTCTTGTTCTCTTGAAATCATTAGAAGAGTAAGGCCTAAGATGCCCTTGACCTATTCCACATGAGAACGAAAAACATGTTTGTAGGTTTTACTCAAATCTCTCTTGTTCTTTTGAAGTTATTAGCGAGTAAGGCCTAAGGTGCCCATGATCTGTTGGTGTTTGGTCGGGTAGAGCTGACATCTCTAATGGTTGATAAAGAATAATGAAGCTTTGGAGTTTTTTCGGGCAGAGCTGGCATCTCTAATGGATGATAAAGAACAATGAAGCTTTGATAGATTCTGTCTTTTAGTTCACAAGATTGGGCAAGAGATCTTTTCACTTTTAGGTTGTAAATAAGGGTCTGATCTTGTCATTTAAGAAGTCATGTCTTCCAGAGCCATGTTAACCTCATCTCCTTCTTTTAGTTCTTCACCCATATCCTATTCTGCCTTAAGCATAGACTGCCATGATTATATGTACGAAGTAGATTATGTACCAGAAGATAGCCTTTTCCCCCAAACCAAAAGTCCTCAAATTACAAACCCATATTATGTCTATGATAAAACCAAATATCCTCTCAACAATCTATAAAAGTTCACTGGCAAGACAAATGTATCCAAAGGTTTCAAAGAAATCATTAAGGCTTCTCCATTCGATTCGCACCAACTCTTGGCAACAAAAGCAGAACAGCTCGTGACTTTGGAGCTTCCTTTAGAGCGTCCTAGAAAGTACCACAGTCAGGGATTCACTTATATCCACATTGGTGTTGTTAAGCACTAACTTACTTTTCATAGAAGAAAAGGCCTTCTAATCTACTCCAGAATTGCTCTCCTCGATTCAACGTTCTATACGTACGAGCATGCCTGCATTGCAGTTATGCAAACAACACTAAATGTAAGGACAATCAGTTTCACTATCTTCCCCAACTTCAATTTGCATCTTTCCAAACCTAACATAAGAACTGCCCTTAAAGTCCAGATCCAAATCGTCGGAGCACCTTAGATCTCTAACTCCATTGCAGCTACTCTCCACCCACAGATGGTTTACAAACTTCAAAACCATTCCTTTGATCTGGTTTCACCTCAGGAAAATCAAGATGCTTTCCCGATTAATTATAATACTTCTCTTCTCCCGAGCCATGTCCACATCCCAAGACAACTAACGAGAGAATAACTCCTAAAGCTTCTTCCAGAGTCTTGGGTGACCAAGTATGAGTAGCTTTATCAGATCCTGAAGCCTATCATCCTTCATGATTTGGTCTACACAACCATGAAAAATGGTGATGTTCATATCTCCTTTCCAAATGACAAGGAATCATTAATAGAGTCATCTCCCCAATGTTTCTTTCCAACTATGATGATCCAACCGCATACATCACCACCTCCGAAGGTCCAGAAGATCGTGATCAGACCATCAGCTACCTCCATCAACTTGACTGATAGGATTCCTTGGGATCTCTTGTCCCTATTCCATACTTCAAGGCAAATGACTTTCCAGTCTACAAACCTAAGACAAAAATAGGCCACAAATGGTTCGACATAGATAGCACATGTGATGAATGTCTTAACAATCCGTTAGGCATATGGTATCATGAAGAAGAAGTAAAAGGTAAAAAGAAAAAAAACAAGTCCTAGCAGAAAAACAAAAAAAGGTATGAAGACGGTGATCCAGAACTCGACTTGCTTGATGAGCCAACCGGGAAATTTGACTACTATGTCAAATACTGTGGGAAAAGCACAAAAGAGAATATATTTCCCGAGATCAACATACTCATACCTTCAAGCTATGATGGTGACTTCCCACCATTAGAGTACGAAGATATGATCTCGTACGAAGCACTCCTGAAAGATCAAAATCCACTTGTTGTCAACCCCGACAGATCTTCCAAGAAGGTTTCCCCAGCTAAAGCGACTCTCAATTGGCAGTCAAAAAAAGTCATAGCCCATAATAGAATGCTCCAGCAAATTATGGATAACCAGAGAGAGTTAGCTAACAATGTCGAGAACAAGTTTGACATCACATCAATCTTCATCGACAAATGCCAAAACCATATCCAAAGATTGCATGAGGAGCTTATGCAAATAATCGAGCATATGTCAACTTTCTCTCCTGCTTTCAAGAAGAAGGAAGCAAAAATGTAGCACCTCAAAGCCCAGCTAAATTCTCTCAAGCAAAGTCAACAGCAGCAACATAGACAGGCGAGGATTGATCCTCTCTTTCCTTTAACTACTTTGGCTTTTAGCTCTCCTCAGCCAACATTCCAGTCAGTTTCAATGCAAGCACCATTTAAAGGCAGTGACTCTTTTCTCCATAAAAAGAAAAAGAAAAAAAAAAGAGGCAGTATACAGAAAAACTAGCCCAAACTCAAAGGGTTAACTCAACGGCTACCTCCACTACTCAGAAGAAGAAAGACAAGCAGAAATTTGGAGAATCAAGTGATCCAGATTAAGAGCCACAAATAGGGGCTCTAGAGAAGGATAATCCCATCTCTAAAATCCTTATTAAGATGGCTAATCCATTAAATCTATAGGAAGCACCGAAACTATCGCTTGCCATCATGACAAATGATGATTCTTCTAATAAAGTGATCCAAACTCCAAAGCCTACCATGATGACCCAACCATCCACCCACAGAACTAAATATGACAGTCCGATGGAAGATAAGGGAGTTGATGATAGCACCAACCTCTCAAAAAATATTGCATCAGCCATTCCCACAGATAGTTCAAGCAACAATGGAAATGGGCCGACCATTTCATTGGAAGGAATTCCTCTAACCCAATGGAGAAATAAAATCCTTGAACTACATGCATGGTGCACTGCAAAACTAATAAATGAAGGAATTACCCTTAAGGAGGTCATCGTAAGAATTGTTTCCAAATTCATTGGAAGATTACAAATCTAGTGGATCAACCTTGAAGAATACAGACAATTGCAGATATCGTAGGTTTCAAACCTTGATGTCTTCATCTCCACAATCATTGAATACTTTTATGGTGCTTGGGAAGACCACGTCACTTAGGCCAGAGAAGAATACATGAAGATTAAATGTTGCCCCCTCAAAAGAAAGGATCTGGAGAAGCATTATAATCTTATCTCTGAAAGGTATTACACCCTCTGCGGACCAGATGACATCAACCTCAAGCAAGCCTATCTCAATAGCTTACCTGGTCCACTTGGAGAAGAAGTCCTTCAAGAATTGCAAATGAGTGGAAAAAGGCTTGAGAGCACTTCCCTTGGTAAACTCTACTACAGTGCTCTTATGAATATGGATGCCCTCTGTAGAAAATATGATATATATATATATAGAAGAGTCCAGAAGGCAGGTATGAAAATCACCAAGGAATGCAAAAGGAAGGACCTTCTCATAAAATGCAAGACAAACAAGAAATGTTCCTGCTTAGAAGAAGGATGAGAAGATATTTCTCCCTTTTTACCCTATGAGTCAAATCTGATTTTGATAATAACAAATCACTTGGTATTTGATCTATGCATTGAGTTTGTGAATAGGAACCATATTAAGCATGCACGAAAGGATAATGAGTTATGGAAGCCTTAAAGTAAAGCACACATATCTTGGCAAGATCCATGGAACTCAAAGAGGACGAGAATCAAGATGCTAGTGGCAAAGTTCAAGCATATCTTGGGAATGGGTACTTAGACCTCATGTATTTACATTTTTGTATGATTTAATTTGAGGCTCAACATATACTTTAGAATGATTTTAGGACTCATGCATTGGGGGACATTCATGGACTTAGAAATACTATCAAAACCCTGGAAAATGTTTTTATAAAAGAGCCAAGAAAGAAACCAAACAAATTTTTGAACTGGAAAGTAAATATGCAAAAATTGGGGACTTCGGTTGACTGAACTTTTAAGTTCGGTTAACTGAAGAATTTCCTTAGACATCTAAAAAATAAGTTCAGTCTTCTAAAGATTTTTGGGTGAAAATCAAAAACTGGCAGAAGCATTTCAGATGACTGAACCTTGACCTCGGTCGTCTGAATTCGACACTTCGGTTGTCTGACCCTTAACCTCGGTCATCTGACCCTGTGACCAGGCTATTTTTTCGAAGGATAAAAGTGAGTTTGGTCATCTGGGCCTTTGACCTCAATCGTCTAAACTTGTTGGAAAGATTAAAGAATTTAATTTTTATTGTGTAAACACGCGAGCTATCTTTTGATCCAACGGTTGAGATCAATTCTAAGGGTAAGACACTATAAATACTGATTATCTAAACCCTAGTACGTAAGCTAAATGCAATAAGATCAACGTAAATTGAAGAACACATCTTATTGAAAATAAAACTGAGATACTTGAGTTGATTGATGTATGTTTGCCTGCACTTTAGTTTCTACACATCATCTTTGGGCAAATCACCTCAGAAAATCTAAAGGGATCTCTATTATATATCTTGTGCTTCAACTTGGTTTGAGGTTTGGTTATTACATTTAATTTTGTTAGAGAATCTCATATCACCATCTGTTTTGATATCTTTAGAGAAACTTGATATTGAGTTTTCACTTTCATATAAAGATCGTTTTTGACAAACTCAATACTTGAGAAAGTTTTGTATTTGACCATTGATTAAAGTTTCTTTATTCAACTATATTCTTAGTTTAAGGCTGATATTTTTGAATACATCTAAACTATTTGAATATGCATATATCCTTTGAAGTGCATAACTATCTATATACATCTTGAAGGATATTTTCTGAAAATGAAATATTAAGTTTGTTGATCTTTGGCATTATCATCTTAGAGATACATATATATGTACATTAAGTCAATATTATCAAGATCACATTGAGTTTGAAATATTTAGAGAAATATTGTGTGTTTGACAAAGTGTGTTTAGCATCTTTGCAATCTACAAAGTTGTCTTTATATTCAAAGATCTAACCTAAGATCTCCAAAGCATTGTTTTTATACAAACATTTTTGGGAGATTTGACAAAAAGAGAATTGTGTGTTGAAGTATATCATACATAAACGAGTGTATCGTTTCATACATTCTGAGATTCAAGTTATATCATATGTTAATGTATTAGGAATTTTAATTATACTCACGAGCTTTTGTTTGGAAACATTTTTTAGAGTTTTTACAGATTCTATTGTATTCATGGCTCGGTGTGTGAACCGGGGTTTAAGGAGAGAGTTGTATCTCTTGTAAGTAGCGGAGTAGGAGGGAGTTGTACCTATTGTAAGTAGGAGATTGTAAGGGAAGCTTCGTCCCAATTTAAGGAGCAGGGATTTTAGTGAAATCCTTGAGTGGTTGCTCAAGGCGAGGACGTAGGCGGAGTTGGTTGAACCTCGTAAAAACCATGTTTGTCTCCTCTCTTCCATTTACTATTTACTTTCAGCACTATATTTAAATTGTTCGTATTGCATGTGTAGGTTGAATAACATTGCACACAATTAATTGGGTAATAAGAACTCATAGCTAAATATACAAGTAGGGATTAAGTGGTAAATAGCTTCAAAGAATTTTAAAATACCCAATTCACCCCCCCCCCCCTCTTGGGACTACACCTAATTCAACAATTGGTATCAGAGCGGGTATACATAGGCTTAATAGTTTATTTGTAAAAAGATCACCTGGCATATATCGGTGTAACTCCATTCGGTGAGTGACACTCATCCACTAGACCACCAATTTTTTGTGGTATAAACTACACCTATTGGAAACATAGGATGAGCATATATCTATTGAACGTAGATTGGAAGGTTTGGAAAATAATGATTAAGGGAAATCACATTCCCATGAAAGTAATTGATAAGATTAATGTACCTAAAACTGAAGATGAGTATACAGAGAAAGACTGGAAATCAGTACAAATCAATGCTATTGCCATGAACTTGCTTTTCTGTGCATTAGATGTCAATGAATTTAATAAGGTAATGGCATGTAACTCGGCTAAAGAAATTTGAGAAAAATTAGAGGTTACATATGAAGGTACTAAGGAAGTCAAGGATAGTATGATAAACATGCTCACCAGTGAATATGAAACATTTAAAATGACAGTTGATGAATCTATACAATCCATGTACACTAGATTCACACACATCATCAATTCTTTAAATGCACTTGGAAAGACTTACCCTACTTATGATTTGATCAGGAAAATACTCAAGGGATTACCTCCAGTGTGGGAAGCAAAAGCTACAGCAATAGTAGAAAGGGAGAAATCTCAAGGAGATATTAGTGGACGAACTCATTGGACCGCTCATCACCTATGAGCTCGCAATAAACGAGAGGAAGATTGAGCAAAGCAAAGCAAAGCAAAGAAGGTCACTGCACTTAAGGCATCATCAAGCTATTCATGTGAAGGAAGTGATTTCGAAACGAATGATTACATGGTCTTGCTAACAAAGAAGTTCGGGAAGTTCTTGAAGAAGAACAAGAAGTTTAACAAAAAATTTCGGAACTCTAAATCAGAAAGAGGAAAGCCTAGCATGAAGAAAAAGAAGGAGGATCGACCAACATGCTACAACTGCCAAGAAGTTGGACACATCAAGCCTGAGTGCCCCAAACTAGTGAAAGCCTCAAAGAAAAAGAAGAAGACGCTGAAAGTCGGTTGGGATACTCATAGCACTAGCAGTTCAGAATCTGAATCCAGTGACAACGAGATTGTCAATCTGTGTCTAATGGCACATGATGACCTTGAGATACAATCATCATTTTCATCATCTTCGTATTATTCTAGTGATTCTGAAAATGAAAATGATATGATTTCATATGATGAACTGAAATAAGAATATCTATACTCTATTAAAATGCTTGAGAAGAAAACAAAGAAAATTTCTGAGTTGAGAAGTAAAGTCAAAGAACTTTCAAATCTAGTTGAACACCAAAATGAATCCCATGCATCTTTCATAAAAGATAAAGATTTGAAAATTGAGAAGTTAGAAAAGGATTTGAAAGATAAATCTGAAATTATTTGTAAATTTACTGAAGGACAAACAATTTTGAAAAGCTCCTAGGATCTCAAAGAAATTCCCTAGAAAAGGAAGGACTCAGTTTTAATGGAAAGGAAAATCTAAAGAATAAACATCTTTACATGGGTTATTTTATAAGAGAGTCAAAGTCATATGTTCCAACTAAGAATTATTATAGAAATACTACATGCTTTAAATGTAGAAAGTTGGGTCACATACAATTCGACTGTCCTTTCAAAAATAAAGATGTAAAAATTAAGAAAGTATGGAAGGTCAAAGGTCAATCTAGCATTAACCCCCCTAGACCCAAAAAAATCTGGGTACCAAAGCTAGTTGTTTGATTGTGTCTTGCAGATATGCTTAAGATCAGCATCCTCAAAATATAGATGGTATATGGATAGCGGATGCTCATGTCACATGACTGGGGATAAAGCGAAGTTCACATCCATCACACCCAAGGATGAAGGGTTTGTTACTTTTGGAGATAATGCTAAGGGAATGATCATAGGTGTAGGTAAAGTCGGTAATGATTCCTCACTCATTATATATGATGTTTTATTAGTTGAAGGTTTAAATTATAACTTATTGAGCATAGGCCAACTATGTGATAAAGGTTGCAAAGTGTCTTTTGAACATGACAAGTGCATAGTTGAACACAAAACTGATAATAAGATACTATTCACCGTTGAACGTCATAAGAACGTATATACCACAAGATTTGATAACTTAACCTCATAGAGTGTGACATGCTTCTCTACTGTGAATGAAATTAGCTGGATTTGGCATAGGAGACTAGGACATGCAAACATGGATTTAATTTCAAAACTAGTTAAGAAAGAATTAGTTAAGGGACTTCCTAAAACTAAATTTGTGAAAGATAAAATTTGTGCTGCATGCCAACTAGGTAAACAAGCAAGAACAAACTTTAAGAAGAAGAAAGAAATCTCCACTACTAGACCACTCCAAATGCTACACTTAGACTTATTTGGACCAAACCCAATTCAAAGTTTAGGAGAAAAATCATACGTCTTTGTCATAGTTGATGATTTTTCAAGATACACATGGGTACTATTCTTAGGTCACAAAGATGAAGCATGTGAACAATTTATAAACCTGTGCAAGAAAATTCAAAATGAAAAGGGATATAAAATTACTAAAATTCGAAGTGATAGGGGTAGAGAATTCAAAAATCGAGGCATGGAAGACTATTGTAATTCATTAGGAATTTCCCATAACTTTTTAGCACCTAGAACACCACAACAGAATGGTGTAGTTGAAAGGAAAAATAGGTTTATACAAGAGATGGCTAGAACTATGCTTAACAAACATAAATTACCTAAGTATTTTTGGGCTGAGGCAGTGAATACCACCAGCTATGTGCTAAATAGAGTTCTGATTATACCTTCACTTAATAAGACCCCTTACGAATTATGGAATGGCCACAGACCAAACATATCATATTTTCATATCTTTGGCTGTAAGTGTTTTGTGCTTAGAGACAATGAGCATTTAGGAAAATTCGATGTGAAATCTGATGAAGGTATCTTCCTAGGGTATGCCTTAGATAGTAAAGCCTATAGAGTATATAACAAACGAACATTGACGGTCATAGAATCTATTCATGTAGTGTTCGATGAGTCAAATCCCTTCTCCAAAAGAACTAATGAAGATGAAATTGAATTAAACAAGGAATTTGAAGAACTATCAATTGAGAATGATTCAGAAAAGAAAAATGAACTTAAGGAACCATCCATTGAAATTGATCAAACTAAAAATGAGGTTAATGAACCACCTAAAGAATGGAAATATATATCATCCCATTGATCAAATAATAGGTGAACCATTACGTGGAGTAGCCACTCGCTCCTCTCTTAGGAACATGATTAGTCATTTTGCATTTCTATCTCAAGAAGAACCTAGAAATGTGAGTGAAGTTATAGAGGATGAATCATGGGTGTTGTCTATGCAAGAAGAGTTAAATCAATTTGAGAGAAATAAAGTATGGACACTAGTTCCCAGACCTGAGGATAAATCAATCATTGGAACCAAATTATCCATATAAGAATAAGAAAGATGAACATGGAATAGTTGTGAGAAAGAAGGCTAGATTAGTAGCTCAGGGATATAATCAAGAAGAAGGTATAGATTTTGAAGAAACATTTGCTCCTGTAGCTAGAATGGAAGCCATTTGAATGCTTTTAGCATATGCAACTTTTAAGGATTTCAAGTTATATCAAATGGACGTCAAACGCGCATTTTTAAATGGCTACATAAATGAAGAAGTGTATGTAGAACAACCCCCAGGCTTTGAAAATCATAAGAATCCAAATCACGTGTATAGACTGACAAAAGTTGTGTATGGTTTAAAGCAAGCTCCTAGAGCTTGGTATGAAAGGCTAAGCAGTTTTCTATTAGAAAAATGGATTTATAAGAGGAAAGATAGATACAACCCTGTTCATTAAGTCCAAGAAAGATGATATTCTCCTAATGCAAGTATATGTAGATGACATCATATTTGGCGCTTCAAATAAAGAACTATGTGATGAATTTGCCAATACCATGCAAAATGAATTTGAGATGAGCATGATGGGTGAACTAAATTTCTTCATAGGACTTCAGATCAAACAAGCAAAACATGGAATATTCATAAATCAATTGAAGTATATTAGAGACCTACTCAAAAAGTTTAATATGGGGGATGGAAAAATACTAAGTACACTTATGAGCGCTTCATTGAAATTAGAAAAAGATGAACAAGGTATACCAATAGATGTCAATCTATATCGTGGAGGTGGCTTATTATATATGACTGCCAATAGACCTGATATAATGTTTAGAATATGTTTGTGTGCAAGATTTTAGGCGGCACCAAAAGAGTCACATCTGTAAGCTGTTAAACAAATACTTAGATACCTAATAGGAACTGTAAAAATTGGGTTATAGTATCCAAAGTCCACATCTTTTGAAATTCTCAGCTATTCGGATGTTGATTTTGCGGGTAGCAAAGTGGATAGGAAGAGCACTAGCGGTACTTGTCATTTCTTAGGACATTCCTTAGTCTCTTGGTTTTCCAAGAAACAAAATTCAGTAGCTCTTTCCGTAGCTGAGGCTTAATACATAGCGGCAGGTAGTTGTTGTGCTCAAACGCTTTACCTGAAGCAACAACTGAAGGATTTTGGATTAGGTTATGAAACAATCCCTATTAGATACGATAATACGACTGTGATAAATATTTCAAAGAATCCCATATTACATTCACAAACTAAGCACATAGAAATACGACATCACTTTCTTCGTGACCATGTACAAAAAGGGGACGTGACACTAGAGTTTGTATGCACGGATGAACAATGGGCAGATATATTCACAAAACCAGTTGCAGAGGATAGATTCATCATAATTAGGAGTGAATTAGGTATCATGAATAGTCGAGAGGTTGCCTAGAATTATGTTAGATGATATAATTTAGGGGGAGCAACGTCACTTACGATGTAATCACTTGGTATCATATTAATCAAATTTTCGGTATTGCATTAATCCACAAGTTAATTAAAAATTTGACATAATATTTAATCAACATTTGGTATCCTCATGTAATCTTTGAAATTTATGCATTAGCAAGGGGGATAGTTGATGTCAAAAAGCATAAGAAGGATTTTTTTTTTTTTTTTCCCTAATGGTTCAACGCATTTAAAACCTTAAGATTTCTAAGGGGAGAATAACATAAGGGTACATCTACTCATGTTTTATTATTTTACAACTTTTTGTTGATGTCAAAAGGGGGGGGGAATGGGGAGAAAAATAATTGAAAATAGGAGAAAAAGCATAAATAAGAGAAATCGAAGCAAATTAAGGAGCAAAAATTAAAACTGTGTTGGGGAGAAATATCATGAGCAAAAACTGTTGGCAAAACTAATTGTGCAAAAGGGGGAGAAGTATAATAACAAAAATTGTTGAAACATCATGAGCATATTGTCATTCATTGAATATTTGATGCATTAATTGAGGGGGAGCCCTATTAGGCATAACCCGTTATATATTCTTTTTACTCGTGTATTTGTCATCATCAAAAAGGGGGAGATTGTTGACTCTATGAATCCAATCCGATTTTGATAATGAAAAATCACTTGGTATTTGATCTATGCATTGAGTTTGTGAACAGGAACCATATTAAGCATGCACGGAAGGATAACGAGTCATGGAAGCCTTAAAGTAAAGCACACATATCTTGGCAAGATCCATGGAACTCAAAAGGGACGAGAATCAAGATGCAAGTAGCAAAGTTCAAGCATATCTTGGGAATAGGTACTTAGACCTCATGTATTTACATTTTCGTATGATTTAATTTTAGGCTCAACATATACCATAGAATGATTTTAGGACTCATGCATTTCATGAACATCATTAGGGGACATTCATGGACTTAGAAATAATGTCAAAACCCTGGAAAATATTTTTATAAAAGAGCCAAGAAAGAAAGCAAAATAGATTTTTGAACTGGAAAGTAAATATGCAAAAATTGGGGACTTCGGTTGACTGAACTTTAAGTTCATTTGAATAAAGAATTTTCTCAGACGTCTGAAGAATAAGTTTTGTTGTCTAAATATTTTTGGGTGAAAAACAAAAACTGGCAGAAGCACTTCAGATGACTAAACCTTGACCTCGGTTGTCTGAACTCAACACTTCGGTCGTCTGACCCTTGACCACTATCATCTGACCCTATGTCCACACTAATTTTTCGAAGGATAAAAGTGACTTTGGTCATCTTGGCCATTGACCTCAATCGTCTGAACTTGCTAAAAAGATTAAAAAATTTAACTTTTATTGTGTAAACACGCGAGCTATCTTTTGATCCAACGGTTGAGATCAATTCTATAGGTAAGACACTATAAATACTGATTATCTAAACCCTAGTATGGAAGCTAAACACAAGAAGATCAACGTAAAGCGAAGAGCACATCTTGTTGAAAAGAAAACTGAGATACTTGAGTTGATTGCTGTATGTTTGCCTACGCTCTAGTTTCTACACATCATCTTTGGGCAAATCACCTCAGAAAATCTAAAGGGATCTTTATTATACATCTTGTGCTTCAACTTGGTTTGAGGTTTGGTTATTACATTTAGTTTTGTTAGAGAATCTCATATCACCATCTATTTTGGTATCTTTAGAGAAACTTGATATTGAGTTTTCACCTTCATATAAAGATCGTTTTAGACAAACTCAATACTTGAGAAAGTTTTGTATTTGACCATTGATTAAAGTTTCTTTATTCAACTATATTCTTAGTTTAAGGCTGATATTTTTGAATACATCTAAACTATTTGAATATACATATATCCTTAGAAGTGCATAACTATCTATATACATCTTGAAGGATATTTTCTGAAAATCAAATGTTAAGTTTGGTGATCTTTGGCATTATCATCTTAGAGATACATATATATGTGCATTAAGTCAATATTATCAAGATCACATTGAGTTTGAAATATTTAGAGAAATATTGTGTGTTTAACAAAGTGTGTTTAGCATCTTTGCAATCTACAAAGTTGTCTTTATATTCAAAGATCTAACCTAAGATCTCCAAAGCATTGTTTTTATATAAACATTTTTGGGAGATTTGATAAAAAGAGAATTATGTGTTGAAGCATATCATACATAAAAGATTGTATTGTTTCATACATTCTGAGCTTCAAGTTATATCATATGTTAATGTCTTAGGAAGTTGAATTGTACTCACGAGCTTTTTTTTGGAAGCATTTTTGAGTGTTTTTACAGATTCTATTGTATTCATGGTTCGGTGTGTGAACCGAGGTTTGAGTAGAGAGTTGTATCTCTTGTAAGCAACGAAGTAGGAGGGAGTTGTACCTCTTGTAAGCAGCGGATTGTAAGGGAAGCTCTGTCCCAATTTAAGGAGCAGGAATTTTAGTGAAATCCTTGAGTGGTTGCTCAAGACGAGGACGTAGGCCGAGTTGCCTGAACCTCGTAAAAATCGCGTTTGTCTTCTCTCGTCCATTTACTATTTACTTTCAGCACTATATTTAAATTGTTCATATTGCATGTGTAGGTTGAATAACATTGCACACAATTAATTAGGTAATAAGAACTCATAGCTAAATATACAAGTAGGGATTAAGTGGTAAATAGATTCAAAGAATTATAAAATACCCAATTCACCCCCTCTTGGGATTACACCTAATTCAGCACTCCACACAAAAAATCTAGAAGATCAAAGCGTAGAGACAGACGCTGGAAATATTTAAGAAAAAGAAAACTTTAGAAAGACTTGATAGACCAGCGATACTAAATTTGCAACCAAAAGGGGCATTATGCAAAAATATGTCCCCAAAAAGGAAATAGAATTAAACTAATCCAAATATTGCACAAGGTCTTAGACTAGGATTCAGATGACAACATCGAGTCTATTTTCTCCGTGGATGATCAACAGAATAAAGATTTTATCCTTGCTTTCCAACAATGATGTCAGGCAAATTTCTCAGAATCTTCAGATGAAGAAGGAGACTTCGAAAGCTACTAGGCCGATCCACTTGAGTGTTCTCATATCCAACCCATCAACAAAGAGTGCTACCCAATAGCCTCAACAGAGGATGTTGTTCACAATCTCTGTTCCATCCAAGAAACATTAACGGCACAATTCAAGAAAGGAAACCATGTTTCACCATTTGCTCCAGTCTGGGTATTAGCTGATAAATACTCAAAGCCTATCAAAGTCGTTGCATTCTTTGATACAGGAGCAATATGCAGTTTTCTCAAGCATGGTATTCTCCTGAAAGACAAATGGAAGCCCTGCAACCAAGGATCAAAGCAGCAAATGGTGAGCACTTGGAGGTCATATTAAAGAGTGTGCCTATTTATATTAAGCTTCATCCAAAATGCTTAATCAAGGCAATGTTCTTTGGATCAAACCTTCCAAATAAGGATCTCCTCATCGGATTTGATGTCATCTAGCACTTAAACAAAGTACAGTGGTCGGCCCAAGGTTTAAAATTCCAATTGTATTTGCTACAATGGACTAGGACTCCTAATCTATTACAGATCACCCAGTCCTTGGACGAGATTAAGGCTCATCTAACTCAAAAAAGTTGTGTTGATTGTCATAGTGAGTTTATGGAGAAATGCTCGAAGCCATTAATGCAAAATCCAGAGTTCTACGTCAATCTACTCTTCAAGAAAAATGAAGATATCAACCCAACTAAAGCCAGACATAAGGGGATGAACCCAGAACACTATTCCTTGGCCCAAAAAGAGTTGGCCCAACTCCAAGGAGAAGGGCTCATTGAAACAAAAAAAAATCGCTATGGGCTTGTGAAGCCTTTCATGTCAACAAAAGGGCTGAACAAACTCGAGGGACATTTTGGCTCGTCATCAACTACCAACCCCTTAACCATTTCCTCATCAATGACAAGTGAGAGTTATGGTGTGATCCCAAGAGTTGGGTGAATTGGGATTTAAAAATATTTTGCTAGTTTAAACTTCATCGATTCACCACATTAAATCTCATTTAAAAATTAATGCATGCATAAAAAAAATAAGAATGACAATAAATAAACATTCATACACATATAGAAATTAAAGTGTGGAATTTAAATCAGAGAGAGAGAGAGAGAGAGAGAGAGAAGATTTGTTATCGAAGTTCAGCCAATCCTGCCTACGTCCTCGCCTAAAGCCAAACCAGCTTAGAGGATTCCACTACTTTTGCTCACTTACCTGCTGGAGTGACACCGTTGTAACCTCTCCTTACGGGGCAAGGTAAACCCCAGCTCAAATTTTGGGGCTGAGCCACAACCTACAACTACACCTTACAGGATGGTGCTCCTAGTTCTCCTAACCAAGTCTAAACCAATCCAGTGCATGTTATAGGCCAGTGCAATCCTCTTCCGACCATGCGTTGGGAATACAACAATAATAAAAATTTGTGTACAAAGAGAATGCTTCTCAGATAAGCAGAGATGTACATAATGAAAGCTCTAATATGCACTCTCAAATGATTTAAAAATGAAGCTTAGTAGAGTATGGTATTCCTCTCAAAATATTTTTCAAGTAAACCAATGAGAGTATGGAAAATGATTTTCTTTATGAAAATGACCTTTTAAAATTTAATTTAAATAAGGCTTCCTAGAAAATATATGAAAGTGAATATTAGCTTAAGTCATTGTCAAGAAGATATATATATATATATCAATGAATATATATGCTCAAAGCATTCTTGAACTAACCCATAAATTTTCTCCAATAAAAACATTTCCAAAAAAATGAATAGGAGAAGTTAGGGTCTTCATTTAAAATGATTGACCTTTATAAAAACAAATCCAATACGATTTTCTAGCAATATATGTATAAGCTTAAATATATGCTTAAACCTTCAAGAAAATTTCAAAATAAATTTCTCCAAAATATTTTCAAATAAAAGGTATGGGAGAATTTTGATCTTTGAAGAACATGATAATAAAAAGGCTATCAAGCTATATATATATAAACTTGAATATAAGATCAAGTCTTTCTAAATAAAATCTCTAAAATATTTTCAAGAAAAGTAGGATAAATTTGATCTTTGAAAAACAATAAGAATAAAAAGTAGAGGCCTTCAAGCAATATATATAAACTTGAATATATGCTCAAACCTTTTCAAAATTACCTCAAGAAAAAGAAGCCTTTGAAGTAGAAATATACGAGTGGATATATGCTCCATGCTTCCTTCAATAACCCACAATAGTTTCTCCTAAAAAGAATTTTCAAAGTGAAAGAGTATGAGAAATATGAAATTTAATGCACAAAGGGGGTATAAAAAAATGAGAGGGAAACAAAGAATGTGTATTTTCAAGTGTCTTTGGCTTGTATTTATAGGCAACAACCAAAACTAGCCGTTTTATGGCCGTTGGGACTATTAAAATATGATTTAATTTGAAAACTAGCCGTTTTTCGGCCATTAGGGAGCTTTTTGCGCAAACACCCTTTCGTTTTTTGCCCATAACTTTTTTTATACAACTCCAAATTGAATGTTCTTAGTATCAATAGAAAGTTAAGAGAAAAACCCACAACTTTCATGTTAAAACTTTTTAATATAATAACTTATGGACTAATAAAAATGCCCATCAATGAGACGTAAGAAACATGAAGGGAATTTTTCTACTACGGACACCTTTCAGTGTTTTGACCATAACGTTTTCTATATGACTTCAAATTGAACGTTCTTGTTGGAAACAGAAAGCTAAGAGAAAATTCCACAACTTTTATGCTGAATATGTTTTAAGATGAGAATGGATTAACTGAGAAAATTGCTCATCAATGAGCCAAAAGAAACATGAAGGGGTCTTTGAAAAGCTTGCTTTGGAGTTTTCATTTAAAAAAAAAAATGATTTTTGCACTTGAAATAATTTTTGCACATTTGTAAAATGATTTTCCATGAAATATAGAATGCCTAAGATTAGTATAAGGTCAAGTATGAGCTTTAAATTAAATCATGAGATGCATGTACAATTAAACCTAATTAATTATTACAACGCAAAAATAAATAAAGTCTTCAAGCTTGCTCTTATGATTCCCATGGAATACACCGATTGGTGTGAGCTTGAAATGCATTTATGGCTTCCATTTTGCATCCTTCGCTTGCACTTCTAAGTACACAAGTGAGATGCTATTGTTTGTCATAATCAAAATCAGGATCGGACTCAAAAAGTCAACAACAAGTTTCCTTTGCCAAACAGGACCAGCCTATTTTCACAAATATCGGAGGCCCAAATATTTTCAAAGTTTGACTTGAAATCATGCTTTTTGGAAATTGGGCATCCAACCATAGGATAGGCCCAAGATTGCTTTCTGCATACCCAATTTCCACTACTAATGGACCATTTTGCCATTTGGCCTTAAAGTGCCCCACACACCCCCCACCACCCCCGCACGCGCGTGCGTCCATTTTCCATAAGACAATGATTAAGATTTTCCAGCTCATACTCCATCATGCCCTAATCTATATTGATGACATCCTTTTGTTCTCAAAAGATGTGATACCATATGCTGAGCTTCCAAATCAGTTCACAGACATAGTGAGCACTATGGAATCATGTTGTCAGAAAAGAAAATGATTATTGGTGTCGAGATAGTAGATTTCCTTGGGATGAAGATTAGCTAGGAGAAATATGAGCTGCAACCACATATTTCTACACAACTTAGCATCTTTCCATACATTCAGATGATGACAAAGCAATTATAGCAGTTTCTCAGTATTGTCAATTACATGTCAGACTTTGTCCCAAAGCTGACAACTTACACAGCACCACTCCACCAGCTTTTGAAAAATAAAGATGCCCCACCTTGGGAAGCCAAACACATAGAACCAATTAAATCACTAATAGCAGTGGCTACAACATTGCCACCACTCTAGATTCCTAATAAAGAAAAAAGAATCCTGCAAACTGACGCTAGTGATTTCTAGTGGGGAGCAGTTTTAATCGAGGAAAAAGAAGATGGGACTAGACATATCTGTGGATACAAGAGTGGAGCCTTCAAAAAATCAATATTGCATTATCACTCCACATTTAAAGATATTTTGGTGGTAAAGAAAGGATTGAAAAGTTTGAGTTCCATTTGATTGAAAATAGACTCGATGTCATCATCAGAATCCCAATCTGAGACCTTGTGCAACATTTGGATTAGTTTAATTCTCTTTCGTTTTTGGGGACATTTTTTTGCATAATGCCCTTTTTGGTTGCAAATATAGCATCATTGGTCTTTCAAATCTTTCTGATTTTTTCTTTCTCTCAAATATTTCCAGCGTCTATCTCTGTGCTTTTATCTTCTAGATTTTTTTGCAAGGAGAAATATCTTCATGTCCTTCTTCCAAGCAGGAACATTGCTTGTTTGTCTCACACTTGATGAGAAGGTCCTTCTTTTTGCATTCCTTGGTGATTTTCATGCCTGCCTTCTAGACTCTTTTGTACATATCGTATTTTCTACAGAGCGCATCTAGATTCATAAGAGCACTCTAGTAGAGTTTACCAAGGGAAGTGCTCTCAAGCCTTTTTCTACTCATTTGTAGTAGTTTCTTGGTATTGTCAATTACATAGGAGACTTTGTCCCAAAGATGGCAACTTACATAGCACCACTCCACCAGCTTATGAAAAAGAAAAATGCCCCACCTTGCGAAGACAAACACACATAAGCAATTAAATCACTAAAAGCAGTGGCTACAACATTGCCACCACTCTAGATTCCTGACAAAGGAAAAAGAATCCTGCAGACTGCTAGTGATCTTTACTGATTAGCTACTTTAATCGAAGAAAAAGAAGATGGGACTAGACATATCTGCAGATAACAGTGGAGCATTCAAAGAATCAGAATCACATTATCACTCCACCTTCAAAGAGATTTTGGCAGTAAAGAGATGGATTGAAAAGTTTGAATTTCACTTGATTAAACATACTTTTCTAATTGAAATGGATATGTTATCCTTCCCAAAGATGATCCAATTCAAGTAGAAGACCCTCCCATAGGAACAACTCCTTAGATGGGCTAACTGGTTCTCACAGTATAAATTCGAAGCTAAGCACATCAAAGGAAAGCACAATATCCTCAGTGACTTCCTCTCAAGACCAAAAAAATCATCCTCAGGTTCTCTCCCTCATGGCCTCCTCATCTTCCTCGTCCCTTTCAAATCTGGTCCTCCTAGGTGAGATCCAAGATAACATCCTTAGTCACACCATTGATAAAAGCAATCACAAAATGATCCAAGGTCTCCAGTCCCTCCTTCTTTCAAAATATGGTTTAGTTGATGCACCGATAAAAAACCTAGACTGGCACCCCCTTTTCCTATTTATCAATGGTCTTTGGGTCCCCACACTCACCTATCCGACCTTTCCTAAAGAAGCTTTCCTCCTTCTTTGGTACCTTGCAAGGACCTACCACCTTGGTATGATCATTCACAAACCTTGCACCTATGCCTTCTTAACAGACCGGAGACAAAGACATTGCCACTACAGTTTCTTTACTGACTGGCTTCTATTCTTCAAAACAGAAGCACAATGGATTGAGTAGTTAGATTTCATTATAGGGTCCCCATATTTATTGGTTGTTTTCCATCTCAAAGGGGAAATCCATATCCAATATGGGAATAGGTATGTTATTATCTCTCTCATCTATGAAAGGATAAGGAGCTTCAAGGAAAATCCATTTGCGAATTTACATCTTTCGGCTCATAAATGGATTTATATAAAGAGCTTATGCAACATAAATCAGGTTGACCCAGATAGATTACCACAAGAATTATTCAATCCAATGCATTTTTAGGATGACAGAAGAGCCAAAAGCTCTCATTACACAATACTGTTCCCTAATTTCTACAGTACCTACCTAATAAACATGATGGCACTGTATTATGTAGAACAAACTGAAAGAAATGGGACAATTGATGATTTGGAGATAATGGCAGTCTACCCAGCTAAAGAAGAAGAAAAGTGCCAAGCAAGAATGGCCCACTGACCAGAAGGACCACTGAAGCATTTCCAGCCTTATTTTTTGTATTTGTCAAGCAAATTTTTATTTAGCTGTCCTTGTTAGCTTTATCTTTATGTGTGTGTCATTGTCAATCATCTTTATCTTTTTTTTTATGCACATTGTCATTGTCAAGATAGTTGTAGCTTTATTAAAAGGCGTGTAAAGGAGATAAGGAAAAAGAATATGTCGAAAGCATATTCCAAGATGCCATGGCATATTCCCTCGCTCCTCATCTATTTAAGGAAGGTTCAGGCCTCTAGCTAGGCAGAGTAAGTGAGAGTCAAGAATTCTCTAGTAAGAGTTCCATGTATTCCTCTTGTTCTTGTAAACCTTTCCCTTTTGTTTAATGATATTTCTCTTAGTATGTTTTTATTCCATCTTGTTCCCTTATTCTGCACTAAGTGCCCTATTGGTATCAGAGCCATGACAGCTTAATGACTCCTTCAGAGCCTCCATCACTCCTTGAGTGATGGATCTCTTTGCCCACAACATAGGTAATTGTCTTGAACTCAGTATGCTCTGTGGTTGCCACACTCTGTGTGGATCCTCCACATCAGAACAGTGAAGGATGAAAACTAGATTGTAGGTTTCATTCAAATCTCTCTTGTTCTCTTGAAATCATTAGAAGAGTAAGGCCTAAGATGCCTTTGACCTGTTCTATATAAGAACGAAAAACCTATTTGTAGGTTTTGCTCAAATCTCTCTTATTCTTTTGAAGTCATTAGCAAGTAAGGCCTAAGGTGCCCATGACCTGTTGGTGTTTGGTTGGGCAGAGCTGGCATCTCTAATGGTTGATAAAGAACAAGGAAGCTTTGGTGTTTTTTAAGGTAGAGCTGGCATCTTTAATGGATGATAAACAACAAGGAAGTGTTGACTGATTTTGTGTTTTAGTTCACAAGATTAGGCAAGAGATCTTTTCACTTTTAGGTTGTGAAGGTGGTTCTGATCGTATCATTTAAGAAGTCATGTCTTCCAAAGCCATGTTAACCCCATCTCCTTCTTTCAGTTCTTCACCCAGATCTTCATTTGCCTTAAGCATAAACCACCGTGATTATATGTATAAAGTAGATTATGTACCAGAAGATAGCCTTGTCCCACAAACCAAAAGTCCTCATATTACCAACCCATATTATGTCTATGATGAAACCAAATATCCTCCTAACATCCTAAAAAAGTTCACTGAAGAGACACCTGTACCCAAAGGTGTCAAAGAAGTCATTGAGGCTTCTCTGCTCGATTCGCACCAGCTTATGGCAATAGAAGAGTGCAGAAGATACGATATGAACAGAAGATTCCAAAAGGCAGGCATGAAAATCACCAAGGAATGCAAAAGGAAGGACCTTCTCATCAAATGTAAGACAAACAAGCAATGTTCCTGCTCCGCAGAAGGACGAGAAGATATTTCTTCCCGCAAAAAATCCAAAAGATCAAAGCACAAATACAAACATTAGAAATATTTGAGAAAAAGAAAACATCAAAAATATTAGAAAGACCAGTGATGCTACATCTGCAACCAAAAGGGGCATTATACAAAAAGATGTCCCCAAAAATGAAAGAGAACTAAACTAATCTAGATGTTGCACAAGGTCTCAGACTGGGATTTAGATGATGACATCGAGTCTATTTTCTCAATGGATGATCAACAAAATGAAGATTCTATCCTTGCTTTCCAACAATGCAGTCAAACAGATTTCTCAGAATCTTCAAATGAAGAAGGAGAGTTTGAAAGCTACCAAGCCGATCCACTTGAGTGTTCTCATATCAAACCCAGCAACAATGAGTCCTACCCAATAGCTTCAATAGAGGATCTTGTTCACAATCTTTGTTCCATCCAAGAAAAATTATTGGCACAATTCAAGAAAGGAAGCGATGTTTCACCCTCTGCTCTAGTCTGGGTATTGGTTGATAAATACTCGAAGCCTATCAAAGTCATTGCATTCTTCGATATAGGAGCAGCATGCAGTTTTCTCAAGCCTGGTATTCTCCCAAAAGACAAATGGAAACCCTGTAACCAAGGAATCAAAGCAGCAAATGGAGAGCACTTCCAAGTCAAATTTAATAGTGTGCCTATTTATATTAAGCATCATCTAGAATGCCTAATCAAGGAAACGTTCTTTGGATCAAACCTTCCAAATAAGGATCTCCTCATCAGATTCAATATCATCCAACACTTAAACAAAGTGCAGTGGATGGCCCAAGGTTTAAAATTCCGATCGTATTTGCTACAATGGAGCAAGACTCCTAATCTATTCCAGATCACCCAGTACTTGGAAGAGAGGAAGGCTCGTTTAATTCAGAAAAGCTGTGCTGATAGTCATAGTGAGTCTCTGGAGAAATACTCAAAGCCATTATAGCAAACTCTAAAGTTCTACATCAGTCTCCCTTTTGAGAAGAATGAAGATATCAACCCGACTAAAGCCAATCACAAGGGGATGAATCCAGAACACTATTCCTTGGCCAAAAAAGAGTTGGCCCAACTCCAAGGAGAACGGCTCATTGAACCAAAAAAAATCACAATGGGCTTGTGAAGCCTTTTATGTCAACAAAAGGGCTAAACAAACTCGAGGGAAACTTCAGCTCGTCAACAACTACCAGCCCCTTAACTATTTCCTCACTGATGACAAGTTTCCTTTGCCAAATAGGATTAGCCTATTTTCATAACTTTCGGAAGCTCAAATATTTTCAAAGTTTGACTTGAAAGCGGGCTTTTGGCCATTGGGCATCCAACTAGAGGATAGGCCCAAGACAGCTTTCTACATATCCAATTTCCACTACCAATGGACTGTTTCGCCATTTGGGCTAAAAGTGGAACCGTCCATTTTCCAAAAGGCGATGATCAAGATTTTCCAGCCCATACTCCATCATGCCCTGATCTATATTGATGACATCCTCTTGTTCTCAAAAGATGCAAATATCACATGCTGAGCTTCTAAATCAGTTCAAAGACATAGTCGAGCACTATGGAATCATGCTGTCAGGAAAAAAAAAAATGATCATTGATGCCATGACAGTAGATGTCCTCGGGATGAAGATTAGACAGGGGAAATATGAGTTGCAACCATATATTGCTACACAACTCATCTGTTAGCCTAAAAAGGCATTCACCTCTTGTTCTGATGATAAAAAATTAAAGGTTTTAATATCATTATATGCTCAAGTAATGATGGTTTCAGGCAACTTAGAAAGCCAAATTTAACAAAGTTTCGAAAGATCACCAACAAACTCAAAAGTACGTGATGTGTCATGAAGGGATCAAAAGGGGAAGCTCAAAAACATCTGAAGATAGAATGAACTCAAAGCTTCAAGATGTCCA
This sequence comes from Malania oleifera, assembly GCF_029873635.1. Lineage (NCBI taxonomy): Eukaryota > Viridiplantae > Streptophyta > Magnoliopsida > Santalales > Ximeniaceae > Malania > Malania oleifera. The sequence goes on along the minus strand of NC_080418.1, from coordinate 81,681,314 downwards.
TGAAGTTTTCAAAGAACGAGAAGTGTTTAAGTTGTTAGGAAATCTTCATGTAAGTACTTCAAAGGTAAAAATATCATTATAAATGAAATGAAGCTCATTAGGGGACATAAATGGACTTTAAAACTTTATATTAAAACCCTAGAAAATATATTTCAAAATTAAGAAAGCAAGGAAGCCAAATATCTTTGAAAAAGAAAGAAGAAAACTGTTTTTGATCTGTCCAGGCGACCGAGGTGTAATCCTCAGGCAACCGAAGATTTTTTGAAGAAAATCAAAACAAGCAGTGTGTCTTCAGGTGCCTGACCCTGTAACTTCAGGCTCCTAAACTCACTTCAGGCGACCGAGGTTGCACTACAGGCAACTGAAGTTCGACAATGGGCGGATTTTTTAAACTTCTAATTTTCAAGTCTAATTGATTTGCACCCTAATCTTTTTGGAAACTTGGAGGGCACTCCAAGTAAACTTGGGTAGCACGAATGTGAATGTTTTTCAAGTCTATAAATAGATGTTTTATGATCTTCACATGAAAACCAAGCATTGAACATTTTTTCAAAATCTCTTTCACTCAAAGCTTTTGCTATATACTCTAAGTGCTGAATTGCTGCGAATTTCTTAGTAAATTTATGAGCTTTTACATCTTCTCTGAAGAATCTGATTTAAGTTCTTGATCCTCATCAAAGAAAAGTAAACTAGTGATATTTACATTGAGCTTCTTACTTCATTCTTTTGGTATTTTGAATTTGAAGTATATTAGTTTCTAAAGTGTACTAATCAGCTCTTTGAGTGAGCATTATTTGTACGCATATATTTGATTTATTCCTTGTAGATTGACGATTCCAAAGATTGTTTGGATCGTTGGCTAAGCAAGAGGATAATGCTTAGAGAGACGAGCTCTAGCCTAGTTAAGAAGTAACCGAACGAAGGGATATCGTTTGGAGATGCGGGCTCTAGCCTACTGAAGGAGTGTGTAAAGGTATTGTTCCACCCGGTAAAGGAACAGGTTTAGTAATCCTTTTGTGGTTTTCCAAAGGCGAGGACATAGGTTGGGTATAAGCCGAACCTCGTAAAAATCTCCATCTCACTCTTTCTTTCCCTCCTCTTTATTTTTAGTACATATACAATTGTGTGGATGGTTTAATTGATAAACATAGAGATTACGTAATTTGGAAGTTAAATAAACTTAAGGTTCAATTTTAATTTGGGATCGCAGAAACCAAAAGGGAGTACGTTGGTTAAACTTTACTTTGCGGAAACCATACGGGAGTACGTTACTTGGTTAAACACCCAAAGATAAATTAACTGAAAGTTTATTTGAATTCTAAATATTTGGAAAGAGTGATTGAATTTTATATTGAACATCATATTGAAGAAGCAAGTTCACAGCAGGGCTGCAAATTGATAACAGTAAGTATAAAATTATCATTCACAACAGGGCTTGGTTCACATTCTTACATTATTCAAAGTGTTGTATATCTCATTCTTGGTTTGGCTATTTTTACTTTCTAATTGTGGTTGATTGGTTTGGATAGTGTGATTGAAGATTGAATGTTTAATTATTTGATTGTTTAAAAGAATCTCAGTTATTGTGTAATTGATAAATTAAACAAACAAGTTAAAGAATTGGTGAAAGAATTCTCAAAAGGAATTAAAAGAAAGTTTTAAAATCCAATTCATCCCCCCCCCCTCTTGGGAAGCTATTCCTAATTTCAATTGGTATCAGAGCGAGGTTATAGCAAATTTTAATTAGTAACTATAAAAATATCTAAATGGCTAACTTAGGCATAGCTCCCTTTAAAGAGGGACAATCTTCAACTAGACCACCAATCTTTTGTGGTTTGAACTATACCTTTTGGAAAAAAAGAGAATGCAAATATATCTTCAAACTGTGAATTGGAAAGCTTGGGAGGTTGTCATGGAAGGTGACCAAATTCCCACTAAGATAGTTGATAGAAAACAAGTCCCTAATGAAAAAATTGATATGACAGACTTAGACTATAAGATGCTGCAAGTAAATTCTAGTGCCATTAATGTTTTGTATTGTGCTTTAGATGCCAATGAATTTAATAGAATAATGGCTTGCAAATCAGCTAAGGAGATATGAGACAAATTAGAAGTAACATATGAAGGAACTATAGATGTTAGGGATAATAGGATCGATATGCTCACAAGTGAATATGAAGCTTTTAGGATAAACTTGGATGAAACCATAACGAATATGTTTACTAGGTTCACTTAGATAATCAATTCCCTAAATGCACTAGGAAAAACGTACACTACTTTTGAGATGATAAGAAAAATTCTTAGAGGGCTACCACTTAAATGGGAACCAAAAGCCACTGCTATAACGGAAGGAAGAAATCTGAAAACCACTTCCTTAGATGAGCTTATAGGTTCTCTACTTACATATGAAATAGCAATGAATGAAAAGAATGGAAAAACCAAAACCCAAGAATCAATAGTCTTCAAAGCCTTAAAAGACAACTCAAGTAGTGAAGAAGAAATGGATGAAGAGGAAGTAGCCTTCATATCTAAAAAGCTAGCAAGAATACTAAGAAGAAGAAACAAATTCAAAAGAAGTAATCAAAACTCTGAATCAGAAGAAAAAGTTAGCAAGAAATTAAAGAATAAAACTCCTACGTGCTACAATTACAATAAAGTTGGACATATAAAACCAGAATGTCCACTACTACTAAAGAAACAGTCTAAGAAGAAAAAGAAAAAGGCCATGAAAGCCATTACTTGGGACGTGATGAGTACAAGTAGTTTAGAAAATGAATCAAGTGACCAAGAGGTTACTTATACATGCTTTATGGCTTGGGACAATGAGGAAAGTTCCTCATCTAAATCTTCAAATAATTCTTGTAGTGATGAATCCAATAATGAGAGCATGCCATCTTATGAAGAACTTCAAAATGATTTATTCAAAGTTCATAAGATGCTGATTAAAGTAACTAAACAAAATACTTCATTGAAAAATACAAATGAACGTATAATGAAAGAGTTAAAAACCCTTAAGGCTACAGAAAAAGAAAAGGATTCTAGAATCAAGAAAATCAAAAGTAAGAATGAATCTATGACAAAAGAATTAGAATCCAAAAATCTTGCTGAAAAGGAAAAAAACTTGAAAATCAAAGAATTAGAAAGGAAGAATGAAAGAATGATAGAAGACCTTCGATCCTTATCCTCTACGGTGCATGAGAAAGACATGTATTTTTCTGAATTAGAGGATAATGTAAGAAAATTATCTCTAGAATTAGAGAAATTACAAAAGAAGGTTGATAATAAGAAAGACATGGAAATAAATGATCTCAAGAATCAAATTGATGATAAAGAAAGGTTCATTTATAACTTTACAAAAGGAAAAATAAACTTTGACAAAATGGTAGACTCCCAAAGAATGTCTCTAAACAAAGAAGGCATTGGATTTAATGGAATTGAAAATAAAAAGAAAAGGAATCGTTACTTGGGTTATTTCTCAAAAGCCTCTAAAGATAATGCAAGCACATCCTTTAATGCTCACAGTAACACTATATGCTATCAATGTAAGAAAAATGGGCATATCAAGTTTGAATGTCCATTTAGGAGAAAGGGTGTGAAGACTTAATAAGTATGGAAAATAAAAGAAGCATTCCTTGACAAATCAACTGTACTCAAGAAAATATGGGTACCAAAAATAAAATAACTCCAAGCAAATATAAAATAGAAAGAAGCAGTATACATAAAGGTTAGATATTCAAAATAAAACAAAAACAAAATCTAAAAGTTTATAGCATAAGTGTTGTTAAAAGAAAAATATACATCAATAAAAAGAGAAACTTGAACCATTATACAATAAAGGAAATAAGTTAGGAAGGTTCGAAACAATGAAATAAGGAAATTTCAGAAGTAGAAGAACTTCAGTTGACTGAACTAAAGCTCCAGGCTCCTACATGTACCTCAGGCTCCTGAGCTCTAGATCTCAGGCGACCGAACAGCTACTGCCTGTTGAATTTTAGCCCAAAAAATTCTTCAGACGCCTATACTTATTCTTTAGGTGCCTGAAGTCGTGGAGTCCTTATATTTTAAACGCGCGAAACCCTACTTTTTCTAAACTCTAAGCTCCTGAACCAAGTTCTATCACTCGCCCGAAGTTCCAAACACCAAACCTCCTTCAATCTCCAAAGCTAAAACCTTTGATTCCAAGCTCCACAGCTCGATCACACCTATTCTAGGGTTTGAAAGAAGCCATCTGCTGCTCCAAGAAATCTCCACAATGCCTTGAAGAAAGCAAACAGCAAATCATGGCTCATCCTCTAGTAGAGATGATCCTAATATCGATAGATGGCTAGTATCCTCTCTTACAAAGCATGTTTATCGAACTCGTTTTTAGTCCACGGAAACTATATTTGGTAAGGTTCTTGATGTCCAATTCTTCAACATAGAGTTTCCTAATATTCTACCATTATTCCAAACCATAGGATGGAAAAACTTTATTGTATACCAAGCTAAAGGATTGTTTCAAAATCTTGTCAAGATATTTTATGCTAACATGGTGCAAGGAGAAAATAGCTTATCAACTGAAGTTGAGGGTAAGAAAATAATTCTTACTCCTCAATCGTTGGCTCCCATTCTTCACATTACTCCAAGAGAGTTTGAATGCCCTGCATTTGCCTAATCTTGGATACTTTAACAAGAGTTTACACCAGAAGAGTTTTTGCCTCTAATCATGGAGAATGAACACATATATTTTGGACATCCACCACTCTATAAGCAACTAAACTTAAAAGCTCAGATCCTTTTAAAGATCATTACCAACAACATTCTACCACAAGCCAGATCATATGATCATATTTCATATATAGATTGCTTTGTACTGTGGTGTTTGTTAAAAGGGAAGAAGCTTGATTTGGCTAGTCTTATCATGAAATGGATGTGGGCAAAGATAGATGCAACATGAGTCACTTTTCCATACGGGGAAGCTCTCAATATGATCTTTGCAAATCAAAATATCACATCCTCATCAGATTTTTTTCACAAAAAGGACCAGATATGAACTATTTACCTCAACCACTCTTAAACAGATGGGATATGAGAAACAAAATTAGGAGTGGCTCTTAAAAGGAGGTAGACAATGGAGGGCAGCTGCTATACCTCCTTCACCTGAGGCTCAGTCACAAAGTTTAGCCTCTGAAGCTCCCTCATGGTTCACACCATTCTATAATGAATTCACTTCTTTTAGCTGAGTTATGCCCGAGGGCCTTAAAACTCTACAGGATAACTATTCCTCCTTACATCAACGTCTTATGCGCATTGAGCAGATTCGGGGTAGTTCCTCTCATGATGATCCTATGGACACTAGGTCCATACCCTATAGTGATGATCCATTAGCTGAAGAATCTGAAGAAGAGAAAGAATGAGATGATGAAGAAGAAGTGGAAGCTGGTAATGAAGAGGAGGAGGAAGAAGATAAGGAAGAAGAGGAAGAAGATGATGAAGCTTCTGATGGTGCTGAAAGAGATGATGATTAAATGTTCTTAGCTCTAAAAATGTGAACCTAAAAACAGTTTCTCATTGTGATGCATTGTATGATCATATGTCACATCGTAGTGATGTATTTTGGTTTGTATTACTTATAACTTTTTGTTGATGCTTTGCTCTTTATACTAAAATTTGTATCCCTTTTTGCATGATGAAAAAGGGGGAGAAATGATCTAGAGAGCAAAAATATGATGCTGAATGTTGAAAATGCTACATATATATATATATATATATGTGTGTGTGTGTGTGTGTGTGTGAGCTTTGGTTATATATGAGTTTGGTTGAAAATGCTATATATATGAGCTTTGCAAACAAACTACTTTAAGTGTTCAATATGAATGCTATATATAATATATATGAGCTTTGCAAAAACCTTATTTTAACAAAAGTTTTGGTTTACTTTAAACATTACTTGAATTTTTACTTATTGTAAGGAGGGGGGGGGCATTCTACAATTTCTAAATTCTTTTGCTCCTTATTTGTCATCATCAAAAAGGGGGAGATTGTTAGCCTAACAAGGCTTTCACCTCTTGTGAAATGAGGAATAGCTTCCCAAGAGGGGGGGGTGAATTGGATTCTTTTTAAATTTTAATGATTTTTAAAACTTTCTGATTTTAACAACCCAGAAAACACAATATATAATAACAGTAACCACACTTAAGAAAACTAAAATTTAAAATTATAATTCAATCAATGGAATCAATCAATCAAAAATTATTTAGGCTCTTGTTGCTTTCCCTATAGCCTTTTATCATACACTTTACTTGATTAAGATTTCCGCAGATTAATCAACGTACTCCCCGTTTGGGTTTACGCAAACAATTAATCAAAACATACTTTCTATTTATCAAGTACCTCTGTAACCTTCTCGATTTAGATCCTGCAACCTGCACTTAAAAATCTTATAACAATAGCAAGTAAAGTATGTAAAATAAAAACAGAGAGAAAGAGACAAGAATTTTTACAAGGTTCGGCTTCAACACAGCCTACGTCCTCGCCTTTGGCAAAAATACCAAAGGATTCCACTATATCAATTCTGTTACTTGGTGGAACAATACCAATTTACAACACCCTTCTTCGATTAGGCTAGAGCCCACCTCCCCAAATAATAACCCCTTATTCGACTCAACGATTCAACAACTCTGAATCGCTTAGAAAAGATAATAAGAAAATTTTTGTACAAAAGAGAACTCTTACACTAGAGTAAATTAGTACAATGATCAGCTCACTTTATACCTCAAAGTAATTCAAATATAAGAAATTTCAAGCTCAATACTTAATATGAATTACCAGATAATTTTCCAAAGAAAAAGAAAGATTCTGATTGTTGGAAAGCTTAGCTTCAAAATGTAAATCAATTTTAGATCAGAGATTTATCCTTAAAAGAATTTTAGATCCTTTGAAAACAAAATTTTGAATACTTGAAGATAGATCGATCTAAAACCTCTGAAAACTTACTTTGATCTAAAAGCCTTTGAATATTTCTGAATCATAAAATTTGTCAAAAAATCACTAGAACTGGAAACTTTAGAAGATTGCTCAATTTCAAAACTCTTTTGAATATCTCATCAATGTTCTCTCTATACTTTCTTCTTTAATTTAAAATTTTGAGATTAAGACTATTTATAGTGGCTTTAGAAATCATCCATTACTCCCAAAGATTTCTAAAATTCATTTCCAAATATTTTGAAATAAATGTATTAAAAAATGTGATTCAAAAAATCTTCTCATTGAGAAATTTATTACCAAAGTTCGAGTGGCAGTCGCCTGTCACAAAGAAACTCTCAACACAGAATGCAAGCATTCGCCTGCCAAAACCAAGGCAGTCGCCTGGTTGTTCACATAGGCGCATATTAGTTTAGGCAGTCGTCTGTCTAGTTACTGACTTTTTTTAAAAACCTTCTATTTAATTTAGCAGTCGCCTACCTTATCATGGCAGTCACCTGGCGGCCCTTCATTATTTCAAAAAATTTTCTTTTTCTTAAATCCTTTCTTTTTATTGATTTGAAAATTATTCTTTAGGGTATATGTATAAAAACATATTTTTGACTTTCTATGAGCTTCAAATCACTTTATACTTGAGATTTACTTTGAAGTACTTACATTTTAGAATATCCTTAAAAGTATAATTCGTTTAGTCTTCAAACATGTTCTTCTATCATCTTTGTAGTTGCAATCTTTCCTTTGCGCTTTTCACAATATAACTTTGTTCTTCATGCTCTTTGTAATCCATAAACTTTCTTATGCACTTGAGCTCTGTTATTTTCCTGAAAACTTTTACTTGAAACATATTAAACATATCATTTGATTTGTTATCATCAAAATAAGAATTGTAAGCCTTATTAGGCCAACAATCTCCCCCTTTTTTATGATGACAAATCGAGAGCAAAAATAATAAGCTTTTAATATTCATGGCTCCCCCTATCAATAAGCATAGTATTTTTAAAGTTATAAAATTTCACAAACCATACATACCATACATACTCTCATATTGTATCATATTTTTGCACTTACAACTTCCTCTCAAACATTCTCCCTATTTGGACATCAATCAAAAAGGAGAAAAAAATACAAAACAGAGTAATGCTGCAAGTCAAAATACTAGTTTAAGAACACCAAAGATAGCTTAGCCAATAAAAACACATAAAAACATAGAAAAGAACACATATAAACACATAAAAGTAATAGGTAAAGGCACATCAGTCTGAGGCTTCCATATTTTCACTTTCATCATTTTCTTCTTCTTGTTCTTCAGAGTTATGATTTCCTTCCTCTTGTTCACTATCATCTTCTCCTTCTTCTTGTTCTGTAGATTCATCCTCACTGGATGTAGCAGAACTGATACTCATTGGAGATTTTCCTTTAGAGGAACTAGTCAACTGTTGCTCAATCTTTTCAACTCGCTTATCAATTTGTGAACAATGAGTTTCTATGGCTGTGACCTTCTCTTGTAAAGTACTGAGGCCAGATTTCATACCATCACTAAATGTTATGTAATGGTTAAAAAATGGAGCAAACCATGAAGGAGTGTCTGGAGCAAGATGAACTGAAGGTGTTGAAAAAGAAGATGAAGGAGGTGGTGGAGCAGATGAGACATTCCTATGGCCTTTATGAAACCACCCTTGTGGTGAGATCTTATACCCCATCCATTTGAGAACGGTATCAGAAAAGATATCATATTACATCTTGCTAGTGAAATTGAATGATGGTGTTAAAACATTAAAATGAGCAAAAACCATATTCATCATTCCAGCATAGGGTAGAACAATACGAGGAGCATTGACTTTTATGATAATCCACTGTATAATCAAACTTGAAAGATCCATCTTCCTCCCTTTCAGAATGCACCACATTACAAAACAGTCCAAAAATGAAATGTGATCGTGAGAACCAAATCGTGGCAAAATATTGTTTGTAATAATCTTGTGCAAAATGAGGGCTTTCAAACTAAGTTGCTTATAAAGTGGAGGATGACCAAAGTTTATTGGAGTGTCAGTCATAACCAGTGGCAAAAACTCTTGTGGTGTAAAACCTTGATCCATAATCCATTGTTTCTCAATAATATAAATCTTAAAATCCCCTGGCTTAATTCGAAGAATCTTTCCCAAAGATATGGGATTTAGATGGATGTCTTTCCCAAGCAAATTAGTTTTGATTCCATTATCGCATCGCTCCATGTTTGCATAAAAAATACGCACAACATTTGGATAATAGCCTTTAGCTTGGTAGGTGATAAACTTATCCCACCTAATGTTCTTGAAAAGTTCCATGATTTTGGGAAAATTAGTATTGAAAAATGTTACGTCGAGAACTTTACCTAATAGCGGTTCAGCTGAAGCAATTTGATTTCGGTAAAGTTGTTTGGCGTGTGGAGTGACTAACCATTTCTCCACTTCATCGTTATTGATTCTTGTGGAAGAGGAAGATCCGTTAACACCAATGGATTTTGATCTAGGCATGTTTGGAAGAAAAAAAAATCAAGGAAACTTTAATCTTAAGCTCGGTTTTTGTGTGGAGGAAGGATTTGATACTAGGTTTCAAGATGTTGTGAACAAGAATTTTGTATGGAAAATGATGGAGGCGAAGGGTTTCTGAGAGAGAAATGAATGGTCAGGCGACTGGTGGGTTTTAAAATGACTTAAAATAGGGTTTTAAACCCTACCCGCCGCGAGGCAGTCGCCTGCTTCAATGTGGCAGGCGCCTGTCTTTGTGGAATTTTGAAAGACAGTAGCCAAGTAGTCGCCTGGTACCCTGGTGGCAGTCGCTTGCCAACCAGAACAATTTCTAGATTACTTCACGACTGTGAAGCATGCCCAATTCTCTTCTTATAAATATGAATCTTTCTTCCGACCAAGGTTTCGTAAAAATATCTGCTAATTGATCATGTGTATTTACAAATTCTAGAACTATATTTTCATTTTGTACATGATCTCTTAAGAAATGATGTCTTATATCGATGTGTTTTGTTCTTGAGTGAGCTATTGGATTTTTTGAAATATTAATAGCACTTGTGTTATCACATTTGATAGGGATAGTTTGATATTGTATTTGAAAATCTTTTAAGTGTTGTTTCATATATAATGTTTGAGCACAATAACTTCCTGCAGCAATGTATTCTGCTTCTGCTGTGGATAATGCTACAGAATTTTGTTTCTTTGAAGACCATGAAACTAGAGAATGTCCTAGAAAATGACATGTTTCACTTGTGCTTTTTCTATCTATTTTACATCCAGCAAAGTCTGCGTCTGAATAACTAATCATTTCAAATCCAAATTCCTTTGGATACCATAAACCTAGTTCAAGTGTACCTAAGAGATACCTAAGAATTCTTTTGACTGCTGTTTGATGTGATTCCTTTGGGGCTAACTGAAATCTTGCACACATACATACACTAAACATAATATTTGGCCTACTTGCTGTTAAATAGAGTAGACTTCCTATTATTCCTCGATAAAGCTTTGTATCAACTTGTTTCCCTTTTTCATCCTTATCAAGACTAGTTGAAGTACTCATAGGAGTTCACTTTCTTCCATATCAAATTTTTCTAGCATGTCTTTAATGTATTTAGTTTGATTTATAAAGATTCCATCTTTTGCTTGTTTGATTTGTAATCCAAGAAAATAATTTAATTCTCCCATCATACTCATCTCAAACTCTTTTTGCATACATGTGGCAAATTCTTTGCATAGATCTTTGTTTGTAGCTCCAAATATAATATCATCCACATATATTTGAACTAAGAACATATCTTTGTTTTCAGTTTTAATAAATAAGGTGATTTTTCCTCTTGTAAATTCATTTTTAAGTAAGAATTTACTTAATCTTTCATACCAAGCTCTTGGAGCTTGTTTCAAACCATAAAGGGCTTTTGTCAATTTGAATACATGGTTTGGATTTTTAGAATTTTCAAACCCTGGTGGTTGTTTGACATATACTTCTTCGTTTATATATCCATTCAAAAATGCACTCTTCACATCCATTTGATATAGCTTAAAATCCTTATAGGCTGCATAGGCTAAAAGCATCCTAATGACTTCCATCCTTGCCACAGGTGCAAAAGTTTCATCATAATCAATTCCTTCTTCTTGATTATATCCTTGTGCCACTAACCTAGCTTTATTTCCCACAACAACTCCATTTTCATCCTTCTTATTTCTAAACACCCATTTAGTTCCTATAATTGATTTATCTTTGGGTTTTGGTATTAGTTCCCACACTTGACTTCTTTCGAATTGATTTAATTCCTCTTACATGGCTATAATCCAAGAGTCATCATTTAAGGCATCTTCAATATTTTTTGGTTCATGTTGGGATAAGAAAGCATAATGATTGCAAATATTTTTTAGTGAGGCTCTAGTAGTTATTCCTTTTGATGTTTCACCAAGAATTTGTTCTTTTGGGTGATTGTCATATTTCCACTCTTTAGGAAGTTTCAGTTTTTCTAAAAGATTTTCATTTAATGCATCATTGTTCTTTTTTTCTTTTATTTCAAGAACATCCTCCTTTTGTGAAGTGACTTTTTTCTCATCATTCATATCTTTAATGTTATAATGATTTGATTCATCAAAAGTTATATGAATTGATTCCATAATTGTAGAAGTTCTTTTATTATAAATCCTATAAGCTTTACTATTTGTCGAATAACCCAAGAAAATACCTTCATCCGAATTTGCATCAAATTTTCCTAGGTCATCTTTAGTATTTAATATAAAACATTTGCAACCGAATACATGAAAGTAGGATATATTTGGTTTTCTATCTTTCCAAAGTTCATATGGTGTTTTATCTATTTTTGATCTGATTGATACCCTGTTTACAATATAACATGCTGTATTTACAGCTTCTGCCCAAAAATATTTAGGTAAACTATTTTCATTGAGCATTGTTCTTGCCATTTCTTGCAAAGTTTTATTTTTCCTTTCAACAACTCCATTTTGCTGTGGAGTTCTAGGTACCGAAAAATTGTGTGTTATTCTATGTTCATTACAAAATTTATCAACTTCCTTATTTTTAAACTCTCTTCCTTGGTCACTTCTAAAGCTTGTTATATTATAACCTTTCTCATTTTGTAGTTTCTTGCATGAGCTTATTAATTGATTGCAAGCTTCATCTATGTTTGCTAAAAATATTACCCAAGTAAATCTTGAAAAATCATCTACTATTACAAAAGCATATTGTTTTCCACCTAAACTTAAGGTTCTAGTTGGACCAAATAAGTCTAAGTGTGGGAGTTCTAGGGGTCTTTTGGTGGATATTAATTTTTTCTTTTTAAAACTTGTTTTTACTTATTTTCCCTTTTGACAAGCATCACATATCTTGTCTTTTACATACTTAATATTTGGTAATCCTTTTACAAGAATTTTCTTAGATAATTTAGATAGTAGGTCCATGCTAGCATGTCCTAATTTCCTATGCCATAACCAACTTGCTTCATTTATGGCTGTTAAACAAGTTATGTTTTGATTTGTTATATTCTCAAGATTTATACAGTAAACATTATATATTCTATGAGCCATAAACAAGGTTTCTTTATTTTTGGGATTCTTGATGACACATTTTTCATTCATGAACATTACTTCGAACCCTTTATCACTTAATTGACTAATACTTAAAAGATTATGTTTTAGTCCTTCTACTAATAGCACATTATCTATAGTGAGTGAAGGTTCTTTACCAATTTTACCTATACCGACAATTTTGCCTTTGGCGTTATCGCCGAAGGTGACGTATCCCCCATTTTTTTATTTTAAGGTAGTGAACTTGTTCTTGTCACCGGTCATATGTCTTGAGCATCTGCTATCCAAGTACCATTTGTCCGTTTTCGTTGTTGTCCTAAGGCAAACCTATAATGAGGGACACTAAGTGTTAGTTTTTGGAACCCAAATTCTTTTGACTTTTATTGTTTTACTGTTAGTTCCACTATTTGTCTTCCATTCTCCTTGGACTTTAACATACTTTCTCTTTAATGGAAAATTAAACATTATATGACCTTTAGTCTTGCACATATAGCAAGTGGTGTGTTCATGTTTGTTATTTGATGAAGTGCTAGCATAAAACCTAGCTTCCTTATTAAAGTATCCCATGTATAGCTTGTTATTCTTTTTATTTGTTTTACCATTGTAGCCTATTCCTTCTTTGTTTCCATGAAGCCTTTGCTATCCAATCATCTTTTCAAAGTTCTCTTTACCTTTAGTGAAGTTATAGATAACCTTTTCCTTATCCTTAACTATCTTTTTGAGTTCATTTATTTCTAATTCTTTCTTTTTCAAACCATCTATATGAGTTTTATCTAACTCTTGTTTTATTTCTTCTTCCAGCTTCTTAATATAATTATTTCTTTCTTCTTCAATAACTTTGAATGATTCTAGTTGCTTTATTAGTTTTTAATTCTGATCTTTCAAAGTTATATTTCTTTTAGACACTTTTATAAATCTTTTATGTAGTGAAAATAATTCATTTTGTAATTCCTTATAAGAAGGCAAACTATCACATGACTCATCACACGACATATTTTGAGATTCCGTTGAAGAGTAATAAGAGTTTACCTCTTCATCGTTTGCCATGAGGCAGATATTGCCATCTCTTGCCATGAGGCAGATATTTGCAGATATTTACCAAGTAGCTTTCGTTGCTTCCTTCTTTTTCTTCTTGTCTTTCTTGAATAATGGACACTCCGGTTTAATATGCCTTGGCTTTTTGCAATGATAATAGATTGGTTCATTTTTAACTTTATTTTCTTTCCTACTTGTATCGCCTTTTTCAGTTTTCTTTTTATAGAAATTTCTTGGAAACCTTTTATTTCTTCTATAGAATTTTCCTAGTCTTTTAGTAATGAATGCCAATTCATCTTGATCTAGGTCACTTGTTTCACTTTCTTCTTCACTAGAACTATGGCTAGATGCTTTTAGAGTTATGGATTTTTAATGCTTTGGTTCGGGATTCCTTTCTTTCAATGCCATTTCATATGTAAGAAGTGAGCCTATAAGTTCATCCAAAGAAGTAGTCTTAAGATTTCTACCTTCCATGATAGTTGTGGCCTTTGGTTCCCAAATAGGAGATAGACCTCTTACAATTTTCCTAATCATTTCATATGTAGTATAGGTTTTTCCTAAGGCACTTAGAGAGTTTATTATGTGGGTAAATCTGGTATACATGCTTGATATTGTTTCTTCAAAATTCATTTTGAAAGCTTCGTATTCACTTGTCAACATGTCTATCCTATTGTCTCTAACATCAACAGTTCCTTCATAAGTTACCTCTAGTTTATCCCAAATCTCCTTAGCTATTTTGCAAGCCATGACTCGATTAAACTCATTTGCATCTAGTGCACAATATAACGCGTGTATAGAACTTGCATTTATTTGAAGCATTTTATAATCTAAGTCGGTCATGTCTTTCTTTTCTTTTGGAATATGTTTTCCATCAACTAACTTAGAGGGAATAAGGTTTCCATCCATGACAACTTCCCAAGTTTTCCAATCCATGTGTTGGAGATATATTTCCATTCTCATTTTCCAAAAAGTGTAATTATCCACAAAAGATTGGTGGACGGGTTGAGGATTGTCCTTCACCAAAAGGTGCTACTCCAATATTTTTCATTAGATCTTTTTATAGTTTCTTGTTAGGAATTTCTATAACTAGGCTCCGATACCAATTGAAATGAGGAATAGCTTCCCAAGAGGGGGGGTGAATTTGATTCCTTTTAAATTTTAATGATTTTTAAAACTTTCTGATTTTAACAACCCAGAAAACACAATATATAATAACAGTAACCACAGTTACGAAAACTGAAATTTAAAATTATAATTCAATCCGTGGAATCAATCAATCAAAAATTATTTAGGCTTTTGTTGCTTTCCCTGTAGCCTTTTATCATACACTTTACTTGATTAAGATTTTCGCAGATTAATCAACGTACTCCCCATTTGGGTTTCCACAAACAATTAATCAAAACGTACTTTCTATTTATCAAGTACTTCTATAACCTTCTCGATTTAGATCTTGCAATGTGCACTTAAAAATCTTATAACAATAGCAAGTAAAGTATGTAAAATAAAAACAGAGAGAAAGAGACAAGAATTTTTACGAGGTTCGACTTCAACATAGCCTACGTCCTCGCCTTTGGCAAAAATACCAAAGGATTCCACTATATCAGTTCCGTTACCTAGTGGAACAATACCAATTTACAACACACTCCTTCGATTAGGCTAGAGCCCGCCTCTCCAAATAATAACCCCTTATTCAGCTCAACAATTCAACAACTCTGAATCACTTAAAAAAGATAATAAGAAAATTTTTGTACAAAAGAGAACTCTCACACTATAGTAAATTAGTACAACGATCAGCTCACTTTATACCTCAAAGTAATTCAAATATAAGAAATTTCAAGCTCAATACTTAGTATGAATTACCAGATAATTTTCCAAAGAAAAAGAAAGATTCTGATTGTTGGAAAATTTAGCTTCAAAATGTAAACCAATTTTATATCAGAGATTTATTCTTGAAAGAATTTTAAATCCTTTGAAAACAAAATTTTGAATACTTGAAGATAGATCGATCTAAAACCTCTGAAAACTTACTTTGATCTAAAAGCCTTTGAATATTTCTGAATCAGAAAATTTGTCGAAAAATCACTAGATCTGGAAACTTTAGGAGATTGCTCAATTTCAAAACTCTTTTGAATATCTCATCCATGTTCTCTCTATACTTTCTTCTCTAATTTAAAATTTTGAGATTAAGACTATTTATAGTGGCTTTAGAAATCATCCATTACTCCCAAAGATTTCTAAAATTCATTTCCAAATATTTTGAAATAAATGTATTCAAAAACGTGATTCAAAAAATCTTCTCATTGAGAAATTTATTGCCAACGTTCGAGTGGTAGTCGCCTGTCACAAAGCAACTCTCAATACAGAATACAGGCAGTCGCCTGCCAGAACCAAGGCAGTCGCCTGGTTTGTTCACACAGGCGTCTGTCAGTTTAGGCAGTCGCCTGTCTAGCTACTAACTTTTTTAAAAAACCTTCTATTTAATTTAGCAGTCGCCTGCCTCATCATGGCAGTCATCTGGCCATTCATTATTTCAAAAAATTTTCTTTTTCTTAAATCCTTTCTTTTTATTGATTTGAAAATTATTCTTTAGGTTATATGTATAAAAACATATTTTTGACTTTCTTTGAGCTTCAAATCACTTTATACTTGAGATTTACTTTGAAGTACTTACATTTTAGAATATCCTTAAAAGTATAATTTGTTTAGTCTTCAGACTTGTTCTTCCATTATCTTTGTAGTTGCAATTTTTTCTTTGCGCTTTTGACAATATAACTTTGTTCTTCATGCTCTTTGTAATCCATGAACTTTCTTATGCACTTGAGCTCTGTTATTTTCCTGAAAACTTTTACTTGAAACATATTAAGCATATCATTTGATTTGTTATCATCAAAATAAGAATTGTAAGCCTTATTAGGCCAACATCTTGTTTTGATGATAACAAATAAAAGATTTTAATATTATTATGTGCTCAAGTAATGATGGTTTCAGGCAACTTAGAAAGCCAAATTTAACAAAACTTCGAAAGATCACCAACAAGCTCAAAAGTACGTGATGTGTCATGAAGTGATAAAAAAGGGAAGCTCAAAAACATTTGAAGATAGAATGAACTCAAAGCTTCAAGATGTCCATGAAGTTTTCAAAGAACAAGAAGTGTTTAAGTTGTTAGGAAATCTTCATGTAAGTACTTCAAAGGTAAAAATATCATTATGAATGAAATGAAGCTCATCAGGGGACATAAATGGACTTAGAAACTTTATATTAAAACCCTAGAAAATATATTTCAAAAGTAAGAAAGCAAGGAAGCCAAATATCTTTGAAAAAGAAAGAAGAAAACTGTTTTTGTTCTGTCCAGGCGACCGAGGTGTAATCCTCAGGTCAAAACAAGTAGTTTGTCTTCAGGTGCTTGACCCTGTAACTTCAGGCTCTTGAACTCACTTCAGGAAACCGAGGTTGCACTTCAAGTAACCGAAGTTCGGCAATTGGTAGATTTTTTTAACTTCTAATTTTCAAATCTAATTGATTTGCGCCCTAATCTTTTTGGAAACTTGGAGGGCACTCCAAGTAAACTTGGGTAGCACGAATGTGAATGTTTTTCAAGTCTATAAATAGATGTTTTATGATCTTCACATGAAAACCAAGTATTGAACATTCTTTCAAAATCTCTTTCACTCAAAGCTCTTGCTATCTGCTCTAAGTGCTGAATTGCTGTGAATTTCTTGGGAAATTTCTGAGCTTTTACATCTTCTCTGAAGAATCTGATTTAAGTTCTTGATCCTCATCAAAGAGAAGTAAACCGGTGATATTTGCATTGAGTTTCTTACTTCATTCTTTAGGTATTTTGAATTTGAAGTATATTAGTTTCTAAAGTGTACTAATCAGCTCTTTGTGTGAGCATTATTTGTACACATCTATTTGATTTATTCCTTGTAGATTGACGATTCCAAGGATTGTTTGGATCGTTGGCTAAGTAAGAGGATATTGCTTAGAGAGGCGGGCTCTAGCCTAATTAAGGAGTGACCGAATGAGGGGATATCGTTTGGAGAGGCGAGCTCTACCCTACTGAAGAAGTGTGTAAAGGTATTGTTCCACCCAGTAAAGGAACAGGTTTAGTAATCCTTTTGTGGTTTGCCAAAGGTGTGTAAAAATCTCCGTCTCACTCTTTCTTTCCCTACTCTTTATTTTTAGTACATATACAATTTCGTGGATGGTTTAATTGATAAACATACAACTTACATAATTTCGAAGTTAAATAAACTTAAGGTTCAATTTTAACTTGGGATTGTGGAAACTGAAAGGGAGTACAATGGTTAAACTTTACTTTGCAGAAACCATACGGAAGTACGTTACTTGGTTAAACACCCAAAGATAAATTAACTGAAAGTTTATTTGAATTCTAAATATTTGGAAAGAGTGATTGAATTTTATATTGAACATCATATTGAAGAAGCAAGTTCACAGAAGGGCTGCAAATTGATAACAACAAGTATAAAATTATCATTCACAACAGGGCTTGGTTCACATTCTTACATTATTCAAAGTGTTGTATATCTCATTCTTGGTTTGGCTATTTTTACTTTCAAGTTGTGGTTGATTGGTTTGGATAATGTGATTGAAGATTGAATGTTTAATTATTTGATTGTTTAAAAGAATCTCAGTTATTGTGTAATTGATAAATTAAACAAACAAGTTAAAAAATTGGTGAAAGAATTCTCAAAAGGAATTAAAAGAAATTTTTAAAATCCAATTCACGCCCCTATTAGGAAGCTATTCCTAATTTCATCATCATCTTTCTAGATAGTCAGATGACGACAAAGCAATTGTAGCAGTTTCTTGGTATTGTCAATTACATGGCGAACTTAAAGTACGAAGTAGATTACGTACCAGAACATAGCCTTATCCCCCAAACTAAAAGTCCTCATATTACCAACCCATATTATGTCTATGATAAAACCAACTATCCTCTTAACATTCTGAAAAAGTTCACTGGCAAGACACATGTACCCAAAGGTGTCAAAGAAGTCATTAAGGCTTCTCCGTTCGATTCGCACCAACTCTTGGCAATAGAAGTAGAACAGCTCGTGACTCTGGAGCTTCCCTTAGAGCTTCCCAGAAAGTACCTCAGCCAAGGATTCACTAATATCCACATTGGTGCTATTAAGCTCTATCTTACTTTTCATGGAAGAAAAGGTCTTTCAGTATGCTCCATAATTGCTCTCCTTGATTCAACGTTTTGTAAGCACGAGCATGCCTGCATTGCCACTATGCAAACAACACTAAATGCAGGGATAGTTAGCTTCACTGTCTTCCCCAACTTCAATTTGCATCTTTCTGAACCCAACTTAAGAACTACCCTTAAAGTCTAGATCCACATCGTTGGGGCACCTCAGATCTCCAACTCTATTGCAGCTACTCTCCAGCATCAGGTGGTTTACATACTTTAGAACCATTCTTTTGATCTGGTTTCACCTCGAGAAAATCAAGATGCTCTCCTGGTTAATTATGATACTTCTCTTGTCCTGAGCCATGTCCACATCCCAAGACAACTATTAAGAGAAGAACTCTTAAAGCTTCTTCCAGAATTTTGGGTGACAAAGTATAAATAGCTTCATTAGATCCTGAAGCCTATCATCCTCCATGATCCAGTCTACATAACCATGAAAAATGTTGATGTTCATATCTCCTTTCCAAAAGACCAAGAATCATCAACAGAGTCATCCCCCCAACGTGTCTTTCCAACTATGACGATCCAACCACATACATCACCACCTCCAAAGGTCCAGAAGATTGTGATAAGACTGTCAGCTACCTTCATCAATTTGACTAATCTAGATTCCTTGGGATCTCTTGTCCCTATTCTATACTTCAAGGCATACAACTTTCCAATCTACAAACTTGAGACAATAAAAAAAAAAAAAAAAAGCCATAAATGGTTCGATATAGACTGCACATGTGATGAATGTCTTAATAATCCATTAGGCATATTGTCTGATGAAGAAGAAGTTAGAGGTAAAAAGAAAAAAGAACAAGTCCCAGCAGAAACACAAAAAGAGGTATGAAGAAGGAGATCCATAAGTTGACTTGTTTGGCAAACCATCTAGGAAATTTGACTACTATGTCAAATACAGTAGGAAAAACACAAAAGAGGAAATGTTTCCCAAGATCAACATGCTCAGACCTTCAAGCTATGATGGTGACTTTCCACCATTAGAATACAAAGATGTGAGTTCCTGTACGAAGCACTCCTAGAATATCAAAGATCCACTTGTTGTCGACCCCTAAGGATCTTCCAAGCAGGTTTTCCCAATTGAAGTGACTCTTAATTGGCAGTCAAAAAATGCCATAGCCCAGAACAGAATGCTCCAGCAAATTATGGATAACCAGGGAGAGTTAGCTAACAATGTCGAGAACAAGTTCGACATCACATCAATCCTCATCGATAAATGCCAAAACCATATCCAAAGATTGCATGAGGAGCTTATTCAAATTATCGAGCATATGTAAGCTTTCGAAAGCCACCAGGCCGATCCACTTGAGTGTTCCTTGTGATTGGATTTAGTCGAGTTGATATCTTCATTCTTCTTGAAGGGGAGATTGACGTAGAACTCTAGATTTTGCCATAATGGCTTCGAGCATTTCTCTATAAACTCACTATGACTAGTAGCACAACTTTTCTAAATTAGACGAGCCTTAATCTCTTCCAAGGATTGGGTGATCTGGAATAGATTAGGAGTCTTGGTCCATTGTAGCAAATACGATCAGAATTTTAAACCTTGGGCCATCCACTGGACTTTGTTTAAGTGCTGGATGATATTGAATCCAACGAGGAGATCCTTATTTCGAAGGTTTGATCCAAAGAACGTTGCTTTGGTTAAGCATTCTGGATGAAGCTTAATATAAATAGGCACACTATTTAATTTGGCTTGGAAGTGCTTTCTATTTGCTACTTTGAATCCTTGGTTGCAAGGTTTCCATTTGTCTTTCAGGAAAATACCAGGCTTGAGAAAACTACATGCTGCTCCTGTATCAAAGAATGCAATGACTTTGATAGGCCTCGAGTATTTGTCAACTAATACCCAAACTGGAGCAGAGAGTGAAACATAGTTTCCTTTCTTGAATTGTGCCGATAATGTTTCTTGGATGGAAGAGAGATTGTGAGCAACATCCTCTGTTGAAGCTATTGGGTAGCACTCATTGTTGATGGGTTGGATATAAGAACACTCAAGTTAATCGGCTTGGTAGCTTTCGAAATCTCCTTCTTCATCTGAAGATTCTGAGAAACCTGTCTAACTGCATTGTTGGAAAGCAAGGATAGAATCTTCATTCTGTTGATCATCCATGGAGAAAATAGACTCGATGTCGTCATCTAAATCCCAGTCTGAGACCTTGTGCAACATTTGGATTAGTTTAATTCTTTTTTGTTTTTGGGGACATCTTTTTCCATAATGCTCCTTTTGGTTGCAAATGTAGCATCACTAGTTTTTCGAGTCTTTTTGTTGTTTTCTTTTTCTTAAATATTTCTAGTGTATGTCTTTGTGCTTCGATCTTCTAGATTTTCTACGAGGATAAATATATTCTCGTTCTTCTACCAAGTAGGAACATTTCTTGTTTGTCTTGCATTTGATGAGAAGGTCCTTCCTTTTGCATTCCTTGGTATTTTCATGCCTGCCTTTCAGACTCTTCTATACATATCGTACTTTCTAATGACTCCATTTGTGGCCAGTTTTTGTCTCAGGTTCGTAGACTGGAAAGCCATCTACCTTGAAGTATGGAATAAGGACAAAAGATCCCAGGGAATTCGGATCGGTTAGGTTGATTGAGGCAGTTGACGGCTTGATCACGATCTTCTGGACCTTCGAAGGTGGTGATGATCGTGATGTATGTGGTTGGATCATCATAGTTGGAAAGACACGTTGGGGAGATGACTCTGTTGATGATTCCTGGTCCTTTGGAAAGGAGATATGAACATCACTATTTTTCGTAGTTGTGTAGACTGGATTATAGAGGATGATGAGCTTCGGGATTTGATGAAACTGCTTATACTTGGTCACCTAAGAGGAGTTCTTCTCTCGGTAGTTGTCTTGGGATGTGCACATGGCTCGGGACAAGAGAAGTATCATAATTAACTTGGAGAGCATCTTGATTTTCCTGGGGTGAAAGAGGATCAAAGGAATGGTTCGGGCGACCGAAGTGTTGCGGCTGAGTTTTTAAACAGCGCGATTTCTTACCGTTTTGAGAATATATTATTTCTAAACTTTGAGAAAACAATCAAATTTCAAAACCCACTATTTAAGGTCAACCCTAATCATGTTAGGGCAATGGAAATCAATCCAATCGCACACAAATCATCTTGATTTCATCTTCTAAATTCTGGTTGTGCACTATTCATACTTTTCTACTTTGAAATTCTGGTTTTTGATCTTCGTTTTCAAATTTCTCACTCTAAAAAACCTAGAAATCTCCTAAGCTTCATTAATTCTTCTTTTTTTATTTATGAGAGTGAATTAGTGATTTTATATTGTACAAACAAGCTCTTCTTAAAGAGTATTTTACTTGTATGGAAAATCTGTTGTATTGCATTTGAACATTCGATTCGGGGATAGAATCGGCCTAGCAGGCGGGTTGTTCTTACTAGAGAGGTGTCTCTACCTACTGAAAAAGAGAGGGAACTCCACCTATTGAACAGAGCGAGTAAAGGAAATCCTCACAGTGGGTTGCTTGAGGCAAGGACGTAAGCAGGGCGCCGAACCTTGTAAAAAATTTGGGTGTTCTTCTTTCCCTTATCTCTTTAAATTTATTACACTTATAAATTTATTATTATCTGTTTTGAATGATTTATTAATTTTAGAATTGTTTGAATGTTAAGGTATACTTGAGGATATTGTGAATGATTTAAGTTTCTTTTGTACATTAAATGCTGTTGCAATTGTAAATTCAGAATTGAGTTGATTGGCTGAAATAATTTAATATCAATTGATATTGATTGGTAAATTGTTAAAATTCAAGGATAATATTTGTGTGGTTAAAAAATCTTATTGCCAATAATAATCTGCTGTAGTTACACATTCATATTAGATTTAACTTGCTAAGATTGATTATTGTTGGTTGATTAACTATTTAAATATAAGAATAAATACTTGTGATTGATCTAATTGGAATTGAAATTAGTTAGTTAGTCAAGAATATTGTTAATATTGAGTTTTGATTATATTTAGGATTGCTGATTGGTATAGCCGTTTGCTGCTTAGTTTTTCATTATGATTAAAATAGCTAAGGGTCGTGATATTAAAATAAATCAAGCTTCTGCGCATTAAAATTTTAAATTACCCAATTCATTCCCCTTTTAGGACTATACCTTTACTTTCAGTTTATTCATTTCTTTTCATCCAAGCTCCTCCTACGACTAATAAATTCGAATGAAATTCCCAATATAAATTAACATAATTAATGCAGAACACACTTAGTAGCAACTCATTCAATACAAAAACAATGCAACTACCATGCAAATTTATAAAAGTGATTTAAATTTACCATTGCATAAAAGGGTGTGATTATCACACATAGTCCTCAGATCGCCATTTAATGAAGAGAAAAGGTAGTCATGCTAAATGTTCTACTATGACAGATGATGCCAAATGACACAATTCAGTATAAAAGAGGATGGGAATGGGGAAATGTAGCTAGAGAGTCCCCTAAAAGACCTAAAGGGTATTGATGAAGAGCCAATGAGAAGGGTTGAGGAAACCTCCTTCACAAGGAAGACAATGAAGAAACTACTACCTACGGGATCTAGATCTTAGTCAAAGAATCCTAGAATGGCACCAAAAACTTTGTGGACCAACTGAAGACATTTTAGTCCATAATGGTTCTTCGCAAGGCATCAAACGCCATTACGCACCAAGCATTCACCACCACCTTGAAGAAGTTTGCTTGGATCTGGTACTCAAACCCACAACTAGATTCAATATCCACCTTTCAGGATTTGAGTGTCAAATTTTTGGATTTGTTGTGAGCAATTGATGCATAAGGATAACATTGTTAAACCTTATAGAGATCTACAAAAACTTGCGAAAAATACGTGTAAAGTCCTTGAGGGATTTCATCAAGCATTTCAACTTGAAGCACTCGAAATTGAACCTAGAAAAGGGGGTAGTAGTTGTGCATTGATGTATGACTTGACCCCTTCAAATTAATCTTTGCGCTATCCGAAAAGTTAGCAAAAAACTCTACTCAACTTGTAAAAAAGGCATGTGGAGGGCTACTTTAACGTAAAGAAAGTGGATTAGGCTTGAAAAATGATAAAGCATGGGAGAGAAAAAGGATAAAGAAATGGCAAACCAAAGACTCCCATAAATTGCATTGGGAGATCTTTTAGCAAGGATTAAGCTCCAAAAAAGAGGTTTGAGCACTTCACTTCTCTTAACACCTTGGTTAGATCCTTATATAAATTTGAAATGATCCAAGTCCTAGAAAAATTTGGAGTCAAGAGAAGACATTTGGTCTAGCGTAGCTAATTCTATTAGGACTACATGCATAACACAAGGAGTGCGACCACTTTAAGGATGTGAAACTTTTGTCGAAAATGACTTATGGACCTAATTCATACAAACCATTGAGCCAATTTAACAAAAGGCAGGTGGAGAAGATAACATTGGTGGGGTCATCGACTTGATCTTTAGGGCCCCATAGGAGGTGTTAGTAAAAAAAAAAAAAAAAGGCTCCAATAAGTGGCGTATTTGCATCAAATTCACTTATTTGAATAAGACATGCACCAATAATTGCTTCTTATTTGTAAATGTCAAACTTCTGAGTTTTGTCAACATTTTATTAAGTTATAAACATACATTTGAAGGAGAGGAGATGATTGGAGTTGGGGAATACTACTGCCAAGTGATGCCACTTAGGATGAAGGATGTTGAGACCACTTTTAAGGTACAGTGAGACAAATCTTCAAGGATGATTGCAATATGAATGCCTACATGGATGACCTACTGACAACGAACCTAGCTCGAAGGATCACATAAGATAAAGCCAAATCCCACCAAATACACAAAAAAGTAAAACTAAATTTGGGAGCATGAATTTGGAACATTGGATTTGAATTTGAATGAATTTAAATAAATTTCAATATGATTTTATATTATATCTTATCTAAATAAAATACAACTTGTAATTCAAGACTTCTCTAAATAAGATGTTAATATCCTTAATGAAATTTCTTAGCTTCTTTGTGAATTAGTAAGAAATTAAGGTGAATCGATAAAAGATACAAGTCTTAGTGACAAAACCTCAAAACAACACGTGCTTGAAATATAGAATCTGAAACTAAAATGATGATCGCATTATTAAAATAGAACTAGAACAATGATAACCTTCCTCACACCGTATGTCTTTCAAAAAGAAGGCTGAAAAAAAAAAAAGAGTCGTCATATAAATTCATTTAAATAAAAAATTAATTACAATATATTTCACCCTATGCGTTGGTGGCTGTCACTGTTTCAGGCTTTCAGATCGCCCAAAATAAAATATAGACAAATCTCACTACTTAATCTAACAAAATTTGCTTACCACGTGTCTAGATATAATTGGGCTATCATTTAAATCTCAATACTTGGTACAGCGAGATTTGTTTAAATCTTATTGCACCAAGTAGCGAGATTTGTTGTGTATATAGAAAATCCCTTTATGGTTGATGTATGACATACCAAAATATCTTTAATTATGCAAGCATTTAAAATTTCGTCTACGTAATTTACAAAAGAAGTATATAGAGAGAAAATGCCTTTATGACAGATGTTTAATGACATACCAAAATTTAAACTATATTTTATTTTATTTAAATAAATAACTATTTTGCTGAATCTTTAGTAAGGCCTGCCTATACACCTCACTGGCTGCTAATCTCCAGTTCCCAATCCAATTTTCAGCTGCATTATTTAATATATTTTTTAGAAAAAAAGATAAACTTAGAAAAAACTCTTTACATCCTTCTCTCATGAATTTCCTCAGCCAACTGCCCTTCTCGGTTGTTGACCCAAGAATAGTGTTATTGTAGCTCTGATCACTTTCCGATTGGTGAGGAGGATTGTGTGAAATTTGAAAAGAAGGAGCGAGGAGACAAAATGTACATTGAAGGTATGCCCATCTTTCGTCTGGGATCGAATTGAAGCAAAGATTGTAGAAGCAGGGTGAGATGAAAGCAGCAGTATAAGTATTGCAATGGCTTCTCTTTGCTTGTACGCTTCCGCGGTGCCTAGAAAGGCCTGTGAAGCTCTCCACTCTATAAGAACAAGAAGTGGCTATCGGGTCATCACCTCTATCCTTCTATCGTCCAATCTTCACCGTCGTTCTAATCATTTTACGCGCAGACATTACGCTGCTGCTGAGCTTAGAAGTCCCGATCTCGTGGCATTGGAATACGCCGATCTTAATCTCAATCACAAAATTTCTGAGGTAATTTTTTCGTGCTCATGATATCTTTCAGCTCTTCTTGACATGTGTGGCGGTTTAATGTAGGGATTGATATTTTGATATAGAACATATTTGCGAGTTTAATGTTAGTGGTGATGGTTATGGTGGCAGGAGGTGGGACATATCCGAATCCGGCAGCATGTCAACCCTCTCAGCGCTTCATTATCTGTAAGTACTCCCAATTTTTTTTTTTCCTTTTAAATCTTTATCGATGTGCTCTAGTTGTTCATGTACTAGTCAATATGCGAGTAATATGATCTCTTTGATTTTTTCATAAAATTAATCAAATTTTTACTTTTTAAATTGATTAGTATAATGTTAGGTGCTAGAAGTAGGATAATTAAGAAAATAAGTGAATAATGAAGAGAAATGAAATAATAGACACAAGATTTACATGGTTCGGTTTATAGCCTACATCCACAGGCAAAGATGGTAGGAGAATTTCACTACTGGGAAGAGTCAAAATGTATGAGCATCTAAGATGTCATGCTCACGATTTATCTCACAAAAAAGACCCAAAAGGCACCTATAAAAACACCCTCCAAAACTAACTCTTTCTCAAATCAAGGAGGCAAATTAACTCCCACGTAGCATTTTTGTAATTGCAAATTCCAAGCAAGTCCAAGTAATGCTTGAACTTACCCAATGCTAAAGACTTAGCCAACATATCTATAGGATTATGAACAATACCAATTTTCTTTACAATAAGATTCCCTTGTGAAATGTTATCACGAACAAAAAATGGTACCTCGCATCAATATGTTTTGTCCTTTCATGAAACAATTGATCGTTAGTCAAATGAATAGAACTTTGGCCATCACAATGAACTATAGTCTTGTCAAAACAAGATGTAAGCTCACCAATCAAACTCCCTAACCAAATAGCTTCTTTTGCTGCCTTTGTTATTGCCATATATTTTGCCTCAGTAGTGGATAATGCAATAACATGCTGTAGGCTGACCTTCTAACTTATGAAACATCCTCCAAGAATGAACGCATAACCAATAATGGATTTTTTTTTTGTCGGGATCCCTAACAAAATATGAATCAACATAACCTATTGCATCAGACCTAGGTCTCTTAAATTCTAAACAAGTATTACATGTATCTCTTAGATATCAAAGTATCATTGACCGCTTGCCAATGCTCTTTACTTGGATCAACCATATATTTGCTCACAACACTAACTACATGTTGGATGTCTAGATGGGTACAAATCATGACATACATAAGACTTCCAACTGCACTAGAATAAGGAAAACATGGCATTTAATTACTATTTTTATTTGATTGTGGAGACAAAACAACTAAAAGTTGAAAATAAGCACCAAGTGAAGTGTTATCTGGCTTGGCATTTGTCTTGCCAAAATGCATTAAGACTTTTTCAACATTTTTCTTTTGTGTCTTGCAATCCCTCCTTTTTCATGTGAATTTCCATGCCAGGAGTCTTCTTTGCTGCTCCTAGATATTTCATCTCAAATTCCTTGGCAAGCTAGGCTTTTTACCTTTTGATCTCAAATTTGTCTTTAGAAGTAATAAGCATGTCATCAACATATACTATCAAGAAAATAAAAGGATCATCTTTATGTTTCATGAACTATACACCATCTATCACACTTGCTCCTTAAATAACCATTGTCCAACATAAATGAGTTAAACCTTTTATACCAATGACGAGGAGATTGCTTCAATCCATATAAAGATTTATTAATAAAAAAGCATGGTCTTCTTTTCCTTTAATAGTAAAACCTTCAGGTAGACGCATGAGATTTTTTTCCTCAAGTCTACCATGCAGAAAATCCATTTTAACATCTAGTTATTCCAATTCTAAATCATGCACAACAATAAGAGACAATAATACATGTATACACGTATGTTTAACAGTAGGAGAGAAAACATCATGAAAATCTACTCCTACAATTTGACTATAACCTTTAGCAACTAACCATGCCCTATACCTTGCATCCTTAACTTTTGAAATACCTTTGTTTTTCTTGAAGACCCATTTGCAACCTACGATCTTCTTCCCTTGGGAGGCTTTACTAATTCCCGAGTGCGATTCTTGTGTAAAGATTTCAACTTTTTGCACAACAACTAACCACTTAGTGGAATCAACACAAGAAATTTCTTTTGAATGTGAAATGGGTTCTCCATCTTCATTGGTTTCTTGTACAACATTACTATACTTTAACGGTAATTTGATCTCTCTTCTCGGTTTGTGTTTGGTAATGTTGTATAACTCTTCTTTGACATCTCTTGTACTTCACTAGTATTCTCGATTGAGCTAGGGTGATTAGGAGTAGTCTCCTATTAAGGGGTAGAGTCATCTTTTATCTCCATTTTCATGATGTTATTCTTGACTTGGTTAAATTCTAAAATGACATCTTTCTCTTTCTTTGGTTTAAGCATTGCCGACTCATCAAAAATAGTATTTGTGCTAATAATAAACTTGGGTGACTTGGAATCAAAACACCACAGTCTATAGCCCTTCACGTCAAATACATAACCAAGAAAAATACATTTATTGGCTCTTGGTTTTAATTTTCCTTTATTAACATGTGCATAAGCAGGACACCTAAAAATTTTGCATATTAGAATAATTAGTAGACTTACTGGACCTTACCTCTTATGGGGTCTTTGATGGGGATCAACATGCACCTCGAGTATCTTTTGCGGATCTTGTGACACATGGACGACCACCCGAAGTCAACCATTGGATGTGAATTTTATTTGCAGCAGTTGAAGCTTCTCTTGGAAGTTAGCTTGGAAAGAGGACGACAACTTGCAAGTAAGCTTTAGGAGAGATTCAAGGAGGGGGCATTCTCTCTCTAATTTTTCTCTTCTGATATTTTAGTTATAAAAAAAAGAAAAGAAAACCAAAACTCTCTTGTTTTCTCTCTTCCATCTTCATTTGGTGAAATTAGGAATAACATTTGGAAAAAGCATATCTGCAAGAACGAAGCTCAAGGGTTCGCCATATTCACGGAGGACGACAATCTCGAAGGTTCCTGCAGTTTTTTGAGCAAGTTTGAAGATTAACTTAGAGTGGTTGACATATGCGCAAGAATGGGGGGTTCTATTTTCTTTTTTGAAGAATCCAAGACTTTTAAATTCTCAGTTAAGGAGGGTGGTTCTTATTTCATGTTATGCATTTTTGAGCGAAATCGATAGTCTCTCCGATCAGTTTTTATGGGCAAAGAGAGTGCAAAACGTTTGCTAGATAGTGTGGAGGAGCTAATGTCCAATGTAATTCCTGGTAATTTTGCACGAACATTCGGAGATGGTGAGAAAGTATTTATTTTGCAGTTGGGATCCAATGCACATGGTTGTTTTTTAATGATCTTGGAACTTATCCATGGCCATTGGAAAGGATTTCTAGTGGTGCCAGAAGTAAAACTGGCAGTGGGTGGAGAGGGTTTGGATTTCATCTTTGGAAAGCCATTGCTCCTGAGACATTAGCCAGCAAAAAGACATCCAAAACTTTTCTGTTGGCAGCGGTGGAGGGGAGTCGGAGAGATGATGGTGGTAGCAAGAATGGAAAGCAATTAATGCCATATTCTCAAAATTCAAAATTGAGAAATTATAGCCACGATATACATGATTTGAGTACTGGGAAGGAATAGGCAAAATCAAAGGCTAATGTTTTGGTGGAACTTATTGAGAATGTTAGTGGTAACACAAATGTATCTTTGAATATAAGCCTCAGATTACATAGTGGGCTGGATGGAGAATGGAAGGTAATATGGTCCAAAGTTACTTAAGCTCAGGAAATGGGCTGTACAGAGAAGATCAAGGAAAACAATAAAAGTTTTAAGCCCAAAGCTCCCTTCAAGCCAAAGCCCATACCCAAGCCCAAGCTCAAGCTCAAGCTCAAGCCCATCTTAGTATGATGGCCCAAACCAACACAAACCCTTCAAAACAATAAGACCCAGACTCCAGAATCGTCATCTTCAGCCTTGGGGAGTTCAGCGAGAAGGGGCGATGCTGTGTTTTTCAATTCGAAGCGATCTAAAGTTGATCACTGAAGTGTGTCGATGCTAGCTCAGTTGATGAAATCTTCCAATGACATTGGGACTGACAGTATCGGCATCGATGAGCCCGATAATGAGCTCTTAGGCTTTGACGAGATCGATACGGACTATGATGAGGCCGATAAAGAGTCCCTCGACACCGGTGAGTCAGCAAACACAACCAATGGTGAGGAAAACTTGCAACGAGACATCCAGTTGATTCTGTTAGCTTTGGTGTATTCCCAAGAGGGGGGGTGAATTGGGTATTTAAATAATTTGTCCCTAGTTTAACTAATCTAGCAGCAACATTATACAAACTTAGAGTCTTTCTATTTAATTATAAACCCAATCAACACATGTATTACATATAATAAACCAAGCATACAACATACATGTGCTGAAAATAAAAATGCAGAAAATAAATTTGTAGAAATATAAAGAACACGTACGATATATTATCGGGGTTCGGTCAACTGTGTCTACGTCCCCGCTTCTAGCTCGCAAGCTCGAGGATTCCAATAATGCTCACTTAATGGGTGGAGCGGCACCGATTACAACCAGGTCAATTAGCACAGGGTTGACCTCAACCTTTACAAATTCTCCTTGCGGGGCGGAGAAGGCCCTAGGTCAAATTCACAGGGCTGACCCCAATCTGATCATTCTGGCTAGATCAAACCCCCTTAGGCCACGCTTGGAAATACAACAGCATTTTTCTCAATAAGACTAGTACAGTGATTATGCTCTCATGTAAAGCAGATATATACCCAATACGCGTAATCACATACACATCAACAATATAGGTAATGTAAGCTCAGTGATGTGAATATATGTGCAAATAACACTCATCAAGATATGATCACAATAATGTTCAAGAGTGTTCTAAACAAGCAATATCTTGGAATTTAAGCAAAGCATAGTTCAATAGCACATCAATATTCCAAAGATATAAATCAGATATTCAAACTAGTTCAAGAAGATTTTTTTTAATGAAATAAGCACACTACTAGTTTGAAAATATTTTGCTTTTTGAAAATATTTTTGCACAACAAAAATCAAAGATTTGAGACACTGGCAATAACAATGCAAATATCCTAAGCTTACTAGGTTATCCCAACACAAGATTTATAATATTGCAATCTGTGGGATAAACCTATGCTAAACTCCCAAAAAATAATATCACAATCAAACACACAAATGGGAGAATTAGCACTATATAATAAACACAAGAACGAACAATAACCTCTCACACCGTCAAGATCTATCAAGGGAATAAATATTTGAGAGTATTTTGGGCAAAATGAGATTTTGAGATAGAGAGGATTTTTGCTAATTATTTTGGCTAATATCTTCTTAATTTTACCAATGAGTCCCTATATATAGAGAATGACAAAATTATAACCGTTGGGGGACACATAGGGCATTCTTAAATTTGTTAAATTTTTTTTTCAAAATTAACCTTGTTTAATCAATTTAACCTCGGTTTTAATTAACGTGAGGAGGTTCGGGTGCCTGGCTTGAGATTCAGGTGCCCCAATAGACTCGGTCAAAAAAGCATTTTTAAAGAGTTCAGTCGCCTGAGTCTAAGTTCGGTTGCCTGAACAAAAGTCAGAAACATTTGCTGCGCGGTTTGGGTGCCTGAAACTAAGTTCGGTCGCCTGAGACCTTTTTGAAGGCGAAGGTTC
The DNA here is from genome assembly GCF_029873635.1 of Malania oleifera. Lineage (NCBI taxonomy): Eukaryota > Viridiplantae > Streptophyta > Magnoliopsida > Santalales > Ximeniaceae > Malania > Malania oleifera. The sequence continues at coordinate 81,649,587 of NC_080418.1, read as the reverse complement.
GGTAGCCCGAGTTGGTGAAAAGTAACCTTCTAAGGGTTCGGTCGCCTGAGGGCGATAGGGTCATTTTAGGTTCGATTGCCCAAAGCCTGGTCAAACTACTGACTTTCTAGTAGTTCGAGCGCCTGAGGTGTTTTGAACACCTGGGGTTCGGTCACCTGATTTCTCACAATTTTTTCCTATTAAGTCCAATTTTTAATTCAATTATTTCCCCTGATAATATATGTGATATGGGGACTTTGTACACAATGTGTAGGAATCTAGGGTCTTTTCAAGTACGCTTAAAAACATGGCGTCGGTCAAAGGTCGATCGAAGGGTGCCCTAAGGTCATTTGGTCCCTATGGTCAATCTATGGTCATTTTAAGCTTACAAAACCTACATGCATGACATGCAGAGATTATTACAAACCGATATAATCTAATTACTATTACAGACCCATATTACATAAAATGAATTACAACATGAAACAAATCTTTAGGGTCTTCATGCTTTGCTTTCACGTGCCATTACTTGATCTGCTAAAATGAACCTGCACATACACTTGAAAGCCATCAAATACTTGAGTATTTGTCATTATCAAAAACGGGTGTGACCTATAAGGTCAACAAATTCTTCAAGAACATTCCGGAAATATTTTCAGGAAGTGGGAAATTCTGAGCAGTGGGTGCTTGAGCTGCAAGAAGATTTGCGGTTCCAATTTAGATTTCTTTGCCACCTGATGAAGTCACAGAGGGTTTGGAAGAGCAAAACCAAGTGTTGTTGGTTTCGTTGAAGTCTACAGAATTTTTGGTGGATTGGGCCTCGGACAATGATATAGAGGTTGCTGAGCTACCTAACGAGAGGGGTTTGTCACCTTTAGCAGTGGAACCACTAGCTTATTCTTTACCCTTGACTATGGAAGGACAGGAAGTTGTGGATGTGGAGAGTCCAGTGAGGGAAGTACCTTATTCCGAGTGGTTCCAATGAAGATTTAAAGGGTTTGAAAAATTTCTGGGCATGTCCTTACAAGGTTTGGAAAATCAAGTAACCACTTTTTTGTTGACGGTTGAGGCTGAATTACACCATAGGGCTACTTTGGAAAAAAATGCACGTGACTTAAAGAGAATTGGTGTGAAAGGTTTAAGAGAACTGAAAGGTTTATTGGCGGTGTCTCATCTTCTCTTTGCAGACGATACTCTAATTTTTTGTGACTCTGATTTGGATCAAATTTTGTTTCTCTGTGTGATTCTTGTGTGGTTTGAGGTGGTCTTTGGTTTAAAGATAAATTTGGGCAAGTCAGAGTTGGATCCTACTGATATGGTGTTTAATTTTGATTTATTCTTGCACATCCTTGGCTGTAAACAAGGTATTCTTCCTATGAAATATTTAGGTCTTCCTTTGGGAGCCAAATTCAAGGATAAGACAATATGGAATCCAATTCTGGAGAAGATAGAATGAAGGTTAGCAGGGTGGAAACGTTTGTACTTATCTAAGGGAAGTAGAGTTACGTTAATTAAAAGCACTCTATCTAATTTACCCACTTACTTTCTATCTTTAATTCCTATGCCTGCTGCTGTGGCTAACCGTATTGAGAAACTTCAAAGGAATTTTTTATGGGGTGGCATTGGTGATGAACCAAAATTCCATTTGGTTAATTGGGATATTGTTTGCTCTCCCATTCCTTTGGGTGGTTTGGGGATAAGGAAGGTAAGATAGTTTAATGAAGCTTTGCTTGGGAAGTGGTTATGGAGATTTGGGATGGAGAAGGCTGTTTTTTGGAGGCAAGTGATAGAGGTGAAATATGGTTGTGAATGGGGTGGTTGGTGTACTTGGCCTGTTAATGGTCCACATGATGTTGGCTTGTGGAAAAATATTAGTCGGGGATGGCCTTCTTTTTCTGGCCACGTTCTATAAGATATTGGAAATGGGTCTAAGGTGAAATTTTGGCAAGATCATTGGTGTGGTGAGACGTCTCTTGCAGTCAGCTATCCTGATTTGTATAGATTTTGCCGAGATAAAGAAGCTTGCGTGTTTGAGCTTATGAAGTTTGATAATGGAGTCTTGTTTTGGGATGTAAGTTTCTTTAGAGGTATGCATCTTCGGGAATTAGAGGCCTTGACTGGTTTTATGGATACCACATATTGTGCATCGGTGAAGGGGTTTGGTGAGGATAAGATGTTCTGGAAATCTGATAGAGAGAAGGGCTTTTTGGTTAAAGGTTATTATGGTATTTTAATGGGCTCCAAAGATTGTGGCTTTCCTTGGAAAAGTAATTGGAAACAGAAAATTCCATCTAGAGTAGCTTTTTTTTGTTTGGACTGCTGCTTTAGGGAAATGCTTAACGATTGACAATTTACAAAAAAAAATGTGCAAGTGTAATAATGAGACGGTTGATAATCTTTTTATTCATTGTCTGGTTGCAATGGACTTGTGGGTTATGGTGTTGGATTTGTTTGGAGTGAGGTGGGTAACGCCACAATCTGTAGTGGGACTTCTAGCATGTTGGCAAGGCAGATTTGGTCGTTATTGAAATGGGTTTATTTGGTTCATAGTTCCTTATTGTTTATTGTGGTGTCTTTGGAGGGAGAGAAATAGTAGGTGTTTTGAAGATAGGGAAAGATCCATTTTAGACCTGAAGCCATTTTTCTTTACAACTTTGATGGATTGGTTGGCTGCTTTGCGAAACCAATCATTTTCTTTTGTTTTTGAGTTACTAGATTCTTGTAATTTTTGCTTTTGATTTGTTTTCCCCTTGTACACTCCTTGTGTATTTGCCTATTTGGTGTTCATTTTGTTATCAATAAACTTATTACTTATCAAAAAAAAAAAAAAACAAAAAACAAAAAAACAAAAAAAACTTGCAAGTCAAAGAGTCTTGTTTGTTCAAGAAGCATTTATTTCATTTTAAGTTCCTAGACTCCACTATCATAATTATTCTAGTTCCTAGGCACCTATTTCCTATGACAAACTATTTCCTAGGAACCTCATTACCTGTGTTTTAAATGTTTTATTTTACTTTTGTATTTTTTTTTTAGTATCTTAAGAAGCCATGTGCAAGTCATGTGCATGCTCATGTAAGGCTATAAATATGCCATCACTTGTATTGTAGAAGGTATCTTTGCATTATCAATTAAAAAGGACGCCTTTACTTAAACTTGTGAATCTTGTTCCTCTCCTTGTGACTGAGTAGTGTGAGACTACGTTCTGTCTCCCCAGAGATTGGGTGGTGAGAGACGACGACAACATCAACGTCATCATCAACACTACACACCCACTCCTCTTTCATAGCTTATATCCACAACCTTCCTCAAGCTTCATTCTTGTCTCAAGATTCCTAAGTATCAACAAGCTTGTTCGTGGTGCGATCGAGTACTCGTGTGTCTTGGTGTTTGTCATTCCTAACCTTTTGGTAAGCTCGTTTCAATTCCTTGTTTGTGACCATCTAAAACAGCCCCTAAAAGTACCTTGTAAGCCTTGAAACTCTACCCGAATCCTTGATTGAAAAACCTTATTCATTCTCTTTGACTCTTCCTAGATTTTCAACATGAACATGCTTGCTAGTACCGTGCTTAGAGATATTTGATTTGTATGCTAGGATTTATGATTTAAGATTTTTAATTTAACATCTTTTAAAGTGAACTTGATTTCTTGAATAAAATGATCAACTAAGGGCTTTTAAACCAAATCATATACGTTTTCAAAATCTCAACAACTTGTGATCATTAGAATATGTTTGTTATGTTCATGCTTGGTTAATTCGATTCTTCCCATAGATTGTGATATTGTGTGTGTGCTACAAAGAGGATCAACCGTAGGACTAGGGCTACTTAGAACTGTCCTACATCAGTCTTGAACTCTAAAGCTGTGGCTGGAGAATGTTTTATTAAATAACTTGCATTACAAACTGCCTCTGCCCAAAAATCCCTCAACAAATCAACATTTGAGAGCATACAACAAGCTTTCTCCAAGATGGTTCTGTTTGTGTGCTCAACTACCCCATTTTTCTGTGGTTCATGTTTGATCGTTTTATGCTTGAAAATGCCTTCATTTTTGCAAAAATCTTCAAATTCAAACAAGCACAATTCCAATTCATTATCAATTTTGAGTTGCTTGACCTTTTCTTTGTCTGTTTCTTGGTCATTGCTTTTCCACTATTTGAAATATCTAAATACTTCGTTCTTATGTTTCAAAAAGAATGCTAGGTCTTTCTTGAGCGGTCATCGATGAAGGTAAGCATGTATCGAGCTCCATCTTTAGAAGGAACAAGGGAAGGCTCCTAGAAGTTAAAATGAATATGTTGAAGAGCACCTTTGGTTTTGTGGATGCTAATGTTGAAATTGTCTTTTTTTTTTTATTTCTAAACATGCAATGTTCACAAAATTCCACCTTTTCTATTCTTTGGCCACAAAGAAGACCCATTTTTCTCAGTAATGCCCTTTCTCGCTCATATGCCCCAATCTCATATGTCACAATTTGGTAATTGTTAATTGTTATTTAGTCTTTTAGCATTATTAGTGTTAAGTGTGAGTTAGTAAAGGTATTATGGTCATTCCTATTGTACTTATACATATTATAAATAGAGGGAGAGACCTATCATTAAGTTTAGGTCTTCCATTTTACCCAATTACTCAACTTGGTATCAAAGAACGATCGAAACTAAACCCTATTCTCCTCAGCCATCGCCGGAAAACACATTTCCTGCGGCTGCCCGTCTTAGATTCACCTCCATCCCATACACCCATAAACAGGCCCCCTCGAGGAGCCCCCACGCACCGGCCAAATTCCTGCAGGGCCAACCCCACGTGCCAGAATTTCTGGCCACCTTTTTTTTTTTTTTTTTTTTTCGTTTTTCCCTCTGCCATGCTCTGATTCCTTCTCTAGACTATATTATGAAGCTGTTAGGTCTGTTTTTTGCTCAAAAATTCAACCTTTTCCGACTATGCAATCACGACATTCCGTTACTGTCTGTTCAAGGCTTGTGAAGGCTTCTTTGTGAGTTTTTTGGAGCCATGGCAGCATTCATATGTTCAGTTGTGAGGCTGTGGCAGTGCTATATCTGTTGGTAACTTGGTGAGTTGTTCACCTCGTCCGTGGCAGTGTGGCATTCAAGGAATGGTTGTTTGATGCTTTGTGAAGCTGTTTATCAATTGTTAATGAGTTTATTGGGCCCGAAACAGTGGGATTTGCTTTTTTTTTTTTTTTTGATTCACTATTCTAATTCCTTCCATATACCAAGATATCAAGCTGTTGGGCATGTGTTTTTGCTCCAAGATCCAATCTTTGTTGTGACAATGGTAATTCATTAGTTGTTGTTCGGTGTTAGTAATGGTCATTGGTGACCTTCTTGGGGCAGAGGCAGTGCTCATAAGCTGTCCCTTTTTTTTCTCGTGTGTGAGGCAATGGCAGTGTTGCTTTCTTGGGGTTGCATCTGAGGTTGTTAGTGATTTCTTCATGGTAGTTTCGGTGGTTCACCTCTCCAATTGTTCCAGTACTGTGCGTGTGAGTTTCTTGGTGCTGTGGAAGCCTTGTAATGATTTATCTGTGGCTTGTTCATGGTGGGTCAACCTGTTCGTGGTTGTTCCAATTGTTCCAGCAGTTAATCTTATGATCATTGGTCTGATTTTGTGAATGTTGGGACAGCGTTTTGAAGTCCCAAAAGTATGATTCCTTCGTTAGTCACTTGTTTGAGTGAACTGTGTTTTGTGACTACATCAGGGGAGTAGGATTCAAGGTTTCTACAGTATCAATTGGCTCAACAAACATCTTATCACATTGCTTCTTTTGTCTAGAAAGGTAGTCCTATAGTCTGCATGTCATTTGGTATCCATCCTACTAGTTCTGGATTATCAATTTTGCTGCCACTGACTATATAACAGGTGCAACCAACTTCTTTTCTGATCTCCAATATCCAAAAAATCTCCCTCAAGTTACCCTTGCTGATGGGTCCTCTATTGCTGTTAAGGGGATAGGAACAGTAAATCCTACTCATTCTATCTCTCTTTCTTCTGCTTTATACATTCCTAAATATCCTTTCAATCTTATGTCAGTTAGTAAGCTTACAAAGTCACTAAATTGTTCTATCACATTCCTTCTTGATTTTGTGGTTATTCAGGATCTAAAGATGGGAAAGACAATTGGCATTGGACGTGAGGCTCGTGGACTTTACTACTTTTAGTCACCTTCTCCACCCATTGCCTGCATAGTCGCAGCTACACCTCTTCAAATCCATTGTTGCCTTGGTCATCCGTCCTTGGACAAGTTAAAATAGCTAGTTCCTACATTGAGTTCTTTGTCTAATCTTGAGTGTGAGTCCTGTCAATTGGGCAAGCATCATTGTGTTCCTTTTGCTCCCCGGGTCAACAAACAGGTGGTTAGTCCTTTCATACTTGTCCATTATGATATTTGGGGTCCTAGTCGTGTGACTGCAAAGTTGGGATTTTAGTATTTTGTTACATTTGTTGATGACTACTCTAGGATGACTTGGTTGTATTTAATGAAAGATCATTCCGAGTTGTTTGATATCTTTTGTGCTTTATGTTCCCAAATAAAGACTCAATTTGACATGCTAGTTAAGATACTTTGTAGTGATAATGCTAAGGAGTACTTTAGTACCCAATTCAGTACTTACATGACTAACTTTGGTATGATCCATCAGTCCTCTTGTGTCCACACTCCACAACAAAATGGAGTTGTAGAGTAGAAAAACAGACATATTCTTGAAGTCACTCATACTCCATTGTATCAAATGAATGTCCCCAAAGTCTTTTGGAGTGATGTTGTGCTCACAGCTTGCTTCCTCATCAATAAAATGCCATCCTCCGTCCTTAGTGGTAAAATCCGATATTCACTTATCTTTCCTAAGGCTTCTTTGTTCTCCCTTCCTCCTCGTATATTTGGTTGTCCTTTGTCCATGAGTTATCTATAGAAATGGATAAGTTGGATCCTCATGCGATCAAATGTATTTTTCTTGGCTATTCCTATACTCAGAAGGGATATCAATATTATAGTTCTACTTTACATGGATTCTTTGTCTCTGCTAATGTCACCTTTTTTGAGTCTTCACCATACTACTCTAATTCCTTGATTTCTGTTGACCTTGATGACTCCTCTCCTCTGCCTTGCCTTTCAAATCCAAACCTAGTATTTGTGTTCAAGCCTCCTACATCTTCATCCAGTTTAAGTCCTTCTTGTTGCTTGAATCATCCCAATTTGCAAGTGTACACAATGATTCAAGGGGGAAGTGCCTCCTCCAGCTTCTATTACTGTGCCTCTAGCTCCCTCATTGGATGATCTTATTTCTAGTGATGTTAATCCTCCAATAGCTGTTCAAAAAGGTAAACGCACTTGCACTCAAAATCCGATCTCTAATTTTGTTTGTTTTGATTTCTTGTCACCCTTTTATTACTGCTTTGTTGGTACTCTGTCTTCTGTTGCTCTTCCAAGATCGATTTTTGAACCCTTATCCCATTCTGGGTGGAGGACGACGATGGTTGAAGAGATGTGTGCACTACATGATAATGATACTTGGGATTTGGTACTTCTTCCTTCTGATAAGTCTATGATTGGTAGTCGTTGGGTGTACAATGCGAAAGTCAATCCTGATGGTTTTGTGGCTTGTTTGGAGGCTTGCCTTGTTGCTAAGGGATATACTTAGGTGTATGGTTAGGATGATTCAGACACATTCTCCCTGGTTGCTAAACTTTCCTCGGTACATATGTTCATTTCTTTAGCCACCACTTGTTATTGGCCTCTACATCAGTTAGATGTGAAGAATGCTTTCCTACATGGTGATCTTCATGAGGAGGTATATATGAAGCAACCCCATGGGTTTGTTGCTCATGGAGAGTCAGAGTTAGTATATCGGCTCAAGAAGTCATTGTATGGATTAAAACAATCTCAAAGAGCATGGTTTGGCCATTTTAGTGCTGTAGTACTTGAGTTTGGCCTTCATTGGTGTGCAATAGATCACTCTATATTTTATCGTCATGCTCCATTGGGCAATATTTTGCTTACTGTATATGTGGATGCCATTGTGATCATTCGTGATGATAATTGTGGCATGCATGACCTAAAGATTTTTCTATAGAGTAAGTTTCAGACCAAAGACTTGGGACCATTGAAGTACTCCTTGGGTATAGAAGTATCGAGATCTTGTACGGGAACTGTCTTGTCACAGAGGAAGTATGTTTTTGATCTTTTAGATGAGAGGAGGTTGTTGGTACCCAAACTTGTTGATACATCCGTGGATCCCAATAGTAAGTTTATGCCAGACATGGGTGATTTTTTGCCTAACCGAGGTCGGTACTGGAGACTTGTTGGAAAGTTGAATTATCTCACGGTCACTCGACTAGTCCTTTGCAACAAATGTTGTGAGTCAGTTTCTTGATTTCCCAAGAACAAGTCATTGGGATGCAGTAATTTGCATTTTGAGATATCTCAAAGGTGCACCTTTGTGAGGTCTCCTATATCAGGATCGGGGTCACACTCATATTTAAGGATATACAGATGCAGATTGTGCTGGATCACCTTCCTTTCGAAGATCCACAACTGGTTATTGTATCTTTGTTGGTGGTAATTTGGTGTCTTGGAAAAGTAAGAAACAAACTGTGGTTGCTAGGTCGAGTGTTGAGTCAAAGTATAGGGCTATGGCACACTACATGTGAACTTGTTTCGCTGAAGAACATGTTGAAAGAACTAGGTTTTCCACATTCTTTGCCTATGGATTTGATGTGTGATTATGGAGCTGCTATTCATATTGCCTCCAACCCTGTCTTCCATGAGCAGACAAATCACATTGAAGTTGATTGCCACTTTATTTAAGAGAAATTTGTACAAAAGCTCATTATGACCACTCATGCGAAGTCTGAGTTTCAGCTTGCATCTTGTTTGCTAAAGACTTCATTTGCAAGCTAGGAGCATATGACATATATGCTCCAACTTGAGGGGCAGTGTTAATGGCTATTTAATCTTTTAGCATTATTGTTATGTGTTAGAGTTTTGTTAGTAATAAGTGAGTTTAGTAAGGGTATTATGGTCATTCCTAGTGTACTTACATATAAATAGAGGGAGGGACCTATCATTGAGTTTAGGTCTTCCATTTTACCCAATTACTCAACTGTAATATCACAATTTGACATAGAGGATTGAGAAACAACAACAACATTTGAAATTATAGGACCTTGCAAGACATGTAGATGAGGAGGTAATTTCTTTGCTTTTAGAATAACCAGCACACCTATGCTGACTTTTTATAACTCCACCTTTAGTGGGGTATTTGTATGCTTTGGAATTAAGGGTTCCAAGTGAAACAAGATTCTTCTTTAGATCTGGAACGTGCTAAACTTCAGTGAGAGTTCCCAGTCATCGTGCATTTTGATTCGTATAGTCCCAATCCTAGCAAGTTTACAAGCTGCATTGTTGCCCATCAACACAATCCCACTAGAGACTTATTCATATGAGGAAAACCAGCTCCTATTAGGACACATGAAATAAGCATGTAGAATCCATGACCTAGTGATTCTTAAAATGTGCATCACTAGTCGTGGAAAGGATGAATTTAGCACCTTGAGATTCATTATCGGCAACATTTGCTTCGACCTCTTTTTCATTCTTTCTTTGATTCTGACCTTGTTTGTTTTCTTTATTCTTATTCTTCAATATGTAACAGTTAGCCTTGATGTTGCCCTTTCTTCTTGCAGTAGTTGCAGAATATATTCGCATTTCTTGATCTTGATCGAAATTGCTGATTTGAATCTCTCCATGAAACTCCCCTTGGCTATCAAAGCATCACCCTGTCCTTCAATATTAATTCCTGTAATGTGAATCTAAAGCAATTCTTTAGAGAATAATGAAGCTTTAACATCCACTAAAGAAATAGTATCTCTAGGCAGGTTTCTTTAAAATGCTGGTTGGAATGGTGTAAGGAACATAACAATAAAAGGGCTTAATCTTATTCTTCAATTCTAACATCAATTGAATTCAAATATGTGATAATGGAATTGAATTCATCAATGTGGGTTTTCATGGACATACCTTCTGACATTCGCTGCATATACAAGTGGTGCTTCAAATATAATTGGTTGGTGAGGGACTTTGTCATGTCCAAGGATTCCAATTTAAATTTTTAAATTGGCAGCAGTCTTTTCTGAGAGGATTTCTCTTAGAACAGTATTTGAAAACATAACTGGATTTCTGTTGAAGCTTTTTCATCTTCCTCATTCTTTTGATCATCTATCGAATTTACTAGGAATTTTCTCCTTTTCTAGCAATGCTTTTACTAAACCTTTTGGGTCAAAACAACATGCATCTGTATATATCAAAGATTAAAACGGCTGGGCCACCAATTTCTCAATGTTGTACAATTCGAAGCCATTGGATTTAATTAAAATAAACCTCACTTTGATATATCTTTTTAGGTGCTAAAAGCATAACAATTGAGAAAATTAGTGGATGATGAAGAGAAATGAAAAATAGACACAAAATTTACATGGTTTGACTTATAGCCTATGTGTATGGGTGAAGATGGTAAGAGAATTTCACTATTGGGAAGAGTCAAAATGCGAGAGCATCTAAGATGTCATGATTTGTCTCTCACAAGAAAGACCCAAAAGGCACCTATAAATTGTCAACAAAATAGCATACAACAAGCCCACAATTATTTCCTTATTTCTCCATTCATTATTCTGTACAGTTAGCATATATTTTTGACAGATTATAGTTTACATGTATAGGTGTCACGGTCCGACTATTTTCACATCGTTGTGAAAGGGCCGTGCAGTGCTAGCTAAAGCACTCTTGTTTAACTAGCCAACCTATCGTTTACCAACATTCATCCACGAAACACTTTCATTAACATTCAATCAAAAGGTAGCGGAAACAGTAATCAATTCATGAAAGCCGTGGTAAGCAAGCAGTAAACATTGAAGCAAACATAATTCATTAACAATACCTCCGTTGACATCGAGTGTTTAGCAAGGGAGGCAATTAGGCTAGACACGTTGACAAAAGCTAGTGAGTTTTACAATGACTGATGAACACTCACCCTCCCCTAAAGAGCTTTCTAGGCCATTCCCACTCTAGCACTAGGAAACATCAAAGTGACCGAGGAGTTATACTGCCTTATTTGGCATACAAAGACACTACTAGCATAAAATAACCCTACACTGGTATTTACATGATGGAAACCCATCCCAAGCACATGAGATAAGTGGTCACAGGCAAGCATAATGCCCTGAACAAGCTTAGCTCGTGACATTCTCCCCCACTTATGCGTTCGACGTCCTCGTAGACTTTGGCGGTAGGTACAGTTGAACTTTGTCCACGAATGGTTGCATATCTTCCGCAGAAATCCAACTGATTTCTTTGTCATCAAAGCATTTCCACTTCACTAGGAACTTTTGCCGCTTCTTCCTTAAGGATATGAACTTTCTGTCTGCAAGGATCTCTTCAACTTCACGTTTGTCAGGTTGCACTATCTTCAACTCTGTTATGTTCGACTGACTTCTGCTCAGGTCATTGGTGTTGGCGTTGAACGGCTTGAGGCAGCTGACATGAAACTGCAGTCTTCTCCCCTGATTTGCCCAGTTCTTCATCTTCTTAGAAGCTTTCTCCAGATTGACTCGGGCAAACTCTGCATTCTGTCTCCATTCTCTGGTGAAGATGTATACCCTGGGACTCTTTCGTCTGTACGGCTCGCCCACTGTGTGAGGTAACAACGGCAGCTGGCCTGTAACAAGCTCAAAAGTGCTCTTGTTGGTTGTTGAGCTCCTTTGGGCTTTGCCACAGAATGGAGCCACATCAAGTAGTTGCACGCCATTGTTTAGGTTGTCGTTGACAAAATGGCACAAGTACTCATCTAGCAGTTCTCTGAATCTTTTCATCTGTCCATCTGTCTGTCGATGAGAACTCGAAAAGATTTCAATATGTGACCTGAATATCCTCAAAAATTCTGTCAAGAAGTTGTCAGTGAACATTAAGTCTTGGTCACAAATAATAACTTGGGGAACACCCTAATGTTTCACAACAGTTGCAAGGAACAATTGTGTCGTCTCCTCTACCGAACAGTATTTTGGTGCGGCCATGAAAGTACCATACTTCTTCCGCTCCCCCTTGTTTTGTTGGCAAGTGAGACAAGTTTTGGTATAATCAACCACATCATCCCTCGTGTGCGGCCAATAATACCCCCCTAGTAGTCCTGTCATTGGAGTCATTCTCTGCGAATACCCCTCAACGAACTTCCGACAATATCTAGTAAGGCCAAGAAAGGAATGCCGCTGCTTCACTATCGTAGGGATCTTCTGTTCTTGAATCATCCTTGCCTTCTCCATACCCCTCCGGATACGACCTTGTTCAACCACATGACCAAGGAATTTGTTGCTTCGCTGAGCAAAATAGAACTTCCCTTTCTTCACATACAGACTGTTTCCCCTCAGCCTATCGAACACCTTTCGTAGATGCTCTTCATGTTTCCTCTGAAACAACACTGATGCTCCCAATGGTGCTTTGGAATGGCGAACACATCCCGCTTCCAATTCATCAAACTGTTTCCCAACTTTACTATCTCTCAAGGCGCTATCCGACATGGCCATTTAGCAGGTGGTTTCACTCCTGATAACAACTCGATCTCTTGCTCCACAGTCCGTCGTGAAGGCAAATTGTGAGGCAGCTTATCCAGAAACACCTCCTTATCCTCATCCAACACTGCTTGGATGGTTGTAGGCTCCAGCTCTTGGCCTACTTCTTTGTCTACCACCACCGTGGTTAGACGTGTCTGCTCACCCTGACCCAATCCTTCATCGAGTTGTATGGCTGAAAGGAACTTCCCGTCGTCTCCTTTCATTGCAACGACTTGCACCATGCACGAGTGATCTCCCATCAGACATAGGGAACCAGCCAAAGGCATCAGCATTGCCCTCGTCCCCCCTTAGGAACTCCATTCCTAGAATGACTGGAAAATTAGAAATTCGCATGACCTTCCCACTATCCAAGCTTTACAGCCACTTGCTTGGCTACTCCCATAGTAGGTTGGGCTATAAAGTTAACTGCTTTCATGCGTCCTGTATCCTTTTCTAAGGATAAGTTGAGTCTCCATGCTTCCAACTGCGAAACAAAATTATGAGTAGCCCCCGTATCCACCATAGCATGGGTACTCTTCCCATTCATCCTCAAGTCTACAAACATTAATCCTTTTGCTCGTGTAACTTTTGGTGTTTTTGCCTACTTTTCCAATGTGCTCACTAGCCGCACTGAACCCACCCTTGGGGCATTATCCTCTTCCTCTTCGCTTTCCAACTCTTTTCTTGAAGTGGAAGCTTGTAAGACATTGAGTAAATCCCTTGTGTTGACACTCACTCACTCTATGAGATCCACCACACAAGTAACACGAAATTTTACTCTTTCCCTTTCCATTGGGTGTGTTGAACCCTTGAGACGACGAAGCTTTCTTTGAGGTTGATGATTTAGAGTCAGCTCCCCCACTCTTGGGTTTACCTTTCTTGAAAGACTTTCCACTGTTTCCCTCTCCGCCAAACCGTTTGGACGAAGTGGTATCATCACCAGCGTAGTCAGTCAAGCGTTCTACAGCAGCTTGTGCAGTTGATAAGTTTTGAACCCTTTGCCTGTGGAGTTCAGTTCTTGCCCATGGTTTCATCCCCTCTAGAAAATAGAACAACTTGTCCTTCGACATATCCCGAATATTCAACATTAAAGCAGAAAATTGTTTCACATATTCCCTGATCGACCTCGTATGCTTGAGATCTCTCAATTTTCTCCTTGCATTATACTCAACATTCTCAGGAAAGAATTGGGCCTTGAGCTCTCTCTTCAAGTCTGCCCAAGTATCGATTACACAACTTCCATTTTCAATTTCTCTGTACTTAGTGCGTCCACAGTTTGGCATCACCAATCAAGTACATGGTCATAGTATCCACCTTTGCCTATTTTGAGGCAATCCTCACAACACAAAAGTACTGCTCCACATCAAACAAGAAGTTCTCTAACTCCTTGGCATCCCGGGCACCCCCATACGTCCTGGGTTTTAGCACTTTGGTCTTGCTAACTCTCGGAGTGTTGGAGTTCCACATAGCAAGAACCATCAGATTCACCTTTGCATCCAGATCAGCCATCCACGACTGCAAAGTTTCAACTGTATGGCGAAAGTCCTTTGACATGTCCCATCTCTTCATCAACAAGTTCTCTCATCTGGGCCACCTCTGCGGCCATAGTATTGGTTGTGGTCTCAACCTGTGCTTCCAGCACGCTAATCTTCTCTGCATTGTTTGGTGCCATGGTCACTTACCAAAGCTTTCCAAATCCCACAACGAAGGCAATCTAATTCACGTAGCAACTCAACCTTGGGCTCTGATACCAAGTGTCATAACTTTGGCTCTGATACCAAGTGTCATGGTCCGACTATTTTCACACCGTTGTGAAAGGGCTGAGCGGCGCTAGTTAAAGCACTCTTGTTTAACTAGCCAGCCTATCGTTTATCAACATTCATCCACAAAACACTTTCATTAACATTCAATCAAATGGCGGCGGAAATAGTAATCAATTCATGAAAGGCGTGGTAAGCACAGTAAACATTGAAGCAAACGTAATTCATTAACAACACCTCCGTTGACATCGAGTGTTTAGCGAGGGAGGCAAGTAGGCTAAACACGTTGACAAAAGCTAGTGAGTTTTACAATGACTGATGAACACTCACCCTCCCTTAAAGAACTTTCTAGGCCATTCCCACTCTAGCATTAGGAAACATCAAAGTGACGGAGGAGTTATACTGCCTTATTTGGCATACAAAGACACTACTAGCAAAAAATAACCCTACACTAGTATTTACATGATGGAAACACATCCCAAGCACATGAGATAAGTGGTCATAGGCAAGCATAATGCCCTGAACAAGCTTAGCTTGTGACAATAGGGCTTGACAGATTATAGATTACATATATAGGGCTAGAATCATGCTGGAACTTTATTGCTTTCCATGTATAGCATTCTTGTAAAGTCTATATAATATACAAAACTCAAGGCCAAACCATTCGGCCATTCACACAATACTTTGACATGGTGTCATAGCCAGCTGACTGCTAATTTTTTTTCCTCTCGAATTTTTTGTCTTCTCAATTTCGGAGGCGTCTCTCGTTTCTGTGGCTGTCGTGTGTCTATTCTCTTCTGGAATTTTTTGGTTCTCTGTTTTTTGGTATTTCTGTGACTGAGTGGCTGTCAGTACAACTTTTTGTTGTTGTTCTGTGATTCGCGGCACAGCAGGTTTCTTGGTTCGCAATTTATTTTTAGTGCAGGCAGGTCGATCGGAAATACTTTCTATTGCTGTTTCTGGTGCTTCTCTGTCCATGTGATTCTCAGCACAACAGGTTTCTTGGTTCAAGATTTATCTAGGGGTGTACAAAAATTGCCGAAAAATCGAAAATCCGGACCGAAACTGAACCGAAAAACATTTCGGTTTGCGGTTTAGGTTTTGGATCAAAACCAAACCAAAAAAACAAAAAACTGAATTAATTTATTATAATTGTATAATTTTATATAATACTAATATTTATAGTTGTTGCCTGTTGGATTTCCAGTCGCCGGCGAGAAACCACTTCCGAATCCACTATCGCTATCAAATTCGGAATGATTAAAGTGTGGTCTTTGTCTTTGTCTTCATCTTCATCTTCAAATGCTTATGGTGGTTCTTCAGGGTTTAATCGTCAATCTCCATCTTCGATCTGCAACTGGAACGGACTCTAACCAGTCCCAAAGCTGTTTTCATCCTCGGATTTGGAAATCTTGAGCGTCACCGTCAAGATCATCAGTAAACAACTTGCAGTCAACCTCATCCTCCTTCGATCTGCAACTGGAGCGGACTCTAACCAGTCCTGAAGCTGTTTGCATCCTCGGATCTGGGTAATCAACACCAGATTGTTCTTTCCAAGCTTGCCATTGTCGTTGTCATCACCAAATTGTCGACGACAAAGGCCCCGTCACCGAATGGAAGAACTCTCTCCTAATAGGCGAAACTTCCATGGCATCAAAATTGATTAATATATTTCTATTGAACTTCCAAAAATGGTTGTTGCTCGTTGAACTCCCATTTAGTTGGTCTCAGTTGTAATTTGCAGTGGCACGGAATTATTTTATGTCAATGTCAAATTTGGAATTATATATTCAAAATCATGTAACTTTAGAATTTAAAATTTTCATAAAATTTTGTATTAAATTTTATCCAAATTTTCACAATCCCAAATTTGAATTGCCGGAAGGCCTTTTTTTTTTTTTAGCTGTTCATTCTATCGCAGATTCGCAGACTCATTTAGGCTAAGATATATACCCTCAGAATTAAACTGTTGCATTATATTTAATTCACATAATAGAATCGGGAATGAAATGAAATAAAGAAAAAAATTTAATTCAAAAAAGAAAAAATAAATATGCCATTAGCAGGACAGAATGGAATTATATAGTTTTCATTGCTGTGGTGTTTTTATATTTCAGGAAAAGAAAACAGAACATGGAGGTGGAAATTAGAATAGAGCCATTCTTCAACAATGAAATTTTGCTCATTAATTTATAAGAAAGAAAGACATATATAATCTATATGCTTTACATTATCGTTCTTCACGAAAAGAAGCCCAGAAGAATCACTATACGTCAGTATATATGGAAGAAGAAGGAGGTGAATGGAAAACAGAATCTCTTCAAAACTCAGAACATGAGCGGCATCGGCGACAATGCTGAGACTCGCAGCATCTGCAGTCCCTGTCCATTCGATGATTCTGTGTGACATTCACCATGACATCCATCTTCAAATCCGACACATTCAATTCGTGTGTCTATCCATACATGCATATAAATCTGGAGAATCTGAGTGGAGATCATAATATTATTCCACAATCTGGCTGCAGCCCTTCCCAGCTGTCTTCTTGTGCAGGAACCGCCTAACCAGAGAGAAGATTTGGAGATGCAGGAACAGCTTGATGCTAGCTGTCCCACATCGGTTGGAAATGGGAAGAAAACAAGTATACCCACCTTATATATTCTAGTTGAATCCTCCTTTCAATGTGTCTCATGTGTTGGGTTCTGCATTCAAAGCTTTGGTCCAGCTAGAATTATGAAATAGGCTGTGGCCTGTGGATGCAGCCCAACTTGGGCTCAAGTAATGTTTTTGTTGCTTGATAGTTCAAAATTCGGTAAAACTAAGAATAACTGGACCAAACCGCAAAGTTTGTAGTTTGGTTTGTTCATAAATTGACGGTATACGGTTCGGTTTTGGTTCAGTAGTTTTAAAAGCCGAGGAGTTCAATTCGGTTGACGGTTTTGGAAAAAACCAAACCGAACCGAACCGTGTACACCCCTAGTACTTGCATTGATTTTTTTTTGGGCTTTTCGATTTTTTGGTAGTATTTTCTCTCGGCACAGTATGTTTTTTTGGGCTTCTTGACTTTCTCCTTTATTTAGCATGGACTCCGCACCTGCGTGTGCCAAGTTTACAGGCAACAATTATTTTACGTGGGCTTTTCAATTTGAACTTTTCCTTAACGGAAAAGATATTTGGGGTCATATTGATGGCATGGATTGTGCACCCAATCTGGATAAATCTAAGGATTCAGTAGCTTGTCCTTCTTGGGCTGTGCTTGATGCTCGGATTATGTCTTGGTTTCTTGGCTCGGTTGAGCCACATATTGTCCCTAACTTGCGGCCTTATCGCACCGCTTAATTCATGTGGACTTAAAAACAGTATATCATCAAGATACCGATGACTGTCATTTTCAGTTAGAGTATGCGATTGCCATGTTCCAAGTTACCAATAACCCCACAGTGACTTTTGTGGTCCCTGGATCTTCTTCAGGTTACTCCTCTATTCCTGCACCTCCTGCATGGAATTACTGCACACCCGAAATGGTGCAACAGATGCTAATTTCGGCATTATTAACACTGGGGCTCCAAGGTAACAATTCTACTAAACTCTGGTATGTGAACTAGGGTGCCTCTAATCACATGACGAATAATCTCACTACTCTGTGTCATGTTTGGCCCTATGCTAGTCAATCTACTATTTAGATTGTCAATGGTAGTTCTTTGCCAATAGCTGTTGTCGGAGACACCTCTTCTAAGTTCACTGATGTGTTTCTTGCTCCTCAGCTTTCCACAAATCTTATTTATGTTGGTCAATTAGTTGATAACAATTGTGATGTTAATTTTTCTAGTGATGGTTGTGTTGTGTAGGACCAAGTAACAGTGGAGCCGATCGCGAAAGGACCTTAAGTGGGGCGCTTGTTTCCCCTACTTTTGCCTGTTCTAGCACTTTCTCCAGCTTCTTCTATTAAGTCTTTTGCTTGCAATAATGTTTCAGATCTTAGTATGATTCGGCATCATCGTTTAGGCCATCCCAATACTCATATGTTATCTCATGTATTGAACTCTAGTTTACTTGGAAATAAAGAATGTTCTTCTTTATCTCTTGGGCGTGCTTCTTGCAAACTTGGTAAAAGCAAAACTCTTCCCTTCCCTTTGCATGCTAGTAGAGCTTCTCAATGCTTTGATCTTATCCATAGTGATGTTTGGGGACCTTCCCCAGTTAGTTCACATGAAAAATTTAAATATTATGTGACTTTCATTGATGATCATAAAAAATTTACTTGGGTCTACTTTCTTCGCTCTAAATCTGAGGTTTTTCATACTTTTACTGAGTTTTTAGCGTATGTTGACAATCAATTTTCTACTTCTATTAAGACATTACACTTAGATTCCGGTGGTAAATATTTGTCAACTGAGTTTCAGAAATTTTTGGCTTCTAAAGGTATTATTCATCAATGTTCATGTCCCATTAATCCCTAACAGAATGGAGTAGCCGAACGCAAAAATCGTCTTCTCCTAGATGTGGTACGTACTCTCTTGCTGGAATCCTCCGTTCCATCCATGTTCTGGGTTAAGGCTTTGAAGACTGCTACTTACTTGACTAATCGTTTACCTTCCCAAGTCCTACTTATGGAGTCTCCCTATTTCCGCTTATTTGCTGAGCAACCTAGTAACGATTACCTCCTTACCTTTGGTTGTGTATGTTTTGTTCATTTACCTCCTCATGAGCGACATAAATTATCTTCTCAATCTGTTCGATGTGCATTCTTGGGATATAATGTGTGTCAAAAAGGATTTGTTTGCTATGATCCTACATTACATCGTACATGCATTTCTAGGAATGTTATTTTCTTTGAAAATCAATATTTCTTTCCTGTGTCCTCCGTGCCCTCCTCTTCTACTGTGATTCTCCCCTCCTTTGAGGAGCAATTCTCGGATTCTCATCAAGTCAATTCTTGTTTTAAACCAAGTATTGTGTATATGGGACGCTCTTGCCCACAGTCTCTTCCGGTGGCTCATCCGATATCTGATCCTACCATGCTTCAGATTCAGTCAATTGCAACACCTCCAGAGCCTTTAGTACGTTGCTCGCCTTGAGTGGCCGTACCCCCAGATGGGTATGGGTTTTCCTCTTCCAGTTCTGGCAATTTTGTTTCAGCTCTTACTGCTGCATTGTCCAATTTAGATATTCCCACATCCTACTCACACGCTGCCAAGCATGATTGTTGGCGACAAGCTATGCAGGAAGAAATTGCCGCTTTATAGGCCAATCACACTTGGGACATTGAGCCTTGTCCTCCCACCATTGTTCCTCTGGGTTGCAAATGGGTTTACTTAGTCAAGGTCCGATCTGATGGAAGTTTGGATTGTTACAAAGCTCGCCTTGTTGCACTTGGTAATAATTAGGAATATGGTGTCAATTATGAAGAGACCTTTGCTCCTGTGGCAAAGATGACTACTGTTTGTACGATTCTGGCTATTGTTGCTTCTAGTGATTTACCACTATATCAAATCAATGTCAAGAATGCTTTTCTTCACGGGGATCTTAAAGAGTGTATTTATATGAAGCCGCCCCTAGGCTTGATTCCCTCACTAACTTCACATGTGTGTAAGCTTCGTCGCTCTCTTTATGGTCTCAAACAAGCTTCAAAGGCCTGGTTTGATAAATTCAGCACCACTTTATTACAATTTTCATTCAAGCAGAGCAAGTATGACACTTCATTGTTTCTTCGGAAATCAGACATGGGTATTGTTGTTCTTTTGGTTTATGTTGATGATATTGTGATCATTGGTTCCGATTCTACTTTACTTGATCAGCTTAAGACTCATCTTTTGGAGTCCTTTCATATGAAAGATCTTGGGTCTCACATATTTTCTTGGTTTTGAGGTGCATCGTAGTCTCTCTGGTATTTCACTCAATCAATATAAGTATGCTGGTGACTTGGTGGCTACAACTGGCCTTTAGGGGGGTACTTCTATTGATACTCCCATGGAATTAAATGTCAAGGTTCGCAAAGAGGAGGGTGGCTTACTTGCTGATCCCAGTTTGTACCGGAAGTTGGTGGGTAGCCTTGTCTATCTCACCATTACTAGACCGGACATTTCTTTTGCTGTACAGCAAGTCAGCCAATTTCTTCAGACTCCTCATCATCTTCATTTGGCCGCTGTCCGCAGGATCATACGCTATGTTTAGAGCACTTCTGCCTGTGGTTTATTCTTCCCTGCAGGCAATTCTTCTCGCCTTGCTGCTTATAGCAATGCTGATTGGGCTGGTTGTGCGGATACACATCGCTCCATCATTGGATGGTGTGTGTTCTTAGGTGATGCATTGATCTCTTGGAAGAGATCAATGATCACCCTGCAAAATTAACTCCCTCTCAAATCAAGGGAGGCAAATTAACTCCCCCTTGATGTCAACATTTTCTTTATTATTTTTTTCTCCTCTCCTTAAATGGCCCTCTATTTAATAGAAATAATTCCTCTCTTGAACGAGGGGAAAACCCTCTTTCATTACAAATAACTCCTCTCTTGAACATTAAGCATGGGTGCATTGACCAAGCATCATGGGCCAAACACTTCACAGTTTGTGAAGGGCTATGTGGCACTAGTTATAGCACTCTTGCTTAACTACTCAACTTAAAGTATACTGCGATTTCACCACAACAAGAAATTTTGAACCATTGATATAAAGTTAAGTGGAAGTAGTAAATTGGTAAGCAAGTGGACAAAATCATGCGGCAAACAGTAATGCAACATAATTTATTCTTTACACCTCCGTAGGAAATGTGTATTTAATGAGGGAGTCAAGTAGGTTAAACACATTTGCAAATGCTAGTTAGTTTTACAATGCCTGGTGAGCATCACCCTTTCTTAAAGAGCTTTCTACACTATTCTTGCTCTAACACTCTGAAACATCAAACTGACTGGGGAGTCAAACACCCATATCCCACAAAGGTATAAAACTTACATTACTATTTACATTATGGTTACCCACCCCATGTACACAAGAAAAGTGGTCACATGCAAGCATATTGCCCTAAACAAGCTTGGCTCGTGACACCAAGTGGGAGGGAAGAAATGAGAGCATTAATATGGGGAGGGACCATCATAACATATAATTTAATTAAATTTTTTTATATTATGTTGCAAGATTTTAAGATGTTAAATAGAAGACATAAAAATGAATTAGATGTAATTGTGATGAGTTAGTTATGAATATTTAAAATTTTAACTAATACTTTTATAGGGATATTTTAGAAAAATAAAAAGTGGCATCAAGGTGGGGGTTCCTCTTTATATATGTAATAGAGGAATGTTGGACTTGGTGTGATGGCATATGCTCATCTGCTGTGCGTGCTGTGCTGGTTTGAATCAAGGAATCATTCTCTCTAGAAATTGGGGTAAGGATGCCTTACCATCCACCTCTCCCGGACCCCGCAATTTGTGGGAGCCTTATGTGCTGGGCCAGTCTTTTTGGATCAACCAGGCTATTTATATATTTAACTGTTTATTCATTTTTGGCAGGTCCCTGTGCAAGTGCCTGACTGGAATAAAGTCTTCAGGAATGCTACCCTGCCGCTCACTGTGGATATTGGGAGTGGTAAGCAACTTAACTTCTGGTTTCCCACCACTACTAACTATGATAATTGATATTGATCCATGGGAACCCTAACACTTTAATTCTTATGAGGAAGTTACATTTATGGGATCACTATTGCTGTGTACGAGGTTCTTCTTTACTTCATGTTTCGGAAAATGTTTTTATTCCTTTACTATCCATGGTTGTCAAATCGATATTAGAATTTTGAAACTAAATTCTAAATTTGGGAATCAGTAATTGAGAATCGAATTGTAGGATTTTCAGTTTAGATTTCCGGAACCAATTCCAAATGACATGCTGATGCAGGGGCTGCGTCAAGGTTCTGCAGCCATGGGAGAATTTAGAAGAAATAGAAGAGAGGAAGGAAGGGGAAGGGAGGAGATAGGAGATACCAGGGGAAAACTCACATGCAATTCAAATATTCAATTTCATTAACTGCCTACAACATGACTTTCACACAATATTTATAAGAAAGCCTCCTTACATAAAATTACACATAAACTCCTAAAACTACATTACATTATAAACATACCCCTACTTTACACAAATATTACAAACAACCCACAGATACAGATAATCCTATACTAATTAATACTAAACACACATAATAAATTACTAACTTAACCCCACAATTCCTTAACCCAACTCTTCTTAATTGTTTTCTAGTAAGGATCTTCCCAAAGTCTTACTGCTTGTCTACATCAACTCTCACCCAGTCAGAAAAAATTCGGCCTCGAATTGTGAAACGTTGGACATTCAAAAGGGAGAAGCTAACTTGGATTCTCTGAATAGTGCTTGAGTGATACAAGAAACCATGATCCTTTGGCCGAATCATAGACTTGAATTGAGAGTTGGCATCAATAAGGACATCGGGAATGACAAACTCAACAATTGGAATGTCTAAAGGACTTTGGATGTCTTCAAACACATTCATTTCCTTCCTTGTATTGTCTTCAAGCTGAGTAATTATGACTGATTCTGTCTTGGTTCATTGGTAGAGTGGACTTCAAAATGATTTTCTTTCTATTATAGCGAAGGACATATGTGTTCTCATGTCCTTGAGTCACACCTAAATCATCCAACCAAGAACCAAGGAGCCAATCTTCATAGGTAGGATATCACACCAAACATTAACGAAATATTCACCCATTTGGATGGGAACCAAACATCTTTCATAAACATGTACAATAGAGTTATCAACCCAAGATGTCACATAAGGCCTTGGGTGGGGTTCCACCGTTCCAGATGAAGCTGCATTTGAGTGACTCCATTTAAGGAAACCACATTCATTGGGCATTTTCCATCAATGACAATTTCGCAAACCTTTTCTCCACACTTGAGAAAGGTGTGGAAAAGCTTGAAATTGCGCCCAAAGTATGATAAATGACATTCCTTTGTCCTATAATTTGTCACCTTGTTGCTGAATTTATGCATACATATTTATGTGCTGCAGCTTTTTATCATTAACAGCCTTTTAACACAATTTCCCACAAGCCTTGCTCCCAATTTCTCAAAAACTATCTTCAACTCATCTTGATATTGGTTGTCCTGCTGAAAAGGAATGAATTCACAAAGAAAACTCACAAATTACAGCCGTACAATGGAAAAACCTGATTTTTTGATGCTGACAGCGACAATTTCTAGGGTTTTGTGCCAAATTATCGTGCTTGCTTACAATATATTGTGTCCAGGATCAAAATATCAAGCTGCAGATCAAATTATTGTGGAGAAACTCAAAATATTGTGACTGCAGGCAATTTCTCATGAGACAGGAAGTTGCAGAAGTTTGTGGGAGACTTTCTCACATGCTTCACCGGTGCGTGGGGTGTGTGAGATGCCTGCGGCGAAATTCCAGAGATGAAACTTGGGTCAAGGGGAGATCAGGGGATGAGGATTTTATTGGTGGTGGCGGTGTTATGAGAAAAGCACAGGATATCAGAGTTTTCAAAGTGCCGACGGCTGAAGAAGTTTTGGCTGGCGTGTGGGGGTCCTCTGCTGGTTGGACGATGATGAGATTTTGAGGGGAAGGGGTTTCGGGGGGTTCTGTTTTTTGGTGATCTGGGTGGTGTTGCAGGATGGTCGCTGGAAAGTGATGTTCGAGATTTGGGGACACGACTGGAATTTCTGCAAAGTTCAAAAACTGCCTTTCGATGGGGTTTTTTTTGTTGTTTTGTTTTTTTTAACACTGAAATTTCAGAACTTAAATTATGAGATGAGAGAGTAATAGAGAAGGAGAGGTTAATGGAGATAATGGGAGAAGAAGAAGAAGAAGAAGAAAACGAAGAAGGAAAGAAGAAGAAAAGAGAAAGAATTGAGAAGGGAGGGTTAATGCAGAGCAAAGAGTCAGAGAACAGAACAGAGGCAGAGCAGAAAACCAGAGAACAAGAAGAGAAGAAAGAAGAAGCAGCAGCAGAGAGGGAGGGAGAAGTTACGGAACAGAGGAGGAGAAGGAAAGAAGAAGAGGAGAAAAAGCAGCAGCAGAGGGAGATAGAAGTTGCAGAACAGTTGGGGGGGGGGGGGGGGGAAGAAGAGAAGAAGAGGGGTAAGAAGAAGATTGAAAGGAAAAGATGGAGGCATTGAAATGGAAGAAAGAGATCGTGGTTGGGCTCTGATACCAAATGATGCAGGGGCAGCATCAAGGTTCTGCATCCATGGGAGAATTTAGAAGAAATAGAAGAAAGAAAGGGGGAAGGGAAGACAGAGGAGATACTAGGGGAAACTCACATTCAATTCAATAATTCAAATTCATTAACAACTGCCTACAACATGGCTTTCACACACTGTTTATAAGAAAGCCTCTTTACATGAAATTACACATAAACCCCTAAAACTACATTACATTGCAAACATACCCCTACTTTATACAAATATTAAAAACAACCCTCAAAGACACATAATCCTATACTAATTAATAGTAAATACACACAAGAAACTACAAACTTAACCCCACAATTCCTTAACCCAACTCTTAATTGTTTTCCAGCAAGGATCTTCCCAAGGTCTTACTTCTTGTCCCATATCACATGCATATATTGATATATGTACAACAAAAAAAAATAGTAGAATGCATTTAAATTTTAGCAATAAAAAATTCATATTTCATGTGCATGCTTTCCCTAAACAATAAGTGAAGTCAAGAAAAATTAATAACAGAACTTTTTGTTGTTTAAGGGAAGGAATCTAGGAAAAATTAATAAAGAACTGAATTTTTGGTGTTTCTCAATTTGTATTTCATGCATACACTTTCTTTGATTAAAAATTTTAAAGGTAACTTAAAATAAAACTAATAAAATAATTGAACAAACAACGAAAAAAGATGAACCTTTGAATCTTAATTCTTAACAACAAAGCGAAATGTGAGTACCACTTTAGCCAGCCAGTGTTCTGTCCCTTCCCTTCTTCTCAATGGCAGAACATTATACCCCTCCAAGAGTGAAGAATGGTTTTGTGGAGGTGACAGAAGACCTAAAGTTTTATGAAGGTAACGAAAGACTGAAAGTTCTGTTTTCACCACTTTCTCGGCACAGAACCGATGTAGAAAAGCAATAAAAAAGGAAATGCTGTCTTTCCTTGAGGTTTTAAACCATTTGAGTTTGACACAATCTAATTGGCTTAGAATTGTGTGAATTTCTAGATTCAGATTGACTCGTCAGATTCAGGCGGTGAATCAAAAGATTCAGCAATGATTTGGTTGTATTTTGATTCTTTAGTAAGATTCTAATTGATTTGGCGTGGAATTGATATGAATTGTGTACTTTGAATCATGAACTGTAAGATTCTATCAACTATGGCAGTATTGATGATTGTCTCAGGCATGAACCTGCATGAACTTCTGTCATTCACAATTAGTTAAAACTGCTGGATCATGTAATGATTTGTTTCATTTGTGTGTGGGTATTTGTATGTACAGAAAGCTGCATGATACTCTGAAAGGCAAATAATAATTTTTGATATTTTTGTATTTAAAATATAATTAAACTTGCATAGGCTAAATTGGTACCTCACTTCAAATGTATATTTATATATATATATATATTTAATATCAAAAGTCCACATGTTCAACCAATCACTTATCCATAGTTTGATTTGGTAAAAGTTTTTAAGAAAAATATTTGTGGAATGGTGGCATCACGTCATTTCCCCCTACCAGTACCAGGTCGATACATCATCATTTTTCAACATCTCACTGCCTGCTAAAAAGAGTGTGTCCCCATTGTTGGAAAGCATGACAGAATACATTCCAAGTGGGTCCCACTGCTGCAAAATGATTTGATTTGGTTCTGGTTGGTGGCAGACACGCAAATTTTTCTTAGAGAAAAAAAAATATGTATTATTTCAAGAATGTGACCCTGCAAAATTTCACCAATTAATTGTTCTTAATTTCTCTGGTATTTTATTTTTGGAGACAAATAGAAATCTATTTATTTACTGTACTCCACTAATAAATGACGCATTTCACTAGGGGACAGCCTAATGTTTTCAGTGTTTCACAATGAACAAGTGGAAAAAATTGAGTCTGCCATTAAAAAAAAATTCCTTGAATTAGTTTTGAAGAAGAAAGCATGCTTGGATAGAAGTGGCATGTGGGATAGCAGTGAGTTGAGGTTGGCATGGTTGAAAGACAAGAGCTAGATGTTGTTAATGTAATTCTAGTATGAAGAGAAGGTTTGAAACATCTGTTAAAGCATAAAAAATTGAGTAAAAGCTCATTTTTTTTCTCTGATAAATCACAATACATACCGAGCTTTACAGAGAGCTTTGAATTTGAAAAATAGAAGATAAGGCCGTCAGACTATCTTATTAGAGATTACATGTTTACCACAATATCTTTATTTCCAGCAAAAGAAACTTATTTCCACCAAATGGGGAGGTACAACTACAAACTTTAATGAATCTTTGAGGATATGGCAACTGAGATGTGGAAAAAAATGACTAGGAACATGGTCTTAAACTTCGGTAATTGCACTTCGAATTTCAAGAGGGTTCAAAGCAAAATTCTGGTTTCAATTTCCTTTTTTGAAAAATTTCAGCTGAAATTTCAAAGATTGATTTTGGAAACTTTGGCTGAAACTTTGGATATACTGATCAAAATTTTGGATGTTTGTTTCAAAATTATTCACAATCATCTAATTTAATATTTCCCAAAGTTAGATTCATTATTTCCACAATTCACTAAGTTTCTGGTGTCTCTTTCCATATCATAATCTAGAGTTCTGTTGAAATTGAAATTTAGTCCTTGACTAGGAACAAGGATGCCTTGAGACTCTGAGTGGATTAATTTCTTCCTTAATGAAATCATCTTCTTTGGCTAAAAGAAAAAAAAAAGAACTTTGAATGGATTGACTGTTGAAAGGAGGAAGGTTTCACTTCTTATTTTCACTTTGCCGATGACACTATTATTATTATGAAAAAGGATGATTTGGAAAGTCTTAAGAGTGCTTTAACTTTATTGCAAGTTTATGAAATTGTTTCTGGCCTTAGGTTAGTTTGTTCCAGTCTAGTTTGGCGGGTATAGGTTTGGGTCTGGATCCATGAGAACTTTCTTGTTATGCTCCATTAGTTGGTTGCAGTTTCAAGAATGGCCCTTGACATGCTTGGGGTTTTCCTCTCTTTCAATTGAGCTTAGGGCAGGATGGTATGATTTCTGTGTTTGCAGTTGATTTGGGTGGCCCTCTGGTTTCTCTGAACTTTCATTTTGGAAGATCTATAAATGATATAGAATTGATGGAACTTTCCTCCTTCTTGTCATTATTGAACATTTCCATCTTTCTTCTGCTAGGGATACTCAGTCTTGGGCTTTGGATCATTCAGGGGTTTAACTTTTGTAAATCTGTTTTTGAGTTTTTGGTCCGTTCCAATCCTTGTTTTCTTCTATACTATCTGGAAGGCCAAAGGTCCCCCAAAGATTAAGGCTTTCATTTCGCTGACTGTGCTTAATAGAATCAATGCTAATAATCTGTTGCTAATCAGAAGACCTTTGAAGGCCTTTTCTCCAGATGTTTGTGTGCTCTGTTATTTGAATTCTGAACCGGCATCTCATTTTGTTCTTACTCTCTGATTTTGCTTGGAGCATCTGGAATAAATAATTTGGAGTGTTAGGAGAAGCTAGGGTTTGTCTAGTGTTGGTGGAAAGAATGTTGGCTATTTCTTTTGAGGGTTTTGGAAGAATGAAGGATAAGGCTGTTCTTTGGAAATGCGGTATATTTGCAGTTCTGTGGGGTTTATGGTTGGAGCGTAACGCATGTATTTTTTCAGGGAAAAAATTGAGTTGGCAACTGGTTTGGGAAGATTCAATACTTGGCTGCTTTATGGTGCATTGGCTTTGGAGGAAAAGAGCTAGCTTTTTGGAAATCAAGCAAGATTGGAGGAATTTTTTGCTTTGACATTTCATAGAATTTATTTGTTTTCTTAGTTCCTTATTCTGAATTTTTCCAGAATTTTGATGGGAAATGTCTTGTTCTCCATTTTGTAAATTCTTCTCTTGTTAATGAAATTTTTTCTTTTTCTATTTTAAAAAAAAAAAGACATACTCAGGAGTTTCCTTGGCAGTAAATACATGTTCTATTTCTTTTAATGACCCCTTATCTGTTTATTTATTTTATATTTTTTTTGTGGGGGGGGGGGGGGGGGGGGGTTTGCAGTGGGAGTGTTTCATTTTGTTTTCTAGCATTCCTATTCATATATTTATTTTTTCCCCATGTTTAGGACTTTGGTGTGTGTCCGTGAGAGGACTGAGAAGATTGAGAGGTTTCAAAGGATCATTTAATTAGTTGGGAGATTTTGAGGGGCCTAGGTCTTGAGGTGGATTTGGTATAGGAAATTTGGTGTCCAAATGCATTAACTTTTGTGGTTTTCTTTTTATTGTTGCTTTCTTTTTTTGTATAGGTGGATTTCTTATGTTCTTTTTTGTTCATTCTTTTTTTTATAATGAAATCACCTTATTTTTTATTTTTATAAAAATTCCTTTTATTTTGCCTTTTGTTTTGTTTTGTTTTTTCTTTCTTTTGTTGTTTTTTGTTTTATAAAAAAAATATTCTAAGGAGAGATTTCTAGTGTTAGGGCTATAGGAGGAGGGGATTTTTTTTATTTTTTTGAAGTGTTTATGGGGACCTAAAGTCAATCTATGGTCTTGAGAGTTAACCCCAAAAATCTGACGGTCGATTGAAGGTGATCCCTAAAGTCAATCTATGGTCAATCTGAGCATGCAATCCATATCATGTAGATTCATGCATTATTATAGACCAAATAATAAAATCAAATGCAATTACAATTCAAAACATGTCTTCTTCTTCTCCTTTGCTCTTTGACATCATGGAATGCGCCAGATTTGTGCTTTAAGACTTGCCTTGGCTTCCATATTCTCTTGATCTTATGTGTTACTTGAATTATACCTGTTCACGCACTAAAACACACACATAAGAGACACTCAGCATCAAAACTGAGATCGGACTCAAAAAGCCAACATCGTGGAAATTTAAGACCATGATTACAGTAATGTAAGAGGGAGTGTTGAAGAGAAGATTAAACTTGATAACAAAAAATTTAATTGCACTTGTAGATTTCGATATCTTGGATCTATTATAAGGGGAAATTGAAGAGGATACATAGAGTTAAAGCAAGTTGGGTAAAATGGAGGAGTGCGTTAGGTATGTTTTTTTGATTGTAGAATACCCTTAAAATTAAAAGGAAGGTTCTATAAGACAGTTATAAGGTCAACGGTGCTTTGTGGATTATAATGTTGAGTAACTAGGAAATAACATGTACAAAAAGTAAAAGTTGCCGAATGTGAATGTTAAGGTGGATGAGGGGTATAACATTAAAAGACAAATTGAGAAATGAACATATACGTAATAAATTAGGCATAACACCAGTTGAAGACAAGATAAGGAAGGGGCGGCCTAGATGAGTTGGGCATTTAAAATGCAGGCCTAGTAGCGCACATGCGAGGAGGAGTGAGTTAGTTATTGTTTATGATATTAAAAGGGGTAGGGATAGACCTAAAATAACCTGAAATGAGGTAGTGAGGAAGGATTTCCTAGCTTTTAAATTAGAAGAAAATGCTCTTGATCCGGTGAATTGGTGGAAAAGGATTCATGTAGTCAAATCTGCCTGGACTTTCTTCTTGTTGTTTTTTTTTTTTTAAATACTTTTTTATACTTTTTTTATGGGTGGGGGGTGGGGAGAGGGTGGTTGGAGTGGGAGTGCTGGCATGTCCCGTTGGAAACTGAGTCCCTTTGGCATAAGGTGATGAAAAATACGTATGAATTCTAAGAGAGTGGATGTGATGCTTAGATTATGGGAGTACTGCTCATACCAACTTATGGAAATTCATCTCTTATATTTTGTCAATCTTTTATATCTTTGACCCGCTATAGTTTTGGGGATGGATCTAAAATTTGGTTTTGGGAGGAATAGTTTTCCTTGTTAGTACTCTTTTGAAGAGAATATGTTATTTTAGTAATTGGGTTGTGCTAATGGAGGCATTTTTGTCCTTAAGGATTTATTATTATTAATAACATATAAGAGGGTAGACCTGGAGCTGTAGGTAGACTTCAGGAAACTGCTGCGCAGTTTTCTTTCCATTTTCTCCTTGTCTCTTCCCTCTTCTATTTTCTCCTTTTCTTTCCTCCATCTCTGACTTTACAACAGTTCTCACTCTCTACCTTGATGCCCCATTCTTAACCCTTATAGTTTGGTCAACTCTTCAATTCATGGAATCTTTAGTCCTGTCATTTTAGTGACAGGGAGGCAGTTGAGTTTAGCTCTTAGTACTATTCTTGATTCATGTTGGATTTCTTATTTTCTTGATAGGAGGCCTTGGTGTCCTGAATGCTTTGGTTCTTTCTCCTATAACTGTTTTTATGTGCATCTTGTTCGGACTTTGACTTATTATTCTATCCATTCAGAAAAATTCATTTGGAAGTCCAAGGTTTAATTCAAAGTTAGGACTTGTGTTTGGTGCTTGATGCTCAATGATATAAATACTAATAATTGTTTGTAGTTAAGGAGGCCTAATTCGGCTTGCTCACCTGATTTTTGTGTTCTGTGCAAGCAAAGTAGTCAAACTAATGCCTACCTTTTTATTGCCTCTTTGCTTGGTGCTTGTGGAATTCTCTCCTTGGCATTAGGGAGTAGTTGGGTGTCTCCTAGTTTTGTTTTTCTTTTGAGATATAGGGATTTTTGGATGAGGAAGGAGTGCATAGTTGTTGGATTGTGCTTTGTTTGCTACCATTTGGTGCATTTTCTTGGAGTGGAGTGCAAAAATTTTTAGTGTTGATTATCTTCCCATTGCAGGTATTATGGGAGAGAGCGATGTTCTTTGTTCTAATTTGATCTTCAGTACTGGGAGCTTTCCTGTGGTTCCTTTCTCTTTCTTTGCATTCTTCTTTCTCTATTGCATAATGCATCTTCTTTTGCTATCCAAAAATTTGAGTCTTCCATGATATTAATTCTTTGAATTAGGTTTTATGGAGAAAGTATATAGAATAGAAGTGTCGGATGAGGTAGCAGTGATTTGAGCTTGGGATAGGCTGTGTGGAAAGATCAGTACATTAAGTGCATCATAGGTGAAGTCAATGATCATTGATACCGTCATCAATGTTATTATAATAGTTATTATTGCTGTTGTGAGATTGGAGAGCTCATTGACTTTTTATTTTTTGGGTATTCATTTTACAATATTTATTTTCCCAGGTAGTGGCAGATTTCTCATATGGCTTGCAAAAAGAAATCCAAATTTGGGAAATTATTTGGGGCTGGAAATACGGCAGAAAGTACGTAAACAAGGTCCTTGAACTATTTTAAAAACTCCTTACAATTCTTGAATTGAATCATTGCACAATTTCTTGGTTAATTTATACCTTAAACTTCTGAGATTGTGATGACTTGATTTTACATGATTATTTGGATTGAATGAATGCATAATTGCTTTGTCCTCTCACAGCCTTAAGTTTTGAGATTGTGATGACTTGCTTGTTTCATGATTTATTTCTTTTTCACATGTAGTTGGTTAAGCGTGCCAAGTTTTGGGTGAAGGAGCTGGCTCTTGGTAACATGTAAAGTTCTAAAACTTAATTCAGTGTCTAGCTGAAACATAAAGAGACTTGCTGATATCTTTAGTAATCTAATTATTTATTTGAAGTACAGACATTTCATGTTTGCAAATGCGATGGTTTCTTTTGAAGAGCTAGTATCCACTTATCCTGGACCCCTGAAAATGGTTTTGATCTTGGTGAGTGCACTCATTGTTCTGGAACGAGAAATATCTTCATATTGTTTATGTGAAGGATCTAATTGGAGTTATTTTTTTTTTCCAAAAAGTATGAAGCAGAATTGTTTTCAGTTTTATAGTTATCTTGGTCATATTTTATGTAGTGTCCAGATCCACATTTCAAGAAAAGGCATCATAAGAGGCGGGTTGTGCAGGAGCCTTTAGTAGATTCTATTGTGAATAATTTAATGCCTAATGGACAGGTATGCTCTCTCTGGGTATTCACTGAAGGCTGAAGGGGCTCGGGATAGTGTGAGAGGGAGTGTTTCATATGGATTTTTTTTCCTGTTCTGGATGATAGCAAACATAAATAATTCTCAGTTATCCAGTGCTTGGCCTAGATTTTTGAATGAGTTGTGTTTTGTGTGAACTTCTGGTGAACTTACTTGGCTGTTCTTGGGTCTCTAGAGAACATGATGGACTGACAGAATTTGAGTGAGGGCCAAATTCTGATTTCTGTTGAACACGTATAATTGACTTAAATATTGGTTGCAGCTTTCAAAAGATGCCGTCAGAATTTATATAGTAGGACAGCCCCTGTATCAATGTTTCCCATTCACATATAATAATGTATATTTGAATTTTTTAAATAATTTGTATGAAGAAAAACAAAAAAAAGAAAAAAAAAAGAAAAAAGAAAAAAATGTAAGCATTATGAAATAATGAAACATAGATTGTACCAAAATTTGAACTTGTTATATTACATCATTCATTCATGCAAGATGAGACATGTGAGCATGAGTGTGCTCTCATTGCAAAAGCTCATTGTAAATGATCTATGAACTTACCATCACATTTAATTAATGAACATGGAAACTGGGCATTATCCCAGAAGAAAATGAAAGAAGTGGTATGTGATTATTATTGAAATATTTTTTCTTCCTTTAATTCTTCTTAATTTAGTTTACTTCTATGAAGAAAAAGGTTTTTGCATCTTCAAGGTCACAACTGTGGTGGATTTAAAAATGCCTGCATTGGAGGAATGATGATTTGAAATCATATCATAGGGTGATTGAACATTGATCTTAGAATGCAGTCAAACAATTCACAGTCATTATGTTTATCTTTTATTTATGATTATGTCGTGCTTGAGCAGGTATTCGTACAGTCTGATGTGCTTGAAATGGCTCTTGACATGAGGAATCAGTTCGACGCCAAGTCAGATGCACTTCAACATATGGAGACCATCAACCCTAGTGTGCCTTGCGATGCTGAAGGATGGTTATTGATGAATCCGATGGGGATAAGAACAGAGCGAGAAATCCATGCAGAGTTTGAAGGTGCAAAAATTTACAGAAGAATGTACCAGAAACGGATATAATCTTTTATTTTTTCATCACAGCTCCTTATGAACGTATCTAGCCCTTCATTTTGCCAGTTTTTTCCTCTTATTAGATTGGCCTTATTTTAAGCTTTGGTGCTTAAATGGTTCAAGGGCTCCCAACTGGGCTGTGCTTTTAGATGCACAAAATCTGATGAGCTGTTGTTGTGTACTGTTTATTTCATGTTCTGTAATCTGTATTCTATAAAAATGGCATCTTGAATGTTTAACTTATTTCATGCAGTGTTATCTAGGTCTTTCATCCTGCACTTATTTTCCTGCTAGCAACCTGCAAAGAGAATTTCAACACACGGTTATGTATTTTTTTACATTCATATTTATCATGCATCACACAATTTTTCTTAAGGAATGATAAATTTATTTCTAGTTATAGGTTTTTAGGGCTTGTATTTCAATGCTGCGAGGACAGAATCCAGGTGGGCTGGCTTGGGATAAAAATATGAAGAGTGTAAATATAATAAATAAATTAATAAATGCATTTAAAAAGTTTGTTTTGGATAGTTTTAAGGTTGAAAAGAAAATCTTATTGGTTAGAAAAATAAAATGCAAGCAATAATATCATAATTCATAAGATGTTAAAAAAAGAATGAGTATTTGAAAAAAAAAAAAAGATATTCTGACTCATATATATATATATATGTGTGTGTGTGTGTGCGTGCGCGTGCGCGTGCTCGTGTGTTTCCACCACCCTTTCCAACACACACACAAGGTGTGGGTAAACACACTGTGCTTTACAATTAGGAATTTAGAGAAATAATAGGAGAATTACGTATAAATAATTGGAGGGTTGTAAATTCTTGAGTAGCTTTTAAATAAATATTGACATATTAATTTATAAAATTCTAGTTGAGAATTCTTTGTTTTAACTTTAAATTTGTAGAAGGAATTTAAGAGAGTTAAAAAAAATGCAAAAAATGTAGATTGAAAACCAACCAAATAGAGATGTGTGTGTGGCAAAGGCCAATCTTTGAATAGGGATGGGATCAAAGAATCTTTGGATTGCCTTAATGG
Source organism: Malania oleifera (assembly GCF_029873635.1). Classification (NCBI taxonomy): domain Eukaryota; kingdom Viridiplantae; phylum Streptophyta; class Magnoliopsida; order Santalales; family Ximeniaceae; genus Malania; species Malania oleifera. Next base: position 81,615,032 of record NC_080418.1, on the reverse strand, counting down.
AGTGGCGAATTCTCAAACCTAGGATAATATAGAAGATTGAGAAATGGGTTACTTAAAATTTAACGGAGTTGCTACTAACCTATTTATTCCATATGCAATTAGAATACCTATTTAATATACCACTAACTAATTCGTCACTAAACTACATTGATGAGTCCCTAAAATGCATAATTTTAGACCCATTGTTATCATTGTTCGGAGCTATGTAAGGTTTGTTGGTCTTTTTAGGAAATACAGGTTAAAACAAGGAATTAGGCATGTGAGACGCTAAAGGAGTATCTGGAGTACATAAAGCTTAAAGTTAGAAGCTTAGCCAAGCTCCCAAAGCCTCAGATCATCAAAGAAAAGAAAGTCTTTGTCCAACCAAGTGGCGTGACCAGCAACACAAAGGAGCGACCCAGTCTTCCACTGCAAATTTTGAAGTTCAGTTTGGAATCGAAATGCTGCAAGGGTTGACCAAGTGATCGACTATGTAACCTTTAACGGTGACCAGGCCAGATACTGAGGTCTCTTGAGCCAAGAAATATCGAGAGTGTCGACTAAGTGGTCGACCAAGAGACCTTGAGGGGCGACTATGTCGAGTTCCTGAGATTTCTTGAAGTTCGAGATCCTGCAAGTCTCGACCATCAGCTCAACCAACAAATCTCTGAAGTGCGACTTAGTCGAGGACACTGAAGATTCGAATTCCTAATTTCCCGCGAGACTCAACTAGGGCGCGCACAAGGGAAGCATAGGAGCGATTTGGTTGATAGCGACAATCTTCTGCGCGAGATTTGCTGCAAACTTTTCTAAACTGAAAATCAAGCCTTGTAAACCTTAGAGCCTATAAATAATCGCTTAAAAGATGAGCTCTGGGTTCCTCTTTGGCTCTCTTAGGTTAGTGACAGACTTAAGATGTCATTGAGAGCCATTGTAGATTAGTTAGATTAGATTTCAATTCCTATTTTGGTTTGTGTGTGAAGTGCCCGATGGCCTATGACAACCGACGGCGTTCATGTGCTCTCTGTGTATATTACACAATCACTCTCTAGTACCTTCTAGCATTATTGACAGACGTTCTGAATACTAAAGGGATGATCTTTTTACATGTTTTCTCTTTACCACTTTCATTTAAATGCTTTTCTTTACTACTTGATTGTGATGAATGTATGTGTTAGCTTTAGAGGCTATGTGAGTTTAATTGCATTGTTTTGATGATAACAATCCATTAGTGGTTCTAGGTAAACTTATCTTTGCATATCCAGCCATGATTAGTATAAATATAAATGCAAAGATTAAGTAAATTAGTAATAGGTTAGACATCATCAAAAAGGAGGAGAATGTTAGCCTTAGTGGCTGCACCATCATTGTTTAATGTGTTTTGATAATATTAACATATATGCTGTTCCTAGTGTTTTCCTATCTTTGCATATCATGTTTACAATAGGTACTCATACATGAATTATTGGATCGAAGGCAAAGATCGGACCGAGTAGACATTAAGAAGGAAAAATCAAATGGACACGTACTCAGAATGACCCAAGCACAACCAAAGAAAGCTTAATTGTAGAATTATTTGTAATAAGGGTTGTGTGAGTTAGTATGTTTTGTAACTCTTGTGAGTGTGTTTCTTGCATGATTTCTGAGTAAGAGTTAAGCAAAGCACATGCATACTAGGACACATGAGTTTATAGGATTGCACTAAAGACATAAACACAAACTCACCTTTCATGGCTTTCTAAGTTAAAACAAGAGTTTGTCAAATGAATCCTAAAACTCAAATATGTTTTCAAAAGGACAAGTTTTTAACATCTTAATTTTAAGAACATTTTTATACTTAGTCCCGATTGTGTTAAAATAAATTTAATGTCCTAAAGGTTCAAAGAAAGTCAAGTATATTTACAAGAGGACATAGATATCAAAATGGGTTTTCAAACGTGTTTTATTAATTAAAATATCTTATATTTAAAAGGAAACTCATGTGGACAAGTTTTAATCTTCATTAGACTTAATATATTTCATATACTTTTTTCCAAGAATGTTTTGAGTCATTAAAACACTTTTTGATAAGGAAAAACAAAGTAATCGTCACTGTCGTAGTGCAGTCTTGAGTCCTGAACACCTTACGGTATTTTGGGCATAACTTTTTTTAGAAAAATCCAAATGGAACGATCTATGTGTCCCTGGAAAGCTAAGACAAAATGCCACAACTTTCCTTTTGGTGACATTTTCTGATTCAGGGACCTCGTTGACGAAATTCAGATTTTGTCGACGAATTCAACGGGCAGAAGCGCTCCAACGGGCAGAAAACGGCTAGTTTTCCAAATAAAATATTTTTTCTTCCCCCCAACGGCTAGTTAATGGCTCCTAAGGTTCTTGGGCTATAAATATAAGCTATTAGACTTGTATTAACATGGTTTTGAAGGTATTTGATCATTGTTAGCAAAAAACATCATTTTATACAAAACCTAGCACATTGCATATTAGTTCTTCATTACATGTGTTCATTCTCTCTTACTTACTTATTGTGTTTGATTTAATTCTTGAGAGAATAGTGTGAGGTTTGAGTTGTAAATCATATTTTCTCATTGTAAGGAGCATTCTTTGTAATCTTCCATCTTCTTGTGAAAGGTTCTTTGTGAACCAAGTTGTAAGGTTCTTTGTGAACCGAATCGGTAAAGGCTCTTTGTGAGCGGTAGGGATTTGTTCCCAAGTTTGTAAGGCTTGCTCCGCTGTGGAAGGAGCGATTATAGTGGATTGTGGAATCCTTGGCTTGGTGCTAAGGAGTGGACGTAGGCTTGGTGCCGAACCACGTAAAAATACCGGTGTTATTTTTTCTCTCCCTTACACTCTTTATTTTATATCTTGTGCATGATTTATATTTATATTGCGATATAATTTCTTGTATCTTGCCAAGAGTTTTTATTTTGTAGAAAAATACGTATTCCGCGAAAAGAGTCTATTCACCCCCCTCTAGACTATATACTCCCGGGCTGGGACTTCCAAATAGTATGGTTCACAGGATAAACACTTCTACAACTTCAATTAGGTACACATATTGGGCTACAGTCTCCCACAGAGGTTCTCATGATCGTTATGATAGAGTATACTCTGGTTTCCAACCGTGCTCCGGATGGTTGGTGCACCCCTACTACTCTATGACATCAAACGACTCCTTGGATTGTTTAGCTGGGTTCCGGTTAGTTTTAGGTAATAAACTCACCAACTTAGATTACGCAAACAACATCCCAGGTGTTATTCATGATTAAGCATTACTTTGTAGGAGTAGAGTTAAGTTAGATTTACATGCTTTCATTTATATGCTTTCCAGTAGTTGATAGAAAATACCTTGAAAAAAATATCATATTTTACTTTGCTTTTACACAAGGCTACAATAAATTAATTTGGAAGTAGTTTGATAACTGCGCTTTAACTCCCTGAGGATCGACACCCGACTTCACCACTTTCTACTAAACTTGGGATTAAGTTAGGTTTTTTAAATATTATTTTTGGTAGTTAATGACCCAAGCCTTGGCGAGCTTACCATACATCTAGGTCCAAGAAAACTAGTAGTCCATGGTCTATGTCACTAGGTTGGATTCAGGAGTATGGTTATGCAAATGGAAGGTATTAGCACCCCTTTATGCCCATCTAGTGGACAGTACCTGATTAGCCTAGGATTACCATAAAAGTTTACTGATCAAGACTTAAATTCTTCTGTTTATTCATTTACTTGACCTTTAAATATTGGATAGTCTAGCAAAATATAGAGACTATCCTTACCTCAGGGTCCCCAAAAGTGTGCTAAGATCATAACTCTTAATGATCATTTCAAGGATTATTTACTTAGTATATTCCTTATTTTTTAAAGAGCTCATTACCTAACCTTTATTTCTAAGAGGACTTACATAAGACAAAGACCTCCTACCTCTAATCTTCAAAGGTATGCGAAGACATAGTCTTCAAGACTAGAGGAAAATTGTTTATGGTTTTTATACAATAGCATATAAACATAAACAAGGAAAAGATATACAAAGAAGAATATATATATATACATCACTCAATTAAAATTCATGCAAAAAATTACATGCAAGGTGTGCACCCAAAACTCAATTTCTAATAGAATCACCAATGGAAAGATTCAAAGTGATTTTGTTAGAATCTTTGCCCATTAGGAGATAATTGAAGATAAAAAATCCCAATATACTAAACATTCCCCATAGGAGTTATGCGCCCGCGCACGCACACACACACACACACAGAGGCATGTAAGCACACACACTTACAAAAAAAAGAAAGGAAAATGCATAATCATGCGGCAAGAAAAACACATAATAAGAAAGTCATACAAGGAAAATTATAGGAAAATAAACAAAGTTAAGCAAAAAGGGTCCTTGAATGTTTCTCTATTTTTCAAGATTTTCTGTAATTTTTAAAGATTTTTACGGAATTTTATTACTTTTTATTTTTTATTTTAAAATTTACTTTTTGGGCTCCCCTAGGTAAAAAAAACCTCAAAGAATTTTTCTTGATTTTTTCTTATTTGTTGTGATTTTTTTTTGTTGAAATTTTCCTTTTTTTTTTTGAATTTTAAATGAACTAAAAATAAATTTTAAAATTATATTTTTAATTAAAAATGGGGGAGAGGTTTAGGGAAATGAACCGGGTCAATCGATTCAACTGGTTTGACAAAGTCAATGGGAATAATCCAAGTTGACTTGGGTCAAACTGGGTTAACCCGATTCAAAGGGAGGAGAGGAGTAACGACTAGGGTTAGCCACGTGTCAACCATAGGGTGACACGTGGCCATGCTTGATTGGACGGAGTTTGTTTTTATTATTATTATTATTTTTAAAAAACAGGCAAGTGATACGTGGTAGGGTGACATCATCATGAAGTCATTTGTTGCGTGGCGCTATGCTATTGGTTCAAAGTTTAAAATGGGGATTGTTGACGCAGTAGCGATCCATTCGTCTGAAGAAATCACAAAATGGACAACCTGGATCGCGCCATGTCACTAGGCAATATCACCTAGAACGCGCGAACTAGAATGCGCCACGTGTCACCACCCGATGGGTGATTTTTGGCTCACTATGGAAAAAATAATTTTAAAAAAACTTAAATATGTAAATTTTTTCTTTTCTTTTCTTTTCCTTTTTTTCTTCCTTATTCTCTCTCTCTTTCTCTCTCTCTCTCTCTCTCTTGAATTCTTTTTTTTCTCTTAGACCTCTCTTCACCTCTCTGAACTCAGAAACAACCATGGACAACCTTTGCCATGACCGCCACCACTAGTAGCATTCCAGGTAATCCCCCCTTTACTCTCTCGTTCTTTTTTTTGTTTCTCAATCCCTCATCTCAACATTTGATCTCTCAATCTCACTATTTCAACTCTCTGTCTCTCTCCTTTCTCAATCTGTTTTTTATTTATTAATCTCTCTAGATCTTGTTCATAAATCTCTCTTTAGATCTCTTTTTCAATCTCACTTTTCTCTTTCTTCTTTCATTTCATTCTTTTTGACCTCTCCTTTGGATCTCTTTTGCAGGTAGAGTGGACACAAGCTAAGGCAGAGAATTTCAAGATCTTTTCCTCGTCTCTCGAATCCAAGGATCAATTCAAAGGTACAACCTCTCTCTCTCTCTCTCTCTCTCTTCACTTTCTTTTCTTAGTGTTTCTCACATTTTCTTGCGGGTCAAATAGGGGCTGTTAGCCTTGGTGGCTACACCATCATAGTTTATTTTGTTTTGATGATATTAACCTACTTGTTGTTCTTAGTATTTTCCATCTTTGCAGATTATGCTTAGTACAGGTCCAAGTGACACATTCACAAAGTACTTTATTGAAGGTAAAGATTGGACCAAGTTGACAATTGAATTAGGAAAGATCAAAAGGTCACGTACTCGGAAGAACCCAAGCACAACCAAAGGAAGCTTAATTGTAGCATTATTTGTAATAAGGGTTGTGTGTTTGGTAGGAACTTTTTGTAACTCTTGCGGGTGTGTTTCTTGCATGATTTCTGAGCAATAGTTGAGCATTACATATGCATACTAGGACACTTGAATTTATAGGATTGCATTAAAGTCACAAACTCACATTCATGATTTTCAAAGTTAATTATTCAAAGAGTTTGTCAAAAAAATTCCTAAACTCATAATATGTTTTCAAGGGGACAAGTTTTTAACATCCTAGTTTTAAGAACATTTTTATACTTGGTATCGGTTTTGTCAAAACATGGTTAATTTCCTAAAGCTTTAAGAAAGTTAAGTATATTTTTGTAAAATGACATTCTAAGTATATAAGATATCAAATGATCTTTTAATTGTGTTTTCATAAATCAAGATATCTTATATTTGAGGAAAAGCTCACTTGGACAAGTTTTAATCTTCATTAGACTTTATATATTTCATAGAATTTTTTCTGAGAATGTTTCAAATCATTAAAAGGCTTGTTGTCAAAGAAAAAACAGAGCAATCGTCGACTAATGTAGTACAACCTTGAGTCTTGGACACCTTTCTCGTATTTCGGACATAACTTTTTCTAAAAGAGTCTAAAAAGGACGATCTTGGTGTCTATGGAAAGTAAAGAAAAAATTCCACAACTTTTATGTTGTTGACTTTTTCTAATTTAGGGTTACAATTGACCGATACAGGGGAATGATAACAAGCAATTCCAGTAGCCATTTTTCCTCACAGACTAGGTGAATGGTCGACTAGTGCACGGCAATGGTCGACCATTGGGGGAATGGTCGACGATAGAAAGTGAATGGTTGACTAATGGCCTCGTGCCCAGCGCTGTAAAGGCTAGAAAACGGCTAGTTTTGTTTAGGAGTTGCTCCCAACAACTAGTTAACGACTATAAGGGCTTTTTGGCTATAAATACAACTCCATAGACTTGTTTAGCATGGTTTTTGTGATTTATACAAGAATTTAGTTAAAAATATCTTTGATTACAAAACCTAGGCACTTTGCATTTAGTTCATTCATTCAAAAGTGCTTAAACTCTATTGTTCTCCAATCTTGTTTGGTACAATCCTTGAGAGAGTGTGTAACGTTTGGTTTGTTATTTATATCAGCTCATTTGTGGAGCATCCTTTGTATTTCCATCATCTTGTAAGGTTCCTTGTGAACCATTTGTTGGTAGGTTCTTTGTGAACCATTTTGGTGAGGCTTCTTTGTGAGCCGAAAGCTCTTTATGAGCGTGTAGGGATTTGTTCCTGCGTGTAGGGTTGTGTACCCAAGTTGTAAGGCTTGCTCCGCCGGGGAAGGAGCATTGATAGTGGATTGTGGAATCCTTGGCTTGGTGCTAAGGCGTGGACGTAGGCTAGGTGCCGAACCACGTGAAAACCCGATGTTCAGCTTTTCTCTCCCTACTCTTTATTTTAAGTCTTGTGCATGATTAACTTTTGCTTATATTGTGATACAATTACTTGAAATCTTGCCAAGAGTTTTATTTTGTAGAGAATTTTTAAATACGCAAAAAGAGCCACTCACCATCATCTGACTCTATATTGCATATCCACTACAGGGCACACGTATATACTCCTAGGTTACGACATTTAACAAGTGGTATCAGAGCCAGATGCTTGAATTTGTCGGAGTAAAATCTAGAGCGTAAAAGATCATGGAGTATTCAATGAGCACCTCTTCACATGGACGATCTTTAGATCAACCACCTATGTTCAACGGCTCTAACTCTCTATTATGGAAAAACAAAATGGCCATCTTCATTCAATCCTACAACTTGGAATTATGGAAGATCATCTCCAAAGGAGACTACATCTTCAAAAATGAAGAAGGGGAACCGAAAGAAATAAAGGAACTATCAATAAGTGAAATAAGGTTAGTAGAGCTCAATTTTAAAGCAAAACATTTTCTTTATTGTGCCTTGAATGATGTTCAATACAATCTTGTTTGTGGATGTGAATCGCAAAAGAAATGTGGGACTTGCTTCAAATCACTTATGATGAGCCTAGGAATGAAATAGTAGAGTTACCTAGCACTACTCACCATGATACTATAGGAGAAGCACATTATTGCTTCATAGCCAATGAACAAGAAGAATCTTGTTCGGAAGATGATGAATATCTTCCTTCATATGATGAAGTTCAAAATTGTGCTAAAATATATAAAAAATTACTTTTGATGAAGAAGAAGAACAAAAATGTTGAGAAAGAGCTTGCTATGGTAAAACTAAAGGAATCCTCATTAAAAGAAGAAAATGATTGTTTTAAAAAAAAAATGAGGAGCTTATTTTAAATTCTCAAAAAGAGCAAGTAAAAATAGAAAACTTGGAGGAAAAATTGTCAAAATGCAAAGGGAAAGAACCTTGTCTTTGTTCCTCCTTGAAATATGAAGATATTTCCCTTAAAAAGGAAATGAGGAGCTTAATGAAAAAACTCAAAAATACCATTATTTTTTTCAAGAACAAGTAGGAAATTTGAAAATTCAAATTGCAAATGTTTTGAAAGACAAAACTCTCTTGAAAAGTGAAGTTCATGGTAAAGCCACAAGAGGAAAAGGAAACTCCAAGAAATTCTTTGGAGTTTAGAGAAATAATGTTTCCAAAAAGAATTTAAAATCCTCTTGTAACTCTCATGGTTATGCCTCTACAAGTAAAAAGAGTACAAACAATACAAAACCCTTACACACAAACAAAGTTTGTTTATATTGTGAAAGGAAGGGTCATATTCGGTACTCTTGCCCTTATAGAGGAGCTAGAGGCAAAGCAAGGAAGCTTCAATGGGTAGTAAAGAAAAACCCCTTGTCACCCAAGGAGGTATGGGTACCAAAAGGAATCACATGAATTCCTTGAATTGCTTCCTTAGAACCTAGGATTAGGAATTAGGTTTAGGTAGATTTAAGCCACACCTAGGAGAAATGAAATAAGTGTTGAACAAATGAATTTATATTGTGCTAAAATAGAAACACTTATTTGTTTTGTGGTTAAAGCTCAAAGTGAAAAATCCCAAATTTTGAATTGTTTAAATTACTTTGTTGGGAACTTTTGAAAATCATGCCAATATTGATGAGTTCTAACTATAAAATCAATGTGATGCTTTAATTGTATATGTCATTATAAATTGGTTTCTTTTTGAAAATGTTGGCTATTGTTTATGGGATAAATAGGATGTGCTCCAAGCTTATTAAATGGAAATACGTCGTTTTTCTCATATAAGTTACTAAGGTTTTGAATTTAAGTTCAAAGGCATGCTATGATAGATAAATCCATCTCTTATACAAAAGAGATGTATTTCTTAGTTACATAATTCGTTTTGATGATATATGCTCTTGTTTGAATACATAGTAGGATATCTAAACATAGAATTCATGAATTGAATTTTAGTAAAAATAATCATAACAACAAGTGGAATTCTAAAATGAAACATTTATTTGTGATATCATATGTTTGAGGAATTCCCATTAGTGGCAAATTAGGAGAACATGTCTCCTATTTTCTAAGAGCATTGTCAAATAAAGCCAAGATAATTGAAAAGGTATATCTTCCTCCTTCTACTTTATCTCATGCCATGATTCATGATTTACATCTTGTGTTAAATTCATTATTGAATCATGGGTTATATTTGCATGCTATCTTATGAGATATCTTAAAAGAAATTTTTTTTACTCATAAGATTCTTGTTAGGTTATAAGGGGTAATAATGTTTTAAATGATTAAATAGTGTTTTGTGTTTAAAATTTTAAATTTTAGTATACATTATTATTATACTAAGAACCTTAAGAAAATCAAGCCAGGTATGAGAACTTTAGTGAAACATCCAATCTATTTCGCTTGACATATATATATATATATATATATATATATATATATATATATATATATATATATATCATTATGATTGGTTATTATATGACAGTATTGGCTATTGCATAATTAAGTAAACCTTCTAAATGGATAAAGGATCTTAACTAGTTAAATAATTTTTTAAATGCTATATACATAAGCTTTTGTATGAATATCTTAAAATATAGCATATTTTGTCCATCATACAAAATTGAGCTTTAGGGAATAAATTATAGACTTTGCACATACAACCCTAAACTCATCTTGAAGCTTAAATGATTAATATATTCAGAAGATCATAAAATTTTTGTGCTTGGGTTGTATAATTGAAGGGAAGCAGTAAATCTAAAGTTCATCCAATAAATATTTCATTGTATTGTGCTTATTTTAGAAATATCTCATTTTGGATGCTTTGTGTGAACTGAAAGATTACTATCCATTACTTTCTAAATGTTATATTATTTGATGAATAGTTATATTGATTGGATATACTGAACTGCATGCCTGATTTGAACATCATCTGTTTGGCCGATGCAGATTTGTGTATTGCATGCTAGTAGTTGACTAGGGTCTTGCATGTTGAATTCATTGATCTATTTTTTACATACATGCTAGCTAGTTGACTGAAATTATGACTTCATAAGACTTATTTTTAAATTCTAAATACTTTTGAAAGTTTTATGTAGTATTAGTATAGTGACCAAGTTGAACTTAGTGTTTTTATCCTAAGTGGTCACTTAGACCGGTTCATGCACATTGTCATTAATGAATATATATATAAATGATGCATGATAAAAAGATCATTTGCATGACGATTCAATAGTAATTATAAGCCTTTGCACGTTGAATGATCATGGCTTGAACTCCATTGCATGCGGGTTGAACTTTATGAATATTTTTATAATGCATGCTAAATAATTGAACATGTAGTGGTGCATGTTGAATCCTAAACATTGTATGCTATATTGAAAAACATGCAAAATTTTCAATAATCCTTTGAATTTTCCTAGAATGCTCTAAATTATACACATGCTCTTTACCAAGTTGTTTGGATACATTTATCATGCTTAAATTACAAGCATGAATATTTTGTGATCATTTTAAAAATTTGCATTGAATGATTGATCTACATCATATGACATTTTCTTAAAAATCAGCATTCATGTATTTGCAAGAAAGCCCTTCTAGGCTTTCCAATGTTATGGTTTAGAAAATATTTTGGTATATGTGCCTAGCACACACTCACCTCACTACCATGGAATCTTAGATTAAGGGGGAGAAATCATTTTTAGGTAAAATGAATTGTACCTCTCTTTTTTATGATGATCAGAAGGGGGAGAAGATATTTGGTGTCCTCTTTGTTAAAAGAATGATGTGTGGTGTGAGGGGGAGAAGTGAAATGCATTTGGGATAGAATGCATATGGTTGCATGAAAAGTTCAACTTGCTTATTACTTGCCTTATCTTACATAAACTTTCTATCTTATGAATTTCATGTTAAAGCTCCATGAATATGAAATGCTTTTATTGTGCCTTATATGCATATAGTAAGGGGGAGCAAATGTTAATCATGTAACAATATGCATATTTTTAGGGGGAGTTTTAAATTATACCCTATAGGAGAACACCAATGTCTTGCCATCATAAAAAAAAAAAAAGGAGAATGTTAGCCTTAGAGGCTACGTAAGCTTAATTATCTTGTTTTGATGATAACAACCCATTATTGGTTTTAGGTTAGCTTATCTTTACATAATAAATAAATATAAATACGAATGCAAAGTTTAAGGAAATTTGTAATAGGTTAGACATCATCAAAATGGGGGAGAATGTAAGCCTTGTTAGCTACACCATTATGGTTTATTGTGTTTTGATGATATTAGCCTACTTGTTGTTCCTAGTGTTTTCCATCTTTGCAGATTATGCTTAGTACAGGTACAAGTGACACATTCACAAAGTATTGGATTGAAGGCAAAGATTGGACCGAGTTGACAATCGAAGTAGGAAAGATAAAAAGGTCACGTACTCGGAAGAACCCAAGCACAACCAAAGGAAGCTTAATTGTAGCATTATTTGTAATAGAGGTTGTGTGTCTGGTAGGAACTTTTTGTAACTCTTGCGGGTGTGTTTCTTGCATGATTTCTGAGCAATAGTTGAGCATTGCATATGCATACTAGGACACTTGAATTTATAGGATTGCATTAAAGTCACAAACTCACATTCATGATTTTCAAAGTTAAATTCAAAGAGTTTGTCAAAAATAATCCTAAACTCATAATATGTTTTCAAGGGGACAAGTTTTTAACATCCTAGTTTTAAGAACATTTTTATACTTGGTCTCAATTTTGTCAAAACATGGTTAATGTCTTAAAGCTTTAAGAAAGTTAAGTATATTTTTGTAAAATGACATTCTAAGTATATAAAATATCAAATGATCTTTTAATTGTATTTTCATAAATCAAGATATCTTATATTTGAGAAAAATCTCACTTGGACAAGTTTTAATCTTCATTAGACTTTACATATTTCATATAATTTTGTCCAAGAATGTTTTAAATCATTAAAAGGCTTTTTGTCAAAGAAAAAATAGAGCAATTGTCGTCTAACGTAGTGCAGCCTTGAGTCCTCAATACCTTTCCGTATTTTAGAAATAACTTTTTCTAAAAGAGTCTAAAAAGGACGATATTGGTGTCTACGGAAAGCTAAGAAAAATTTCCACAATTTTTATGTTGGTGACATTTTTTGATTCAAGGTCACAATTGACCAAAATAGGAGAATGATCGACCACTATAGGGGAATGGTCGACTAGCAATTCTAGTAGCCATTTTTCCTCACTGACCAGGTGAATGATCATCCAACGCAGGGAAATGGTTAACCATTGGGGGAATGGAAGACCAGTGGCCTCGTGCTCAGCACTGTAATGGCTATAAAATGGCTAGTTTTGTTTGGGAGTTGCTCCCAACGGCTAGTTAACGACTATAAGGGCTTTTTGGCTATAAATACAAGTCCATAGACTTGTTTAGCATGATCTTTTGTGATTTATACAAGAATTTAGTGAAAAATAGTTTTGATTACAAAACCTAGGCACTTTGCATTTAGTTTATTCATTCAAAAGTGCTTAAACTCTCTTGTTCTCCAATCTTGTTTGATACAATCATTGAGAGAGGTTGTAAGGTTTGGTTTGTAATTTATAGCAGCTCATTTTTGGAGCATCCTTTGTATTTCCATAATCTTGTAAGGTTCCTTGTGTAACATTTGTTGGAAGGTTCTTTGTGAACCATTTTTGGTGAGGTTTCTTTGTGAGCTAAAAGCTCGTTGTGAGCGTGTAGGGATTTGTTCTCGCGTGTAGGGTTGTGTACCCAAGTTGTAAGGCTTGCTCCTCCGGGGAAGGAGTGTTGATAGTGGATTGTGGAATCCTTGACTTGGTGCTAAGGCGTGGACGTAGGCTGTGTGCCGAACCACGTTAAAACCTGGTCTTTAGCTTTTCTCTCCCTAGTCTTTATTTTAAGTCTTGTGCATGATTTACTTTTGCTTATATTGTGATATAATTACTTGAAATCTTGCTAAGAGTTTTCTTTTGTAGAGAATGTTTAAATACACAAAAAGATTCATTCACTCCCCCTCTAACTCTATACTATATATCCGCTATGCAGCACACGTATATACTCCCAGTCTATGACGTTTAACAAGGTCAATTGGTTGGTTTGATTTGGGTTTAGGGTTTGGGTAAGATTTGGTTTCAGTTAACCTTGATTTAGGCTTGGTTAGTGGTTAAGTTAAGAATTAGGTTGGGTTTGGGTTGAACCAAGTTGGGTTAAGTTAGGCTCAAGGGATTGGGTTTAATTTGTACGTTCATTTGGGGTTTGGTTAAATTGGTTCCGATACTGGGTTTAGGTTCTAGGTGGGATTGGGTTTGGAGTTTGGTTTTGGGCTGAGGATTGAGTTTAGGTTTTAGGTGGGCTTCGATTAGGCAGATTGGGTTTCAATTAGGGTTTGGTCGGGGCTTTAAGGTTAGACGTCTGGGTAGTTTATGTTAAGTTGGGCAAGTATTTGGGTTTTGGGCTCGAATTTAGGTTAGGTTTGTGGTTTTTGTGCTTGGCTAATTTAGGTGGATTGGACCTTGGGTAAAGGTAGGTGATAGGATAGCCTAGGCTTAGGCTTAGGTGTGGGGTTAGCAGCTTAAGTTGAGTTAGGCTCAAGGGCTTTATGTTTAAGTTAGGGCCATGAGGTTTTGGGTTCGTGTTTTGGTTGGCCTAGGTTGGGTTCAAGTTGGACCTAAGTTGGGTATTGAGTTTTTGGGCTTAATTTGATTAGGATTTAGGCTTGGGCTTGGGTAGGTTAGGGTTGGGTTGACTTGAGTCAAGCTGACCCAGGTTAGGGCAGGTGTCACGCCCCGAACCCACCAAGTGGGGCCTGGGGTGTGATGTGATCCAATCACCTGTGTCTGATACCATAACCTCAATCACGCAGCGGAAAAATAAATAAACATCCTCAATAATATACAAGAATTCTTCATAAATATCCCAAAAAGGAACCTCCCAACATCCAGTATCCATATATACATCTTAGAAAAAAAAAAAAAAACATAAACTCAAAAATACATCCAACATTCGTACCCTCTCACAAAAATGCTAGCTAACAAACCCAGCCCCGAGCCCTCTAAGTTCGATCACACGGAGGTCTTGAAAAAGATGAATTGTATAACGGGTGAGACATATCTCAGTAAGACGGAATATATTAATACCAGTGTGTGGTTATCATGAGTTTAGTGTGTACAAAATATCATTAGTTGTTATCTAACCACAATTATAAAATTATTCTTAGCCCATACTCTCTCTCTCACAGACACACACACACACACACATACACACACACACACACACACACACACACAATTATTTATAAGTACACGCCCATACATGTACCTTCCCTTTGCTCTAATACCATTACAACTACCATGGCACTCACCTTACTCAATAAGCCCTCGAGGTTATGTTTATAAGCGAAGTCTCTGAGAATAGGGAATATTACATGCCTATACATGTAACTTCCCTCTACTCTAGTACCAGATTGTAATTACTAGGGCACTCGCCTTTCTCATTAAGCCCCTGGGCGGAGAGTTTACTTCACCCAAAATATGTATAATACTATTATATTTAATACATTTAATACTCTGTTACTTTACTTTGTCTGTTGTTATCTCTATAAAACCCCAACTCTTCATAATCTCTGCCTTTCATATATTACCCGGCTCTTCAAATGCTCTGTTTTCATATACTCTATCCCGTTCTCTTATCACATACTTTGTTTTCACATTTCACATCCATTGTCTTCATATATTCTGTATTCATATACATTGTTCTGTATTTACATGCACTGTTCTATTATACTAGGGTTAAATCTACAATTATGAATTTAGAACTCACTGTCAGATGGATTAAAAAATGACATGCTTCCCCCCATGACGGGTTTTTCTGCTCGTAGGCTGGACTTAACCCTGGTCGGCCCACCAGAGTTAAATCAATTCCCAACTCTTCAGTCTGCTAGTTCGATTGGCTTTCCCATACTGGTCTAGACTCCAGGGGGAACACTACCCTTCACAGCTTAATCGACTATCCCATACCAACACTCTCTCTAAGACGTGTGGTTGCACTAAACTCTCCAAAACTCTCGTAACGGTACTGTGCATACTATGGTCCACCGGAGTTCTCAAACCATACATTGCAATTTAACATTAATATTTTGCTCTGAATAAACAGTTCCAAATACAGTATAATCCCAACACATTTCAGTATTTCCACATGTTATATATATTTCGTAACTCAACACAGTATTGCTTTACTGAAAATATAGGTTAAATTATCTCCACAATTTATCA
Organism: Malania oleifera; assembly: GCF_029873635.1. NCBI lineage: Eukaryota > Viridiplantae > Streptophyta > Magnoliopsida > Santalales > Ximeniaceae > Malania > Malania oleifera. The sequence goes on along the minus strand of NC_080418.1, from coordinate 81,599,380 downwards.
TATACTCAAAATAAGCGTTAATAAGCAAAACGGAGATAATTAACCCTACTCACCTTGAACAATTTTTAAAAATGTAAAACAATTCCAACCAATCATTTCAACTAGTCAATTAATCCAGAAAATCCATTACTTAAATTTTGTAGCCTTTCTCTTTATTTTAATCGGTTCATTTTCGAAAATAATAGCTATTAGCACAACCCTAGACTCAAAAACCTCAGTTTAAATGGTTGGCTTTCAAAACTTGCATGATAATCATATACATACACATATAATTTCCATTTTAACTGGTAGAATTTACAAAACAACTGGCTTAATCTATACCCCTTACCTGGTTTCCCAAAGCTACGTATGTAGGGACCCCAAAACTGTGTTTGTGGCGCTCACACGAACTCTGAATTTATAAATCATAATTTAATCAACTCAACCCCTGGTAAAATACTATTTTAACATTTCCTAAGCTTATAAACTCCAAATTGAAAGTTGAGGCATAATCCGAAGGGGGGGGTGTATTGGATTATTAAAATTCCTTTTATGAATTCTCAACCTTTTGTTTATTTATCAAATACACAGCAAGTACTTATTTTCTTATTCAAACCACAAACCAAAACTTAACAAAAGTAATCAACTCAAGTAAACCAAAATTTAAACAATCATTCAACCAATCATCAACTTAAAGTAATCAACCAACAATCAATCAACAACTTTAAATTAAACAAGCAAAGATACCAACTTAAGATATAATATGCAACTTCTTGGGAATTCTTAGCTTCTACAAGATTTCAAGATTTTTGCTTGTTTGCAGCCCTGTGAATTTGTGTAAGCCCTATGGTTAATGGATTTGATTTCTCAATTTGCAGCACAATCAACATTCTTTCCAAAAGCTTAGACTTTAAATAAACTTTCAGTTAATATGTCTTGGGTGTTGAATCAATCATCGTACTTACTTACGGTTTCTGCAATTTATTAATCAACCAACGTACTCCCTTTCAGTATTCACAATCCCAAAAACAAATTAAACTTTAGTTTATTTAATTTCCAAACTATGTAGTATTTATGATCAAGAAATTAAATCATCCACACAGTTTATAGGTATGCTGAAAAATAAAGAGAGTAAGGGAAAGAGAAGGAGACCAAGGTTTTTATGAGGTTCAACTTATCCCTAGCCTACGTCCTCGCCTTAGGCAAACCACCTAAGGATTCCACTATACCTATTCCTTTCTGTGCGGAACAAAACCTTACACACTCCTTCAATACGCTAGAGTAATCGCCTTTCCAAGCGATACCCCGTGCTTGGGCACTCCTTCAATAGGCTAGAGTAATCACCTCTCCAAGTGATAACCCATACGTGGTCAACGTTCCAACAACTTGAAATCGTCCAAGAACTACAAGAAACACAAAATAATTGTTGCATACAAGAACACTCTCACATAGAGCATATTAGTGCAAATTCAACACTATGTATTTCATAATTTAAATATCAAGCTGAAATAAGATGAAGCTCAAGTATAGAATTCACCAATTCCTTCTCTAGATGGATATCAGCAGTAGGAACTAGATTTGAGATGATCAGTACTTCATTTTCTTAGCAAAAGAGCATTGCAATGAGTGAGCAAGAGAGCACTTTTCAAGAGCAAGTTGCTTTCAACAGATTTTTTCAATTCTTTCTTTCTTGGTGTATATTTGATTTGAAAAACCATGTATTTATAGACTTAGAAAAGTGTTTTCATGATGCCAAAGTTTACTTGGAGTATCTTCCAAGTTTTTTGAAGATTTGGGGCACAAGCAACCTTAATTTGAAATTTAAAACATTTAAAATTTCTAACCCTTAATAGTGTTTAGATGACTGAACTTTTGGGTTCAATCTTCTGAAGTTCCTTAATGTTTTGAAAAATTGAATCAGACACAGGGTCAGACGTCTGAAGCGTAGGGTCAGACGTCTAAAGCGTAGGTTCAGACTTCTGAAGTTCCTCTTCAGACAACTGAACTGACCATTCAAACCTCAAAGCCTTCTTGATTATCTCATTCATGCGAGTAGTTTCATCTAAATTGTTTTGATTATATTATTCATTCTTATTGACTCTTCGTGGTCCACTCTTATTGACCCATCGCAGTCCCACCTTATTAACCAATTGCAGTCCCACCTTATTGACCCATCGCAGTCCTACCTTACTGACCCTTCGTGGTCCCACTTTTATTGACCCTTCCCTGTCCCACTCTTATTAACCCTTCGTGGACCCACTCCTATTGACCTTTCGCGGTTCGCTCTTATTGACCCATTACGGTCCCACCTTATTGACCCTTCATGGTCCCACTCTTATTGACCCTTCGTGGTCCCACTCTTATTGACCCTCCCCAGTCCCGCTCTTATTAACCCATTGCGGTCCCACCTTATTTGTAACGACCCGAAGAATAATGGTATTTAAATAATCAAAAGAAAAGGAAATGGAAAGAGGAACAGAAGGAGCATTCATCGACGAAGTTGCATTTTAGATGGGATAATTTCAAAAAAAATTTCAGCTCCTCATCGATGAACACAGGGGACTTGTCGATGAGGGTATAAGAGGAGCTTGTCGACGAGGACAGGATTCGTTGATGAGAAGATGCCAAGAGAGAATTTTGGGAAGCCTAAAATTCGTCGACGAGGGTTGAAGTTCATCGACGAACTTTCTATAGGACTCGTCGACGAGGTGACATGGCTCGTTAACGCATCCCTCAGAATAAATAAGGTTAAACGTGATTTTTCAGTCATTTTCCTGCGCAGAACTTCTCTCTCTCTGTCTTACCCTTCGGTTCCTCCTCCTTCTCTCTTCAATTTTGGGCCGAATTTCCACCGGTTCAAGGATCTGAAGCCACCACAACGCTCTTGGGAAAGTTGTCTGCAAATCTACTGGAGCGGATCATCGGTGGGGCTGAGTTGGAAACCATCCCAAATCCAGGGTAAGGCTTTCTAATCAGTATTTGGTTATTTGACAGTTGTAGAAAGCGTAGTACGCATAGAAATACTGAACTTTAGTTCTGGGGAATGTAGTTTTCAGCTTGTTGAATGAGGAACCCTGCGGGTGCAAGAGTGTTTGATTTAGGGGCTTTTCAAGAATCGGGTAAGGGGATAAACTAAGCTAGTAATTTTATGGAAAGTATATATATAATATTATAGAAATTGATTTCAGGGAAATAAATATATTTATATATGATTTATATTTAGAAAATACTTCTGAAAATGATGGTATGTTAAATATATGAAAAACCTTTTTAGTGTGGCATGACTAGAAATTGTTATGAGATACTGTTTTCTGGGAATGTAATTATGATACGAATTTTTATAATGAAAAATGGTGTACTGGTCGAGATTTTTATATATGTTTGCCAACGTATGGGTTGTGCTATGTGTATGATTTTTTGGCATACATGCCAAGCTATGGAAATGATTTGCCAGCGTATAGGTTATGCTATGTGTATGATTTTTCGGCGTATGTGACGAGCTATGGAAATGATTTTCCAGTGTACGGGCTGTGCTATGGATATAATTTACCGGTGTATGGGCCAAGCTATGGTAAAATGTGAAATACCAGTGCACGGGCCGATGATTTTCATGATATATGTATATATGCAAAATGAGATGATTGATTTGATAATTAATGATATGAAATATCCATGTATCACAGTTTCATTATATGCTATATGATGTCAAAATCTGGTTGACTTGGTCTAGGCTAGCACTTGCACGGTACCGTTGCTATGTGTCCATGGTCACCATGATCATGATATTTGTGTTAACGCCGCTATATGGAGTAGTGTGAGATTGGATGGTCGATGTGGTTTTTAAGAAGTGTGTGAGCACCCCTAGTGTACGGACCAGGTTTGGCAGACCCATCAGACTTACAAACTATACTTTTAACTTGGCAGTGGTCGACCAACCATTGCCAGGTCCCGCCTTCGAGCCACACAACCCAGTCATGTGGGGGTAATACATGACAATAGTCAGCTAACCTACCAAGATTTTTTTCTTATTATGTTATACGAGATGAATTATATTTATGAAAATCATGTATGTTCTGCAAAGATTTGAAAATATATGTTTCCCAGATATGATACAGACAGTTATACTGATATGTTTATGTATGATTTTATATGGAACACAGAAATACTCATGTTGCCACACACTAGTGTTAGTTTATTTCCCTTACTGAAAGGTGTCTCACCCCAAATTTTATAAAAATTTCAAGAGCCCTTGATAGGAGAGCGAGTAAAGCCCCACTGATCTAGTACGATTGGTCTGCCCTTCCAGAAGAGTAAGTGTTTTGATAGGGTTGGATGTACTTTGTGGGATGGCCCTAGTTATATTTTAGGTTTTGTATTGTGTGTATATAAATACAGTGGATGTAGTAACTCTGGAATTATGATGGATGATTTTGTATTTATGATAATATGATTGTGTATTTCCTGTTGCTTAGGCTTTCGCATTGTGTTACTGATATATCCCTAGTACCCACGGGTCCAGGTGAATTATGATCTGCTGAGCTTTATGATATTGGTTGTATTATATAAAATTAAGCAGGTCATCACATTATTGACCCTTCTCGCAGTCCCACCTTATTGACCCTTCGCGGTCCCACCTTATTGACCCATTGAGGTCCCACCTTATTGACCCTTCGTAGTCCCACTCTTACTGACCCATCGCGGTCCCACTTTATTGACCCTTCATGGGCTCACTCTTATTGACCCTTTGCGGTCACACTCTTATTGACCCTTCCCAGTCTCCTCCTATTGACCCATTACGGTCTCACCTTATTGACCCTTCGCGGTCCCACTCTTATTGAACCTTCGCGGTCCCATTCTTATTGACCCTTCGCGGTCTCTTATTGACCCATTGCAGTCCCACCTTATTGACCCTTCGCAGTTCAACTCTTATTGACCTATCGCAGTCCCACTCTTATTGACCCTCCGCTGTCTCACTCTTATTAACCCATTGCAGTCCCACCTTATTGACCCTTCGCGGTCTCACTCTTATTAACCCTTCGCGGTCCCACTTTTATTGACCCTTCGCAGTCCCACTCTTATTGACCCTTCGCGGCCCCACTCTTATTAACCCATCACCGTCCCACCTTATTGACCCTTCGCGGTCCCATTCTTATTGACCCTTCGTGGTCCCACCTTATTGACCCTTCGTGGTCCCACTCTTATTTACCCATCACAGTCCCACTCTTATTGACCCATCACGATCCCACCTTTCGTAGCCCCACTCTTATTGACCCTTTGCGGTGCCACTCTTATTGACCCTTCAAGTCCCACTCTTATTAACCCATTGCAGTCCCACCTTATTGACCCTCTGCGGTCCCCACCTTATTGACCCTTTGTGATTCCGTACTACCCATTACCCATTAACCCCCACTAACTTCTAACCAAAAACTGCTAACTACAAACTTTCTAGAGAGTTGTGCGACACTTTCATTTCTCCATCCTTGATAGGCAAGCATCCCTGATCGACCCAAGGGCACTGAATGGTTGTGCAACCTGGTTAAAATAGGTGTCATTTATCCTCGCAGGCTTGTTGCTATAAATAACGTAGGAAAGTTCCTACAGTTACATTATAGCAACAAAGCCTACAAAGAGGGGCAACTGTCGACACCCCAATTTTAACCAAACTACCTTGAGGAGACCCGGTGTAATAAAAGTTGACTTCTTATCCCAAAAATTAGAGGACCCTGTTCAAAAGCCTGATGTCTTAAATTGAGTCCTAGTATTTTAAATTGGGTCCCGGTATTTTAAATTGAGTCCCGGCGTTTTAAATCGAGTCCCGATGTTTTAAATTGAGTCCCGGTGTTTTTAATTGAGTCTCGGTGTTTTAAGTTAAGTCCCGTTGAGTCCCGTATTTTTTTTTAAAGTAGTCAAGTCCAGGTCCTTCATTGTATGAGGACCAAGTTTTAATTTTCATTTTGGGTGGAATAACATTGGACAAACAAAAAGCAAAAGATAATGTAATATATATATATATATATATATATATATATATATATATATATATATATATATAAGAAGAAGGTAAATGTGTGTGTATGTATATATTTGTGTTAGGTATGTATGTATTTTAGAAACAAATAAAAAAATTGTATACTACAAACAATGGGTCACCCAAACCCAGGGATACATGCAAAAAGAGAAAAAAACCACTCAAGGGTTGTGGGCGCACTATTCACACGCAGTAGGGGTAGACAATATATTTTTGTTAGGATATTTCCCTACTTTCCTACGGACATTTTCGGTCCAAATTGCACCACCCAACTCTTATAAAGGCAACTGTTCACTTGTCATCTGGGGGGGGAAGGAAATCATTTTTTTCATGCACGTAGGGGAGGCTTGGTTGCTATTCATCGGTCACCTTAATAGAACCATCTCTCTTGTTTTCATGGTCAGACAAGAGCATCCCGTGAACGCCTCATCTCTCCGACCCTTTCGTCGGGCATCACCCACGCACTAGTCGCACTATTCATCATCTTCCCCAAGGATATTCACTTGTAGACCCACGCGCCTCTCTTTGTGCTCTAAACCTCCATCCCCATCCTCCATCTCATGATTGTGGCCACTTTCCCTTGCCCTCATCCGCTTCACACCCCTGGAGCCAGCAGCCAAACACCGCGTTACCGCCAAGCCCGACGACGCCATTTCTACCCAGTCGGGTCGAGCACTTCGCCCCTATCCCTTTCGCTGAGGGAGCCATCGTCATCCTTATTACCCAGTTCTACACATCCTTTACATGCAAGGTTCAGTTTCTCTCCCATCTCAAAGTAAAACAAAGCTTTGGATCATCAGTTGGATCTCCACGACCTTTTCTATCTGGATCTCTAGTCGGGTAACTTTTCTTTCATTTCTTTTTTCCTTCTTCTCCTGTTTTGTGATTAGATCTATTTTTGTTGGTGCTTCAGTGTTTTCTTTTCTATCCGGGGCTGTGTTCTTGTTTGATTGTAAGGATTTCGTTTCTGTGTGGTGTTCTATTTCTTTGGTTGAGAATTAGGTTCTTCTCTTTACCTCACTCTCCTTCCTCCTTCATCTCTGTAATCTACATCCTTTTCTCAATATTTTATTAAACTTTCTTGGTACAATCTCTCTTTCCTCTGCATTGTATCTTGGATTAAAAGAAATTTTGGCAGAGGATCTAGGATAGGGGAGAGGGTATTTATTTTGTTGTTCAAAAAAGAAGAGAGAGATGGTACATTTTGGAAGTTCTCTTCAATGGCCTGAGGTGTCTCGAGTAGAGAGGCTACGATTTCGCCAGAATCTGCATCGATTGTTGCTGTTGTCCTTTGCCATTGAAACTCTGCCGCAAAATGTCGCCATGGTCATCGACACCGGCAATGAGCTCTCATTGTTCCTTTGTGTCAAAAATGACACCTCACGGCCTTGGTTCGACCTGACCCGATCCTCTTACTTGCCTGTCGCCTATTCTTCGCCCACCTGCACGACCCAAACCCAGGACTTCCCGTACCTATCTTCTGTAACAGAGACATACACACCCACCATTTTGCACACCCATGCATGCACCACTCACGCACACACTAACACCTCCTGCAACACACACACACACACACACACATACACACGCACACCATTTCACACACACATGCATGCACCACTCATGCACGCACTAACACCTACTGCCATACAAACATACATGGATGCCTTTTCACCCACTCACACACACCCACACACACACAAACTCATGCACTGCACACACAACCACGTTCACCACCCATCTCCCCCATCCTCTTCCAGCCACTACCCTCTTATCCATCACCCAACCCCCTCTCATGGCTCCCTTCACTCTATGCACACACTACACATACGGTTCTTACACATAGTGACCCACACAGCCCCATGCACAACACACACCAACTCACCCACTCATGCATGTACACACCCATCCATGGCACACTCAGCTCACCCATGCACCTCCGCAACCATTCACCATCACCACGACAGCCAAAAAATGGCCCCCATACAACCGTAGCAGAAGCCGCACCAGTCTTCGATCACCCTCTATAAATCCGACCTAGCATCAACACAAAAACCCCTCACAGCTCTCCTCCAACTTCCACTCTTCCTTCATCTCTCTTCTCTACCTGTGTCATTCGCCCTACCTACAAACGGCCGATCCACCACCATCCATCTCACGCATCCACGATACTCGGAATACTACGGATCTTTTTCCACGACTGCTTCATCGGCGATTGGGACGTCTCCGTCCTCAGAGCACTCTCCTAAAACACACACTCCTTCACTCACTAAAGCACACACCACAACACCCTTCATGGCATAACCCTGTACTCACCCTCACATCCCCCACCACTCACGACTACACCATTTAGGTACACAACCACACACACATTTACACACTCTAAAATACACCATTTACCCACTGCTTGCAATGCATGCCAACGTTTGAACATCGTGATAGGGGATCATGGCTGGCCTCTTCACACTCCGATTACAGCTCTGGCAACCCTCATCTGTATGTGCCTCGCAAGCACTCGTAACACACACCGCTACACTCACTAAACCACACACATAGAAAACTCACACTACACACACACTGTTTCACGCACTCAAACAAAAAAATATGCACACAACACTCACCCACGCGCACTGCACACACAACACTCACCCACTGACATACATTGCCTGCAAACACAAAATATACCCACACACGCACGCGCGCGCGCATGCACACACACACACAAAATTTCATGCACTAAAACTCACACCACTCACAACCACATACACATTAACACACTATTGACACAACACGCACCCAAACACCTACTACCACACACACCTGCACACACACCACTAACACACACCTGCACACACACTGATACACACACCATTAACACACTAATTTAAAATCACCCACACACACTAAAGCATACTCATACACACACTCACATACTCATGCACGTACATGCTTGCAATACACACACTCATATACTTATGCACATGCATGCAATACACACACTCATATACTCATGCACATGCATGCAGAGCACACACTCACATACTCATGCACATACATGTAGTACACACACTTATATACTTATGCACATGCATGCAGTGCACACACTCACATACTCATGCACATACATGCATGCAACCTACTTTTTACACAGACACACACATCCATGCCTTCGACATCCGTGCTCAGGTTCATGGACCTACTCTTAGCCCATTGGTCTCAACCAAGACCTTAAATTGGTTTTTCCCCCGAATCGGTCAACGTGTGATCAGTTCATCATTCCCTAAACTGGTTCACACCGATTTTCTTCACTTCACTTGCTTATTATTTAAACATCTAGAAAATTCACAAAAAATCCATAAAAATTCAGAAAATTTCCAAATATATATATATTGACTTACTTTCATGGTTTTGTCTTAATTTTATTTGTGCAATTTCTAATTTTGGGAATAATATTGAAAATCATAAAAACATTTTCAAAAAATTGTTTCATCCTTAACAAGTTCAAAAATCTCCCGGAATATTGCTTTTCACATAGAAAATTCTATAAAGATTTCAAAACCCCAGGAGAGTATTTTGTACTCTATTTTCTTGATTTTTCGATCCCTATGATTTAAAAGGGAGGCATGAGCTCTTCGGAGCATGATATGCCCCAGTTTTGAGGGAATACCTATATAGTATTTGTTTTGTGCATTTTCTTTACACTTTTGATAGGGAGCAATTTTATAAGACTTATTAAATTTATTTTGGGATAATTTTCGATTAATCTGGTACCGTTCGTAAGAACGAGCGTGTAGGGGGTGCTAATACCTTCCTCTCGCGTAACCGTACTCTTAGACCCGACTCTAGTAGCACAGACCGATTCTATCCTTAATTGGGTAGTAATCAAGTGTTTTAACCACACTTAAAAAGGTTAGTGGTGACTCCATACACCACATTTTCCACAAAAATATTCTTTTCAAAATCCACACCATATTTTTCCCAGTTCGCAGCCACACCCGTGCCAATGTTTTGGTGAGTCCGGTATGTCGCGACATCTTGGGGACTCCACTGGGGATGCTGAGACCATTACCCTTGAAAATATCTTCTTTTTTTTTTTTTCAAAATTCACATCACATTTTTCCCAACTCGTAGCCACACCCATGCCAGGTGGTTTTGGCGGGTCCAGGATGTTGCGACAGCTTGGCGACTCCACTAGGGACACTCGAGAGTTAAGCCGATGATCAATTGAGGATTATCCTGAAATCTAAATCTAATAAGCCTTCTTGATTACTCCTTCCCTGTTTTGTACATGTTGTTCATGTGTTTATTTGTTTGCAGGTACTTCATGAATAACCACAGTAAGTATAAGTGAATGAATAAATGTTTGGCATTGCTTGTGATTACTTTATTGACCGAATAAGCATGCAATTAAATGTGAATACATTAATTTAGCATGGGATGATAAGCATGTGACTACTTGCTTCCATGATTTGTTTGAATAAAGCATGTGTTTAATTATGAATAATGGATGGATGAATGTTGGGTAGAGGGTGCAGGCTGAAATGGATGAACTCACACACTTTCACAGCTCTATACCCAGGCTTTCCCTATTAGGATTAGAAAGGAGTGTAATAGTATCAGTACCCATATGGCAGGGCTTATGGGGACCTGCGAACCACTCCGATCAATGCAAGCTTTGTTCAGACCTCTATGAGGGAGGATGGAGTCTCAATATGGGGACCTCTTGTTGGTAGGGATTAGAGCTTAACCACACATGATTGTCTATAATCCATTGCCTAGGGTAGAGTCTCAAAGAACCTTGTGTACATATCTTCCCTTGGGTCGGGACAGAAGCCACATCCTTCTCCACAGGTGGTAATCTATGTCTGTCATACATATGTTTGGAAAATGTTGTGTGTTGTACATTTTGCTTCCACTTAGGCATCCCTATCACTTGACCAATATTACAGAAAAAGCCCATTTCATTTATGGAGTCAAATTTAATCTCCCAAGACACCCCATCAAGGGGATCACATTTAGGAACCGTCACTAATACTTCTATTATTTTAAAAAAAATTATTTCATAGTATTAGTGATGAATTTAAAGATTCGACCACCTCTCTACTTGTGTTCTCTAGGTGCATAGTGGGGTGTCGTGACAATTTGTTAGTGATGGAAAACTAGCAACATGTTCACTTCCCCTCATTACATGTACTTGGAGAGCCATGTGAAGATGCTACCAAAATTTATAATGACTACGACAAAGGAATTTGAGTGATTGATTGCAACGTAAGTGCAACATTCCTAAATGGGATAGGATTTGTACCCTTTAGATAGAAGGTGGTCGATTATAGGATTTACGATGCATGCGTCATAAACATTATAAGAATGTAATTAACACCACTTACTTGAACATGTTATAGGGTAATTAATGAACATGAATAAGAGTTTGATGAACGCTCGAGGTAGGTTTTTACCAGAATATGTGAAAGGGGTAGATGATTTCATAGAGTTCGCACGTCTTCGTGCAGACAAAGCCAGTAGAATAAGGTGTCCTTGCAAGAAATGTCAAAACATAACATTCAAACACATTGATTTTTTGCACACACATTTATTAAACTTTGGAATGGAGAAAAGTTACACAACATGGGTGTTCCACGGTGAAGATTACGCAGTTCAGAGAGATGATGATGACGATGAAGATGAGGGGGCAAACATAGTAGGTGATGATACACGTTCGGAAGGGTTATGTGAAATGTTAGGTGACTTGCAAAGGGGGATTGCAGTGGACACAAATGATGTTGGTGTGTCGCGTACTGGTGATGACTCTACTTTAGCAGGTATCATACCTTGTGATCCTAGTATGTTGAATCGACTCGGTAAACCATTTGCTAATCTCATGAGGGATGCACGGGTGCCCCTATATCCAAACTGTAGGAAGTTCTCAAAAATAGAGTTTCTGATAAAGTTGCTTTATGCAAGGACAATGCATGGGTTATCTTAGAGCGCATTCAACATGCATTTAAGCCTCGTTAAAGTGGCACTACCAGATGGTGAAACACTTCTGAAGTCCTTTTATGAGGCGAAGACATACATGCGTGAAATGGGTCTCAGTTACACTCTAATACATGTGTGTAGGTATGATTGTGCACTCTTTTATAGTGAACATAAAAATACGAACGTGTGCCTAGAATATGGTGAACCAAGGTATACAACTAATCAGAAGAAGGGTAAAAAGGTCCCCAAAAAAGTTTTGTGATATTGTCCAGTAATCCCGTGACTACAATGATTGTACATGTACAGAAAGACTGATGCCGATATGAGATGGCATCAAGAGAAATGTCTTCAAGATGGAAATACCCTTAGCCATCCAGCGGACTCTAAAGCTTGGGCTGATTTTGATAAAATGCATCCGTGGTTTTCTAGTGATCCTCGCAACATCAGACTTGGCCTTACTTCAGATGGATTCAATTCTTTTAGTAACATGAACAACCCGTATAGCATGTGGCCAGTTATGATGAAGTCATACAATATTGGCGATGTATGAAAGAACCTTTCATTTATATGTCTCTGCTTATTCTCAGATCGAGGGCACCTGGTAATGATATTGATGTGTACCTATGTCCGTTAATTGACGAGTTGAAAGAACTATGGAAAAAAGGAGTGGAGACATTCTATGTGGAAATTGGGACAACATTTCGGATGCATGCTGCAGTTTTGTGGACAACTAATGATTTCCTCACTTACGGCAACCTGTGGGGTTGGAGCACAAAAGGTTACTTGGCATGTCAGTCTATAATAAGGATGCGGGGTCCTTATCCTTGTATGGACACAAGTTATGCTTTATGTGTCATCATCGTTTTCTACTACTTGGACATCCTTGGAGGACTCGTGGCATCAAAAGATTTAATGGAAAACCTAAACGAAGGTTGCAGCCAAAGCGACTAAATGAGGATGAGATATTAAACCAACTCAAGTTGATCGGAGATGTGAAATTTGAGAAACCACCAACCAGTAGAAAACAAAAACGTGCTGAGTGGAAGTTGAATTGGACAAAGAGAAGCATCTTCTTCGAGTTGTCATACTGGAAAGATCTTCCACTACACCACAACTTGGATGTCATGCACATCGAAAAGAACATTTGTGGGAATGTCATTTGTACGTTGTTGGATATAAATGGAAGACAAAGGACACCGAAAATTCTCGCGGGGATATGGAAGATATGGGAATACGGTCTGAGTTGCACTTGTTTCGTGATGGGGACAAACTTCTCATGCCATCCGCTTGTTACACATTTTCGAAGGATGAGAAGAATAAATTCTTCAAATGGTTGAAATCAGTGAAGTTTCCTGATGGATATGCATCAAACATAGTTCAATGCATAAACAAAAAGGAAAGGAAGATGCTAGGAATGAAAAGTCACGAGTGTCACGTCCTTCTTCAATAGGTTCTACCCATTTTCCTTTATGGACACTTGACCGAAGATGTTCGCTTAGTGCTGATTGAGATGGGGATATTTTTTCAACAATTGTGCTCCAAAAAATTGAGCGTAAACATACTTGAACGGTTAAAGGATGACATCGTGATCATACTATGAAAGCTGGAGAAAATATTTCCGCTAGCATTCTTCGATGTGATGGTCCACCTAGCCGTCCATTTACTAACGAAGGCGATAATTGGAGGACCGGTCCAATATTGTTGGATGTATCCTATTAAGAGGTAAATTATAAAGTCCTTCTATAATGGTCACGTGATTTCCTCTTTTTTTTTTCTTTTTGTGTCTACAAGTCAATAATGTTATGTAAAATGCACAGGTTCTTAGGGGTAAGTGCGCAATAAGGCATGGCCAGAAGGTTCAATCACTGAGGCATACATTGACAGTGAATGTCTTGCATTTTGCTCAATTTATCTACATGATAATGACATAAGGTTCACTCGCGATGAGCGAAATGTAGACGTTCATGCTATTAATGCCAAAGATGAAGAACCGAGGAGCTCTATATTTTTAGAAAATGTTCAGCCATTCAGTGCATGGGTTTACTATTTCATGGATATGCTTGACCTATAAAAGGCCCATTTTTACGTCCTCAATAATTATGATGAAACTGTTCCATATATCGAGTACGTGGTTCAAAACTCCTTACTTTGCATTGTATTTACATATGCATATTTATATACTTACTTGACATTAACATGTACTATTGTTGCATATAGCGAACATAAAGCTGAACTTCTGGCCCAAAATGAAAGTAATGTCAACGAATTACATAAGAAGGAATTTGTCAATTGGTTTGGGAGCCGTGTAAGTAACAAATACTGCCTAAGTACGAAGCAATGTACATTGTCAATGTTGACGATTTACTCATCTAAACTCTTGTTTATTTAATAAATGAAATTCATCTATTACAATAAAGAGCCAATGACAAGTAAAGATTTGTATGCATTGGCATGTAGCCCCGATCAACAAGTTAACCGCTACAACGGTTGCATTGTCAATGGGTTATGATTTCATACAAAGTCCCTCGAACTGAATAGAAGAACCCAAAATTATGGGGTTGTGGTGTTAGGCACAGAAGGAGATGAAGAAATTGACTACTTTGGTGTCTTGGATGACATTATAAAGCTTAACTGTGGAGTCAACAGACTCGTCCACCTGTTCAAGTGTACCTGGTGGGACATTGAGAATAAAAAGACTAGGATAAACATGAATGCCTACTTTCCCAGTGTCAATTTTAGCAAGACATGGTATCAAAATGACCATTTTGTGCTAGCGACGCAGGCAGAACAAGTGTTTTACCTTAAAGACACAAAATTAAAGGGTGAAGGTCATGTGGCCCAAAAGATTCCTCTCCAAATTTTGTATGCTATTACAGAAGTTGCATATCAGAAGAGTGCCAATGAGACTACATTTCAAGAAGAAGAGTCATCTGTCAGTGCAGCAGCACAATCTGCTTTCAATGTTGTCGAAGAAGGAGCCGATCCTATACCATTAAATGGGGTTGGTGCCATGGTAGAACATGTAGGGACTTTTGACATTACAATTGAAGCTTCTATAGATGTTCACTTTATTGACAATGAGGAAACTGATGGGGAAGATGAAACACTGGTTGAGTACTTTAGTGAAAAGGAAGACACTTTAGAAAGTGAGGATGATACCGATATTGAGGACGTATAGGGGGTTAAGCATGTTATGTTTGTCACTATGTATCTGACATGTGTAAATAACTAAAAATATATTTATTATGCACCCATCTAATAACTTGTCTAATATTTTGCAGACATGGCACCAGGAGGTCGTTGTGGCCGACTTCCTTCTAGGCTCTCGACTACATCGCTTGAGGATGACCCGACATCCTCGAGACCAATGAAACCCATCGATCCTGATGTGGCACCATCATTGTCTGAGCCATCGGCACCTCAAATTGACATGGATACCTCAGCTTGGGATGACACGCCAGGTGAGTTACCCACCATGATGAGCAACATTGGTAAGGTTATGATTAATTTATTTCAATGTAAATTATTGATTTTTATTCACATGTATGATTAAAATATTGTTGTTAATTTAACTCTCCTTTTAGCATCGACATACACGACCAGGTCAGGTCGTGGTGTAGCGAAGAACACGGCGCTTAAGGATCACCTTCAGAGTACAGGGCAGCGCATTAGGATCGACATTCCTCCAGGATTCACCACCCCGCGTGACGATTGGTGTCCAGCGTGGATGCGAGAGCTCGGAATTATATGTCAATAGTATGCTCTAGTCACCGGCTTCAGCTGGTCGAAGGTGACTGAGGCATAGCGCATGGTTCTTTACATGCGCATCTTGGTAAGTAATCCTAAACCTTTAATTTTTTTTTTTTTACTTTATGGATTACAAAACAACTGTCTAACATTCTAACTGACCTATGCAGAAGGAGTTTGACATGGACATTCTCCACGTAGACCATGTGAAAAGGGTGGTGGACGTCCAACTGTGCAATAAATTTAAGACCTATCATGCAAAAATGCGCAAACATTTTCGTGCGATGGGAGATCAAGCAGAAACCCACTTGTACGATAAGATATCGCAAGAGGATTGGGAGGTGATGTGTCGCCATTTCTACGATCCACACTATCAAGTGATGTTTTTGTATTAAAACAACTACTTTAAGCTTTGATCCGGCTAATAAGAAGTCATTACATGTTTTTGTAGGCTATATGCGAAAAAAATGTTGCCAACTGCAGTAAACTTCCTACGATGCATTGCGGTAGGTCGAAGTTATTCGCAAATCATCAAAGGGTAATTGCTATGTATTAGACTATTTGACCATTACCTGAATTAATAGTAATGATGTTTTATATGATAATGTAGCGTGATCCTGAGACAGGTGCAGAGGAGCCGCTGCAAGATCTTTATCAGAGAACATACCAAAAGCACTCGGGGGAGTGGTACAACGGTGCACATGACAAACATGTAAGTCAAAGAAAATATTTAGTTTATAATTTTATTCAAAACATCGAATTTGTAATCTTATTTCTTCCTGTTTATCATTTCCATGACTGAAAATAGGTGATAATGGTTGAGCTGAGGGATGCACCTGTTGCAGAGGGGAGCCAACAAATGACAGATTACGAGATAACGGCTCAGGTGCTTGGGGAATGAGCGGGGGGCTGGATGAAAGGTCTTGGAAGTGGATACATTGCCCCAACAACATTATATTCGATGAGTGCGGTGGCTCGTGCTGAGATAAAATGAGCGCGTCGAGATGCCAAGTCTCAGGCGGATGAGATGGTTCAGCGAATGCATACGATGGAAATGGAGAACCAGAAATTAAGAGACATGCAGTCTAACATCTCGATGGAGAACCAGAGTTTGAAAGACATGATGTTTGATGTCTCGATGGAGAACCATCAATTGAAAGACAAGGTCTCCACAGTTGAAGCCACGCTCGCTACAATTTTGAATAGGCAAGCGCAATTCAAAGAAATGATGCGTCGATCTCGACCAGATGATGCAGGTGGCTCCTCTCATTAGAAGGTATGTGAAACGTAATTTCAATATTATGCTGGTAGTTATGTTGCATGTTTATATGTGCTTCCTGATTGCATGCGCAGTCTAGAATGCCTCCTCCATGGCGGATGTAGTGGATAGTAATTGTATGCTGGTAGTGGATATAGGTTCTCATGTGCCTTGAACTGAATCATAAATTTCTTATTTGAACCTATTAGGTACAAGTTTTATGGGAAAACATCCAATTTATAGATGGTATGCAATGACCTACTATTTAACTTGGGTTTTTTTTTTATATATATATACTATAACATTTAAAATGCTCTGATACCATACTGGATTAAACTCAATCATTAACCTAAGCAACAAGAAGCAGAAATCAAATAAAACAATAACCATATGTAATTATATACAATACCAAAGTGCTAAATTGTTTCCCAAAATATACATATATGACTGTTCCCCAGAAATATCTTCAACTGGATAGGACTATAGAACAATACTCCCAAAAATACTCACTCCAATATTAGGGCAACACTGAGGCCTCTCTATCTGCGAGCCTGATCTACTCACTTACCTGGATCACCTGAAAAATGTTAAAGTAATTGGGATGAGCCAACGCTCAGTAAAAGAAATATGATATTGCTAGTGTGTGGCAAATGAGTTACAATACTATGAAACTTTATTACTATATAGTCATGTCTCATTGAATCTATAAAGTACAATACCAGTAATGTATTCTTCATCTTTTACCTATTGCTTAACATTTATATACGTTAGGTTTCTACTCAAAATACTGCTAATATATATATATATATATATATATATATTCTGTTTCTATAAACCTGTATAAACATAGTAATAACTGTAAACTTCCCTGTGGATAACTGTGTCATGATATAACCCCTCACGACAGGGTTGTGCGGCTCGTAGGCGGGATTTACCCTAACTGGCCAACCAGGAATAAATCACTATACTCCATAGTCTGATCAGCCCTCCTTAACCTATATCTGATGGGGAGCATGTCCACTCATGGGCTCTATGCGATCGACCTTTATACCACGTATTATCTGAATAGGTGGTTGCACTCTATATACTGTATGTAGCTAAGGTACCGTGCTCTGTAACTGTATGGTTCAACAGGGTCTGATACTATATAATACATCTCTATGTAAAACTATTTGGTTTACCATGATTCTGTAATAACTGTATAAACCATGACGCTGTTAAAAACTGTATCTATATCAACTGTGTTTTTGTAATTAACTGTAAATCTGTATGTCATGGTACTGTAAAACTATATAATCATGGTATTTCTATAATTGCTGTAAAATACATTTACTCTCTGTATATTCTGTAAAACATAACTTGGGAAAATACTGTAAAACATATTTCTGTGCTATATCTATATTCTCAAGCCACACAGTAATTTTAAAACATATTAATCATACTTGATAAATTGTATAAGTCTCTGCTGTGAATAATACTCTGGTGGAACATTTATAATTTTATACTAAAAACATACTCAAATAACCTAGCATAGCAAATTTCCCTTACCTGTTTCCTGCTAAAAATCCCCTACTATAACGGGTCCAACACCCGCAAGGTTCTCCACTCAACACCCTAAAAATCATAAATCCCAGAACAAAACATTATTATTTCTTTATCTATTACATTTCTTACAACTACTGGAAACTCAAATTCTGAATAAAAGACCTTACCCTGGATTTGGGACGAATCCCAACTTTGTTCCACCGACGATCCGCTCCGGCGAACTTGCAGAGAACTCCGCCAAGAGTGTCGTGGTGGCCTCAGATCGTCGATCTGGCGACTAACGGGGCCAAAATCGAAGAGAGAAGGGGGAAGGGCCATAGGAGAGAGAGAGAAGAGGGTTTGCGGCCGAAAATCAGTTTAGGGCTATTTATACTGCAGGCTTCATCGGCGGGCCATGTCATCTCGTCAACAAGTCCTTAAGTAATTTCATCGACAAACCTTACTCTTCGTTGATGAAATTCAAAGTAGCCCAAATTCTTCTCTCGGTATTTTCTCGTCGATGAGGTCCTAAAGAACCCTCATCGACGAAACCCTTGTGTTAGTCGACGAGGCCTAGGGAAATTTCTTGGAATTATCACCTCCAAATAGCAATGTTATCGACGAAAGCTTTTGTCTTCTTCTGTTACTGAGTCTATTTTCCTCCCTCTTTATTATTTAAATACCATTATTACTCAGGTCGTTACATTCTCCCCTTCTTATAAAATTTCATCCTCAAAATTTACTATCTGTATTTCCTTCTTTCATCCCATAAAGGCAAAGGGTCTACTTATTTTATTACCTCCCCTTACTTATGGCGAAGGAATACCGTGGTTACATGGGTAGTTATGGGTGATTACAACCATAAAAGAAAATTTCCCCCAAAACCAAAATACTACCTAACCTATGCTTTACATTACAATTACACAGGACTCAACAAAATAAAATTACCATCTTGGCATATACATCAATACTATAATTCATCGAACAAATGGGGATATTTTCTTGTGATTCCATCTTCAAGCTCCCATGGGGCTTCTTCAATCACGTGGTTTCTCCATAGAACTTTTACTAGTGGTATCTTCTTGCTACGCAATTCTTGTTTTTTTCTATCTAAAATCTGTACTAGAGCTTCTTTATATGCTAAAGCCTCACTGACTTCCAGTTCTGCATGGCTGATGATATGGGAAGGATCTAGGACGTATTTCCTTAGTATGGAAATATGAAATACGTCATGAACTCGAAATAAAGATGGCGGTAAGGCTAACCGATAGGCTACTGACCCAATCTTCTCAAGTATCTCAAATGGGTCAATAAACCTAGGGCTCAACTTACCCTTTTTCCCAAATCTCAAAATCCCTTTCAATGGAATTATTCTCACAAACACATGATCACCCACTTCAAATTTTAGTTTTCGGTGGCGAGTATCTGCGTAGCTTGTCTGCCGACTTTGCGCTGCACTAATCCTATCTCGAATAAGTTGGACTTTATCACACGCTTGCTGATTTATCTCTGGACCCAAAACTCACCTTTCAGCTACTTCATCCCCGAAAAGAGGAGATTGGCATCTCCTACCATATAATGTCTCGTAGGGTGCAATGCTGATGCTAGTCTGATAAATGTTATTATAAGCAAATTCAACTAGCGGTAAAAACTGAATCCAGCAACCTCCAAAGTCTAGCACATAGGCATGAAGCATATCTTCTAATACATGGATTTTTCTCTCAGTCTGACCATCGGTCTGAGGGGTGGAAAGCAGTGCTGAATGCTAACTGAGTCCCCAAAGCCTCCTACAGACTCTTCCAAAATCGTGATGTAAAACGAGGGTCACAATCTAAGACTATGGATACCAGCACTCCATGGGGTCAGACAATCTCCTGTATATATCTCTACTAACTTGTTCATAGGATAGCTGACTTTAATGGGCAGAAAGTGTGCTGTCTTCGTCAACCTATCAACCACCACCCAAATGGCATTCTGACCATGCAGCGCTGCGGCAGTGCAGTAAAAAAATCCATGGATACGTGGTCCCACTTCCACTCAGGAATGAATAATGGCTGCAATTGACCATCCGGTCTCTGGTGCTCAGCCTTAACCTGCTGGCACATCAAACACTGCTGCACACATTCTGCTATTTCTCTCTTCATGCCACTCCACCAGAAATATTCTCATATATCCCTATACATTTTCGTACTGCCAGGATGAATAATGTATAGAGATATATGTGCCTTTTATAGAATTGTTCTTCTGATGCTGGCATCCGCAGGCACACACAATCTAGTGCGAAATCTGAGGGGCCCATCATCGGCAATATTGAATTCCTCTCCTTGACCATCCTGTATTTTGGCAAGCACCTCCACTAACTCTGGATCATCTCTCTGATCAGCTTTAACTCTTTCATACAGTACAGGCTATATCACTAAACTGGCAATAAGCACTTGAGGATCATCCTTCACTAATTCCACACCGAGTCTTTCTAAGTCCATCTGAATTGGGTGCTGAATAACTATAGCTATCTGTGCTGTATTTTATAATTTACGGCTCAGTGCATCAGCTACCACATTTGTTTTACATGGGTGATAACTGATGGTGCAGTCGTAATCCTTAATGAGTTCTAACCATCTCCTCTGGCGCATATTCAACTCTTTCTATGTAAAGAAGTACTTTAGGCTTTTGTGATCCTAAAATATTTCACATTTCTCACCATATAAGTAATGTCTCTAGATCTTTAGTGCATGTACAACCGCAACCAATTTCAGATCATGAGCAGGGTAGTTCCTTTCATACTCTTTCAACTGTCTAGATGCATACGCGACCACCCTACCATGCTGCATCAGTACACAACCAAACCCTTTCAAAGACGTGTTACTGTAGATAACATAACCATCACCTCCCGATGGAATCATCAATACTGGCGCAGTGATGAGTCGCTGCTTTAATTCTTGGAAGCTCTGCTCACATTCTTCATCCCACAAAAATCTGGCATTTTTCCTAGTCAATCGTGTGAGTGGTTTTGACAACGCCGAAAACCCCTTAACAAAATGACGGTAATAACCTGCCAATCCTAAGAAACTCCTAACTTCCTGCACATTCCTCGGCCTTGCCCAATTCACCACGGTGTCAATCTTGCTGGGATCCACTGAAATACCGTCCCCTGAGATCACATGGCCTAAAAATGCTACCTTCTCAAGCCAGAACTCACACTTGCTAAACTTGGCATAGAGTCTCTCCTCTCTAAGTGTCTCTAGCACCTACGTCAAATGCACCTCATGATCCTCAAAACTCCTCGAGTACACCAGTATATCATCAATGAAAACTACTAAAAACTGATCTAGATACTGGTGGAAAACTCTGTTCATCAAGTCCATGAACACGGCTGGGCATTCGTCAGACTAAACGGCATAATGAGGAACTCGTAATGCCCATACCTGGTCCTGAAGGCTGTCCTTACGACATCCTCTGCTTTTACTCTCACTTGATGATACCCGGATCTAAGATCGATCTTGGAATATACCCGTGTACCCTAGAGTTGATCAAACAAATTGTCTATACGGGGTAGTGGATATTTATTCTTAATAGTAACCTTGTTGATTTCTCTGTAATCAACACACATCCTCATAGACCCATCTTTCTTCTTTATGAACAACACTAGAGCTCCCCACGGCAATACACTGGGTCATATAAACCCCTTGTTCAACAAGTTTTGCAACTGTTCCTTTAATTCTCCCAATTCAGCTGGAGCTATTCGGTAGGGAACCTTAGAGATCGTCGCGGTCCCTGAAGGTAAATTTATAGGAAAATCCACCTCGCGCACAGGAGGCAACCCAGGTAACTCCTCTGGAAAAACATCTAGAAATTCTCGTACCACTGAGGTGCTATCAATCTTCAATTCATTTTTGGGTACTTCTTTCAAAAACATTATAAACCTCTGACCTCCGTCTAGGAGTAATCTGCTCTCCTGCATGGCTGACACCAGCTGTGTTGGAGCATGTACCCGTGAACCAACGAATCTGAATTCCTACGTATCAGGGGGTTTGAAAATTACCTCTTTTTGATGACAATCAATGCTGGTGTGATTGGCAGCCAACCAGTCCATACCTAGTATTATATCAAACCCACGCATATCAAATACAATCAAGTTATCTGGTAAAAATTTCCCCTGAATTTCTATCGGATAGCCCCTCAGTACCCTCTGACATCTTATCACTGACCTCGATGGTGTAGCTACTGACGGCGCTATATTTAATAACTGGGTTTCACTCTCAAATAATTTAACATAAGATGCAGAGATGAAAGAATGAGTAGCACCTGAGTCAAAAAGAACAATGATTGGATATGATAAAATAGTAAATGTACCTGTCACCACATTCGCAGCAGCCTCAGCATCACCTGGCGTCGGAGCGTATACTCGTGCCGGGGCCACATTCCTCTGCTGGCCACCACGAGGCGCCTGATATCCTGCCCGAGCTACCTGATATCCTCCCCGATAGGGCCTGGGAGCTAGGACCTGGTCTGGCTAACCTAGGCATGCACGTGCCATGTGGCCGGGTCTCCCACAACAATAGCATACATCGCTCCCTACTCGGCACTCCCCCGGATGACGTCTCTCGCACGTCTGACATACCAGAACAATCGATGCACCATGATTCCCTCGAGGTCCCGCCATCTGCCTCTGATCTCCCCTATCGCGACCTCCTCTCCATGGACCCCTACTGGAGCTAGCCTGAAAACCCTAAGGCGCAGGTCTCTTCCTTTGACTCTGAGCTGTTACACCCCTCTATATACCACTCTCAATGACTACAGATCTATCTACAACCTCCGTAAATGTCTGAACTTTGAAGCCAATCACCTGCTCAAACAAATTCTGCCTCAGTCCCTCCTCAAACTTTCTTGCCTTTTTTCTCTTCATCAGGTGCTAGATGCGGAGCAAAACGCAACAACTCGATAAACCGAGCCGCGTACTGGGATACCGTCATCTGCCCCTATACCAGATGCAAAAACTCTGCTGCCTTCGCACTTCGAACGACAAAAGGAAAATATCACTCGAAGAACAGCTCCTTGAATCAATCCCAAGTCACTGGCACTGGAACCGGCCTCTACTCCTCTATCAGTCGCGCTGCTCTCCACCAGCGCTTCGCCTCCCCTTTCAACTTAAATACTGCAAACACTACCTTCTCCTCATCTGTACATGGAAGCCCCGCCAATGTATCTTTGATATCCTAGACCCAGTTCTAAGCTACAATCAAGTCATCTTCTCCAACAAAGGATAGGGGCTTCATCCGCGTAAACTGCTCAATCGAACAGCCACGCTCCCCAGAGCTCCTGGCCATCTCAGCCATCACTTGCTGAGTCACGCTACGCAGTACAGCATCTGTATCTCCTCCACCTATGCTGGAAGGTCCTGGCCTATCCTCCCCAGCATTCGCACCACTACTTCCTAGGTTCATCCTGAAAATAAGAAACACACTTAAGCACTTTATCTCCTATACGGACCTATCCTTTACCAATTCAAAATTAATTACCTTCCTTGACCTTAACTCAATACCTAGTTTTGTCACCTAGACACATGACTCGACAATAGTTTACTATGATTTTCCTGAAATCGTCACCCCAGGAAAAACAAAGAAACCACCATGGAAATCCTATATCTAGAAAATCGAACAAACCTCAAATCCTTTTCCTATACTCTGGTATTGCTTCTGCTGCACTTTAAAGTCTACAAAACCTAACAACCTAGGCTCTAATACCAAATTGTAACGACCTGCTATTTAACTAGGATTTTTTTTATATATACTATAACATTTAAAATGCTCTGACACCATACTGGATAAAACCCAATCATTAACCTAAGCAGTAAGAAACAGAAATCAAATAAAACAATAACCATATGTAATTATATACAATACCAGAGTGCTAAATTGTTTCCTAAAATCTACATATATGACAGTTCCCCAGAAATATCCTCAACTGGCTAAGGCTATACAACAATACTCCCAAAAATAATCACTCCAATATCAGGGCAATACTGAGGCCCCTCTATCCG
Organism: Malania oleifera; assembly: GCF_029873635.1. Classification (NCBI taxonomy): domain Eukaryota; kingdom Viridiplantae; phylum Streptophyta; class Magnoliopsida; order Santalales; family Ximeniaceae; genus Malania; species Malania oleifera. The sequence goes on along the minus strand of NC_080418.1, from coordinate 81,574,828 downwards.
CGAGCCTGATCTGCGAGCCTACCTGGATCACCTGAAAAATGTTAAAGTAATTGGGATGAGCCAACGCTCAATAAGAAGAAATATGCTATTGCTAGTGTGTGGCAAATGAGTTACAATACTATGAAAATCTATTACTATATAGTCATGTATCATTGAATCTATAAAGTACAATACCAGTAATGTATTCTTCATCTTTTACCTGTTGCTTAACATTTCTGTACGTTAGGTTTCTACTCAAAATACTGCTAATATATATATATATATATATATATTTTCTATTTCTGTAAACATGTATAAACATAGTAATAATTGTAAACTTCCCTACGGATAACTGTGTGTTATGATTTAACCCCTCAAGACAGGGTTGTGTGGCCTGTAGGCAGGAGTTACCCTGGCTGGCCAACCAGGAATAAATCACTATACTCCATAGTCTGATCAGCTCTCCTCAACCCATATCTGATGGGGAGCCTGTCCACTCGTGGGCTCTATGCGATTGACCTTTATACCACGTATTATATGAATAGGTTGTTGTACTCTATATACTGTATGTAGCTACAGTACCGTGCTTTGTAACTGTATGGTCCAATAGGGTATGATACTATATAATACATCTCTGTATACAACTATCTGTTTTACCATGATTCTATAATAACTGTATAAACCATGACGTTGTAGAAAACTGTATCTATATCAACTGTGTTTCTGTAATTAACTGTAAATCTGTATGTCATGGTACTGTAAAACTGTATAATCATGGTATTTCTGTAATTGCTGTAAAATACATTCACTGTCTGTATATTCTATAAAACATAACTCAGGAAAATACTGTAAAACATATTTCTGTACTATATCTATATTATCAAGCCCCACAGTAATTTTAAAACATATTAATCATACTTGATAAATTGTGTAAGTCTCTACTGTGAATAATACTCTGGTGGAACATTTATAAATTTATACTGAAAACATACTCAAATAACCTAGCATAGCATATTTTCCTTACCTATTTCCTGCTAAAAATCCCCTACTATAACGGGTCCAACACCCGCAGGGTTCTTCACTCAACACCCTAAAAACCATAAATCCCAGAACAAAACATTACTATTTCTTTTTCTATTACATTTCTTACAACTGCTGGAAACTCAAATTTTGAATAAAAGACCTTACCCTGGATTTGGGATGAATCCCAACTTCGTTTCACCGACGATCCGCTCCGGCAGACTTGCAGAGAACTCCACTAGGAGTGTCGTGGTGGCCTCAGATCGTCGATCCAGCGACTAACGTGGCCAAAATCGAAGAGAGAAGGGGGAAGGGCCGTAGGAGAGAGAGAGAGGAGAGGGTTTGCGGCCGAATTTCTGTGATTAAAATCAGTTTAGGGCTATTTATACTGCGGGCTTTGTTGATGAGCCACGTCATCTTGTCAACGAGTCCTTAAGTAATTTTGTTGACAAACCTTACCCTTCGTCAATAGAATTCAGAGTAGCCCAAATTCTTCTCTTGGTATTTTCTCGTCGACGAGACGAGACCTCGTCGACGAGGTCCTGAAGAACCTTCGTCAACAAAACCGCTTGTGTTCGTCGACGAGGCCTAGTGAAATTTCTTGGAATTATCACCTCCAAAATGCAATGTCGTCGACGAATGGGAAGAGTTCATCAACAAAGTTGGTTGTCTCCTTCTGTTACTAATTCCATTTCCCTCCCTATTTATTATTTAAATACCATTATTATTCAGGTCGTTACATGGTATGTTGCCAAAATTTCGGTAGATTTTTTTCCCAAGTAAAACCTTGTACAAAGATGATTATGTTAAAATAAATGATAAAATATTTTTGAAAGGATGAGTGAAAAGTAATTGAATATCAAATTTCATCCTAACATAATGATCGAATAGTTAGAGGAGCTTAGCTCCATCCCTAGAGAAAGAGCATAAAGAAATCATATGCATCATGCTTTACTTTTTCTTTCCTTTAAGGATTCCTGGAGGGGTAACTCAAAAACTTAGGAGGGCTACAATGAATTTTCTTTGGTCAAACGAAGGGGAGAGGAGAGAGAGTTTGATTAAGTGGGAGGTGGTGATATGTCATTATAAACAACATTGCAAACATATATCTTTACAAGATATTTATAATGTAAAGCATTACCTTCTTTTAAGCGTCAAATGTTAAACTTCCACAAGAATTTATTGCAATGCATCTAGACTTGGTGAATAATATAGTCTTGCCTTCATCGCATAGTTGGTTAATACTTAACAAATTATGTTTTAAATCTTTTACAAACTGAACACTTTTCAATTAAGGTATTATAATTTTTACCAATGATACCTTTCTCGAGAATTATTCCTTTATTATTGTCGCCAATGTTACAAATAAATAATTTCTAAGTTGGATAAATATGGACTTCGATTTATCATCAATCACATGTTGAGAGCAAACACTATCTAAGTACCACTTATCTTTTCCTCTTTTATTCGCATTTGGAAAATAGCAACATCCTTCTAATATCGGTATCTAGTGAAACTAGGTCCATAAACCTTAGAGATAATTTCTTGGAGTTCATTTTTGTTTTCCTTTTTGAAACTATTCTTATTTGTTTTGTTTCTTTTTTTAATAACAATCCTTTTCAAGATGTCCAAATTCATTACCAATAGTACAATGAATAACAATAGGAGCAATTTTGATAGAATTTACTCCAAACTTTGATTTCTACTCAAAGAAGATTCATAACCAAGTCCTTTTTCATTAAAACATGGTTTCTGATTTACGAATTTTTTTTTAAATCTATCTTATTTGATGGAAAACTTTTCAAAAGCCTCATTTACATCAATTATATGATTATATAAGTCATTATTCCATGATCTAAATTTTTTTTTTTCCTCAATGTTTCTTTTTCATTTTCAAACTCAGTCATTTGAGAATCAAATTCTTTTCTTACATATCCATCTTTTTCAAAATCCTTTATTTTCAATTTCAAGCTTAATTTTATCAAATTCAAAAGTTTTCAATTTCATTTTAATTCTTGATTTTCAAAATCCTTAAATTATTCTTGATTATTTTTCTTAAGTTCAAAATTTAAAATTTTTAACTCGTTAACTCTTTCTTTTAATTTAACAAATCTTTTTAGAAATATTTTTAACACTATCCTAAGCATCATCTATTGAAAGAGGAGGACCATACATTACCTTTTTTCGTCTTTAATATCAGAGATCAACATAGATTAACAATTTCTTCCTTAATTTCTACATTGATAGCTTTGGAGGTTTCTAAACCATTCCATGAGGCAACCAATGCCTTCTTTTTAGTCTTCCATTTTCTTTTATTTTACAGAGGACAATTATTTTGGTAGTATCCCTATTTCTTACACTTAGAACAAGTAATTTATTCTTTCTTTTTCAAATAATATTTTTAAAAGTTTTTTCCAAATTATTTTTCCTTTAAAATCATTTTTCTTCAAAAAAAAAAAGAAAAAGAAAAAGAAAAAGAGCTACATTTGCAATAAGTTCATCACCCTTTTCTTCCTTTGGACTGCCCTTTTTAGTTAATTATTTTGCTTTAAATGTTGCATTCTTCTTCTTAACATGCACAGTTGAAGAGTCAGTGACATTTATTGCCATCTCATGTGTAATAAGTGATCCAATAAACTCATTAATTGATAAAAATTTTAAATTTTTGCTTCTATAATTGTAGCAATCTTGGCTTCACATTTCTTTGGCAGACATCTTAAAATTTTCTTTACCATCTCACTAGTAGGAAAGATCTTGCCAAGTCCTTTCATAGGATTAATGATATTTGTGAATTGATTGTAGATTTTGGTAATTGAATCATTTTCGTTCAATTAAAACATCTCATATTCACTCGTTAGCAAATTTACTTTAGATTCTTTGACTTGATTAGTTCCTTAATGCATTACTTCAAGTTATCTCAGATTTTTTTAGCTAGATAACAACATGAGACTTTATTAAATTCAATAGAAGTTAAAACACAATATAAAATATTTACAAACTTGGTTAATTAAATATGTCTATCATCACCATCAGTATATTCTCCTTCAGTTTTGGAATTGACTTACCATGTACCATCTTGCTTAGAATTACTCGACCTTTCAAAATATTGTTTCATATACTAACATTAAGAGATTGAATATAAGTTTTTATTCTAACTTTCTAGTAAGCGTAATTTGTTCCTTCAAATGAGTAAGCCCAGTTGGTGGACTATAGTTTAGCATGATTGTGGCATGCCATGGATGCCTTTTATATACTCTAGTGTACAAATAAAATAAGTACAAAAATCATGCTTTGATATCAAATGTTGGTCCCAATGGGCACCCAAAAAAGGAAGGTGAATTAGGTGGTTTTAAGACTTGACTTCTATATCTTTTTTCAAGCCAAATTGATAATTAGTTTGACCATAGTAAATAATAGTGATGCAATCTAAACATAATCACAAAGTGCATACAAATGAAGTTAAATAAATGCCATAAGCTAGAGAGATGCCAAATTTATAATGGTTTGAACATTAGACCTACCATACATCCGCTTTCCGAGTAGTTCAACTTGAGAATTTTCACTATAATCAATCAAACTATTACACTGAGTGTAACGACCTGGAAAATACTGAGATTTAAATATTAAAAAGAGAGAAAAATGGAAACATGAACAGAAGGAGGCCGTAGACTTCGTCGACGACATCGCATTTTGGAGATAATAATAATAATAATTTTAAAGAAATTACCAGAATTTGTCAACAAATACAAGGGTTCGTCGACGAGAAAATACCGAGAGAGGTTCTGGGGCAACCTGAATTTCGTCGACTAATACAGGGAGTCGTCGACGAATTTACTAAAGGATTTGTCAACGAAGTGATGTATCTTGTCTACGAATCTAGCCCTATAAATAAGGAAAAACCGGATTCTTATCTCATTTCAGCGCCCCTCTCTCTCTCCTTCTCACTTCGTTTCCGAGCCTGTTTTTCACCGGATCGAAGATCTGAGGCTACCATGACGCTCCTGGCAAAGTTCTTTACAAGTCTGCCGGAGCTAATCGTTGGAAAAGTTGGGTTGGATTTCGTCCCAATCTCAGGGCAAGGCATTTTATTCAGTATTTGCCTTTCCCTAAGTTATAAGAAATGTTGTAGGTAAGAAAGTACTGATATTTTGTTCTGGGGGATTGTGTTTTCAGGATGTTGAGTTAGGAACCCTGCGGGTATAGAGCCAAAGTTTAATAGGGGCTTTTCAGAGTTAAGGTAAGGGAAATATGCTATACTAGGAGTTTTCATAATGCTATCAAAGATTTCTTAGACACATATTTATACCAGTTTATTATACAGTATTTACAGAATATGAATTTAAATGCTTGTGTGGCCTGAGTAGATTTTCATGTGATGAAGAATTTATACAGCTTTTATAAAGTATCATACTATACTAAGTACACGGATATAGATGGTATATACAATTTATATAGTTTTTCCAATATATGAGATTACACAGAATATACAGATATAGATTTATATACACAGAGAGTATATAGAGAAATTTACATGCATATGTCATGTTTCCTATTACCATAACATACAGAGTATACAGTCATAATATATAGACAGATTATACAAATAGAAATACAGAGGTAGCATCAAGATGCTACAGATATAGTATACAAAGATTACAGTATTTACAGTACAAAAAGATAGCGTTATGGTAGTTTTGGAAACATGAAGAAAATAGTAAAAGAGTATATATGTATATATGTATATAGTATCAGATCCCTGTGGAAAGATTACAGACAGATACAATACATATATAGAATATAGAGTACGGTACCGTTGCTAGATACAGATAGAGTGCAACCACATATCTCAGATAGTGTGTGGGTACCATCGACCGTGCTCGGAGAGTATGCAGCTCCCTAGTTCACTAGGTGGCGGGGGTCGGTTTAACGAGGTAGTAGACAGTCCCGAGCTTAGGAGAGGATGCAGTTTGGCCGGGCTGAGGTAGTGTAGAGTATATTGACTTATCTGGAGGGCCGATTAGATGAAGTCCCGCCTACGGGCTGCACAACCCTGTCATGAGGGGTCAAATCATGATGTACACAGTCCCAGGGATAAAACACAATTATGTATATGTATACAGTTTTACAGTATATAATGAGTATAGTATGATACTATCAGTATGAAAAATAGAAAATACAGACGATACAATATATTTTAAATTGTGAAAGAAAGATATGCTTTACATATTATTTGTTACATTACAGTTCAGTTAATTTTTAAAAGTATCCTTAACTTAGTTGCCACACACTAGTAATAGCACATTTCCACTTACTGAGCGTTGACTCACCCCATTACTTTAACATTTTTCAGGTGAGCCAATTAGGCAAGCAGATCAGGCTCGCGGATAGAGAGTGTTTTGATTACCCTGGTTATAGGGTGAGTTTTTGACAGAGTTGTGTATATTTTTGGGTAGATGATGCTGGAAAGGTATTTTGTATAGCTATGGTCTGTATATACTGGATTCTGGTATTGTATAGTAAATATGTGAATGGTTATATGACATGTGTTTCCGCTGCTTAGGTATGGATATAGATATGCAAATATATATATATATATATATAAATGGTTAGAATTTTGAGGTTGTTACACTGAGACCCCTCAACTAGGACTACCATCCTTTTCAACACAACTTTCTCTTGGCTCGCAAGCCAAAAATAGTGCAACTGCACTTAAGATCCCTAGCCTTGCAAGAAGACTCTCCATTTACAGAAGTATACAAAATTTTAGTCCAAAGGATCTTTTCTAACTCACTCAAAGTTATTCTTATTCATAATTACCAAAACTAGAGATACGTGATTTAGTCTTAACCTATTTGCAAGATGTTACAATAAGAATAATTGAATAAGAAATACAATAGAAAGTAAATCTCTTGAGTGAGAGGACAATATATGCTTTGATAATGTATGTACGTATCTCGATTCCACTTCAAATTGATCAATGACAACTATATATAGTATCACCAAGCTCATTATTCAAACAATAGCTGCCCTGAGTAATTGTCTAACAGACACATTCTATTGATAGTTGAAATGCCTGAAGATACCTGATTTCTAAGAACTTCATTTTTAAGAATATAGTTTGAATTCCAAAAACTTAAATTCAAACATTGAGTGAGTCGGATTTAAAATTTAAACATAACAAATAAATTGATTAAATTTCCATAAAATCTATATGTTTTATTGCTTGTTTAATTGTGCTATCTGATTGCATGGGTAGTCTAGAATGCCTCTTGCATGGCAAATGGAGTGGATGTGAATTGCATGCTAGTAGTGGATATAGGTTCTCATGTGCCTTGAACTAAATCATAAATTGCTTATTTGACCCTATTAGGTACAAATTTAATGGAAAAACATCCAATTTACAGATGGCATGCTACCAAATATTTGGTAGATTTTTTTCCCATGTAAAACCTTGTATCATTGTTGGGGTTAGTGGCCTGGTAGTAAATGGTTCACTGCCAAGTGGTTAAGAGGATGGCAGGTTACAATTTTAGAGTCATTTACATTATGATAATGATTTTTTTTAAGGTAAGCTATCAAATCCTAGTATATAATTGTTTTATTCTTATGCATAGAAAATTCAGCATCTATATCTCACACTTTTAAGTTTAATACACGTGAGCATGATAAAGAGATTCATGAATGGGTATACTTGGGAAAACTAATCATGTAAGAAATATGCTTAAATATTGTCAGCTACTAAAGTTTGTGACTTGCAGGTTTGGGAAATATTCTATTTAGAGACGGCATGCTGCCGAAAATTTGTTAAATTCCAATGCATAATAATCAAAGTCATATACCATATTTGTGAAAATGATTATAGTGTGCTGAATAATAAAAACATTTTTGAAAGGATGAGTGAAGTTCAAATGAATTGTGAACTTCATCTCTAAATTTACGTTTGCATATGCTAAGTGAAAATTCTATCAATAATGAACTCATTTGCATTGTTTGATTATTATAGTTGTTTTTGAGTCCTAAAGAAGCCATGTAAACTTCAACATCACATTTTATTTTTTCATAGAACTATAGTTTGATATAAATTGTTTGTGGGATGCATAAACACATTACATTATTTAATGCTGATTATATGAAAATCTTGTGCACTAATAAAATTCATTAATTACTGGTTAGATTATTGTGAACTGTTTGTGTAAACACCCAAGTTTCAAACATATCTCTATGGAAAATGTCCTATTTATAGGATAAATGCTTCTAAAATTTCTCAAAACTGATAAAATTTAGCAATTTAAAATAGTATCATTTTTTTTTAACTTTGTCCAAATGTCTGTTTATTTTTTTATCAAATCATTGATACTTAGAGTATGTATATGGTCAAAAATCGTATACTAATTTTTTTTTATTTCTTAATTTGTAGGGTTTGCGGCTGTCACTCCATCCTATGCTACAAAAGGATGCAGCTTTTGATTTTTTTTTTGTATTTTTTTTTTTTTTTTTTGTTATCTGAACATATGAGATTCATGTATAAAACATTCGAAATTTGTATAATGTTGTATTTGATTTTGAATTATAATTTTTAATAATTTATGAATTTTTTTAATATTTATGGTTTAATGTTATCTATGCAAAAAATGTAATTACAAATTTTCACAAGAATTAATGATTTAAAAAATATTAATTTTTAATTAATTAGTGACGGTTTCTATAAATATTAGTGAATGATCAAAACAATCACTAATACTATACTATTAATGACAAATATTAATCCTTCACTAAAGGTCAAGTATTAGTGATGGTTTTGATCCTTCACTAAAGCCAACTATTAGAGACGAATTATAATCTTTCACTAATACTCCACTATTAGTGACGAATTTAAAACCGTCACTAATACTACACTATTAGTGATGAATTATGATCCTTCACTAGAGGCCAATAAGTATTAGTGTCGATTTTAATCCTTCACTAATACTACACTATTGGTGACGATTTTAAAATTCGCCACTAATACCCAACTATTTGTGACAATTTTGATCCTTCACTAAAACTACACTATTAGTGACAGTTTTTAAATTCGTCACTAATACCCTACTATTAGTGATAAATTTGTGCAAAGCCTCTATAAAATTTATAGTGATGGGATTGGGGTTTTAGTGACGTTTATAATCCGTCACTAATACTCTATTATTAGTGACGAATTTCTAAGTATTAATGACGATTTTGATCCTTCACTAATAACCTTATTTTTTGTAGTGTGGTGAGCATCCATCATCACAACTGGTAGAATCATTAGCTGGCTTGGGCCTCAGCTTGCGCACATTTGTCTTAATAACCAAGGACTTGGGTTCCCAGCTAAAGAGAGATGTCCATGCATTGCCAGTCATTAATGTTGATACCACAGAGGAAAAAGTAGTTGTAGAAGCAAGCAAAGGACAAGCTCCCATCTTAGGAATGAGTCATGAAAGGGGAATGGAGAAAAAGCAACTACTAACTTTGGAGGGAGCAAGCGTTTCTGATTCATCAGCCACTAGTAACCCCGAATTGGTATCAGACTCTATTCTCCCCTTGAAGATCAACATCCCGTACTTTGAAAAGTTCAGTGGGTCCGAATGCGCTTTAGCTCACCTAGGGATGTATTTCTAGAAAATGGCAACACATGTCGACAACGATGATTTGCTCACCTACTATTTCAAATATAGTTTGTCTAGGGATGCCTTAAGCTGGTATAGCCGAGAAAAAATTCATGCATGGAAGGAATTAGCTCACACTTTTATCACTCATCACAGTCGTAATGCAACTTTAACTTCAAAGAGCATGGAGGAGAAGACAAGCAAGTGCTCTCGTCAAGGGAAAGACATGACCATGCCAGCCCAGTCGAATCTACAGATGCATGCAAGAAATGTCCCTAGAAACCTCCGAAGGGTGGATCCTATCCCTATAGCCTATGCTGAGTTGTTTTCTCAGTTGTTGGAAAAAGGAATGAAATCTGCTATTCCCGGGATTCCTGTCACTAACCCTCCCCATGGTGGTATGATCCAGAGGCACATTGTGAGTACCATGCTAACTCTCCCAGGCACACCATTAAGCGCTGTTGGGCCTTCAAGTATAAAGTTCAATCACTAAGGGGTGCAAGATGGATAGTGTTTAAAGGCAAACAACTAGGAATTTGGGGCGGTCCCTCCCCAATCATGAGGAAGGAAGTGGTTAGCATGTAGACCGGGGAACCAAGGTTAGGCAAAGTAGTGCATCAGATGTGGCCTGAATGAACCACCTTACCTTTTTGCTACCAAAACAGAAATACAAATTGGAAAAATTTTGACTATCCAATCCACTTCATATGGTACTTTTGTCTTCTTTAATTCTTTATTTTCATTTTCTCTTTGTAATTCCGTGACATTTCCGTCTCAGAGAATTTTTTCCCCATCAATGAAATGAAGTCATGCACTTTCGTATATCATTTGCATCATAAGTTCAATTGCAAAATGTTTTTTGCTCGCATTTTATGCTGGAATAGGGAAAATAACATATTGCCAGCATTCACGAGCCTGGAAAAGATGTTGATTTTGAAAATTTAGCCCAAAGCCAGAAAAGGATGATGGAATAATTATCCTTACCCTATTGAATTCGAATGTTCTGAAAGAGTATTTTACTCTGGAAGGAACTCAACAAAATGACTGTGTTGTTCCAACAATTTCATGTCAGTTCATTACTCTCATTTTGATTAAATGATAGAGCCATCTTTGGCCGACTAGTCCTCTCAAAATGAACCCAAATGTGGATTTACCATTTGCTAACCTGTTTGAGCTTGAATGTTAAGCCATTTTCTTCAAAAGTCATTTTCCAAAAACTTAATTAGGTTCGGGGTTTAAAAGGTCTGACAGATCATATGAGACAGCAATTGGTTACCCAAAGTGACGGCAGGCCATTTTTTGGCTACCAAGAAAGAAAAGTTGAGAAAAAGAAAAACCCCTTGCAAGCCCTTTTGAGCCTAAAAAAATTCAATTCTTGATCGACTCGGATCACACCCCACACTGGGGCAGTTTTTAAAAGATCAATCCCAATTGAACTTCCAATGAACATGATGCTAAAAAATCCTCCATAAAAGGGAAAACAAAAAAGAAGAAAATGCAGAAAAAGAAAGAAAATGAAAAGTGACATGCTTAAGATGTGATCTTTGACCAAGGATTACCCTTTCTAAGTTCAGCAAAGTTTGAGCAGTATTGTACCCTTTTCTTCTCTAACCAATAACCCCAGCCTGCATTACGGTCCAAATGAAATTCCTGACCATATTAGCATACATTGTTGTCTCAAATGAATTTTCAGATTCAGTGTTGAGTCTAAACTACATAATGACCTGATCCTGAAAAGGTACATAGGCAGCTTGTTCAAGTGACAAGTTCGGTCAATACCTTGCAGAAGCCCCAAACATGGGCAAACGTTATCAAGGGATGGGATTTTTGAGCCCTGGTTTCCTTTTTTTTTCTAAAAACCCGTATCCTTAAGCCTTCGTTTCGTCCCGAGTCTTAAAGACCATCTTGAGATCAAAACATGGGTTGAACATGGCTAAACTTCGGACGACAATTAAACAAGAGGTTCCCAATGATTTCACGGCAAAACAAGATAGAAGAAAAGAATAGTCCTTCGATAAAATTGGGGCTGTTAGTGAAAGAAGAAAATCATTTATTTGGTTTGAAAAGTTAGCACCATCATCATATGGCTCTCGAATATCGGTATGAAGTTTTTCCATTGAAATAACATGTGAACACACTAAAACATTTATTTTGTGCATATAACCTTCTGATTCAGCAAATTGATGTCCTAAATGCATGATCATTCATCATTCTAAAAAACAAAAAAATGAAAAAACAAAGAAACAAAAAGACAAAAAAGGGGGAGAGAGAAAAGAAGAAAAAAAGAAAAAATCCCTTTTCCATTCTTCAAAAGCTCCAAAGGAGGACGGATAGTCAAAAGGGCTTAATCACTGACACGTTTTCCAAAAGAGGATCCTTGAAATGACCTGAATAAAATGATAGTTAAATAATAAAAGAAAAGGGATAAGAAAACCGGAAACAGAAGGAGAATGTCGACTTCGTCGATGACATTGAACTTTGGAAGGACTAAAGGAAAGGGGGTCAGCAAGGCTTCGTCGATGAATACAGGGTATTCGTCGACGATGGCTTTAAAGATTTCGTCGACGAACATAGGGCTTTGTCGACGAAAAAATACTGAGAGGGGTTTTTGAGCCGATTGAATTTCGTCGACGAGGGGTGGATTTCGTCGATGAAATTTGTGAAGAACTCGTCGACGAAGGACGGGCTCATCAATGAATTTTGCTATTTATAAATATATAAAATCTGGGAATTTCTTCATTTTTAAGAAATCTCTCTCTCTCCTCTCTCTCTCTCTCTCTCTCTCTCTACGACTCTCTCTCCCTTCTCTCTTCATTTTCAGCCCCACCAGTCATCGGATCAACGATCCGAAGCTACCACGACGATCTTGGCGGAGTTCTCTACAAGTCTGCTGGGGCAGATTGTCAAGGAAACGAAGTTGGATTCCATTCCAAATCCAGGATAAGGCTTTTTACTCAATTTTTGGATTTGTGACAGTTGAGAGAAGTGTTGTACGCGTTAAAATATTAAAGTTTAATACTGGGAGTTTTTGTTTCCAGGGGTGTTGATTGGGAACGTTGGGAATCCTCTCTAAGTTGAGGTAAGGCTTTTAAGCCTAATTTTACTTAGTGATAGTTATAGAAAATGTTGTACGTACAAAAATACTGAACTTTAGTTCTGGTGAATTTCATTTTTAGGGTATTGAGTCGGAAACCCTGCGGGTGTATGGAAGAGTTTCTTAGGGGCTATTCAGGAATCAAGTAAGGGGATAAACTAAGCTAATTTGCTTTGAGAAAATGTATGTATATGTACTTAGCATCTTATTTGCGGAAAATGTATATATATTTATATATATGTTTTACATTTGCAAAATACTGTGAAAATGATTGTATGATTGAATATGTGAAAATCCGTTTGTGTGGCATGAGTATAAAATGTTGTGAAATACTGTTTTCTGGGAATGTGGATGATATGAGTTTTTTATGATGGGAAAACCGGCGTACGAGCTGAGATATTTTTATATATATATGATTTGCCGACGTATGGGCCGTGCTATGTGGATATGGTTGCCGGTGTACGTGCCGAGCTATGTGATTTGCCGGCGTACGGGCCGAGCTATGTGATTTGCTAGCGTACGGGCTGTGCTATATGATTTGCCGACGTACAGGCCGAACTATGTGATTTTCCAGTGTACGGGCTGTGCTATGTGATTTTCCGGCATACGGGTCGAGCTATGTGATTTGCCAGCGTACAGGCTGTGCTATGTGATTTGCTGGCGTACGGGCCGAGCTATGATAAAATGTGTAATACTGGCGTACGGGCTGATGATTTTCTTGATATACGTATATATATATATATATATATATATATATATATATGCAAATGATATGATTGATGCGAAAATGAATGATATGAGATATCTATGTATCACAATTTTAGTATATGTATATGATATCAGAACTTGGTTGGCTTGGTTTAGGCTAGCACTTGCACGGTACCGTTGCTGTGTCCATGGTCCTCGTGATCATGATATCTGTGTTAACGCCGCTGTACGGAGTGATGTGAGATTGGATGGTTGATGTGGTTATTTTCAAGAAGTGTGCTGTTATCGCCCCTGGTGTACAGGCCAGTCTGGGTAGACCCATCAGACCTACAGACTAGACTATTGACTTGGCAGTGGTCAGCCAACCATTGTCAGGTCCCACCTTCAAGTCACACAACCTAGTCATGTGGGGGTAATACATGACAACAGTCATCTAACCTATCAGGATTGTTTTATGATATTATTATTATGATATGAGATGAGATATGTTTATGAAATGCAATATGTTCTGCCATGTTTCGATGTACTTATGTTTTCCTAAATTTGATCAACAGTATTGAATATGTTATGTATGGTATATGTAGAATACAGAATACTCATGTTGCCACACACTAGTATTAGTTTATTTTCCTTACTGAGAGGTGTCTCACCCCTAAACTTTACAATTTTTCAAGAGTTCCGGATAGAAGAGCGGGAAAAGCCCCGCTGACATAGTGTGGTTTATCTGCCCTTTTTGAAGGGTAAGTTTTTGGTAGGGACAGTTAGGTTTTTGTGGGGATTGGCCCTGGATTACATTTTTAGGATGTATATATGGAAATACAGTGAATGTAGTATCTCTGGTATTGTGATATATAAAATGATGAGATGCATGAGATTGTATGTTTCCTGCTGCTAAAGCTTTTGCTATATATATTCTGATGTATCCCTGGTACTCATGGGTCCAGGTGGATTGTGACCTACTGAGCTGGAATGTGGGATGTGTGGTATTGATTTTATGATGATATTATTATAAAAGAAAAAAAAATATATGAAAAATGAGCAGGTCGTTACAATCCTTGTGAAAGGCGGGTAAAATGGTCAGGAATAGTTATAGATGCACTTAAATGAGGCAAAATCTGTGTTGAGTTCCAATGAAGCCAATTCAGATGCCTTTATGTCACAGCCAAATTTGAAGCCTAGATTAGTGATAAACAATGGTAACTGGGGCAAATTTTGGGTTGAATTTTGTCTGAACTAATTCCGACGCCTTCATATTAGAGCACAAGATGAACACATAGCCAAGATCAGTGGCCGAAGACTGAAACTGGGGCAGTTTTCGAGTTCCATTGGAGCAAAATCGGGAGCTTTCATGGCAGAATAGAAGTTGAAAACAGGGTCATGACCGGTGAACAGATGAATGAAATTGGGGCAGTTCTCGTGTTAAAGTCGTGCCCAAGATCAGAGATTGGGTTGTTGATTACAGGTGCATTGGAAAGAAAGAAAGTCCATGCATCACCATGCATTTCATGCATTGCATAAAAAAGAAAATAGAAATGCAAACTCATCATGTCATGCAACATGCATACTTAGCCTTGCATTTTGGCAACATAAGTAGCAACACGCATCATGTAGCATCATTCAATCATATTCTTTGCATCCCTTGTTAAGAAGCGAGTCATGTTTAATGTCCATAACTAGGGAAAATTGGTTTAGGGAAAGATCTCGAGATCTGACACCCGATTAATCATCCCCAGCGGAGCAATTTTTTAGGACTTAGAACCTTGCACATGAGCTTATTTTCCAAAGAGTTTCGGGATCTTGCACCTAATTGATCATCCTTAGTGGAACAATTTTTCTGGACTTAGAACCCTGCACCTGAGCTTATTCTCCAAAGATTCTTGGGATCTTGCACTCGATCGATCATCCTCAGTGGAGCAATTCTTCAGGACTTAGAACCCTATACTTGAGGACATTTCCCAAAAGATCTCGAGACCTCGTACCCGATTGATCATCCCCATACAGAGTAACCATCCCACTGGTCCAAATTGAGTCATCTACCTTGAAATTAGGGCATTGGCTCTCACATCCAAAAATTATGTTGTTTAAGACAAAACCGAGGCATTGGATCACCTCAAAGACTTCTTGATTATCTCATTCATGTGAGTAGTTTCATCCAAATTGTTTTGATTATCTTATTCATTCTTATTGACCCTTGGTGGTCCGCTCTTAGTGACCCACCACGGTCCTACCTTATTAACCCATCGTAGTCCCACCTTATTGACCCTCACGGTGCCACCTTATTGACCCATTGCGGTACCACCTTATTGACCCTTCGCGGTCCCACTTTTATTGACCATTCATTGTCCCACCCTTAGTGATCCTTCACGGTCCACTTTTGTTGACCCTTCGCGGTCTCACTCTTATTGACCCTTCGTGATCCGCTCTTATTGATCCATTATGGTCTCACCTTATTGACCCTTCGCGGTCCCACTCTTATTGACCCTCTGTAGTCCCACTCTTATTGACCCATCGTGGTCCCACCTTATTGACCCTTTGCGGTCCCACTCTTATTGACCCTTCGCGGTCCCACCTTATTGACCCTCTGCGGTCCACTTTTATTGACCCATCATGGTCCCGCTCTTATTGACCCATCGTGGTCCCGCTCTTATTGACCCATCATGGTCCCACCTTATTGACCCTTCGCGGTCCCACTCTTACTGACCCTCCACAGTCCCACTCTTATTAACCCATCGCAGTCCCACCTTATTGACCTTTTGCAGTCCCACTCTTATTGATCCTTTGCGATCTCACTTTATTGACCCTTCGCGGTCCCACTTTTATTGACCCTTCGCAGTTTGCTCTTATTCACCCATTGCAGTCGCACCTTATTGACCATTTGTGGTGACCATTCGTGGTCCCACCTTATTGACCCTTCACGGTCCCACTCTTATTGACCATTCGCGGTCTCACTTTTATTGACCCTCCGCAGTCCCGCTCATATTAACCCATCGCAATCCCACCTTATTGACCTATCACAATCTCACTCTTATTGACCCTTTGCGGTCCAACTCTTATTAACCCATTGCGGTCCCACCTTAATGACCCTTCGCGGTTTCACTCTTATTGACCCATCACGGTCCCACCTTATTGACCCTTCGCAGTCCCGCTTTTATTGACCCATCGTGATCCCACCTTATTGACCCTTTGCGGTCCCACTCTTATTGACCCTTCTTGGGCCCACTCTTATTAACCCATCGCGATCCCACCTTATTGACCCTCCACTGTCTCCACCTTATTGATCCTTTGTGATTCTGTACTACCCATTACCCGTTAACCCCCACTAACCTCTAACCAAAAACTGCTAACTACAAACTTTCTAGCGTCGTGTGACACTTTCATTTCCCCATTCCTAATAGGCAAGCATCCCTGATCGACCCAAGGGCACTGAATGGTTATGCGGTCTGGTTAAAATTGGTGTCTTTTATCTTTATAGGCTTGTTGCTACAAATAACGTATGAGAGTTCCTACTGTTACATTATAACAACAAAGCCTACAAAGAGGGGTAGCTGTCGACACCCCAATTTTAACTAGGCTACTTTGAGGAGACCTTATGCAATAAAAGTTGACTTCTTATCCCAAAAATTGGAACACCCTGTTGAAAAGCCCGATGTCTTAAATTGAGTCCTAGTATTTTAAATTGGGTCCCGATATTTTAAATAGAGTCCCGGTGTTTTAAATCAAGTCCTAGTGTTTTAAATTGAGTCCTGTATTTTTTTTAAAGTAGTCAAGTCAGGATCCGTCAATGTTTGGGGACCAAGTTTTAATTTTCATTTTGGGAGGAATAACATTTGACAAACAAAAAGCAAAAGATAATGTAATATATATAAAGAAGAAGGTAAATGTGTGTATATGTATATATTTGTGTTAGGTATGTATGTATTTTAGAAAAAAGAAAAAAAAATTTACACTACAAACAATGGGTCACCCAATGCAAGTTGGGGGTACATGTAAAAAGTGAAAAAAAACCAATCAAGGGTTGTGGGGGCATTGTTCACGTGCAGCAGGGGGAGAGAATATATTTCTGTTGGGATATTTCCTCGCTTTCCCACGGGCATTTTTGCGCCAAATCGCACCACCCAACTCCTATAAAGGCCACTGTTCACTCGTCATCTTGGGATAAGGAAATCATTTTTTTCACGCACACAAGGGAGGCCTGGATGCTATTCATCTATCACCATGACGGAACCATCTCTCTCATTTTCATGGCCAAACTAGAGCACCCCGTGAATGCCTCATCTCTCCGACCCTTTCGTCGGGCATCACCCACGCACCAGCTGCACTGTCCATCCTTTTCCCCACAACTATTCCCTCATAAACCCACTCGCCTCTCTTTATGCTCTCAACCTCCATCTCTATCCTCTATCTCACGATCGTGCCCACTCTCCCTCACCTTCATCCATTTCACACCCCTAAAGCCAGCAGCCGAACACCGCATTGCCACCAAGCCCAACAACACCATTTCCACCCAGTCGGGGCGAGCACTTCGTCCCTATCCCTTTCGCCGAGGGAGCCTTCGTTGTCCCTGTTACCCAACTCTACACATCCTTTATGTGCTGGGTTCGGTTTCTCTCCCATCTCAAAGTAAAACAGAGGTTCGGACCATCGGTTGGACCTCTACGACCTTTTTTATCTAGATCTCTGGTCGAGTAACTTTTCTTTCATTTCTTTTTTTGTCTTCTTCTCCTGTTTTGTGTTTAGATCTATTTTTGTTGGTGCTTCTGTGTTTTCTTTTCTATCCAGGGTTGTGTTCTTGTTTGATTGTATGGATTTCGTTTCTGTGTGGTTGTCTGTTTCTTTGGTTGATAATTAGGTTCTTCCCTTTACCTCACTCTCCTTCCTCCTCCCTCCCTATAACCTGCATCCTTTTCTCAATATTTTATTAAAATTTCTTGGTACAATCTCTGTTTCCTCTACGTTGGATCTTATATTGAGAGAAATTTTGGCAGAGGATCTAGGATAGGGGAGAGGGTATTTATTTTGTTGTTCAGAAAAGAAGAGAGAGACGGTACATTTTGGAAGTTCTCTTCAATGGCCTGAGGTGTCTCAAGTATAGAGGCTACAATTTTTCCAGAATCTGCATGGATTCTTGCTGTTGTCCTTCGCCATCGAAACTCCGCCGCAGAATATGACCATGGTCATCGACATCGACAGTGAGCTCCCATGGTTCCTCTGTGTCAAAAATGACACCTCACGGCCTAGGGTCGACCCGACCCAATCCTCTTACTTGCCTGTTGCATGTTCTTCGCCCACCTGCATGACCCGAACCCAAGACTTCCCCGTACCCGTCTCCTACAACACACGCATACACAAACACACCGTTTCGCACACCCATGTACGCATCACTCAGGAACGCACTAACACCTCCTGCAACACACACACACACACACACACCGTTTCACAAACCCATGCATGCACCACTCACACACACACTAACACCTACTGCCATACACACATATACGCACGCCATTTCACCCACTCATACACACCCACACACACACAAACTCATGCACTGCACGCACAACCACGTTCACCACTCGTCTCCATCATCCTCTTCCAGCCACCACCCTCTTATCCTTCACCCAACCCCCTCTCATGGCTCCCTTCACTCTATGCACACACTACACATACAACTCTTACACATAGTTACCCACACAACCCCATGCACAACACACACCAATTCATGCACCCATGCACATACGCACCCATCCACGACACACTCAACTTACCCATGCACCACCGCCACCATTCACCATCACCACGGCAGCCAACAAACGGCTGCTATACAACTGCAGCAGTCGCCGCACCGAACTCCAACCACCCTCTATAAATCCGACCCCAGCATCAACACGACCCATCACAACTCTCCTCCAACTTTCACTCTCCCTTCATCTCTCTTCTCTACCCATCACCTTCTCCCAACCCACAAACGGCCGAGCCACCACCATCCATCTCACGCATCTGCGACAGCCGAAATACTCTGGATATTTTTCCACGACTGCTTTGTCGGTGGCTACGATGTCTCCGTCCTCAGAGCACTCTCCCAAAACACACACTCCTTCACTCACTAAAAACACACACCACAACACCCTTCACGGCATAACCCTACACTCACCCTCACATCCCCCACCACTCACGGCTACACCATTCTCAGGTACACAACCACACACATATTTACACACTCTAAAATACACCATTCACCCACTGCCTGCAACGCACGCCCAACCTTTGAACATCATGGTAGGGGATCATAGCCGGCCTCCTCACGCTCTAATTACAGCTCTAGCGGCCCTCACCTGTATGCACCTCGCAAGCACCTGTAACACACACTGCTACACTCACTAAACTACACATATAGAAAACTCACACTACACACACATTGTTTCACGCACTCAAACAAAAAAATATGCACACAACACTCACCCACTCGCACTGTACACTCAACACTCACCCACTAACGTACACTGCCTACAAACACAAAATATATCCATATACACACACTGTTTCATGCACTAAAGCACACACCACTCACAGCCACATAAACATTGGCACACTACATACACAACACGCACCCAAACACCTACTACCACACACACCGATACACACACCACTAACCCACACCTCCACACACACTTGCACATACACTGATACACACACCACTAACACACTAATTTAAAATCACCCACACACCACTAACACACACTAATTTAAAATCACCCACACACACTAAAGCATACTTATACACACACTCACATACTCATGCATGTACATGCATGCAATACACACACTCATATACTCATGCACATGCATGCAATACACACGCTCATATACTCATGCACATGCATGCAGTACACACACTCACATACCCATGCACATACATGCATGCAACCACTTCATTCACAAGCACACACATCCATGTCTTCGACATCCGTGCTCAGGTTAGAGGACCTACTCTAAGCCCATTGGTCTTGACCAAGACCTTAAACTGGTTTTTCCCCGAAAACATTTGACCGGTTCATCATTCCTCGAACCGGTTCACACCAGTTTTCTTCACTTCACTTGTTTATTATTTAAACATCCAGAAAATTCACAAAAAATCCAAAAAAATTCAGAAAATTTCCAAAAAAAAAAATGCTTTTTTTTTCTTACTTTCTTTCATGGTTTTTGTCTTAATTTTATTTGTGCTATTTCTAATTTTGGGAATAATATTGAAAAATCATAAAAACATTTTTAAAAAATTATTTTCATCCCAAACAAGTTTGAAAACCTCTCGGAATATTACTTTTCATTTAGAAAATTCTATAAAGATTTCAAAACCCCGAGAGAGTATTTTTGTACTCTACTTTCTTGATTTTTTGATCCCTATGATTTAAAAGGGAGGCATGAGCTCTTCAGAGCACGATATGCCCCAGTTTTGAGCGAATACCTATATAGTATTTGTTGTGTGCATTTTATTTACACTTTTGATAGGGAGTAATTTTCTAAAGCTTATTAAATTTATTTTGGGATAATTGTCGATTAATCTAGTATCGTTCGTAAGAATGGGTGCGTAAGGGGTGCTAATACCTTCCCCTCGCGTAATTGTACTCTCGGACCCGACTTTTGTAGCTCAAATCGATTACATCCTTAATTAGGTAGTAATAAAGTGTTTTAACCACACTTCAAAAGGTTAGTGGCGACTCCATACACCACGTTTTCCATATAAAAATTCTTTTCAAAATCCACACCATATTTTTCCCAGTTCGCAGCCGCACTCATGCCAGTGTTTTGGCGGGTTCGGGATGTCGCAACAGCTTAGCAACTCCACTGGGGATGCTGAGACCATTACCTTTTAAAAAATAACCACATCTTTCCCAGTTCGCAGCCGCACCCGTGCCAGGTGGTTTTGGCGGGTCCAGGATGTCGCAACAGTGTTCACATACTTGAATCCTCAGATATCATCACTTAACAAAATGTATTAAGTTCCTTTTGTTTGTTATCATCAAAACAAGATTTTAAGCCTTATAAGGCCAACACAAATAAATAATTAAACTACCAAAATCATCAAATTTGCTTAATTTCCTAAATCTTACCCTAGCCTTGGTGTGATGTCTAGAATGCCCAATTCAAAAATCTGGTACGGTTAAATTGACGAGGATCAATGCTAGGCCCTAGAAATGGCGTTTGATCGACAATTAGGATGAAGATTTGAGAAAAAAATTGAGGATAAAGTGTGGGTTCACCTTACCTCAGGAGTGGTGTCTAGAACGCTCCTATGAAAAATCCACTCCGGTTAAATTGACGATGGTGGAAAGTGGAACCCAGGGGTATTTTTCGTTTTTCGTAAAATGAGGAGAGAGAGTGGAGGTGAAGGAGAGAGAAAGTGAAATGGTGAGCGTCTCCTCTGTGATTTCAATTTGGTTGAAATCCAAATCTCAGGAAAGGAAATCTTTCCTTAAGAATTAAGTTACCTTATAATATATTAATATTATATTATAACCTTATAACATTATAATATAATATTATGTTATATTAATATATTATTATATTATATTATAGTATATCATTAATTATTTAATTTAATATTTTTTTTAACCGAGTTACTACATTCTCCCCTCCTTATAAAAATTTCTTCCTCAAGATTTTGCTAATCAATCCTTTTACCTAACCTTCAAATCCTCAATTTAAACATCAAATACCCAACTTGACCTCAAACCATCAAATGACAACACCTAAATTACCAAGATTCTCCTTCAAATATTTTTGTCCACAAATCAACCAACCTAACATTTGAGTTCAAATTTCAAGTTCCTGTCTCTTTGCTCAGAAACATCACCGTCGATGGATTTACCATCGTTTTCTGAAACTCGCGACTGAATCAAAAAATCACAGAAGTTCGTTAAGGGATTTCTGCCTCCATGCTACAAAAAACAACTCAGAATTCCTAATAGTATCTTAATCTACCCATTCCTATCCTCATCTTAACTCGATCCTATACTCTGGTATTAATCAATCCTAAAGTCTACAAAACCTAACAACCTAAAGCTCTGATACCACTCTATCACACCCTGAACCCGCCAAGAGGGGCCTGGGGTGTGATGTGATCCAATCACCTGTGTCTAATACCATAACCTCAATCACGAAGCAGAAAAATAAATAAACATCCTCAATAATATACTAGAGTTCTATATAAATATCCCCAAAAGGAACTTCCCAACATCCAGTATCCATATATACATATCAGAAAATAAAAAAAATAAGTAAACCCAAAAATACATCTAAGATCTGTACCCTTTCACAAAAGTGCTATGCCAATAAACCCAACCTCAAGCTCGCTAAACTCGATCACGCAGAGGTCCTGAAAAGGATGAATTATATAACGGGTGAGACACATCTCAGTAAAACGGAATATATTAATACCAGTGTGTGGCTATCATAAGTTTAGTGTATACAAAATATCATCAGTTGTTATCTAACCACAATTATAAAATCATTCTTAGCCCATACTCACACACACACAAACACACACACACACACACACACACACACACACACACAATTATTTATAAGTGAAAGTTCCCAAGGATAGGAAAGATTACATGCCCAAACACCCTCTGCTCTAATACCATTACAACTACCAAGGCACTCACCTTACTTAGTAAGCCCTCGGGGTTATGTTTATAAGCAAAGTCTCCGAGAATAGGGAATATTACATGCCCATACATGTAACTTCCCTCTGCTCTAGTACCAGACTATAATTACCAAGGCACTCACCTTTCTCAACATGCCCTCGGGTGGAGAGTTTACTTCACCCCAAACACGTATAATATTACTATATTTAATACATTCAATACTTTGTTACTTTACTCTGTATGATGTTATCTTTATAAAACCCCAACTCTTCATAATCTCTATCTTTTATATATTACTCGGCTCTTCATATGCTTTCTTTTCATATACTCTACTTTGTTCTCTTATCACATACTCTGTTTTCACATTTCACATCCTCTATTTTCATATATTCTGTATTCACATACATTGTTTTGTATTTACATGCACTGTTCTATTATACTCTGGTTAAATCTACAACTATGAATTTAGAACTCACTGTCAGATGGGAAAAAACCGACATGCTTCCCCCCATAATGGGTTGTGCGGCGTAGGCTGGACTTAACCCTGGTTGGCCCCCAAAGTTAAATCAATTCCCAACTCTTTAGTTTGCTAGTTCGATTGGCTTTCTCATGCTAGTCTAGACTCCAGGGAGAACACTACCTTTCACAGCTCAATCGACTATCCCATACCAACACTCTCTCTAAGACATATGGTTGCACTAAGCTTTCGAAAACTCTCACAACAATACCGTGCATACTATGGTCTACTGGAGTTCTCAAACCATACATTGCAATTTATCATTAATATTCTTTTCTAAATAAATAATTCGAAATACAGTATAATCCCAACACATTTCTGTATTTCAACATGTTATACATATTTCATAACTCAGCACAGTATTTTTGTTTTTCCTCATGCCACACAATTTGAATAATACACATTGTTGACTCTACGAGTCCAATCTTGTTTTGATAATGACAAATCACTTGGTATTTGATCTGTGCATTGAGTTTGTGTACAGGACCTATATTAACCATGCACGAAAAGATAACAAGTCATGGATGCCTTCAAGTAAAGCCTACAAATCGTGGAAAGCATCTTGGAACTTAAAGAGTACGAGAATCAAGATGCAAGCGGTAAAGTTCAAGAAACTCTTGGGAATGGGTATTTAGAGCTTATGTATTTACATTGGCATATGATTTATTTTGAAGCTTATTATAACTTAGAATGGTTTTAGGATTCATGCATTTCATGTACATCATTAGGAAACTCTCATGGACCTTGAAATGTTTTCAAAATCATGAAAAATATATTTTATGAAAGATCCAAGAAAAGAAGCCAAGCAGATTTTTAGTTAAAAATAAAAATTTGAGAGAATGGGTAGTTCGGTCGCCTAAACTCAAACCTAAGTAGCCTGAAGAATTTTTTCGGTTGCTTGAAGATTAAGTTCAGTCACCTGAAGAATTAAATGGAGAAGACAGAACCTGGCCGAGGCTCTTCGGTCACTTGACCTTGGAACCTCAGGCGCCTGAAGTTGACACTTCAGGAGCCTGAAGTCGAGTTCGGTTGCCTGAACTCATGGGAAAGCCCAAAAATCAGCTCTTTATTAAAAAGACACGCGAAGTATCTTATTGATCCAACGGCTGAGATTAATTCTAAGGGTAATATAATATATATTATGAATATCTAAACCCTAGAACATATGCACAAGGACAAACCAAGAAAGATATACTTCTCATTACAAGATTTGAACCCTAGAGCTGGTATTTCTGCACTTCAATCTTCATCCATCTTCGTTTGGGAAAATCTCTACTGAAATCAAAAGAGCATTCATTCATCCAACTAAACTTTGATCCAATATTAAGGTTTGATCTGTCAAGTTATCATTTTTCAAAAATATGTCATCTCTTTACTTGTTTATCGTTAGAAAGAGGTTT
Organism: Malania oleifera; assembly: GCF_029873635.1. NCBI lineage: Eukaryota > Viridiplantae > Streptophyta > Magnoliopsida > Santalales > Ximeniaceae > Malania > Malania oleifera. Next base: position 81,549,836 of record NC_080418.1, on the reverse strand, counting down.
TGATCTTGAGTGTGTATTCACATATAAAAACTGAATTTTGGGAAGATCATGTTTTGAGAAAAACTTGTTAGCGTGGTTGATTGATTTGAACTTCAAGAAGTAGATAAACACATATGCATATATATATTGTTCATTGGGCTTCTTATTGAAAAACCTACTTTGATTAAAATATAGGAACTTGAAGGAAAACTTTGTGATTTTTGATTGAGTTGTATTCAAGTCAAATTTTTGTTAAATAACTCACTTCAAATATACTTGAGCATCTTTACAAAGTTAATCAAGAACCCTAGTGGACTCCAAAACATTCCAAATATATTTTCACTTGGGAGTTTTTGATTAAATACGAATTTGTGTGTTGACACATATCATACATCGAACGATTGTATCGTTTTTCATACATTCTTGAGCTTCAAGTTACATCATATGATAATGTACTAGGAAATTGAATTGTACTAACAAGCTTTTCTTGGAAGCGTTTTTTTGAGTGTTATTTCTCAGATTTCATTGTAAACACGGTTCGGGTTGTGAACCGGGTGTGAGGAGGAAGTTGTACCTCTTGTGAGCAGCAGATAAGGAGGGAGTTGTACCTCTTGTAAGCAGCGGTTTGTAAGGGAAGCTCCGTCCCACTTTAAGGAGCATTGTTATTAGTGAATCCTTGAGTGGTTGCTCAAGGCGAGGACGTAGGCCAAGTCGGCTGAACCTTGTAAAATCGCGTTTGTCATCTCTCTTCCTTTTACTCTTTATTTTCTGCATGATATTTAAATTGAGTATATTGCATGCATAGATAGGATTGTCACACTCACACATAATTGAGCAACTAGAAGTAGTTGGCAAACTTATAAGAAGTGTGTAAAAGAAAATTAAGTGAATTAATTTTTTTTTAATTTCCAATTCACCCCCCCCCCCCCCCACTTGGAATTACACCTTAATCAACACACATATTTATAAAATTACTGAAATAATAAGTCAATCCATATTCATTATCTGTTTTACAAAAAATATAGGTTAAATTATCTCCATAATTTATCATATACTCAAAATAAGCGTTAATAAGCAAAACGAAGATAATTAACCCTACTCACCTTGACCAATTTTTAAAAATATAAAACAATTCCGACCAATCATTTCAACCAGTCAATTAATCCAGAAAATCCATTACTTAAATCCTGTAGCCTTTTTCTTTATTTTAATCGGTTCATTTTCAAAAATAATAGCTATTAACACAACCCTAGGCTCAAAAACCTCAGTTTAAACGAATGGCTTTCAAAACTTGCGTGATAATCATATATATACACATATTATTCCCATTTTAACCAGTAGAATTTACAAAATAACTGGCTTAATCTATTCCTCTTACTTGATTTCCTGAAGTCACGCTTGCAGGGATCCTAACACTGTGCCTGCGGCGCTCACATGAACCATGAATTCATAAATCCTAATTTAATCAACTCAACCCCAGGTAAAATACTATTTTAACATTTCCTAAGCTCATAAACTCCAAATAAATAATTAAACTACCAAAATCATCATATTTGCTTAATTTTCTAAGTCTTACCCTAGCCTTAGGGGGGTGCCTACAAAGCCCAATTCAAAAATTCGCTCTGGTTAAATTGACGAGGATTGATGCTAGGCCCTAGAAATGGCGTCTGATCGTCAATTAGGCTGAAGATTTGAGAGAAATTAAGGAGATATAGTGGGTTTACCTTACCCCAGGAGTAGTTCCTAGAACACTCCTACGAAAAATCCACTCCGCTTAAATTGACAATGGCAGAGAATGGAACCCAGCGATATTTTTTGTTTTTCGATCGGTTGAGTATTTGCTGAGAAAATGAGGAGAGAGAGAGTGGAGGTGAAGGAGAGAGAAAGTGAAACGGTGAGCGCCTCCTCTGTGATTTCAATTTGGTTGAAATCCAAATCTCGGGAAAGGAAATCTTTCCTTAAGAATTAAGTTACCGTATAATATATTAATATTATATTATAACCTTATAATATTATAATATAATATTATGTTATATTAATATATTATTATATTATATTATATTATAGTATATCATTAATTATTCTTAATTAATTAAATTACTTATTTAATTTAATTTAAGTTTTTTAGCTTAGTTACTACAGCAGGGCCATTTGACTCGAGCCACATTGACTTGGGTCGAGTCTTGGGTAGGTTGGCTTGAATCTAGGTTAGGTTGACTTGAGTTTGGGTAAGTTTGACTTGAATGTTTGGGGATTTTGCAAGATTTTTGGTGGGGGTTTTGATTCAAATTTTGGGGTTTTGATTTGGGATTTTGTGGTTTAGATATTGGGTACTTCAAGCAAAATTTGTGGGTCTGCTTTTGGGTTTTGATTGTGGGATTTAAGGGTTCTAGTTAGTTGAATTCTTGGGACTTTGATTGGGAACTTATTTGATTCAAATTTTTGGGGATTCAGCTCAAAATTTTGAAAGGGGTATCCTTATTTAGATTTCAGTTCTAATGGGAAATTTGAGTTATGATTTTAATTTTTGAAACCTAAACAATTCTTGGCAGACCAAAATTTTTAGAATTATAAAACCCTCTATCAAAACACTGCCATTCAATTTAAACAACCAGAATACTTTATGCACTCACTAAAATAAGACTAGCAAAAAGTGGGGGGGGGGGGGGGTTACTTACTCTTAGGTCATCTCTAAATCCTTCTCCACTACCTCTCCTCACTAAGCTTCTCTCTGCAATTCTCTAAATCAACTCCATTCTTCTGATTTCCACTTTAAATTTTGCATTAATTTTCCTTCAACCTTCAATTTGTTTCCTTTAGTTCCTTCTTCACTCGAAGATATTTTTTTTGGTGAAAAACTCTTACACTCACCCTCTCAATGATCTCTCCTAATTTCCTTCCCCCCGATAAATGGATAATTATGTTGTTTTTAATACTCTTAATATAATGGGTTAAGGGAACTTTATTTGTTAAATGAAGGGTATTAATTTGACAATGCGATTAACTATTTCTGGCCTGTGAAATGATATTTTTTTTATCCCTAATTGAATTCATGTGGGCTCATGTTGCTTATGGTGTTCTATGATTGATTATGTCTTAGAGCCGAGAAAGAAATTATCACAAAGGAGATGATTAAAGCGAAATGCAAATCGTGACCTACTACAACCTAATAGAGGAGTAACTGAGATGCGATTATTTTGGAAACTTGGGGGACCACGAGAAGCAGAGGAAGAGAGGCGGTTACACACGATGGAGAAGGGGGAAACTGTAACAAGAAAAGAGAAAAATTGGGGAAATGGGAGTGTAAAATTAGAGGGAAATTTTGAAAAATAGAGATCCAGTTTTTCATTTTATTTCTGCAATTTCCTGCTTTGTAGACGCAATTTTCACACATTTTTAGAGATTATGATGTTTGGCTAACTTCTATAGCTTAGGTTGCGGTACAATTTCTATTGCTTTACATGATTTTCTAGACTTTCTATAATGTTGATTTTAAGCATTTATTTGGCCGAGACCGAAAATTAAAGAGGATAATTTGATAAATCTCTTGCTTTTACTTCTTTTTTTGTTGTCGACACTATACATATTAGAACCTTGAATTAATCAAGGATTTTCATCAACTAAGTGTTACATGAATTTTTGTTGATGTTTAGTGAGGGTATTTTCTTTCTATTAGGACCTGACAAGTTTACTTGAACTTAGATTTACGTATTTTGTTTTATTAATACCTTGATTGGATTAATAAGAGAGGATTAATGCCCAGAAAACTAGTAAATGGTGGAAGCAATAGATATTTGGACCCGTAACCCAAGTGTTTGATAATTTGATTCTGTGAACCTGTTTTATTTTGGCTACTGTGTTGGAATTATATTTTTGAGTCTTGATAAAATTTAAATCTCATTTTAACATCTTTTGCATCATTTAATTTTTAGAAAACAAATAGTTCATGATTTAGCTTACTCTTTAAAACATAATCACAAACCCGAGACCCTCCAAGCTCAACCATACATTCCATTTTTAATAAATCTTTCACTGTGAACATAATCCTTTCCATTTTTCTCATTGTTTTCATAAACATAAAAATCCAAAAAGAATTTTACATAGCATTTTACTTCATCATATTTCTCATACATCAACATTTTTTACAATAAACCTTCACAAATACTTTGATAATCATTTTTGTTCTTGTGGAATACAACCCTAGACTTATCCTTGATACAACTCTACACTTGGAAGCACATTTAAGACCACGTCAAGTTTTTGGCATCATTGCCTAGGAACATTTGGTTTCATCAAAGTATTTTTCTAATCACTAAGAGGGTGTTTATAAAGTTGTAAACCTCTTCACAACTTGGGTGATATCTACTTCCTCTAATTTAACTTTTTTGCTTTATCTTTTTTTTTTTTACTGCAATCAATCGCTTGGATCATGTGACACTTCTAGCAACCAAGTCAGTGTTGTTTTCTGTCGTCTGACTCAGTTATTCAGTCGCACGAATTGCTAAATATTCTTAGATTTAGCCTTTTATACTAGTTTTGTTGGCCTAATTTGCTTCAAAATTTCCCCTTTTTGATTTAAGATCATTCATTTTTCAAAACTCCATATAATAAATCCATTTTACTTATGAAGAGCAACATGCAAATGACTAAAGTCTGAATGACTTTCCAATTTAGCTACTAGTGTATAGGTTTCTTCAAAATCGATACTTTCATCTTGATTCAACCTTGTGCAACCAACCTAGATTTGTTGCAACCAACAATGCCATTATAATAATACGAAACTCTAATTTATTGATCAAGGGTTAAGAGCTTATAAGAGAGTATGGATAAATACTCTTATACAAAGAATACCTTTATAATAAATTCAGAGGAGTATTCAAAAGAGATTTTTCTTTTTGAATTAACCATATGTTGTGAATGCTCAAAACCAAATTGGATTGCACTAATACTTTGACGTTCATGGTTGAGTGTGGGTTTCTTAGATAAGCATGAATGTTCATTTTGAGAACCCATTTCATCTTTGAGATATTGATAAGATGAGTCTTCTGTTTATTTAATGTTTGACACGCTGAATTATAAGTGATGATTGATTTTTCATTTTTGAGTGTCTTTGAATTTTGATTAAGCATTAAAGTTCCAAGATGAGTTTACAGTTGGATGGTACATTGTACTTACGTTGTTATGATTAACTCCCTTTAAGCTCAATTCTTGTGCAATCGACAAGATATGCCATACTTTAGATGTTCATATTTATGCATACATAAAACATTAAGAATTATATAACTAAGGAAGACACCTTTGTCCATTGGAAGTGGATTTTATAAAACACAGTTCTAAGATTTTATTGAAGAGAAGAAGACCTAGGTTATTTATCTCAAAAATACAAGGTAAAAAGTTGTCGACGTTCGTTCAACTTGAACACGTGTAGTAGAAGCACACAATCACACACAAATTAATTAGCATCCTAATGCAAGCACTTGACAATGAAATATACTCAAGAAGCAATCAAACAGTGATAAGAAGAATAAAAAATGCAACTAGAACACAATGTTTACGTGGTTCAGCAATAGGCTATGTCCACAGGAGCAGCACTTGAGTTTTCACTATGATCAATGTCTTACCCCAATAGGGTTACATAATTATGTTTATATAACATCTAATGCATGCAGAAGTGTTCTAGTATAACTAAACTACATTTGTAGCAATCCCCCGAAGGAAAATCCTCCAGATAAGCCTAATCTACAAGTCTTTGATTTGAATTTACGTGATTTGCACCGATGAAAATCGTCAACGGTTTGACCAAACCGTTGACAGATTTGTACTGAGCAAAGGTCCTCTTGCATATTGAAACATCTTCTCATGCAATTTTCCCTCGCTTCACTAAGCTCTCTTCGGTACATGTGATCCGCTCTGAATATGAGCCACATCCCTAACAATCTTCACCTTGGCGAATATTCTCCACCTTGGAAATCTGAAAGCATAAACGCTAGTCCACCCGGGCCTATAGACTAGGACCTCCCTTCCCTCTAGCACTTAGAGATATGAACCAAGTCCAAGCCACACTTGAATTTGACCATTGTAACAGGAACTTCACCTAGCTGAACACTCAGCTCCTTGAACGATCCTTTGAACCACAATGCTATCTTGGCAGCCTCAGCTTCTACCAAAAACTCCAATCTCATTGTAACCAACGCACCCTGAGACTGTAGCCCAAACTTCCAATAATTAGGCCTTCCCACAACGTACCCCATTGCAAGCCTCTTATGATCTAAGTCCCTTGTGTAGCATCCATCTGCAAACCTCAAAAACTGATGAAACCCTTTGTTGCCCGCCAAAGTACCCAACTGCATTGACGTAGGAACCCTTTGACACAACCCGAACATCACCATTCATCCTTGAGTACTCAGTGGTAGACTGTTTACTTAGATTTTTCAATGGTGTATCAGTGTCTGGTTTAACATCAACCATGTTAAATCTCACCAACACCTGATCCATAAAACTACCCTAAGATAACCACAATCTCCAAGTAGTTTTGTCCATACAGTCGCCCTGAGATATATAACACCAATCTCCCCATAGCTACAAAGTCACCCTGAGATAATCCTAATCTCCCTGTAACTTTAATCTTGTGAATCTCCAACCCAAGAACACTCTTGGAAATACTCAAAACCTTCATGTCAACTTTCATTCTCAACATAGTCACCGACTAATTTACCTCATCTAGAACCTTTCCAACAATCGGCACGTCACTTACATAAAACAACAAAATATTTACCCACTTGCAGCCTATCTCCCTCTCCCCTTCTAGGAGCTCCACCAACCCCCTTATCTGATTCTTATACATTACCTCCATCGCCTCCACCATGACACCTGTTCACCTACCCTTCTCCTGGCCATGCACTGCCTCTTGAAAGGTTGTAAGATCCTTTATGGTAGTAATGGTTGCATAAGACATTAGATCACACTTGGGTGGTGGCCTAATAGTGCCTCTGAGTCCATTATGATCCTACTGGTCTCTTGAGTTTGAACTCCCTACATTTCTGCCCTGAGTTTGAAACTCCACTAGTATCACAATCTCCTTTCTGATTCAGTTTATCCTTTGATACTGCAAGTCTTTTGGGTTAGAACTCCCTACACTCCTGCCCTAAGTCTCGAGGCCCTACACAAAATGCTCATTGTTGCTACTACAACTTTCTGGCACCCATTTCTCTTCATTTACCTGAGTACACTGCTCCATGGCTTTAACACTCAAAGTCATGTCTCCACCAATCGCCACCCTATTTTCCATTGGATCACCCAGTTTGAACCTATCTTTCTTGTATACCCAAAAGATACACTACCCGGACATCACATGAGGCCTTGATCCCACCTCACTAGAAACGTGCATGGCTGGACCTCCAAAGTCTACTACATAACCAGTTCAAGCCTCTTCTGTAGCTCTTGTATCTAGCGAATCCTTTGGAGTTCGATTATCCAAGAAACACGCCATACTCGCCAACTTCACCAAGAAGTCCCTTGCAAGCCCTGCATACACTATGCTCTGCTCACAAAACTCCTTGAATGCTAGTGTACTGAGTAACAATATCTGACTTGAGGAACTCTCTCCCAGACTGGCACTCCACTTCGGCCACAAGTTACACCTGGAAAACAACTCCAACTTGTGCCGCATGAGATACCCCCAGACCTTTCATGATAACCTCACAAAAAACCCATGTCCTACTCGTGATGCTGCCCTCACCAGTCCCCAAACATCCATACCAATGTAGTTAAGAAAATCCACCATTTTGTGTGTGGTTACGTTACACAAAACGGTATTACCAGACTCAGAACTCTCACATATAGCTCCACCTACAACTGTATTACCTTATAGTGCATAGAGATTCCTTGCTATCCTCTGTTCTTTTATCACCATAAATAATGTGCTCGTAACAAGCTTCAAGGCAGATGCTCAATCTTTGAGGTGTTTATACCTATCTTTGAATGTTGATCTCAAAAACTTGAAGAGAGCTTTGAGTAATGTTTAGGAGTACAAATTTTAAGGATTGAATTTGGATTTAGTTAATTTGTGTTTTTTGAGGTGACATTTTTTCTTGCTCGACAAAAGAAAAATCCAAATTAATGCTTGGAAACCCATTCTCTAAAAAATAACCTTAGAATTCTCTGTACTATCTTCATCACCTTGAGACTAACCTAACAAGACAACATTGTTGTTGTCATTTAAATAACTCTGAAGTTAAGAGAGTGTGGTTCAATAGTCTTCTATATTTGTCTTTGTAGAAGTTGAAGTAAGAGCTAATTAAATTTTACTTTCTAAGGATTAAAATTTGTAATTGAGTCTTTTGAAATTTCAAAATTGAGAAAATTTTTGAAACCATGTCTTTGTTGCATTTTAGAAAAGCCTTTCCCTTTCATACATTTTTAGCTTGAATCAGTGAATTAAAGATGGATACATGGAATACTTTGAGCATGTTCTCAATCCCAATAAACCATCTTTGAAACTTTAAGTTTGATAAATATTCATAAGCAGGTGATAGATTATCTTTGACTTTGATATTTCCTACAATGCACATCATGTCTTCCCTTAATATGCGTCAGACTTCTTTTATTGGTCCAAATTAAAGTTTTCATTCTTAAAAAGTAGTAAAGTTTTTTAAAAAGTTATTTTTAAAATGGAAAAATCATGAGTAGTCAAAGTTTTTAAAATAAAATGTATTTGTACCATGCATTCTTTTATAATATAACAATTTTATTCAAGTCTTAACCATAATGCCCTTGAGTTTGTGTTCCTTTTGTTTAAGGATGCGTCTACATCCCAAGTCAGGTGCATGGAGTTCTACTAATATGCATGGTTAAGGATGAGGAGTGTTGAGAAATGGAAGGTTTGGAATAGTTTTATTTTTGTTGATGACAAGAATAGTGTAATATTATTGTTGGTATTAGGTTTTGATGATTGACAAAACTTGAATTGAAATGTAATACTGATGATTGAGACATCTTATATCATGTGCTTCATTGTTAAAAGCTTGATATATATTGTTGGCCCACAACCTAACAATTTAAGCTTTTAGGTAAGGTGGTAATCTAACATGGCATCGGAGCTGGTTACCAAGAGATCCTGGATTCTAGTCTTGTTGCTAGCAATTTTAAAAAATAAAATAAAATATTGCATTCCTTATTATGGGTGTTATATATCATGTGTTTATCCTTCCACGTGTTGTCAAGCTGCACGTGCGAGAGAGTGTTAAAAACTTGATATACATTGTTGGCTCACAACCTAACAGCTTGAACTTTTAGGTAAAGTGGTAATCTAACATTCATTGTGATGATTATCTAGTCAAGTAGTGCATCACTGAAATACTTCAAAGAAAGAAAAGTAATATGAGAAGCATCAATAGAAGCATTAATAGAAGCTTCATTAGAAGCAAAGATATAAGTTTCACCAAATCCACGATTTACCTCCTACCAGTTGGCTGAGGACATGGCTAGCGTAGGCATGAGATTAGTCTGGCGCGTAAGTGCAGGAAACCCTGCGTATCAAAAAATAAATAACATAATGGAAGTTTCATTAAAAGTAGTGATATAAGTTTCATAAGAAATAGTTGTTTGCCCAAAGACAATCCAAAATGGGGGTGAATTAGGTTTAATAAAATTAAATGAACTTGATACAAAATTTTAAATCAAATTAAGGAAGCAAGCAAAACACACAATATCAAAGCAAATAAATTAAAGAGAAGGGAAGAAAGATTTTGTAAACTCTTTTTATAGTGGTTTGACAACTAGCCTACATCCACTTTCTCAAGGCAAACCACCTTTGTAACGCCCCAACCTGGGTCTACTAGGGAACACTGCGTCTCTCCTCCTCCATCTGGAGCAGACAATAGGGGGTGGGCCTTATCAGACTAATGACTGATCCCACAGACCAACACATATTTTTTTCAGTGTATTTTTTCCTGACTCACGCACTTCTTGAGAAAACTTCCCAGAAGGTCACCCATCCTAAGATTGCTCCAAGTCAAGCACGCTTAATCATGGAGTTCTTATGGGAAGATTCTCGAAAAAAAATGTGCACCTTATTGATATGGGTAATAACATCAATCCTTTTTAAGTCTTTCTTCCATAGGGTATTACATTCTCCCCCACTTACGGAACGCAACGTCCTCATTGCGAACCCTCATTTCCAAACTCAGGCGATGTGAATCTCAACACACTTCCGGCTGGGTAATTGCTCTAATACCATTTTGTAACGTCCCAACCAGGGTTTGTCAGGGAGCACTGCGTCTCTCCTCCTCCACCTAGACCAGACAATAGGGGGCGGACCTTATCAGACTAATGACTGACCCCACAGACCAACGCATGTTCTTTTCAGTGTGTTTTGTCCTCACTCACACACTTTCTAAGAAAATTTCCAAGAAGGTCACCCATCCTAAGATTACTCCAAGACAAACATGCTTAACCGTGAAGTTCTTATAGGAAGACTCCTGAAAAAAAAGATGCACCTTGTTGATATGTGTAGTAACATCAATCCTTTTTAAGCCTTTCTTCCACGGGGTATTACAACTTTGATGTTCCATTAACTTCCCTTACTTTAACTATGACAAGGACACCAATTTCACCCTTTGTTTTTTGGAGACCAAGGAAACCAAAACACCTTACTTTTACAAAGGCAATGACACTAATTTATAAGAGAGATTACAAATAAAATTCCTCAGAAGGAATGATTTACACTTTTATGTTCGCATAAGAAATTCTCAAAGAATAAACAAACGAAAACTCAAGAGTTTTTTTTCTTGAAGGTAAGCAAATAAAGCATAAAGAGAAACTAAAAGAGAATTAGAGGGTATGTGTAGGTTTTATTTGTACAAAAACTCAATGATGGATAGAGTTTCAAAATGTTGTTACTTGAGCGATAACGAGAGGCCATGCCCTCATCATAGTTTAGAATGATTTCCCATCAAATCAAACTTTTAGGAAGAGAAGAGGATATAAGATCTCCTTGGACATCATTGACCTCTTTAGATCTCAACAATAAAATCTATAATGCAAGTTACACATTCTGAAATTACTTTCTATTTTATGTTCAAGTGCCTTTGATTCATTTGAAAATTTGTTTATTGTTTTAGAATTGCTTGTTATTATTTCAAAAATTATTGATCGAGAACGAGCGTTAATTGCATACATAATCAATTAGTTTTTTATTAAAATAAAGTTATGTTCTACTTTTCAAAATAAAAAAGATAAATTAGGAAATGGGAGGGATTGATTTGTGTTCCTCAAGTTATTTTGCAACCTAAACTTATTGGCTAGGGTCCGATATTGATAGTGAATTTGCGCGAGTACTAATTACTCACCCTTGAACGAAACACCCATTGAGATAATCAGGGTGGACCTTCAGATCAAGATCATGGAAGTTGATGCGGAATGGAGGGGACATAAATTTGACTCATACGTATAGTCGAAACAAATTAAGAACCGAAAATTTGTGGCGTTTGGAATGGGTTCATGTAAGCGGGACCCGGAGACGGAGTGTCCTCCCAAAAGTTTGAGAAGTAGATAATTGAGGGTCCTGGGCGTAGCTGCCCTGCATCCAATTGATAATTACAGAAGAATAATGTCGATGACATCGTTTATCTGTTCTTCACCCTGTTCTTGGTTTTCTGCTCCCCTTTATTTTGCTCCGAACTGCCGGGCTCCGACAGCGGTGAATCTTAATGCCGGAATTAAAGGCTTGGGAAGGCCAATGGTGTGGCTGCAACTGTCGTTCCGGAGATCATCAACAGCCATTGTCACACCCTCTTTTCTTTCGATTTCTGCAGCGCTTCAAGGCCCGCTGGATTTGACCGAAGACAACGTCAAGCAAGTCTTGGCCGATGCTCGGCTGGAGGCAAGTTCATCTCTCTCTCTCTCTCTCTCTCGCCTAAGTTTGAAAGCGTAAGGATGGCAAAATCCATGCCCCTTCTATGCTTTTGTTCCCCATTCAAGGCACAAGTTGCTATGAGTAGCTACGGCGTACCATAAATTGGTCTTTAGTTTGGGGGCAAACCATGACATGTGGTTCCATTTATTGACCTTTTTTTTTGGTATCAGGTTCATATTGTGCGCTTGTTTATTTTATTTATGAAAGTGGTTCTTCTTCTGTTGATCTGCATCCTAATGTTACGATTCTGATACAAATTTAGATTAATTTTTAAGATTTTATTTTATGCTCTGCAAGTGAAGTAGTCTTACATACTTCAATTGAGTAAGCTCTCTAAATGCAAGTCACAACTTCTCAAATTTTGATTGCTACTTAAATAGTTCAAACACAGGAGTTGGAGCGAATTGCTCTTATTCTTCAGAAAAAAAAGGAGATAATTTTGAGTTTTCAATTTCACTAATTTACATTTTAGTCTGAATCTTAAAAATTTAGAAGGAAAGAGTATCATGCATACATAAATGGTCAAATGGGATTTATAGTCATTTTGATTAAACTTTTCCCAAGAAGTTAATTTTGATTGGAATAAAAAGATACGTGTAATAAGATTTTTCGAAAGTAACTAACTTTTGTAATGAAAAGGAAATGTATGAAGTCATGAACCTTGCCCCTTGGGTGTTTAATTAGATATAATTTTAGTAAAATAAGTTATTAAATGTAGTTTGGGTCAATAAAAGGAAACATTTCATCCTCTAAATATTTTAAATTGAGATGGTCAAATGGCATGAGCATTAGACTCGTGATTCATTTTTTTGAATTATCAAACTGATAATTTGTATACGAGTCTCATGGTTTGTTTTCTTAAATTTCATTTATATGGCTGAGGTGTGTGTTTTTATTATTAAAGTGTGATAATTAAGTTTTAAATGGATAATGTGTACTTTTCCTTGATGGTTAGAAGTCTAGAGAGATTAGAATAACTGAAATCATCAAATTCCAGATAAAAAATATACCCATAATATATGTGTGCGAATTACCTAGCTATTGGCCATCCAAGTGAGGTAATGGACCTTCTTGTTCTTGGTTCCATTATGGTCATAGTTGGTTGTCCAATAATTTGTCATGCACTTCATTTTATTTTTTTGTTTACAAGGATCATCATGTGTGAAGGAACCTTCCCCTACCTAGCACACCAAATTGTTGATGCAAATATTGTACCCCAACTTTGCATTCCCAGATTGTGATAATTACTACAACTAAGTGAAAAAGAAAACTTGGAAGACCCTTGGTGGCCACCAAGGGGCTTTTTTTGATGCTCAACTAAGGGATGAAAGACATAGCAATGGCAAAGCAATAGTGTTAAAAAATGAGTTTTAGATGATCTACCTTCTCCAAGAGTTCCCCTTTTATGGGTGAGACATCCCTACATATTTAATCTCAAGTGTCTTTAAGTGGGAGAGAGTTACATGGGTTTAATTTTAAGGGTTATTATTCACATCAAAATTGTATCCTGATCTCGGCGCCTACAAATTGTGATGATCACCTTACAACCAAGAGAGACAAGAAAGCTTGGGAGACCCCCGATAGCCTCTGGGGGCCTTCTCCCACACTTAAGTTAGGGATGGAAGAAGTAGCAATAAAATAGGAACGATGTTGAAGAGACGTGTTTTAGATGATCTTCCTCCTCCAAGAGTTCCCCTTTTATAACTAAGATATCCCTTTGCATTCAATGTCTAGTGTCTTTAAGTGGGAAGAGTTACCTGGCCTTAATTACAAGGGTTATGCTCATTCACTCTCCCATCCCTTTTATTGCTCTTCTTAATTGAGTCTCTAGTTTAGATCTTAGGTGACCCATCATTTCCCTTGGCAAAGCCTTTTGTATACGTATAATTTTGTTCTCTCTTGACAAAGCCTTTTGTATAGGTATCATTTTCTTCTACATATGAAGTCCAACATTTTGGATGAGTTGGACTACCTAGGTTATAAAGAAAAAGAAGATGTTAGTCTTTTGGAAAGTGAGGAGGTTAATTGAATTTTGTTGAAGAATGGGATAGAGTTTGTTTTTTAAGGAAGTGAGAATTTGGAGACTAAAGACTAAATTAAAATTTATCAAAAAGATTGATTGTAATTCGATTTTTTTTCACAAGTTAGCCAACAAGAAGATGAGGAAGAACATGATCAGAGAATTAGATTTGGGTGAGGTTATTTTGGATCCTTGTTGATTGTGTCTTAGCTCACTAAAGTTTCTCTAATCTCTAAACTAAGGAGGATGCTTTTAGGCCTATGATTGAGGGATTAGATTGGAGGCTCATTCTTGGGGACTGGATGTCTTGATTGGAAAGACCTTTTGAGAAGGGAGTGAAGGTTACTATGTTTGAGATGGATAGAGATAAGGCTTTGGGTTTGGATGGGTTTAACATATATATATATATATATATATATATATATATTTTTTTTTTCAAGATTGTTGAGATGTGATTAAGGGGGATTTTCTCAAGATTTTTAATGAATTTTATTGGAATGGGATTCTGAGCAAGAGCTTTGACTCCGCCTTCATCACTTTGGTTCTTAAGAAGAGTAGACTTTATTACTAATGATTTTAGACCTATTAGGTTAGTTTCTAGTGTGTATAAGATTATTAATAAAGTGCTAGCTAATAGGTTGCGGTGCTTGATGATACTATTTCTAAGGCTCAAAGTGCATTTGTGGGAGGCGTAGGCAGAACGTGGATGTAATGTTGGTTCAATGAGGTAGTAGAGGAGGTTAGGAGGTTTTTTGTATATTAGATTTTTCTCTGAATGGAGTTTGGGCAGAGGTGGCATTCTTGGACGAGGGTTCAGTGTTTTCTTTTTTTTGTATAGTGATTGGTGAACCTAAATTTTTGTTTAGTGTGTTGAGGGGTGTAAGATGAGGGATTCACTCTCCCCATTTTAACACACCCTTAAAATACACAAATATTTCAAACAAGACCCCAAACACAAATGCCTAAACTAAACACACAATTAACCACTAAAACCCCAAGAATCCCTTGACCCAATTCTCCTTAATTATTCTTCAACGAGGATATTCCCAAGGTAGTGCCTCTTGTCCTACATCAAATCTCCCCCAGTAAAGGAAAATTTGGCCTTGAATTTTGAAATGTTGGAGGACTAGTAGTAAGAAGCAAACTTGTACTCCTTGAAAGTCGGCGCTTGAATGATGCAAGAAACCATGCTCCACTGACTGCAAGATAGACTTGAATTGAGAATTGACAACAATGAACTCATCAAGGATGGCAGACTTTATGATAAGAATGTTCGAAAGACTTTGGATGTCTTCAAACACATGCATTTCCTTCCTTGTAGTGTCTTCAAGTTGTGACTAACTCAAAGTCTTAAAAATTATTTGTCTTGGTTGGATGGTAGTGCGGGTTTCAAAATGATATTTTTTACCATTATGGTGGAAGACATATGTTCTCAAGTCCTTGAGTAACACCCAAATCATTCAACCAAGGAGAACCAAGGACTCAAGGAGTACATGACCAATATTCATAGGTATGATATCACACCAAATGTTATCAAAAGAGTCACCTATTTGGATTGGAGCTGGACATCTTTCCAAACATGTAGAGTTATCAACCCAAGATGTCTCATAGCTCTGAGCGAGGTTTCAAATGAAGTTGCACGTGAGTGATTCCATTTCTAGAAATCACATTCATAAGGTATCTTCCATCAATGATGATTTTGCAAACATTTCCTACACATTTGAGAAAGGTGTGAAAAGGCTTGAAATTGTGCCCAAAGTTTGACAAATGACATTACTTTTTCTTGTAATTTGTCACCGTATTGTTGGATTTATATATACATATACTGCAACTTTATATCACCAACAGCCCTTAACAGAATTTGCACCCAATTCTCAATCTAATCATGCAAGCCACGAACTTCACTCTCGTTTTTCTCAATAACAATTTTCCTGCAAAACGGACCCTCATAAACAACTTAAAATGGCAGCAAATGGCAGAAATTTTGTCTAATTCTTGATGTTCGCAAGCAAATTTCTAGACTTTCAAATCAAATTTTCATGCTTGCTTGCAATATATCATGTTTACAATGAAAATATTATGCAAAAAATCAAAATCTCAGTAGAAAACACCAAAATTTCATGGATGGAACCAATTTTGCACCATATTGGCCATTGCAGGGGATTCTGGCAAGTTTTCTAGTGCGTGTCTCTGGCGCGTGAGTCTCTGGTGGTGACTTTTTTGCAATGAAATTTTGGGTGAAGGGAGATTAGGGGATGAGGATTGTATTGTTGGTTGTGGTGATTAAAAAAAAGATTTTGAGGGGCTAAAGGCTAGAGATATTTGGCTAGTGTGTGGGGGGCTATCCACCAGTCAGATGACCACATAATTTTAGGGGAAGGGGTTTTCGGGGGGTTTTCTGATGTACTGAAGGTGTATTGAAAGTATTCCAAGGAAAAGATGTTCAAAATTGAGGATATGACTGGAATTTTCGAAAAAGTTCAAAACTGTTTTTTTTTTTTTTTTTGTTTTTTGACTAAATTTCAAGATAGAGATGAGGGAATGAAATTTGGGATTGGGATTTAGAGCAACAAATGCATCTCGGTTGAACTAACATTGCATGAACACTATCATGCAGTCATATTCTGATTTCATGAACAAATACTGAACAAATTTTGATTTTTAGTATCATGTATCAACAATTCTAATTCCAAGACAGATTTGATTTTAGAAATTCTAGCAGATTTTAATTTTGAAAAGTATACAATTCTAATCTAGACTATGAATATACAACGAAAAGTAGAATTAACCTTTTTGATTCTTTCACTAGTCTCCCTTCTTGGCATTAATCCTTCTCGTCATTCTCCACTCCTTTGTCTTCCTTGTAGTCTTGAGCTTCTTTGTACGCTTGAATTCCCGCCCCTCAGAAACTCCATATCCGCATTGCTCTTCGCTTCTGAATGTGTTGATCTATATAGTTCATGAGTCAGATGTTTCACATTGTGATTCAGCCTTAAAATCATGAAGTAATGAAGGTTTTGTGTTAAGGAATGTTGTTTCTTTAGTATTCTTGGATTTGAATCTTGAATTTAGATTGAAGAGTTCTTGCAATCCCTCGTTGTTTAAATATTCTTCGATTGATTTTTGTTAGCAGCATCAAATTTCCTGCACCAAAGGGTACATATTGTAGTATTTTTTAGGTGGTTGCCATTACCTTTTTAGTTTAAGCCATTGGTGAGATCTTCTCCTCTTTTGTTATTTCTTTTCTTATTACTATCATTATTATTTCCAATAGTTGGTTAGTAGTGGAGATTTTGTGTTTATGATTTGTAGGCTTAATATATACATTTTTGTGTTTTTCATTCGCAAGTCTAGGAATATACAAAATTTTTCAAAAATTTGTAGGCTTAATATTGCATGATTTTTTTTTAAAGGTTTTAGTCTATTTTGGACTCACACCCAAAATTGTATGCTTCATTTTTTTTTTTTAATGCATTGTATTGTGTTTGTGGTTTCTACTAATTGTAGGGTGTGATCTAGAAAATTGTCCATGTGAAATAAGTTTGTAAAAAAAGAAAAAACTGAAACGTGTACTTTGCTTGTGTTACACAAATTCTTTGTATACACATTTTGTTGTGAAATGTGCGGCAATTATGATAAATAGTACGAAAAAACACAAAGATAAAGCAACAAAAACACACGAATTTAATGTGGTTCGACAGTATACCTACATCCACAGGAGCGAGCTGCAGCTGGATTTCTTTATATCAAAGTAGGGTTACATCATATGTATTTATACTAATCCTAGCTGTACATATATATTAGAAAAATTCCTCAAATACCCCTATACTGATCCCCAATTCATTAATCATCCCAGCCAATAAAAAAAAATAAAAATAACAAGCCCAAAAGGTTGATGCCGTTGTTCCGCTCCACTTCCCACATAAGCTTGCTTTATCTTTACACGTGTTCCACTCGATATGAGTCACATACTACAATCTCCACCTTGTGCAAATATTCTCCCTTTAGGAGAAAAATAAAACATAACCTGGAAACTCCATCTGGGACAATAGGTTGGGACGCCTCCCATCTAGCATCTTGAGACGTTAATCAAGTCCAAGCAGTGCTTGAACTTATCTGTGGTAACATGCTTTGTTAACATGTCTGCTGCATTCTCAGAAGTGTGAATTTTCTCAAGCAATAGTTCACCAGAAGAAACCAATTCTCTGATCTTGTGAAACCTCACATCTATGTGCTTGGTTCTTGCATGATACACCTAATTCTTTGCCAAATAAATGACACTCTGACTATCACAATGTAATTGAACTCCACCTTGCTGGTAACCTAGCTTATTGACCAACCCAGTAAGCCACAAAACTTCCTTGGCAGCCTCAGCCACTGTCATATACTCTGACTTAGTAGTAGATAATGCAACTAGAGACTGAACCATGGACCTCCAACAAATAGGCCCCCCCCCCCCCCCCCCCCCCCCCCCAAAAAAAAACAAAAGTGAATACATAACCTGTGGTAGACCTCCTGTCATCCAAGTCCCTTGCATAGTTTGCATCCACATATCTCACAACTGAAGGATCACCCTGTTGTCCGCCAAATATGATGCCATAGTTTGTAGTACCCCTCAAATATTTGAAAATCCACTTGACTGCATCCTAATGCTGTCGTCCTAGATTTGATAGAAACTTGCTCACCACACTGATAGCTTGTGCCAAATCTAGTCTTGTACAAACCATAGTACATCAAGTACCCCACTGCACTGACATATGGAACCTTTGACATATCTTGAACTTCATCATTTGTCTTTGGGCACTGAGCGGTAGACAATCTAAAATGATTCGCAAAAGGTGTACTCACTGGTTTTGCATTATCTATGCTAAACCTCTCCAACACCCTCTCAACATAGCTATGCTGAGATAACCATAATCTCTTGGAAACTCTGTCCCTGCGAATCTCTATCCCAAGAATCTTCTTGGCCGCACCCAAATCCTTCTTGTCAAATTCTTTGCTCAATGAAGTCTTTAACTTGTTGACCTCACTCATACTCTTCGCAACAATCAACATATTATCCTTATAAAGTAATAGAAAAGTACATGAATCATCATCAAGGCTCTTCACATAAACATAACAATCATACTTACGTCTGCTGTAGCCAATCCGGATTATGCAGGAGTCAATTTGCTTATACCACTGCCTCGCAGATTGCTTCAGCCCATAAAGTAATTTCCTCAATTTATAGACCAAGTGTTCCTGTCCAGGTTGACTGAATCCTTTTGGCTGTACCATGTAAATGAGCTCCTCCAAATCGCCATGAAGAAAAGTTGTCTTTACATCCATCTGCTTCAATTGCATGTCAAAATGTGCTACTAAACCCAACACTGCTCTGATGGAAGTGTGTCTGACCATAGGGGAGAGAATCTCATCATAGTCAACCCCTTTCCTCTATGAGTAACCCTTTACGAGCCTTGAACTTTTCACCCTCTTTTTATGATACTGCTTCTTTCTTCCATGGTTTTAAATAACGGCTGCGACTGTTATGTAACGGTTTTTTAGGTTACCGATACCGTTACACACTGCGAAATCGGTGGGAATAAAAATCACGGCTATAGTGGCCATTATAGACCGTGACCGTTATGTAAAGGTCGCTATGGCCGTTACGTAACCGCTACATGACTGTTAAGCCAAACATTTATTTTATTTTTTACTTTTTCTTCTCACCTTTTCCCTCTTTTATAAATCATACTCAATATACCATGTGGCAAGAGGGGGAAAAGATTATAATGATGATGACAATGATACAAAATTTACTATTTCTTTAAATACTCACAAGGGATGCATTAATTAACAATTTGAAAATACTAACTTGTTAGGAAAATATTTTATTTTGATAATATTACTAATGTGATATTTTATGTTCTATATTTTTCAACTTCAACCTTCCTTCTTTTTGAACTATTTTATATTTGTATTATTCGTATGTCTTATGTGTCGAATAAATTAGTGGAGTGTAATATATTTTGTTTTATTAATTAATTTAGCACGCATAAGAATTTATCACAGATAAGAACAATGAGAAGTATAAATTTGCACACACATGTAATTTTTCTATCAATGGTGGTTTAAAACAAATGTAAACTTGTTGCCGTTACCAAATAACTTAGTTAATCGAACTAAAGGATCCAAAATACATTATAACTCTTTCAAAGAAGGGCTAAAAGCTTAAAACATGCAAGTACGTCAATATGCACAAGATTGTGCGTGCTTCAAAAAAATTCACAGCCGTTACACCTGCTTCTCGTTATGTAACATCTGCTACTCCCGCTTCTTGTTACACCTGTTATTGTTACGTTACGCTGCCCGCTACTGTGATTTAAAACCATGATTTCTTCTTATACACTCATTTGCATCCTATCGCTCTCTTCCCCTTTGGAAGCTCCACCAACTCTCATGTCTGGTTCTTATGTAGAGACTCCATCTCCTCCACCGTAGCATCCATCCATCTACTTTTCTCTTGACTGTGTATTGCCTCTTGAAAAGTAGTAGGATCCTCGCTACTAGTAATGAGTGCATAAGAAACCAAATCTTCAAAATCATACCTCGTGGGTGGCCTGATAGCGCATCTGGGCCTATCTATAGCTACAATGTGATGTTGCTAATCTCCCGAGTTAGAACTCCCTGCATTCTGAATATTTTCTTCTCTACTATGGGTCTCTAGCTCCACTTGGACCACATGCTCATTGTTGCTGCAATTTTCTAGAACTTGTTTCTCTTCTTCCTAAGTATGCTGCAACATGACTTTCTCATGAAAAAAATCACATCTCTACTAATCACTACCTTGTTTGCCTTTGGATCCCATAGTTTGAAGCCTTTAACCTCTTTCTGATACTTTAGAAAGATACATTGTCTAGACTTCGCATCAAGCTTTGACCTCTCCTAACTAGAAACATCCATGTAGGCTAGACATCCAAACACTCTCAAACCAGAGTAGTGTACCGCGCTGCTTGTCCACACTGCCTTTTTTACTTTCCCATTTAGTGTTGCATTAGGTGACCTGTTAATCAAGAAACATGTCATATTCACTACTTCTGCCCATAAGTTCTTTGCAAGCCCTGCGTTCAACTTGAGACACCAAGTTCTTTTAGCTATTGTTTTGTTCATCCTTTTCGCTAAACCTTTTTATTGTGGTGTCTTGTGTACTGTGAAGTGTCTCTTAATTTCATGTTGCTCACACAACTTCGTGAACTTTGAATCTGTGTACTCAGTACCATTGTCAGACCTGAGGCATTTGCTCTTCCTTCCTGTTTGGTTTTCTACTTCATCTTTCCATAGCTTGAACTTGACAAATTGACAAACGTTTTTGACTTGTGCCGCACGAAGTACATCCAAACCTTTCGTGAGTAGTCATCAATAAAACTCATGAAATACATATGTCCTCCTTGTGATGCTACCCTTACTGGCCCCCAAACATCTATATCAACATAGTCAAGAATTTCCTTTGTCTTGTGTGTGGCTTTCTTGAACTGCACCCTAATCTGTTTTCCAAGAACACAATACCTGCAGGAATTAAGCTTGCATGTTTTGACATCCTTCAATAGATTTCTCTTATGAAGCTTCATCATCCCACGCTCACCCATATGACCTAACCGCATATACCACAAAATTGTACTATCTAACTTAGACTTTGCAGCTGCAATTCCACCTACAACTGTGATACCTAGCAGTGTATAAATATTTCATGCTAGTTTCTGCCCCTTGATCACATATAAGACACCTTTATTTACTTTCATTACTTTACTTGCTGACTTGTAATTAAACCCATTACAATCTAAAGTGTCCAAAGAAATCAGATTCTTCATCATCTTGAGACTAACCTAACCAGACAACATTGTTGTTGTCATTTAAATCACTCTGAAGTTAAGAGAGTGTGGTTCAATAGTCTTCTATATTTGTCTTTGTAGAGGTTGAAGTAAGAGCTAATTAAATTTTACTTTCTAAGGATTAAAATTTGTAATTGAGTCTTTTGAAATTTCAAAATTGAGAAATTTTTTGAAACCATGTCTTTGTTGCATTTGAGAAAAGCCTTTCCATTTCATACATTTTTAGCTTGAATCGGTGAATTAAAGATGGATGCATGGAATACTTTGAGCATGTTCTCAATCTCAATAGACCATCTTTGAAACTCTAAGTTTGATAAATATTCATAAGTAGGTGATAGATTATCTTTGACTTTGATATTTCCTACAATGCACATCATATCTTCCCTTAATATGAGTCATACTTATTTTATTGGTCCAAATTAAAGTTTTCATTCTTAAAAAGTAGTAAAGTTTTTTAAAAAGTTATTTTTAAAATGGAAAAATCATGAGTAGTCAAAGTTTTTAAAATAAAATGTATTTGTACCATGCATTCTTTTATAATATAACAATTTTATTCAAGTCTTAACCATAATGCCCTTGAGTTTTTGTTCCTTTTGTTTAAGGATGCGTCTACATCCTAAGTTAGGTGCATCAAGTTCTACTAATATGCATGGTTAAGGATGAGGAGTGTTGAGAAATGGAAGGTTTGGAATAGTTTTATTTTTGTTGATGACAAGAATAGTGTATTAGTATTGTTGGTATTAGGTTTTGATGATTGAAAAAACTTGAATTGAAATGTAATACTGTTGATTGAGACATCTTATATTGTGTGCTTCATTGTTAAAAGCTTGATATACATTGTTGGCCCACAACCTAACAACTTAAGCTTTTAGGTAAAGTGGTAATCTAACATAGTATCAGAGCTGGTTACCAAGAGGTCCTGGATTCTAGTCTTGTTGCTTGCAATTTAAAAAAAAATAAAATATTGCATTCCTTATTATGGGTGTTATTTATCATGTGTTTATCTCTCCACGTGTTGTCAAGCTGCACGTGCAAGAGAGTGTTAAAATCTTGATATACATTGTTGGCTCACAACCTAATAGCTTAAACTTTTAGGTAAAGTGGTAATCTAACATTCATTGTGATGATTATCTAGTCGAGTAGTGCATCACTGAAATACTTCAAAGAAAGAGAAGTAATATGAGAAGCATCAATAGAAGTTTCAATAGAAGTTTCAATAGAAGCATTAATAGAAGCTTCATTAGAAGCAAAGATATAAGCTTCACCAAATCCGCGATTTACCTCCTACCTGTTGGCTGAGGATATGGCTAGCGTAGGCATGAGATTAGTCTGGCGTGTAAGTGCAGGAAACCCTGCGTATTAAAAAATAAATAACATAATGGAAGTTTCATTAAAAGTAGTGATATAAGTTTCATAAGAAATAGTTGTTTGCCCAAAGACAATCCAAAATGGGGGTGAATTAGGTTTAATAAAATTAAATGAACTTGATACAAAATTTTAAATCAAATCAAGGAAGCAAGCAAAACACACAATATCAAAGCAAATAAATTAAAGAGAAGGGAAGAAAGATTTTGTAAACTCATTTTATAGTGGTTTGACAACTGACCTACATCCATTTTCTCAAGGCAAACCACCTTTGTAACGCCCCAACCTGGGTCTACTAGGGAGCATTACGTCTCTCCTCCTCTACCTCGAGCAGATAATAGGGGCGAGTCTTATCTGACTAATGACTGACCCCACAGACAAACACATATTCTTTTCAGTGTATTTTGTCGTCACTCACACACTTCTTGAGAAAACTTCCAAGAAGGTCACCCATCCTAAGATTACTCCAAGCCAAGCACGCTTAATCGTGGAGTTCTTATGGGAAGATTTTCGAAAAGAAAGGTGCTCCTTGTTGATATGGGTAATAACATCAATCCTTTTTAAGTCTTTCTTCCACGGGGTATTACATTCTCCCCCACTTACAGAACGCAACGTCCTCGTTGCGAACCCACATTTCCAAACCCAGGTGATGTGAATCTCACCACACGTCCGGCTGGGTAATTGCTCTGATATCATTTTGTAATGCTTTAACCAGGGTTTGCTTGGGAGCACTGTGTCTCTCCTCCTCCACTTAGACCAGAAAATAGGGGGCGGGCCTCATCAGACTAATGACTGACCCCACAGACCAACACATGTTCTTTTCAGTGTGTTTTGTCCTCATTCACACACTTTCTAAGAAAACTTCTAAGAAAATCACCCATCATAAGATTACTCCAAGCCAAACATGCTTAACCGTTGAGTTCTTATGGGAAGACTCCCGAAAAGAAATGTGCACCTTGTTGATATGGGAAGTAACATCAATCCTTTTTAAGCCTTTCTTCCATGGGGTATTACAATCTTGATGTTCCATTAACTTCCCTTACTTTAACTACGACAAGGACACCAATTTCACCCTTTGTTTTTTGGAGACCAAGGAAACCAAAACACCTTTTTGACAAAGGCAATGACACTAATTTATAAGAGAGATTACAAATAAAATTCCTCAGAAGGAATGATTTACACTTTTATGTTCGCATAAGAAACTCTCAAAGAATAAAAAAATAAAAACTCAAGAGTTATTTTTCTAGAAGGTAAGCAAATAAAGCACAAAGAGAAACTAAAAGAGAATTAGAGGCTAGAGCACTTCGTAGTTCAGTATAAATTAGTTCTCTAACTATTGATTGGCTTCTTTAAGAAGCATACGCATTTTAATGTTTGTTGAAACTACTGGAAACATTTTAAACCCATTCTCATTATGTAATATATCGAGACATTTTTGTTGTTTAGTCTTAATGAGTTTCTTTGAAGCTGGAGCATCTTGGGCAAATGCTTGAACCATTTACAAAATAGGCGTGTTGATAACATTCTGCCATGTTGTTTTGACGAACTACCATGCTACATATATTGTCACGAGATTGTGTAAGCTTTGATAGTATAATGTCAGCGTCCCTTTGGGTATTGTATACTTATGTTGTTGAATATGTATGACTTCATTATGGACCTATGTATATGGTCAGGAGGTTATGTATGTTTGATTTATATAATGTTAATATCCCTATCAAATATGACTTTATACATAGATGAATATGCATGATCTCATTCTTGATCGTTGTATTGGATGATGCCTGCTCATATTTGATATTCTTTGTTGTGATCATATGTTCTGTATTAGAGTCTGATTTTTTTTTTCCTTATAAAACCTTAGCAAGGTAATCCATGTGGGAGATTGTTAGAATTTTGCGGACTTACATAACTTATTTTATAAAATCCAGACTAAATGAATATTGGACATTTTGGGAGCATAGAATTAATGGACCTTATCGTAAATGATCACCATATTAAAGTTATGGACCTAAAGCACCCATTCATGGAATTTTAGTATGTGTAGGTTTTATTTGTACAAAGACTCAGTGATGGATAGAGTTTCAAAATATTGGTACTTGAGCAATAACGAGAGGCCATGCCCTCATCATAGTTCAGAATTATTTCCCATCAAATCAAACTTTTAGGAAGAGAAGAGGATATAGGATCTCCTTGGACATCATTGACCTCTTTAGATCTCAACAATAAAATCTATAATGCAAGTTACACATTCTGAAATTACTTTCTATTTTATGTTCAAGGGTCTTTGATTCATTTGAAAATTTGTTTATTGTTTTAGAATTGCCCGTTATTATTTCAAAAATTATTGTTTGAGAACGAGTGTTAATTGCATACATAATCAATTACTTTTTTATTAAAATAAAGTTCTGATCTACTTTTCAAAATTAAAACGATAAATTAGGAAATGGGAGGGATTGATTTGTGTTCCTCAAGTTATTTTGCAACCTAAACTTATTGGCTAGGGTCCGAAATTGATAGTGAATTTGCGCGAGTACTAATTACTCACACTTGAACCAAACACCCATTGAGATAATCAGAGTGGACCTTCAGATCAAGACCATGGAAGTTGATGCGGAATGGAGGGGACATAAATTTGACTCATATGTATAGTCGAAACAAATTAAGAACCGAAAATTTGTGGCGTTTGGACTGGGTTCATGTAAGCAGGACCCGGAGACGGAGTGTCCTCCCAAAAGTTTGAGAAGTAGATAATTGAGGGTCCTGGGCGTAGCTGCCCTGCATCCAATTGGTAATTACAGAAGAATAATGTCGATGACATCGTTTATCTGTTCTTCACCCTGTTCTTGGTTTTCTGCTCCCCTTTATTTTGCTCCGAACTGCTGGGCTCCGACAGCGGTGAATCTTAATGCCAGAATTAAAAGCTTGAGAAGGCCAATGGTGTGGCTGCAACTGTCGTTCCGGAGATCATCAACAGCCATTGTCACACCCTCTTTTCTTTCGATTTCTGCAGCGCTTCAAGGCCCGCTGGATTTGACTGAAGACAACGTCAAGCAAGTCTTGGCCGATGCTCGGCTGGAGGCAAGTTCATCTCTCTCTCTCTCTCTCGCCTAAGTTTGAAAGCGTAAGGATGGCAAAATCCATGCCCCTTCTATGCTTTTGTTCCCCATTCAAGGCACAAGTTGCTATGAGTAGCTACGGCGTACCATAAATTGGTCATTAGTTTGGGGGCAAACCATGACATGTGGTTCCATTTATTGACCTTTTTTTTGTATCAGGTTCATGTTGTGCGCTTGTTTATTTTATTTATGAAAGTGGTTCTTCTTCTATTGATCTGCATCCTAATGTTACGATTCTGAGACAAATTTAGATTAATTTTTAAGATTTTATTTTATGCTCTGCAAGTGAAGTAGTCTTACATACTTCAATTGAGTAAGCTCTCTAAATGCAAGTCACAACTTCTCAAATTTTGATTGCTACTTAAATAGTTCAAACATAGGAGTTGGAGCGAATTGCTCTTATTCTTCAGAAAAAAAAGGAGATAATTTTGAGTTTTCAATTTCACTAATTTACATTTTAGTCTGAATCTTAAAAATTTAGAAGGAAAGAGTATCATGCATACATAAATGGTCAAATGGGATTTATAGTCATTTTGATTAAACTTTTCCCAACACGTTAATTTTGATTGGAATAAAAAGATACTTGTAATAAGATTTTTCGAAAGTAACTAACTTTTGTAATGAAAAGGAAATGTATGAAGTCATGAACCTTGCCCCTTGGGTGTTTAATTAGATATAATTTTAGTAAAATAAGTTATTAAATGTAGTTTGGGTCAATAAAAGGAAACATTTCATCCTCTAAATATTTTAAATTGAGATGGTCAAATGGCATGAGCATTAGACTCGTGATTCATTTTTTTGAATTATCAAACTGATAATTTGTATACGAGTCTCATGGTTTGTTTTCTTAAATTTCATATATATGGCTGAGGTGTGTGTTTTTATTATTAAAGTGTGATAATTAAGTTTTAAATGGAGATGTGTACTTTTCCTTGATGGTTAGAAGTCTAGAGAGATTAGAATAACTGAAATCATCAAATTCCAGATAAAAAATATATCCATAATATATGTGTGCAGATTACCTAGCTATTGGCCATCCAAGTGAGGTAATGGACCTTCTTGTTCTTGGTTCCATTATGGTCATAGTTGGTTGTCCAGTAATTTGTCATGCACTTCATTTTATTTTTTTGTTTACAAGGATCATCATGTGTGAAGGAACCTTCCCCTACCTAGCACACCAAATTGTTGATGCAAATATTGTACCCCAACTTTGCATTCCCAGATTGTGATAATTACCTACAACTAAGAGAAAAAGAAAACTTGGAAGACCCTTGGTGGCCACCAAGGGGTTTTCTCTGATGCTCAACTAAGGGATGAAAGACATAGCAATGGCAAAGCAACAATGTTAAAAAGACAGAGTTTTAGATGATCTACCTTCTCCAAGAGTTCCCCTTTTATGGGTGAGGCATCCCTACATATTTAATCTCAAGTGTCTTTAAGTGGGAGATAGTTACATGGGTTTAATTTTGAAGGTTATAATTCACGCCAAAATTGTATCTTGATCTCGGCGCCTACAAATTGTGATGATCACCTTACAACCAAGAGAGACAAGAAAGCTTGGGAGACCCCCGATAGCCTCTGGGGGCCTTCTCCCACACTTAAGTTAGGGATGGAAGAAGTAGCAATAAAGGAATGATGTTGAAGAGACGTGTTTTAGATGATCTTCCTCCTCCAAGAGTTCCCCTTTTATAGCTAAGATATCCCTTTGCATTCAATGTCTAGTGTCTTTAAGTGGGAAGAGTTACTTGGCCTTAATTACAAAGATTATGCTCATTCACTCTCCCATCCCTTTTATTGCTCTCCTTAATTGAGTCTCTAGGTTACACCTTAGGTGACCCATCATTTCCCTTGGCAAGGCCTTTTGTATACGCATAATTTTGTTCTCTCTCGACAAAGCCTTTTGTATAGGTATCATTTTGTTCTACATAAGAAGTCGAGCATTTTGGATGAGTTGGACTACCTAGGCTATAAAGAAAAAGAAGATGTTAGTCTTTTGGAAAGTGAGGAGGTTAATCGAAAAGATTGATTGTAATTCAAAAAGATTGATTTTAATTCAAAATTTTTTCACAAGTTAGCCAACAAGAAGATGAGGAAGAACATGATCAGAGAATTAGATTTGGGTGAGGTTATTTTGGATCCTTGTTGATTGTGTCTTAGCTCACTAAAGTTTCTCTAATCTCTAAACTAAGGAGGATGCTTTTAGGCCTATGATTGAGGGATTAGATTGGAGGCCCATTCTTGGGGATTGGATGTCTTGATTGGAAAGACCTTTTGAGAAGGGAGTGAAGGTTACTATGTTTGGGATGGATAGAGATAAGGCTTTGGGTCTGGATGGGTTTAACATATATATATATATATATATATATTTTCAAGATTGTTGATGTGATTAAGGGGGATTTTCTCAAGATTTTTAATGAATTTTATTGGAATGGAATTCAGAGCAAGAGCTTTGACTCCGCCTTCATCACTTTGGTTCTCAAGAAGAGTAGACTTTATTGCTGATGATTTTAGACCTATTAGGTTAGTTTCTAGTGTGTATAAGATTATTACTGGTTATTTTCTAGTATGTATAAGATTATTAATAAAGTGCTAGCTAATAGGTTGCGGTGCTTGATGATACTATTTCTAAGGCTCAAAGTGCATTTGTGGGAGGCGTAGGTAGAACGTGGATGTTATTTTGGTTCAATGAGGTAGTAGAGGAGGTTAGGAGGTTTTTCGTATATAAGATTTTTCTTTGAATGGAGTTTGGGCAGAGGTGGCATTCTTGGACGAGGGTCCAGTGTTTTTTTTTTTTTGAATAGTGAATGGTGAACCTAAATTTTTGTTTAGTGTGTTGAGGGGTGTAAGATGAGGGATTCACTCTCGCCATTTTAACACACCCCTTAAAATACACAAATATTTCAAACAAGACTCCAAACACACATAAGCCTAAACTAAACACACAATTAACCACTAAAAACCCAAGAATCCCATGACCCAATTCTCCTTAATTATTCTTCAACAAGGATATTCCCAAGGTAGTGCCTCTTGTCCTACATCAAATCTCCCCCAGTAAAAAAAAATTTGACCTTGAATTTTGAAATGTTGGAGGACTAGTAGTAAGAAGCAAACTTGTACTCCTTGAAAGTCGGCGCTTGAATGATGCAAGAAACCATGCTCCAGTGACTGCAAGATAGACTTGAATTGAGAATTGACAACAATGAACTCATCAAGGATGGCAGACTTTATGATAAGAATGTTCGAAAGACTTTGGATGTCTTCAAACACATGCATTTCCTTCCTTGTAGTGTCTTCAAGTTGTGACTAACTCAAAATCTTAAAATTTCTGGTAGTGCGGGTTTCAAAATGATATTTTTTACCATTATGGTGGAAGACATATGTTCTCAAGTCCTTGAGTAACACCCAAATCATTCAACCAAGGAGAACCAAGGACTCAAGGAGTACATGACCAATATTCATAGGTATGATATCACACCAAATGTTATCAAAATAGTCACCTATTTGGATAGGAGCTGGACATCTTTCCAAACATGTAGAGTTATCAACCCAAGCTGTCTCATAGCTCTGAGTGTGGTTTCGGATGATGTTGCACACGAGTGATTCCATTTCTAGAAATCACATTCATAAGGTATCTTCCATCAATGATGAATTTGCAAACATTTCCTACACACTTGAGAAAGGTGTGAAAAGGCTTGAAATTGTGCCCAAAGTTTGACAAATGACATTCCTTTTTCTAGTAATTTGTCACCGTATTGTTGGATTTATATATACATATACTGCAACTTTATATCACCAACAGCCCTTAACAGAATTTGCACCCAATTCTCAATCTAATCATGCAAGCCACGAACTTCCCTCTCAATTTCTTAATAACAATTTTCCTGCAAAACAGACCCTCATAAACAACTTAAAATAGCAGCAAATGGCAGAAATTTGGTCTAATTCTTGATGTTCGCAAGCAAATTTCTAGACTTTCAAATCAAATTTTCATGCTTGCTTGCAATATATCATGTTCACAATGAAAATATTATGCAAAAAATCAAAATCTCAGTAGAAAACACCAAAATTTCCTGAATGGAACCAATTTTGCACCATATTGGCCATTGGAGGGGATTCTGGCAAGTTTTCTAGTGCGTGTCACTGGCGCGTGAGTCTCTGGTGGTGACTTTTTTGCAATGAAATTTTGGGTGAAAGGAGATTAGGGGATGAGGATTGTATTGGTGGTTGTGGTGATGAAAAACAGATTTTGAGGGGCTAAAGGCTAGAGATATTTGGCTAGTGTGTGGGGCTATCCACTGGTCAGACGATGACATAATTTTAGGGGAAGGGGTTTTGGGGGGGTTTTCTGATGTACTGATGGTGTCTGGAAAGTATTCCAAGGAAAGGATGTTCAAAATTGAGGATATGACTGGAATTTTCAAAAAAGTTCAAAACTGTTTTTTTTTTTTGTTTTTTGACTAAATTTTAAGATAGAGATGAGGGAATGGAATTTGGGATTGGGATTTAGAGCAACAAATGCATCTCGGTTGAACTAACATTGCATGACAAGTATCTCATTCAGTCATATTCTGATTTCATGAACAAATACAGAACAAATTTTGATTTCTAGTATCATGTATCAACAATTCTAATTCCAAGACAGATTTGATTTTAGAAATTCTAGCAGATTTTAATTTTGAAAAGTATACAATTCTAATCTAGACTATGAATACACAACGAAAAGTATAATTAACCTTTTTGATTCTTTCACTAGTCTCCCTTCTTGGCATTAATCCTTCTCGTCATTCTCCACTCCTTTGTCTCTTTATCTTCCTTGTAGTCTTGAGCTTCTTTGTACGCCTGAATTCCCGCCCTCAGAAACTCCATATCGCCATTGCTCTTCGCTTCTGAATGTGTTAATCTGTATAGTTCATGAGTCAGATGTTTCACATTGCAATTCAGCCTTAAAATCATGAAGTAATGAAGATTTTATGTGTTAAGGAATGTTGTTTCTTTAATATTCTTGGATTTGAATCTTGAATTTAGATTGAAGAATTCTTGCAATCCCTTGTTGTTTAAATATTCTTCGATTGATTGTCGTTAGCGGCATCAAATTTCCTGCACCAAAGGGTACATATTGTAGTATTTTTTAGGTGGTTGCCATTACCTTTTTAGTTTAAGCCATTGGTGAGATCTTCTCCTCTTTTGTTATTTCTTTTCTTATTACTATCATTATTATATCCAATAGTTGGTTAGTAGTGGAGATTTTGTGTTTATGATTTGTTGGCTTAATATATACATTTTTGTGTTTTTCATTCAAAAAGTCTAGGAATATACAAAATTTTTCAAAAATTTGTAGGCTTAATATTGCATGATTTTTTTTTTTAAAGGTTTTAGTCTAGCTTGGACTCACCCAAAATTGTATGCTTAATTTTTTTTTTTTGATGCATTGTATTGTGTGTGGTTTCTACTAATTTTAGGGTGTGATTTAGAAAATTGTCCATGTGAAATAAGTTCGTAAAAAAAAAAAAAAAAAAACTTAAACGTGTACTTTGCCTGTGTTACACAAATTCTTTGTATACACAATTTGTTGTAAAATGTGCGGCAATTATGATGAATAGTACGGAAAAACATAGAGATAAAGCAACAAAAACACATGAATTTAATGTGGTTTGACAGTATGCCTACATCCACAGGAGCGAGCGAGCTGGATTTCATTAAATCAAAGTAGGGTTACATCATATGTATTTATACTAACCCTAGCTGTACAGATATATAAGAAAAATTCCTCAAATACCCCCTATACTGCACCCCAACCCATTAATCATCCCAGCCAATAAAATAAAAAATAAAAAATAACAAGCCCAAAAGGTTGATGCCGTCGTTCCGCTCCACTTCCCATATAAGCCTGCTTTATCTTTACATGTGTTCCACTCGATATGAGTCACATACTACTACAATCTCCACCTTGTGCGAATATTCTCCCCTTAGAAGAAAAAGAAAACATAACCTGGAAACTTCATCTGGGACAATAGGTTGGGACGCCTCCCATCTAGCATCTGGAGACGTTAATCAAGTCCAAGCAGTGCTTGAACTTATCTGTGGTAACATGCTTTGTTAACATGTTTGTTGCATTCTTAGAAGTGTGAATTTTCTTAAGCAATAGTTCACCAGAAACCAATTCTTTGATCCTGTGAAATCTCACATCTATGTGCTTGGTTCTTGCATGATACACTTGATTCTTTGCCAAATAAATGACACTCTGACTATCACAATGTAATTGAACTCCACCTTGTTGGATACCCAGCTCATTGACCAACCCAGTAAGCCACAGAACTTCCTTGGCAACCTCAGCCACTATCATATACTCTGACTTAGTAGTAGATAGTGCAACTAGAGACTGAACCATGGACCTCCAACAAATAGGCCCCCACACAAAAGTGAATATATAACCTGTGGTAGACCTCCTGTCATCCAAGTCCCCTGCATAGTTTGCATCCACATATCTCACAACTGAAGGATCACCCTGTTGTCTACCAAACATGATGCCATAGTCTGTAGTACCCCTCAAGTATTTGAAAATCCACTTGACTGCATCCTAATGCTGGCGTCCCAGATTTGATAGAAACTTGCTCACCACACTAACAGCTTGTGCCAAATCTAGTCTTGTACAAACCATAGTATACATCAAGCACCCCACTGCACTGACATATGGAACCTTTGACATGTCTTTAACTTCATCATTTGTCTTTGGGCACTGAGCGGTAGACAATCTAAAATGATTTGCAAAAGGTGTGCTCACTGGTTTTGCATTATCCATGCTGAACCTCTCCAACAACCTCTCAACATAGCTACACCGAGATAGCCATAATCTCCTGGAAGCTCTGTCCCTGCAAATCTCTATCCCAAGAATCTTCTTGGCCGCATCCAAATCCTTCTTGTCAAATTCTTTGCTCAATGAAGTCTTCAACTTGTTGACCTCACTTACTCTTCGTAACAATCAACATATCATGCACATAAAGTAATTAGAAAAGTACATGAATCATCAAGGCTCTTCACATAAACATAACAATCATACTCACATCTGCTATAGCCAATCTGGATTATGCAGGAGTCAATTTGCTTATACCACTGTCTCAGAGACTGCTTCAACCCATAAAGTAATTTCCTCAATTTATAGACCAAGTGTTCCTGTCTAGACTGATTGAATCCTTTTGACTGTACCATGTAAATGAGCTCCTCCAAATCACCATGAAGAAAAGTTGTCTTTA
Organism: Malania oleifera; assembly: GCF_029873635.1. Lineage (NCBI taxonomy): Eukaryota > Viridiplantae > Streptophyta > Magnoliopsida > Santalales > Ximeniaceae > Malania > Malania oleifera. Next base: position 81,516,321 of record NC_080418.1, on the reverse strand, counting down.
CATCTATCTGCTCCAATTGCATATCAAAATGTGCTACCAAACCCAACACTGCTCTGATGGAAGTGTGTCTGACCACAGGGGAGAGAATCTCATCATAGTCAATTCCTTTCCTCTGTGAGTAACCCTTTATGAGCCTTGAACTTTTCTCCCTCTTTTTCTGATACTGCTTCTTTCTTCCATGGTTTTAAATAACGGCCGCGACCGTTACGTAATGGTTTTTTGGGTTATCAATACCATTACACACTACGAAATCGGTGGGAATAAAATCACGGCTATAGCGGCCATTATAGACTGCGACCGTTACGTAAAGATCGCCACGACTGTTACGTAACCGCTACAAGACTGTTAAGCCAAACATTTTATTTTATTTTATACTTTTTCTTCTCACCTTTTCCCTCTTTTATAAATCATACTCAATATAACATGTGGCAAGAGGGGGAAAAGATTATAATGATGATGACAATGATACAAAATTTACTATTTCTTTAAATACTCACAAGGGATGCATTAATTAACAATTTAAAAATACTAACTTGTTAGGAAAATATTTTATTTTGATAATATTAGTAATGTGATATTTATGTTCTATATTTTTCAACTTCAACCTTCCTTCTTTTCTAACTATTTTATATTTGTATTATTCATATGTCTTATGTGTCAAATAGATTAGTGGAGTGTATAATATATTTTTTTTATTAATTAATTTAGCACGCATTAGAATTTATTACAGATAAGAACAATGAGAAGTATAAATATTCACACACGCAATTTTTCTATCAATGGTGGTTTAAAACAAATGTAAACTTGTTGCCGTTGCCAAATAACTTAGTTAATCGAACTAAAGGATCCAAAATACATTATAACTCTTTCAAAGAAGGGCTAAAAGCTTAAAACATGCAAGTACGTTAATATGCACAAGATTGTGCGTGCTTCAAAAAAATTCACAGCCGTTACACCTGCTTCTCGTTATGTAACATCTGCTACTCCCGCTTCTTGTTACACTCGTTAACATTATGTTACGCTACCCGCTACCGTGATTTAAAATCATGATTTCTTCTTATACACTCATTTGCAGCCTATCGCTCTCTTTCCCTTTGGAAGCTCCACCAACTCTCATGTCTGGTTCTTATGTAGAGACTCCATCTCCTCCACCATTGCACCCATCCATCTACTCTTCTCTTGGCTGTGTATTGCCTCTTGAAAAGTAGTAGGATCCCCGCTGCTAGTAATGAGTGCATAAGAAACCAAATCTTCAAAATCATACCTGGTGGATGGCTTGATAGCGCGTTTGGGCCTATCTATAGCTACACTATGATGTTGCTGATCTCCTGAGCTAGAACTCCCTGCATTCTGAATATTTTCTTCTCTACTATGGGTCTCTAGCTCCGCTTGCACAACATGCTCATTGTTGCTGCAATTTTCTGGAACGTGTTTTTCTTCTTCTTGAAGTATGCTGCAACATGACTTTCTCATAAAAAAATCACATCTCTACTAATCACTGCCTTGTTTGCCTTCGGATCCCCGAGCTTGAAGCCTTTCACCCCTTTCTGATACTCCAGAAAGATACATTGTCTAGACTTCGCATCAAGCTTTGACCTCTCCTCACTAGAAATATCCATGCAGGCTGGACATCCAAACACTCTCAAACCAGAGTAGTGTACCGCATTGCTTGTCCACACCTCCTTTTTTACTTTCCCATTTAGTGTTGCATTAGGTGACCTGTTAATCCAGAAACATGTTATATTCACTGCTTTTGCCCATAAGTTCTTTGCAAGCCCTGCGTTCAACTTGAGACACTTAGCTTTTTCAGCTATTGTTTTGTTCATCCTTTTCGCTAAACCTTTTTGTTGTGGTGTCTTGCGTATTGTGAAGTGTCTCTTAATCTCATGCTGCTCTCACAACTTCGTGAGCTTTGAATCTGTGTACTCAGTACCATTGTCAGACCTGAGGCATTTGCTCTTCCTTCCTGTTTGGTTTTCTACTTCATCTTTCCATAGCTTGAACTTGACAAACGTTTCTGATTTGTGCTGCATGAAGTACATCCAAACCTTTTGTGAGTAGTCATCAATAAAACTCACGAAATACATATGTCCTCCTTGTGATGCCCTTACTGGCCCCCAAACATCTGTATAAACATAGTCAAGAATTTCCTTTGTCTTGTGTGTGGCTGTCCTGAATTGCACCCTAATCTGTTTTCCAAGAACACAATACCTGCAGAAATTAAGCTTGCATGTTTTGACATCCTTCAATAGATTTCTCTTATGAAGCTTCATCATCCCATGCTCACCCATATGACCTAACCGCTGCCACAAAATTGTACTATCTAACTCTGACTTTGCAGCTGCAATTCCACCTACAACTGTGGTGTCTAGCAGTGTATAAATATTTCTTGCTAGTTTCTGCCCCTTGATCACATTTAAGACACCTTTATTTACTTTCATTACTTTACTTGCAGACTTGTAATTAAACCCATTACAATCTAAAGTGTCTAATGAAATCAACTTCTTCCTTAAATTCGGTATATGTCTAACATCACACAACGTTCTAACAATACCATCAAACATTTTAATTATGATATTCCCTATTCCAACAACTTTGCATGATGTATTGTTACCCATCAGAACAGAACCAAAATTTACTAACCTGTAGTTGTCAAACCAATCTTTATTGGGTGTCATGTCATAGGAGCATGCCAAATCTAGAATCTAGGAATCTGTGAGATGATCTGAACTAGATGAAACAGAAAGCATATCCCTGTCACCGCTCTTAGAGTCTTCTTTTTCCACTACATTTGCAAACTTTGATGGACCATCTTTATTCTTTGTATTTTCCTTCTTTTTCTTTGGACAATCTCGTTTTATGTGCCCCTTTTTCCCGCACTTATAACATTGTATGTCCTTCATCTTCTTGGATTTAGACCGAGATTTATTGTTACTCGATTCGCTCTGGGACTTGTTTCTCCTACGTTCCTAGTTATCCCTCACGACAAACCCTTTACCTTGTAAATTCTCATCATTGGTTTCTTCCTTTGATGAAAACCTACTAGAGCACTTGTGATCTCCTCCAATTCGAGAGTTTCTTTTTCCCACATGAGAGTTATAAATAAAATTTTCGTACGTAGGAGAAGCAAGTAGGGAATTCAGTAACATCAACGCCTTGACGTCTTCTTCGAACTTCACATCAACTCGCTTCAAATCACTGATGATTTAGTTGAACACTTTGATATGCTGGTTCAAATTTGAGCCCTTTGACATCTTAAGACCATACAGTTTCTACTTAAGATAAAGCTTGTTTGTTAATGACTTGGACATATACCAACTTTCTAGTTTCAACCAAACCGTCGTTGGTGATTTCACATCCATTATGTGATACATCACGTCATTGGCCAGACAAAGTCTGATAGTTGTCATAGCCTTCGCTTCCAGTTCCTTCCAATTTATGTCGTCCATGCCTTCCGGCTACTTTCCGTGTAACGCCTTCACCATGACCTGTTGCACTGACAAATCCTTGACCCTTTTTTGCCATAATCCGAAATTTTTAGATCCGTCAAACTTTACCATGTCGAACTTCGTAGGAGAAATCTTAGACATCATGACCTGTGCTCTAATACCAATTGTTGTGAAACGTGTGACAATTATGATGAATAGTACGGAAAAACACAGAGATAAAGCAACAAAAATACACAGATTTAACATGATTTGGCAGTATGCCTACATCCATAGGAGCGAGCAGCAGCTGGATTTCACTATATCAAAGTAGAGTTACATCATATGTATTTATACTAACCCTAGTCGTACAGAGATATTAGAAAAATTCCTCAAATACCCCTATACCGTACCGTGGGGGCGTTGCCCCCACACCTCCAACCCATCAATCGTCCAAACCAATAAAACAATAAATTACAAGCCCAAAAGCCTAATGCCATCATTTTGCTCCACTTCCAACATCCGCCTGCTTTCTTTGTAGATGTGTTCCACTCAATATGAGCCACATACTACAACACAAAATCAATCTCAAGCTCGGATCAAAGGAATAGGATTGCGTTAAGTAGTTGACAACTGGTGTAAAACTTTGTTAGATTTTATTATCATGAGTTTTTACCAAATTCACCTAGGTCAAGGCAATAGGTTAGCATAGAAGGGAGAGTGTTAACAAGTTAGCACAAGAAATTAAGATTAGATTAGCAACTTGGAATATAGAGACTTTTATGGACAAAAGTATGGAAATAATGAAATTAATGTTTAGAAGGAAAATTAACTTAATCTGCTTTCAAGAGATGAAATAGGTAGGAGAGAAAACTACAGAAATTGAAACTTCAGGATTTAAACTTTGGTACACTGGTAAAGAGAAACGTAAAAACGGGATGAAAATTATTGTAGATAAAGACCTAAAAGATAATGTAGTAGATGTTAAAAGAATAGTGGATAGGATCATTAAAATCATACTAGCTTTAGGCTGGGAAATAGTGAACGTTATTAGTGCGTATGCTTCCCAAATAGGCTTAGCAAAAAATCTTAAAAGACAAGGAAGATATGGATAGTATTTCACAATGGATACCAAGGCTTGAAAAGACGTTCATAGGAGCTAATTTGAATGGTCACATTGGAAAAGGATAATATAGGATATGAGAGGATACATGGAGGCCATGGATATGGAGATAAAAATGAGGCTAGTGATACGATCTTAGATTTTGTCATGTCTTATGATTTGGTTATATTGAATACTTGCTTTATAAAGAGAAGAACACTTAATAACTTCCTAGAGTGGATATAATAAAATCCAAATAGATTTCTTTAATAATTTAATTAGGGATTTTGAGTTTAGAGACATTCTTTAACATCTAGTTACTTGGTTTGCTTTGGTCAATTGATTGGTGGATGCTCATGTAACATGTTTTCTGTTTGCAAAGGTTGGGTGGATTGTTACCTGGAAAGACTCTGCTTCCTAGGGTCATACAATAGAGTGAACAGTAAACTTCAAAATTCAATTCAACTCCCTAGTCAATCCTGCTCGATCACCTTACAAAATCTGGTCTTTTGGTTGATAAATTTGCCATCTTTCCTTCAACATCTGTGATACTTGATATAGTATGTTTCACACGTTTAGAATAAAAAGGACATATGAGGGCCTTGATTTTTCCCATTAATTACTGGAAAATATTTTATGTATTTTCTGATTTTTGATAGCACAAAAGAATTCTGGTCAAGGAAATTGGATTAGTTAATAGCAGAAAGTAATGTCTGCTTTAACAGAACCATTATGTCCATTACCGATCAGTTTGAATCCTAGAATAAAAGATCCCAATACTCAATTCTTTTTCCTCTTTTCCAATATTTCCTTAGAAAAGAAATAGAGCTAGTTGTATGAGAATGAGAAACGGAAAAGAAATGATATCCATTTATAACATGAAGCTGTGTAAGAAAAATACAATATTAAGTATAAATTCTCATGCTGTGTTGTTTTGGTTCAAAGAAATGAGAATCTCACTCCCACAACTAATTAAATGAAATGATCTAGGAAACAATGTCTCAAATTGATCAGCTAAAACAGTCTAAGGCTCAACACTTTATTCAGCGTTAAACTGACACTAGAAATAATTTTTAGTATTCTATTTGAACAATCAAGAAAGATATTTCTGTGGAAAATATTTTTCGTTAAGTGGTGACGTTCTGTTAAACTAAACCAGTTTAAGAGAACTAAGTGGTGGAACCTAAAAGGAGAAAATATAACAAAATTTAAAGATAAAATGATCAAAGATAGTGATTGGACTATTGAGGATAGCGTAGACACAAACACTCTTTGGAGTATGATAGCTAGCTCTATTAAAAAGATAACAAAAGAGATTTTAAATGAATCAAGAGAAAGATTATTGAATAGCAAAGAAAGTTGGTAGTAGGATCAAGATGCCCAAAAAAGTTGTAAAGACAAAAATAATTTGGTATAAAATATGACAAAAATATAGAAATATGGAAAATTTTGAAAAGCATAAAGAAATGAGAAAAGATGCAAAAAAAACTTGTAGTAAAGAATCTAAAGATAAACATAGATTATTTAATAATTTGTATGCTAGATTAGATACAAAAGAAGGGGAAATAGACATACTTAAATTTGTTAGAGTTAGAGAAAGAAAGAGTAAGGACTTAGATAATATAATATATATAAAGTGAGGATGATATTGTCTTAGTTAAGGAAGAAGACATAAAAGAAAGATGACAAAGTTACTTGAGTAAGCTATTTAATGAAATTCAAGTAGAAAACTTAAACTTAAAATTGACAAATGAGAAAAAGACTAAAAATATGAGATTTATTCGAAAGATTATATTTAACGAAGTTAAATTTGTACTAAAAAAATGAAAAATTGGAAAAAGCTATAGGATTAGATAACGTCTTAATTGAAGTTTGGAAATGCTTAGGTGATAATTGAATTATTTGGTTATCTAATTTACTTAACACAATTATAAAAACTAAGAAAATGCTAAACGAATGGAAGAAAAACACTTTAATACTCATACAAAAATAAAGGAGATATTCAAAATTGTAATAATTATTGTGGAATTAAACTTATGAGTCATACAGTAATATTACAAGAAATGGTAGTTGAACAAAGATTAAGGCTAGATACGAAGGTCTTAGAAAATCATTTTGGTTTTATGCTTGAGATAGTTACTACAGAAGCTATATATCTTTTAAGAAAATTAATGGAAAAGTTTAGGGAAAAAGAGGGACTTGCATATTGTATTTATTGACTTAGAGAAAGCGTTTGATAAGGTACCTAAGGAAATTCTTTGGTGAGTTTTAGAAAAAAAAAATGAAAAAAAAAGAAAGTGTATGTAGCAAGTATAATGATGTCATTAAGGATATGTATGATGAAATAATGACTAGTGATAAGACTATAGGAGGAGAGATTAGAGATTTCCAATTACAATAGGTGTACATCAAGGATTTGCATTGAGCCATTATCTTTTTACTTTAGTGATGGATGAATTGATTAGAAGTATCCAAAATGAGGTTCCATGGTGTGTGTTATTTGTAGATGATATTGTCTTGATTGATGAAATTAGGATGGAGTAGAATTTAAGTTAAAATTATAGAGAGAAGTTTTAGAATCTAGATACTTTAGGATAAGTAGAAATAAGATAGAATATATGAAATGTAATTTCAATAATAGTGGGAGGAATATTGGAGACGAAGTTAGACTTGATGATGAAAAAATCAATAGTACTAGTAGATTTCAATACCTTGGATCTATTATGAAAATTGAAGGAGAAATTGAAAAAGATGCATTGCTTAGAATTAAAGCAGGTTGGGTAAAATGAATAAGTGCTTCAAGTGTGTTTTTTGATCGTAGAATACCTTTAAATTAAAAGCGAAGTTTTATATGACGACTGTAAGATCAACTATGTTATATGGATACAACTAAGAAACAACATATTCAAAAAGTAAAACTTAGTGAAATAAGAATACTTAGATGAAGGTGTGGTATAACGTTAAAAGATAAATTAAGAAATGAACATATTTGTGATAAGTTAGGTATAACTCCTGTAAAAGATACGTTAAGAGAGGGATGACTAAGACGGTTTGGACACTTGTAACATAGGTTACATAGTGTAGCTAATGAGAAAAAGTGAATTAGTTACTGTGAGAGGTAGTAGAAAGGGTAGGGGTAGATATAAAATAACTTGAAATGAGATGTTGAGTACGGATTTAATAGTCTTGAATTTGTCAAAGAAATTGTACATGATCGCATTAAATTTGCGAAAAATGATTTATATAACCGACCCCACCTAGTGGGACTTAAAGTTTGGTTTTTTGTTGTTATTGGTGATTTTCTACTAAGAAAAAAAGCCTAAAAAAAAAAAAACGCACACACCTAAAGGCTGAAGTAGACAATTAATCTTTTTTTCTTTTTTATTTACAAATAATTAACTTAAATGAATCTAAATTTTAAAATCTTTTCATGTTAAGATGTTTTATCATTTTTTAAGAATTCAAAGCCATATAGCTTTCTGAATTAAAATATAAGTAGTTCATCCTCATTTTTAAGGCATGTGTATTTAAAAAATGCAAGTATTTTTCACAATATGTAAATGTGGCCTATGTTATGTAGGGATGAATGAAGTATTTGGAAATAATATTCAGTGACCATTTTATTTATATTGAACTGAACTTAATTGACAGAAAATTTGATGCCATTATATGTCTGATGTTTAGTAATATTCTGGTGCGCACATGACCTATTGCTTCTGTATGCTTCCAGCTTGCACAGATATTTGACACCTCAGTTGGCATAACTGGTAAATCTTGAAATGCTTATGATTTTACCCCTTTCATATTCATTTTGTAATGCATTGTAATGCTGGAAACAAATAAATAAATGAAGGACAAGCTGAGCTTGCTGAACTGGATGGACCCTTTGTGAAGATCAGTCTCCGTGGTCGTTTTTGGCATAGACGTACCCTAGTTTTGGCCAGACTTGGCAGTTATTTGAAGAGCAGAATACCTGTAAGTGACGTCTTAATTTTCATATTTCTGTTTATCAGCGTTGAAGATCAATTGTCAAAGGTATGTAGATTTCCCCCTCTTTAGTAATTGCATGCCAATTTTTTTTTTTCCTTTCTTTTTTTTTCCGTGTAGGAAATCTTGGAGGTAAGTATAGAAGATGAGCAACAATTGGATGACAGCCCTGAAAATTTTTGAACCTTCTGTTCACATTTCATTGTGCTAAATACAATATTGAAGTTCAGCATCCCTGTGCGCAGTAAGCTTTTAGCAGCCTGTGTGCTTTATTTCTCTCTTTTTTTTTTCCTAATAAAAGAAGAAATTCATTGAAGTTGCTGTTTAAGGGGTGCACCAATGCACCCATGTGAAAAAAGAATTGCTAAAAGACCAACCAAAAGGATTGCTGTACATAGGCGTTCGCTTGCAGCATCTTCTAAGATCGTGAGAGCATTTTCACATTTGGTTTGAATACGAAAATCTGATGTGGTGAAAATATTTGGAGTGAAAAGGTTCACATGAAACATGTGCATCTTGTTCCCACACTCCCCTATGGTAAGTTTCAGGGGCATTTCATTCTCCTGAGTATCCTATTATTTGGATAAATTTGAGCTAGTATTTTAGTGGATTGGACAAAAATGTCCCTATAACATAATATCATAATACTCTATTATTATATTTAAAAAAATACATTATTAATAAAATAAAAATGATATTATTCTCTTGTTATAATAATTAATTAATATTTAGATACTATAATGCCCTTACACTATTTTGGTTATTTGATTATCTAGGTGTTAAATTTTTAAAATTTGTAATTATTAAAAATTTTAAGGCATGGATTTAGTTAAGTGTTAGTAGATTTTATGTTGAAAATATAACTATGCTTTATGTATATTGGTTACTCACATGTCAAGTATATAATAATGAATGGCTGTCAAGTCTATGTATATATATATATATATGATGTCCGTGTCAGTGTTTGACTCCATATGAAAAAAGTACGTTCTATTTTTGAAAATCTTAGAAATGAAACTCCGAAGGCTTCATATGTTCCTAGCATATTAGGAATGTTTTTTATGGCCCATAACAAATGTTTCCGAGGCTTCACATGTTCATAGCATATGTCTGCACATTCTTGAAGTCTTACTATGTGAGTTTTAAAGAAGTTTCTGTGAAATGTAAAGCCCTTTTGTCTTTATTCAATAAATGTGAGCAGTCCTATTGGAGTGTGTGCAGCATAGGACTGCATGCCTACCACGTGAAGTCACAGGAGCCCATGCCCATCTGTTGCCTACACCTATGCTTGCTCCCATGCCCAAATGTAGTAGCCCATCTCGCTAAGAAGCTTGCAGCCATGTGAAGTTTGCAGCAGCTCCATGCCACCCATGTGAATGTTGCCAGTGGTCTAACAAATCGACCAGCGCATCCCCAGTCTCCATTATTTGAGCAATCCATCGAATGCCTATAAAAGGACATGTTTGCGGTTCCAAAAAAAAAAAATAGAATTCGAAGCATTTCTATTTTTCTAGTTTCTTTTATTGTAATTAGAGAGATTTATATACTTCTAATTCAAGAAAAAGATATCATTATTCTCTTCTTATAATTAGAGAGAAGTTGTATCATCCCTTATTTATAGTGGATTTCTTCTAGTCTTACCCATGATTTTTTTTTCAAATTGTTTGAGATTTTTCATGTAAATCTTCCTATTTTCTCATTCCTTATTTTAGCGGTGCAATACTGTTCATACCCATTTAATTTTCTAAGTGGTATCAGAGCCTTGAATTATGATCTTTGGGTTGGGGTTACTATTTACGGTTACTATTAACATGTGTCATCAGATACTTTTACAGTATTGTGAAGGTATACGAGATTTGTTCAACTATATAGTTCCATTTATTTGCGATACTATTTACGTATACAGTATTGATCACAGTGAAAAAGTGAGTGCTAGTTTAGTGGATGAACAAATATTATCCACTATAATGGCATCAAAGTACAAAATCAAGAAGTTTAATGGAGTTAATTTCTCCCTTTGGAAATTAAAATGAAGGCGGTCTTGAGAAAAGATAATTGCTTAGCGGCAATTGGAGACAAACCAACAAGGATAACTAATGAAAAATGGATCGAGATAGATGACAATGATGTGACCAATATTCATCTAGCATTGATAAATTTGGTGTGGAGAAGAAATCAGCAAAAGAAATTTGGAATGCACAGACAAAGTTTTATGAGGTTATGTCACTTCACAATAAAATCTTCTTAAAGAGGCAACTTTATACTTTTCGAATGAGTGAATTCACATTGGTTATGGATCACATCAACCTTAATACGGTGTTCTCCTAACTAACAACGTTATACCATAAAATTGAGCCAACCGAACTAGCGGAGCTTTTACACCAAAGTCTATTTGATTTGTATGTCATCAACTTAACAAATAATATTCAGTCGGATAATATAGTCTTCGATGATGTTGCAACAACTGTTCTAGAAGAGGAGTCTAGGCACAAAAACAAGGAAGATAACAAAATGTGGTTCTAGTGGGAGTCATAGTCATGGTAGATCAAAGTTAAGGAGTAAGAAGAATTTCAAATGCTACAATTATGGCAAAAGAGGGTACATCTTGAAGGATTATTGGCATAAGAAGAAGAATGCAAGAAAAGCTCCTAAGGAGAAAACTTCTTAAGGATGCGTTGCGAGTACCTTTAGTGATGACGAAATACTGTACAACAAAGCGGAAACTATCTCTAAAGGTGATAAAAAACTCACTGATGTATGGATCATGGATTCAGGAGTAACCTAACACATAACCTCTCGTCGAGACTGGTTCCATTCATATAAACCTGTTTCAGGAAGATCTGTGTTCATGGGTAATGATCATGCCTTAGAGATCGCTAGTGTTAGTATTATCAAACTGAAGATATATGATGGTACGATTCGCACTATTCAAGGGGTGCGACATGTGAAGGAATTAAAGAAAAATTTACTGTCTCTTGGATAGTTGGATGACCTTGGCTGCAAGACCCATATTAAAAAAAGGATCTTGAAGGTTATCAAAGGCGCACTTGTAGTAATGAAGACAGAAAAGATCATGGCAAATCTATAGATGCTGCTGGGAAATACGGTACAACAAGGAGACACATTAGTTGCATCAACTTAAGAAGAATCAACAATAATGTGGCATCGTAGACTTGGCTACATGTCTGAACGTGATTTGAAGATTCTTTCAGAACGTAATCTTCTTCCCGAGCTCAAATCAGTAAGTCTACCTTCCTATGAGCACTGTGTTACAAGTAAGCATCATATATTAAAATTTGATAGATTTAATGCCAGAAGCAAACATATTTTAGACTTAATTCACTCAGATGTTTGGGAATCATCAGTTGCATCCCTAGTAGGAGCAAATTATTTTGTGCCATTTATTGATGACTATTCCAGGAGATTATGGCTATTTCCAATTAAGAAAGAAGTTTGATGTGTTTCAAGTATTTAAAGAATTCAAAGCGTAGGTGGAACTTGAATTTGAAAAAAGAATAAAGTGTTTAAGGATATATAATAGAGGAGAATATATAGACGACAATTTATTTCATTTTGCAAGCAAGAGGGCATTCAAAGATAGTTCACTGTTGCACATACACCTCAGCAAATGGCGTAGCAAAGCGGATGAACATAATCCTATTGGAGATGATCAAAGCCATGTTGAAGACTACAGGTTTAGCCAAGTCATTATGGGTTGAAGCAGTTAAAACTGCTTGTTATGTGATAAATCGGTCACCATCAATAGCGATTAGTTTGAAGACACTGATAGAGATGTGGACCAGTAAGCCAGCCCAATATTCTTCTCTTCACATATTTAATTGTCTTGCATATGTAATGTATAATACCCAGGAAAGAACTAAACTGAACCCAAAGTCCAAGAAATGCATATTCTTGGGTTATGCTGACGGAGTCAAGGGGTATCGCTTGTGGGATCCCACTGTTCGTAAGGTCGTAGTAAAAAGGGATGTGATATTTGTAGAAAATGAAATGCAAAATAAAGAAAACAATAGCACTTCGGAAACAATGCAAAATGTAAATAATGATTTCATTATTTTGCAAAATGAAATGCAAAATAAAGAAAACAATGCAAAATGTAAATAATGTTTTCATTATTTTGTCGTTGTATGTGGATGATATGTTGGTTGTAGGCCCCAACAAATAAAGAGTCCAAGAATTGCAGGCACAATTAGTTAGGGAGTTTGATATGAAGGATTTGGGACTAGCAAACAAGATTTTAGGGATGAAAATTAACCGAGATAGAAAAGACAAGAAGATTTGAATTTCTCAAAATAATTATTTGAAGAAAGTCTTGTGACGCTTCAACATGCAAGATTGTAAGCCAATTTTTACTTCACTTCCTGTCAATTATAAATTATCCTCAAGTATGTGTCCTAGAAATGAAGCAGAGAGGATGAAAATATCTCGAGTGTTGTATGCATCAGCAGTAGGAAGCCTAATGTACATTATGATTTGTACAAGACTAGATATTGCTCAAGAAATCGATACGATCAGTCGGTTCATGGCGAATCCAGGTAGAGAGCATTAGAAAGCTGTGAAGAGAGTCCTAAGATACTTCAAAGGGACCTCAGATGCTACATTATGTTATGGATGATCGAAATTCATTGTCAGGGGATATGTTGATTCTGATTTTGCAGGTGATCTTGACAAAAAAAAATCCACTATAGGTTATGTGTTTACTCTTGCAGGAGGAGCAATAAGCTGGGTGTCAAAGTTGCAGACTGTTGTGGCATTGTCAACGACAGAAAGGAGGCAATCTAGATTAAAAGGTTAATGGAAGACCTCGGGCACACGCAAGAGAGGATTCTTTTGTATTGTGATAGTTAGAGTGCCTTACATATTGTAAGGAATTCGACTTTTCATTTCAGGACAAAACACATTGGAGTATAGTATCACTTCGTTCGAGAAGTTGTGAGGAAAGAAGTGTGAACATGCAAAAGATTCACACCAAAGACAACCTTGCAGATGTCATGACAAAACCAATCAATGCTGATAAGTTCATATGGTGTAGATCCTCTTATGACCTTACAGAAACGTAAGTAGAATGGAATTGGTAAGACTAGAAAGGATGAAAAAATGTTTGAAAATGACTTTAAGTGAGAGAATGTGAAATGTAAAGCCCTTTTTGTCTTTATTCAATAAATGTGAGTAGCACTGTTGGAATGTGTGCAGCATTGAGACTGTATGCCTACCCATGTGAAGTCATAGGAGCCTATGCCCATCTGCTGCCTGCACCCATGCCCAAATGCAGCTCATCACACTGAGAAGCCTAAAGCCATGTGAAGCTTGCAGCCGCTCCATACCACCCGTGTGAATGCTGCCAGTCGTCTCACATATCAACTAGCACATCCTCAGTCTCCATTATTTGAACAATCTGCCCGAATGCCTATGAAAGGGCATGTTTGCAGTTCAAAAAAGAAAAAAAAAAAAATCCCTAACTCGAAGCATCTCTATTTTTCTAGTTTCTCCTATTGTAATTGGAGATTTGTATACTCCTAATTCAAGAAAGAGGTATCATTGTCCTCTTTTTGTAATTAGAGAGACGTTGTATCATCCCTTATTTATAGTGAATTCCTTCTAACCCTACCCGTGATTTTTCCACAATTTATTTGGGGGTTTCCATGTAAATTTTGGTGTCGATTCTTATTTTTTCATTCTTTATTTTAGCTGTGCAATACTGTTCCTACCCATTTTTAATAGTTTCCAGTAGATTTGAGGACATTAGATATAAGTTGATAATCATATGGACGTTTGGTGCCGTTATAGGTTTGCGTTGTTTCTTTTTTGTTTTGTTTATTTACTTTTTACTTTTTTAGGTGGCGAACTTGTCAAGTGGTGAATTGATTCATGAAGTGCAAGATGACAGAAAGATTTGCTCCAATGATTTGCCCTTTTTTTTTTTTTTTTTTTTTAAATTACTTTTTAAAATAAAGGAGATAATGGAGGAGTACTTGCCTTTGGGGCTAGATGCCAATCATTGAATCTTATGACAACATGCAGATCTTATGGCTAGACTAAAGAAGTTCGTTCAAAATTGGTATTTGGGGTTGAATTCATGTGAAATTTCGACCTCTAGAAGTTTCATTGCCCAATTTGTGGGCATTTCATGAGTAATAATAAACATTGGTATGTAACAAAAACCCAAAGAATCCTTGAGGAACTATCTTAGGTACCTGGAATCCCAAATTAGATGCCTTACATTTTGCCACATTTTTTGTACAAAGAAACAACAGCTTAGAAACTTGATGGTATTTTTCCTATGGAGATATCAAAATGGCCCCAACACCATGCCCCAAAGCATTGGATGGCCCATTGAATAGCATCATCCATTTTGTTATTTGAATTTTCTTCAACCTATCTCACAACATCTTTGTCTTCATCAGGAATGTCAAACTTGGGTTATAATCTTTTATGGCTCAATCCATCAAGTAATCGGTAGTTGGACTTCTTTTTACAGATTTTTGAGTGACATAGGCTATATCCTACTTTGTGAGTACACAAGTCTTATCCATGCTAGATTTAAAAAATATATCTTATCATATTTATTTTGGAGAACAATCATGTGGTGCAATACAAGACGTACTGCTTGAATTTGTGGGTGGCCCATATTAGTGCACAATAGGCTTTCCCAAGGTTGAATACTTGGCTGCACAATTCTCAAACTTTTTGTTAAGGTAGTAGATGGCTTGTTCTTTATGTCCTAAGTGATCCCGGTGTCTCAGAACACAACCCATTGAAGTACTTGATATGGCTAAGTACGAGATTAGGGGTCACCCAATTTTGAATGGTACCGACATTCGTAGATTCAAGAGATACTACTTTATCTTCACAAAATCTTTGCGACATTTATTGCTCCATCCTCCTAGTTTGTTTGTTTATTTATTTATTTATTTTTTATTTTTTGCAAAAGCTAGAAACTAAGCTTCAACATAATAGTTAATTGTAAAATGAACAAGAAATGTAATTTATCCTTCGTAAAAGTTCATTAATTTATTACGAGGTGCAGGGATCCCTTATATCATGCACATATATATCTTTATTTCCTTGTGAATTGTATCATGGAAAAACTTCAACATGACTCTATACATTGGCCCCCCTTGGGTGCATTCTTTACTAGGGAATGACATCGCTTTGTGACAAAAAGTGCCTCACAAGGTAATAAAGGTATTCTTCTCTCTATCTTTTGGAGCCAATTTTATATGATTGTAATTGGAGAAACCATCCATAATAGAGAATATTGTGTTTCTTGATTTGTTATCAACCAAAACATCCATGTGTGGCAATTGAAAGTTGTCCTTTGGTCTTACGTAATTCAGATCTCTGTAATCCACACATATACTATCCTTTGTATCCTTTTTAGGTATATGAACTATATTTGCAATTTGCTCTGAGCATTTACTTCCAAAAATCTTGCCTTAAGCTACTTTCTAGCCTCTTCTTTGCTTTCTAATAACATATCAAGCTTCATTTTTATCTTTTTCCTAACTAGCCTACAGTAAGGATTGTGTGGCAAGCTATGTGATATTATATCGGTGTTCAACCTAGGCGTATCTACGCGCGTGCGCGCACACACACACAATTGGTAGCTTATCACTTTTTGGAATCCACCAAAGATATGTATAAGTAAGAGAACTCACCCTCAAAAGATATTGATTACTCACCACTTTAGAGATACAAAATTTAAAAGTTAAAGTTCACTCCAAACAAAGATACAAAATTGAAGAGAAACAAGCAAGGCCAAGTCATGCATTTTTCATTCAAAATCACACTCTCATATGTTAATACGTGCCCTTAGATACTTTTATAGACTTGGAAAAACCCTCCAAGCTTAGGAAAATGATACTTCACGTTTTCTAGCTAAATATATTTGATTTTGACAAAATGATGACTCAAAAGAAGAGCTTAGCATGTTTTCTTACATATGGAATATAAATACACAAAAATCTTAAACTAGCAGGCTGCACTCTAAGATTCAAACAATTAAAACTTCTATTCAACTCACTAAAAAGAGCACTTCTTTAACTTTAATTTTGTAGATGACATGAATATTTTAGAGCTCTAGAACTTGTATGAAAATGGGCACAATGTTGGGTCAAAATTTGTTTGTCCACAACGTCAAAAACTAAATTTAATGCATCATTAAATCACCTTCATGTAGCCTAAATTTACTTGAACTCATAAAGCATACTCTTGTGTTAGAGTAATTATCCTTTTCTTTTCTTCTACAGACAATAGTTCCAGTATCCTTACTTCTCTCTTACCCTATCTTTGCCCTATATTTATAGTTTCAGTGGGGATTTTAATGGGGTGTTTCTTGCTTGTTTTCTAATTCTAGGAGTTGTAACATCTTTAGGGGTAAATTTGTTGTTTCCTCCTTGTCATTTCTTATATGACTTATTGATTAAACATTCAATGTTAACTATAATATCAAGGTCATCTTTATTAGTAAAGCCATTTTCCACCCACTCGTGTAAACCATAAGCAAAACAATACAAGATTGGGCAAATATGGCAAACACACTTTAAGTTAGGTTTTGATGAATAAAAAAAGTGGTGTTCAGTATTCACTAACTCACAAATAGGATTTGTAATAGATTCATGAACTTTCTCATAGACTTAGAAATAAACTTTATCATAGACTCTCAAATAGACTCTCTCATAGACTTTGTCACAAACTCACGAACAGACTCACAAACTCTATTGTAGACTCACAAATGGACGCTTTCATAGGCTTTTATGCAGACTCTATTGTAGACACTTTCATAGATGTATTTACAGCTGCAATTTAAATTTTATTGACTCTCAATAAGCATATTTATTCAATTTGCTAAGCTAATATATTTTGAATTATTTTTTATTTTATTTATTGATATCTCAAACAAATTGCTATTCCTCCATGTCAAAGCTTTGATGTTCAAATTTCAAAATAAGAATCAAGAAAGATCAATCAAGCGGCTAGGAGTTTCCTTCTTCAACAATCGTAGTAGTGTAAGCTATTAGATTAATCCTTTATAAAATTGGTCGAAGCAAACCGAAGAAGAAGACACAACACACAAGATATTAGAGCATGTGTTAATGGTTTGGATAGAGCAATAGTTTAACATGTCCACATATAATGGATAAAAATTGTTCCCAAATCTGCCCTAATCATCCATTGAGGGTAAGCGAGCCTTCTTCATAGTCCTAGCGATGACGGAGGAAGAATCCACAGGATCACTATTCCTTGTGAAGGAAGTTCCAATTTGAGCAAAGGCTTTCGTGAGTATGATCGAGGGCAAGATACCTCATGGGCACCATTACTCATCCCTCTATCTAACCTAATAGGGTAAACTAGGGTATAGGATTAAGTGTGTGAGAAAATGTGGGTGTGATGTATGTGTGTGGCATATATCCCTTACTTATGCTAAAACTTGCAATCTTTAAGGATATTAAAGATAAACATATATATATATATATATATATATATATATATATATATATATATATATATATTGAATGAAGTTATGCATATTATTTTATTGGAGCAATTATAATACAAAGATTGCAAGTAAGGCAAACAAAGATATCCACTTAAAATGGTTGCCTCCGATGATATGATTTCGGGATGGAAGAGAGAAGTCAAAGACTTTCCTTGTTAGCTTGAAGGCTTGAAAAGCAATTATCCAAAGTTGAATGCGTCGGTCTTCCTTGATAATCTAAATCCACATCAATTAATGATGTGATATGGGAAGGAAGGGGGTTAACAAATTATATTTCACAACAAGCTTATTTATTAAATTTTCAAATGGAAAGGATTGGAAAAAGAGGTCTCAGAATCCCCATAAGATAAGACAACCTTTAATTTTGAAACTTTTAATATTTGAAATTAAAAAAAAAAGGGAAAAAAAGTTGTAATTGAAATAAAACAAGATTGACAATCTATTTAGAAAGTGGATTTTTAATAGAGTTAGGGATGGAATATCACCCTTATACGACCAAACCTAACATCACATATGATGTGACTTGGAAACGAAATAGGGTAGTCCGAAGACCTTCCTTGTTATCCCAAGGGCTCAAAATGGCCACTATTAGAGGAGTTTTATATCCCTTGATCACCCAAATTATTAATGATGTAATTTAGGACGGAAGGATCAACTCCTACTTCGATATAATTTCATACTTTTTTGGAAATGATTTGAAAAGAATATCTAAAGGATAAGGATAGCATTAAGTTTGAAATTCTTTGGGATTTTTTTATGTGGGGTTTTGGAATTAAATTCAATTTGGTCAATGTAGTCAAATTTTCATTTTGGGGAATGTCATTGGTTGATAAAAAGGAAAGAAAAAGGAAATCTCAATCTTGATTTATTCATCCTTATTGCTTTATGATCTTCTAGATTTTGAAGATATATATATTTATGTTTTCTCCTTTTACTTGCGTTTTGATTCTCAACTACTAAGGGGGAAACTAGAGGTAATAATGATAAATAATAATAAATACGGTAATATGAGGTAATAATATAATAGTATATAATGTTAATTGGCAACATAATAGATGATAATGAATAGTAGTGATAGAACTACCACTAGTAATATATTAAAGTAGAAGAGTAAATAGTGGTATTGAAATGGTAATGATGGAAGTAATAGTAATAATATGAAAATTGTAACGACCTGAAATTTGCATCCATTTTTTTTACCTTTTCTATGTTAATAAATGGGCTATGAAACCTTACATGAACATGATTGACGTCATCACGACCCGAAGGGGGACTATAGTAACTGTATATTTGTATATTCTGTAATTCTGTAACTGTAATTTTGTATTCTATATTCTGTATTCTGTATGTCATGACTCTATATTTTGTATATGTATTTCTGTATATCATGATTCTATATTTTGTATATCATGGTTCTATATTTTGTATAATCATGGTTATGTATATTTTTGTATAATCATGGTAAATAAAAACATTGCATAATCACTGTGTAAAATACTGTACAATCATGCTCTAAGATTTACTACGAAATCATAATTCTGTAAAATACTGTATAAGCATGATTCTGTAAGATACTGTATAATCATATAAGTTATATTTCTATATAATTCTGTATATAAAACTGTATGTATTTCATAATTCTGTAGGCTGTATAATCTTGCTTCTGTAAAATTATATAACATATTCTATAATATTTCAGTATTCTCAAGCCACATAATTCAATAAACTCTATACATATGTTCTGTAAAACTGTATAATTTTCATGCTCTGATCAAATATTATATCATACTGATAAAACGTCTAATAAGGCTGACATAACATGTATTTCCCTTACCTGACTATCTAGCTCTAAATACTGCTCATAATTTCACGCATGCATTGTTCATAATTTTCAACTCCTTGAAGTAACACTCATATAATTCCTAATCAAACAACTGAATTTACCGTAATAACAATCACATTCACATTCTTCCCGAACTCCACATATTCAGGATTTTTAAATTATAATTTACCTGAGTTCCTGGAAATATACCCTCTGGGGTCCTCAACCCATATCTGTAGGGTCCCAAAAATACCCTAATCCCGAAAACACAATACCCCAGTTTTACTCCATAAAACATCAGTATATTCCCATACAACATAGAATCTAAACTCAGATAAGCTTGGTAATACTGAAAATGCCCAAATAATCAATTTACCTTGATTTTGGAATGGTGCCCAAGTTGGTCTAACCAACAATCTACTCCATCAAATTTGAAGAGAATCTTTCCAGGAGTAGCGTGGCGGCTTCCGATCGTCGAACCGGCGAAGAATGAAGCCATAATCGTAGAGAGAAGGGGAGAGGGACGATTTTTGAGAGAAAAGGGGTTTCCTACATGAATTTCTCGCTGAAAGACCCAAATTAAGCATATTTATAAACTTGGATTCGTCGACGAGACACGTCACCTCATTGACGAGTCCATGAAGGGAGTTCGTCGATGAACTCTAATCCCTCGTCAACGAACTTCAGGCTCTACTACACCACCTCTCGGTAAATTTTCACCGATGAGACACATGTCTACATTGACGAGCCTAAAAAGGATGCTCGTCGACAAGAACCCTACATTCGTTGACGAGACCCTGTGAATCCCTTTTTTGAAAATTTTCTTTTCCTCTCTTTTCTTTTATTATTTAATTATTATAATTCTTTGGGTCTCTACAATAATAACATTAATTTGTTTCTAACTATTAAATATAATATTAATTATTATAATTGTTAATGGTAATATTAATAATAATAAGGGTATTAACAACAATGATAAAGATTACAATAATAACAATAATACTGATAATAGTATACTAATAATAGTATACTGATAATAGAACGACCCTAGGTCCCTACACATCACTTGGAAATTGAGAGACCTTAGACAAGACTTCGGTCGATCGATGCCAGGCTTTTAGGCATACTCTCAAAGACCTTAGAGTGACCCTAGGTCCTTGCACTTACATGTAAGAGAATCCCCAAAATCACATATACTATCAGGGGAATCAATTAGAATACATCAAGACTTAAAGGGCTAATCTTGTGAGGTTTCGAGCGACCGAATTGAGTGTCCAAACACCTTAGTCGACCAAACCATTGAAAGGTCAAATAGTTGATGATACAACATACATGTGCTGAAAATAAATGTACGGAAAACAAATTTTTTGAAATATAAAAAACACGCACGATATGTTATCGGGGTTTGGTCAACTGTGCCTACGTTCCTGCCTCTAGCTCGCAAACCCGAGGATTCCACTAATTGCTCACTTAACGAGTGGAGCGGCACCTAATACAACCAGGCCAATTAGCATAGCGCTGACCTCAACCTTTACAAACTCTCCTTGCGGGGTGGAGAAGGCCCTAAGTCAAATTCACAGGGTTGACCCCAACCTGATCCTTCTGGGCTAGATCAGAACCCCTCAGGCCACGCCTGGAAATACAACAGTATTTTTCACAAAGTAACCAGTACAGTGATTATGCTTTCATGTAAAGCAGATATGTACCCAAATATGTGCAATATAATCAATGTACCTCAATGATGTATGAACTATAAGTTCGGTGCTCTACGTGTGCAATCAACACTCAGAATAATGACTTTATCTAATCAAGCACAAGAGTTTATATCAAACAAGCTATTCTTTGAAAACCAGATAAACTATATCTTAATCACAGATTAGGGTTTCAAAGATGCCAATTGAAATATTCAAATAACCTCAAAAATATTTTCTCAAATGTATCTAGCACGAGAGTTGTTTGAAATCTAGCTTTAAAAAATATTTTTGCACACAAAAGAATAAGCCCAAATGAGTATTGCAATGATAATGCAAACTCACTTAGCTATATGATTTTTCCCAGTCAAAGATTTATCAAATGAAATCGGGGGAAAAATCCTAAACCCTCAATATGAAAATCACAAGCACAAGAGCAAGTGAGGGTTTTTAGTAAGATGGAATAATCAATAAAACACTCACACAACTATATTTCCCAAAAGAATGGATGTATTATGAGTGTATGGACTTGGAATGAACAAATAGGGTTTTGGAAATTTGAGAGATTTTTTGTGTGATCCTATTTGCTAATCATGTCTAATCTAAGCAAATGAACCCTTATATATATTGAAAGGGTAAATTATGACAGTTGGGGGACACACAGGGTATTCTTAAATTTGTTTAAAGAGGTTTAGCAAAATTAACCCTATTTACTTAATTTTAACCCCGGTAGAAAATAATTTTACCCGCGAGATTCGAGTGACTAAACCGAGGTTCAGTCACCCGAATAGACTCATATTGAAAAGCCTATTTTAAACAGTTCAGTCGCCCATTTGTAGGTTCAGTAGCCCGAACAAAAGTTAATAGCATTCGCCACGTGGTTTGGGTGCCCGATGTAAGGTTTGGTTAACCAAACTGACTAGTTTGGTCGCTCGAGCCCAATTTGAACGTGTCGTTCAGTCGCTCGAGTAGTTGAAAAGTGCCTTGACACAGGTTTGGGTGCTCGAGGACGATACGCTCAAAAGAAGTTCGGGTGCCCGACATAAAGTCAACATGTTGACTAGTTCGGTCACCCAACCCCTTTTATACGGCCTGGGTTCGGTTGCCCAAACCCTCTCAACATTTTCCATTCTGTTCATTTTAGCCTTTATTTGATTTCCCTGATATGAAAAGTGATATTGGGGACTTTGTGCACTAAGTGTTGGGACCTAGGGTCTTTCTAAGGCCTTTTTTAAGTGCGCCAAAGAACCTGGCGTCGGTCGACTAAAGGTCAACCGAAGGGTGTTCCCTAAGGTCTCTACGGTCTTTAAGCTTTAGTTCCTACATGCATGTCATGCATTAATTATTACAGAACGTTCCTATATTACTATTACAGACCCATATAATATAAATTACAACAAGAAATAATCTTCTAAGTCTTCATACTTTGCTTTCATGAGTCATTACTTGATCTGCTACAATGAACCTGCACATACACTTGAAAGCCATCAAATATTTGAGTATTTGTTAATATCAAAATCAGGTGTGACCTATAAGGTCAACAATTGACCTGACTTCGGGCAACCAAACCAAAAAGGACTTCATCATCCTCGATCAATCGAACTCGTACGCTCACCTTTTCCACCAACTCGGGCACCCGAACTCTACCTTCAAAATACCCTCGGGCGACCGAATATGTGAGTTCGATAAATCGATCTCAGGACCAGTCAACCGAACTTCAGATAGAATGAAAATCGCCTTGGTTTAACCACCTAAAGTTCTCACCGAGCACCCGAATTGATTTGATTAGCCAAAAATTTCCTCTGAAATTTCCTAAATCCTATTTCTTCATGCACATCCTATATACTCATATACTACCATTCTCTTGAGAAATCAAAGCCTTGTGAGTGTTTATTAATTGTTCTAGTGTGCTAAAAACCCTCATTGATTTTTTGCATATTTGATTTTCAGATTGAGGTTTTAGCTAGGTTTTTTCACCAATTTTATTTAATAGATCTGTGTGTAGGAAAACCTTATAGCTAAGTGGGTCTTTGCATTATTATTGCAAGACTCACTGGGCTTGTTTTTTTGGTTGTGCAAAAATATTTTTACAAGCTTATATTTGAATATCTCTTTGTGCCTATATATTAAGAAAATAAATTTTGAGATATTCTAACTTTCTCTTAGTACAAATCTTGAAACCCTAAAATTGTGATTGAGATTTATCTTTATGTAGTTTCAAAGATTAGCTTGTAGAAACACTCTTGTGCTTGAATTTGAGATAATCACTACTTTGAGTGTTGATTGCATATATACACCATTGAGCTTATAATTCTTACATTATTGGTGTGCATTGATTATACAATGCTGAATCGGTACATAGTTTGCTTTGTTGAGAAGCATATTTCTGTGTATGCAAAAATTATATTGTTTGTTGTATTCCAAGTATGGGCCTGAAGATGGAGACTAGCCCTGGTGAATAGTCTTGGATTGGCTTAGACCCGATTAGGGAAGTTAGGTGCACCATCCATTTAAGATGTTGTTCTTCTCCACCCCACAAAGAGAGTGTGTAAAGGTTGAGTTCAGCCCTGGGAATTTGACCTGGTTGTAAACGGTGTCGCTTCACCCATTAAGTGAGTAATAGTGGTAATCTTCTAGCTTGCGAGCTGAGGCGGGGACGTAGGCAGTATTGGACGAACCCCGATATCATATCGTGTGTGCACTATTTATATTTTTGCAATTTATTTGCTGCACATGAATGTTATATTTAATATATGGTGAATGCTGCACATGATTTAATTTCCACATATTATTATCTGCGCAATTGGTGTATGATTAGAAAAACCCTAAGTTGTGTTATACTGTTATCTAGTTTAACCTAGGAAGAAAGTTTAAATTTCCAATTCACCCCCCTCTTGGGGAATACACCAAAGTCATCATTTTTCTTCTTGGATTGAGTTCAAGATTTTTTACTCATCCCATTTCTGAATTTTCCTCTCCAACGTTCATGGTTACTTTTCACCACAAGTCATTCTCTATGTGAATTTTCATCACCGACTTTCATCCTTTGATGAAACCCCAACAACGCACTTGTCACCTCTTCCATGTTTAGGGTCTTTTTCCCCCCATGTAAGAGTGGTAACTAGGTTTTCATACCTTTCACCACAAGTCATTCTCTATGTGAATTTTCATCACAAACTTTCATCTTTTGATGTGTTGATTCAAGTTCGAACCATTCACCATCTTAAGCCAATAAAGACGTTGCTTTAGAAATAATTTGTTAGTAAAAGATTTGGACATGTACCGACTTTCAAACTTTTTCCAAACAACCGCAGAAGAATCTTCCTCCATGCAATAAAGCACTTTGTCAGCACCTTATGTATTTTTTTTAAAAAGGCAAATAAGTAACATGTCAATCTTTGTTGACACAACTCTAGTAAACAAAAATCAATTGGATTCACCGGATTAGAGTAAGGTTCTATGCTTAACTTCTATTCTCTTTTGAACATAACCTTTTTATTTTTATTTTTTTAAGAAAAAAGTGTTCCATATAAAGGGATAAAACTTGACATTTCTTAGGGGATTAATTGACAAGATACCTAACAAATGACATTTTTTTACTCAATTAAAATAATAAATTTGAGAGATTATATTTTGAAAGCTTGAAGATGTTTCTTGGCTTTTAAGGGAGTTATTAACGTACGTCTAGTGGTTATAATGGGAAAAAAATGTTGATAATTTGTTATCATTATCAATACAGGGAGAACTGTAATTGAATTTACATATGAACTGTAATTGAATTTACATATTATTTAATACTACTATAAATTTCAACTGATTTTTGAAGTCACGATGAAATCACTAACAAAAAAAAAAAAGATAAAAAAGATACATGTCATATAATATAATTTCATGCTATCAAACGCAAAATTTCATATGCATTCATCATTTATTCAAATAAATTTAGAATGCAAAAATTCTGACATGGAAAAAAGAAAAAAAAACCCTAACCTCAAATTGGGGATTCCTAAACGGATACTTCAAATCACCAAATTTATTTCAATATAACCAAATTCAATATATAAAATGCCAATTTCTATTACAAACTAACACAAATTTTAACTCAAATTTCAGAATCTTAGCAAAACAAGAACCAGGTTTATGTAGGAAAGCATGCCTCATCTCCCTTCTTTATATACTACCTTCTCAACGTTCGAATTGTACTTGGTGGTAGAACGTTCGGATTGTACAATTCGAACCCAACATTCACCTGCCTCTGTCCTTCGCCCCTCTCCATTTTCTTTGCTCTTAGCTCGTCCTCCTCTGCGAATTGCAAAGAGAGAGGAAGGAGGAAGAAAAGAAATATTAGAACAAAAAACACTACTCCAAGTAGCTTTATTTGGCCGCCATGCATTAGCGGGTGAGCTCTCCTAGAACATTAAAAAAGCACTAGACCATCCAGTGTCCTTTTTGTTAAAAAACATTGGATGGTCCTGTGTTTTTTGAGATACATTAATTGTGGAAATAAAGTTTCACTTGAATTTTTTAAAAATATTTTTTAATTAAATAAAATTAAATTAGGAAAAACTCATAAAAAAGAGGGAGGGAGCCTATAATTTGAAAGGACAAAAGAGTGGGGGACCCTTTAAAATAATATAAAAATAAGGAGGAGAAGGAAAAAAAATAGAAAAAAAATAATAAAATTGTGGAGCTGGCCAAATCAATTGCTGTTCACAGACATAGGGGTGTCAAAACGGGTTAACGGGTCGGGTCAGGTTTGGATGGGTCATAAACCGGTCCAGGTTCAGGTTGACCCGTTTATTAACGAGTGACTAAGAGGTAAACCCAAATTCATCCATTTAATAAATGGGTGATAAACGGGTCATCCATTTAAAAATATAACTAATTTATTTAGAAAAAAAATTGGAATGATTTTTTTTTCCCCAAAACGAAAAACACAGCCTACATAGGAAAACAAATCACCCATTTGGCCATTCCTATTTCCATTTCCAAAAATGCCATAAGAGGCATGATAGTCTGATACAAACACCAGCCATTCCTATTTCCCATATTTCGAGTGCTCACCCATTCTCTTCTCTACCCACCTGCATTTCCTGCAACTACCATCTCTCTCTCTCTCTCTCTCTCTCTCTCTCTCTCTCTCTCTCTCTCTCTCTCTCTCTCCGTAGTTCGTATCAGACTATCAATTGCGGTGTTCGTAAGCCTGGCGGAAGATTGGAGAGTGAGCACTTGGAAGATGGGAATTGCCAAAGGGAGAGAGAACGGCGAAGAAAACCCCTCCAAAAAATCCAACAACGACCCACCCTACCCTGGTCCCTGGCACATGTGTAGTGAGGCTGAGGGAGAATTAGGGGATTTAGGAGAAGGGAGATGGCCACTTTAGAATGCAATAGGACCTAGGGTTTTTAATTTTTATATATGATAAGTTAGAAGGATTCACCCATTCTAACCCACCTAACCCATTTAATAAACTATTCGGATTCAGTTTATAAATAGGTCACCTTTCATTAACTCAAACCTGAATGATCACGAGTCAGCTTTTGATCCGTTTTGCCACCCCTACACAGGCAACTAAGCATAAAAGGGGGCATGGTGGATTCTATTTTTTTTAAAGCACGTTTAATAAATAATAAAATAAATAATAAATATCATTTATGAAAGAGGAGTACAATGATTGCAATTGGAATTTGTTCCTTTTCCCTTTTGAAGAAGCATGGGTATTTAAGAATATATAATATAATATTATATTGTTTTCCTTTTTGATTTGATGTTCAAATCTTCTTCTTACCATATTCTCACCGAAACAAAGCCCTCCCCTCCACCTTATTTTCTTGCTTCCTGCTTCACGACTATAAGCACTGCCGCTCTTAGCCAAGCAATCCACCAATGCCGCAGTGATGTTGTGGCAGTGAAACTCCCGCCTCTCTCTCTCTCTCTCTCTCTCTCTCACACACACACACACACACACACACACACCTATCGTGCAAACTTAACTTTGTTGACAATGCTCCATGGCCACCATCCTACAATAGTGTCTTTCAGCATATCTGAAGAAATTCAGAGTCTAGAAATTCATAAAGGGAAGACAAAGAGTAAAGGAGAATTGAGATTTGTATATTTCTCGATGTGAAGATTACACTATATAGAGGCTCCTATTTATACACATTCTCTATAGACAAATTACACCAATTTAGCCTAATTAATTACCTACAATCAAGTCAAATCAATCAATAATATCAATCTCAACAAATCAACCCTTATTTACTTCTTTGACCAATCTCAAAAGTGATTCTCTCTCATCAATCTTAAATTTCAAATCTCCTATATCCTTAATGTTCCCCCTCAAGTTGGAGTGGATATTAATGACACCCAACTTGTTCAGTAGATGGTTGAATTGAGTAGGTTTAAGAGTTTTGGTAAATTGATTTTCTAGATGTTGACTTATAGGTATGTGAATGGTTTGAATGACTTGGTTCTAGAGCTTCTCTCGAATGAGATGAAAATTGATCTCCATGTGCTTTGTTTGTTCATGGAATATCGGATTCGATGCAATTTGAATAGCTGTTGTGTTATCACAGTATAACTTGACTGGTTATGGATGTGTTATCTAGAGATCTGTCAGAAGTTGCTTTAACCAAGTAATCTCACAATAGGTTGATGTCATAGATCAGTACTCTGTTTCAGTTGAGGATCGTGAAATTGTTGTTTGCTTTTTCGTCTTCCAAGAAATTGGTGATTTCCAAGTAGAATAGAGTATTCGGTGACTGATCACCGAGTCTACATCACAAAATGCGTGCAATTGAACATTATTGGAAGTTGATAGGAAAATACCTTGTTCAGATGATTGTTTAAGATATTGTAAGACTTGATGTGTTGCATCCAAGTGAGATGTTCGAGGTTTGTCCATGAAGACTCTAAATGTGTATGGCATATGCTAAGTCTGACCTAGTGATGGTCAAATACATCAACTTCCCAACCAATCGTCGGTATGAAGATGGATTTGAAATTGGTTCTCCATCAATACCACTAAGAGCCAAATTTGGTTCCATGGGTAGGTTTCCTAGTTTAGCACCAAGAAATCTAGTTTCCTTAAGTATCTCCAAGGCATATTTCCTTTGTGATAAAAGGATGCCAGTTTTTGAGCGGGCCACTTCTATGCCCAAAAAATATTTTAGAATGCCAAGATCTTTGAGTTTAAAACATTCTCCCAAGTATTTCTTGAGTGCATCAATCTGTTCCAAGTTGTTTCTTGCCAAGATGATGTCGTCTACATATACCAAGACAATTGTAAAACTGTTTTCATAGGATCAAACGAACATGGAATAATCAGCTTTAGACTGTTTATATCGAGCACTAATGAGAGTGGAAGAAAGCTTGGCATTAAAGGCTTGTTTAAGGTCGTATATGGATTTGTTGAGCATGAAAATTTGGTTCTCACTATTTCATACGAAACCAGGAGGAAGGTGCATGTAGATGTCTTCATCGAGGTCTCCATGCAGGAAGGCATTGCTGACATCAAGTTGATGGAGATGCCAATTTTGTGCAACAGCAAGGGCGAGAACAATGCAAACAGTAACCATGTTTGCAACAGGAGCAAAGGTTTCAGAGTAATCAATACCTTCCTTTTAATTATAGCCTTTAGCAACAAGGCGACCCTTATAACGTTCTACAAAGCCATCTAGATTGTGTTTGATTTTGTATACCCATTGGAAACCAATGGGTTTCTTGTGGGGTCGAAGAGGAGTCAAAGTCCAAGTATGGTTGGCTTCCAAGGCATCAATCTCAACATGCATGGCATCACACCACTTAGGATCCTGCATAGCCTGTAAAAAAGATTTAGGTTCTTGTGCAAGGGAGATGGCAGTGGTAAACGCACAGCGTGTATGAGAAAGAGGATCATAAGAAAGAAAATTAGAGAGAGGATGAATGGCACCTGAGGAGTGGACTGACGCCAAGTCAGATGGTGGGATAGGTGGAGATGGGAGTTCTTGTTCAACATGAAAATCCTGTAAGTAAGTAGGTGGCTAAATCTGACGTTTGGATCGCCAAACTTGGATAGGTGGGGTAAGAGAAAGGGGAACATCATTAGGTGGGGAAGTATGTGGTTGGGTAGAGGGTTCAGAAAGAAGATTTGGAGAGTCAATGGGATGAGGTAAAATAGTAGAGGGCAACTCTGAGGTAATTTGGCTAAAAGGAAATTGATCCTCGTAAAAGACTACATCACGGGATTAAAAGGTTTGGTGAGTTGCAAGATCGTACAACTCATATCCTTTTTGGGTGTATGAATAGCCAAGGAAGACACAACAGGTCGCACATGGATTAAATTTGGAGGGATGGCGGAAGTGAGTGAAGGCATAACAAAGGCATCCAAAGACTCGAAGATGGTCGTATTTAGGTGGGGTACTGTATAGCTTCTCATAGGGAGATTTCCCATCCAAAAGAGGAGTGGGTGTTCTATTAATCAAATAAGCTGTAGTGAGAAGAGCATGACCCCAAAAATGTTTAAACATATTGGTCTGAAGAGCTTGAGAAAAAATTTAAAAGATAATGATGTTGACGTTCCACAACTCCATTTTGTTGAGGAGTGGATACGTAACTCATTTGGTGAATGATGCCTTTTTCTGAATAGAAGGAGGAAAGGTCAAATTCTGACCCATTATCACTGCGGACAATTTTGATCGTAGTGGAATGTTGGTTTCAATGAGCCGAATAAAAGAAAGAAGAAGGTTTCGGGTATCTGACTTATGATGCATTGAGTATACCCAAGTACATATGGTGTAATCATCGACAATGGTAAAAAAATATTGAGCCCCAATGAGTGATGGGACACAGTAAAACCCCCAAATGTCTACATGTATTAAATGGAAAGGTGTAGGAGAAGAAATTGAACTAGAAGGAAATTCAAGACGGGTTTGCTTAGCCAATGGACAAATATAACATGGTTCGGAATTGAAACAAATTCCAGAAACATTATTGAAAATTAAAGACAAAACTTTATTGGATAAACGGCCAAGTTGGCGATGCCAAAGTTGGGAATTTGATGTAGCCACCTGAAGAAGAGCAAGATTCGTTTGGTGAAGTAGTACAAGCTATCCCGCTTAGTGCCCAGTCCAATCATTTTCATCAAACATAGGTCTTGAATTAGGCACCTATTAGTAGAAAAAATGATTAGACAATTAAGAGTTTGGCATAGCATACGAACGGAAATAAGGTTAAAATGAAAGGAAGGGACACAAAGGACATTCTTAAAAATGAGGGAGGAAGAGAAAACGATAGAACCAATATGAGTTACCATAGCATGAGAGCCATTAGGGAGTCATACAGTACGACCATGAATAGGAATGGAGTAGGTTAAATCAGAGAGAGAACACACCATATGATCGGTGGCTCCACTATCAAGGATCCAAAGTGTTTCAAGAGAGAGGAGGGGTGGTTTACTTGCTAAGGATGATGCAATATTACCTATGTAATTGGCCATAGATGATGACTGAGTAGCAGTGTTGAGCATGGCTAGGAGTTGTTGGCATTGATTAAGGGTAAATGGGTAACTACTAGTGGATGGGTTGTTGTCAGTAGAGGAGACTTGGTGTGTAGTTGGTTTCTAACCTAAGATAGGCTTGTGGGAGCTAGGTGGGAACCCATGGATGAAGTAACAACGCTCAATGGTATGACCTTCCTTGTGGCAATGCGTGCATTTTGATCGTTGCTTGCAAAAATTCTTCCCATTTTTTGGAATAAGGAAGATACCTTTGGTGGCTAAGGCAACGCTATTGATGGGTGAATGAGTCTGAATGCTCCTTTGGCATTCTTCTTGAAGAATCAAGTCGTAGATGCGACTGATTGTGGGGAGATGGTCTATTAACAAAATCTGGCCATGGATGGCACAAAAAGACTCATTAAAGCCCATAAGCAACTTCATGGTATGTTGGTACTGCTGGTATTAAGCGATGTCTTCTTGGAATAAATGGGATTGAAGTGATGCAAAATCATCCCATAAAATAGATAATAAATATCATTTATGAAAGAGGAGTACAGTGATTACTAATTGGAATTTGTTCCTTTTTCCCTTTTGAAGAAGTCTGGGTATTTAAGAATATATAATATAATATAATATTATTTTACTTTTTGATTTGATGTTCAAATCTCCTTCTTACCATATTCTTCTCATCGAAACACAACCCTCCCCTCTCCACCTTATTTTCTTGCTTATCGCTTTATGGCTATAAGCAACCATTGCTGCCGCCCTTAGCCAAGTACCATCAAGCAATGCCACAGTGATGTCATGGTGATGAATCTTCTGCCTCTCTCTCTCTCTCTCTCTCTCTCTCTCCAACACACACACACACACACACACCTATGGCGCAAACTCATCTTTGTCAACAACGCTCCATAACTGCCATCCTACAATAGTGTCTTTTGGCATATCTGAAGAAATTTAGAGTCTAGAAATTCATAAAGGGAAGACAAAGAGAGAAGGAGAATTGAGAATTGTATATTTCTCGATGTGAAGATTACACTATAAAGAGACTCCTATTTATAAACATTCTTTAAAGACAAATTACACCAATTTAGCCTAATCAATTACCTACAATCAAGCTAAATTAATCAATAATATCAATCTCAACAAATCAGCATTTATTTGCTTCTTTGACCAATCTCAAGAGTGATTCTCTCTCATCAATATTTATTGCCAAATCTCCCACATCCTTAACACTCCCCCTCAAGTTGGAGTGGATATTAATGACACTCAACTTGTTTAGTAGATGATTGAATTGAGTAGGTATTACAGCTTTTGTAAATAGATCTGCTGGCTGTTGACTTGTAGGTATGTGAATGGTTTTGGAGCTTCTCTTGAATGGGATAACAATCGATCTCTATGTGTTTTGTTCAATTATGGAATACCAGATTCGATGCAATGTGGATAGCTGCTTTTTTATCATAGTATAACTTGACTAGTTGTGGATGTGCTATCTAGAGATCTATCAGAAGTTGTTTTAACCAAGTAATCTCACAACAGGTTTATGCCACATGTAGACACCCCAATTTTAACCAGGCCACCCCAAGAAGACCGGGCATGATAAAGCTTGACTTTGAGTCCTCGATTGGACCCCTTTTTCAAATTAAAACCTTGAGTCCCCAATTGAGTCATGTTGATTTTGATTTGAAGCTGAGTTTTGTAATTTTTAATTTGAGTCCTTGATTTTCCCAAAAATAGAGCCTCACAAATTTTCAAATCCAATTTTCATATTTTTGAATAAAATCTGTTTGATCTTCTTAATCCAGTTTCCATCATCCTAATATAGGTTCTTTTAGTTGCAAAATTAATCTCGTTTGAGGCCCCGTAATTTCAAAACCAATTTCCTTTATTAGGCTAAGTGTTATGAAAATCCCAAACTTTGAGTCCTTAATTTTTGTTTTGAAATTGAATTCTTTGAGTCCCAAAGTTAATTGAGTTCTTTTAATTTGAGCGTGTCAAATTTTCAAGTTAAGATTTTAAATTGAGTTTTTCAAATTCTTGAATTGGAGTCTATTAGTTTTGGAATTGAGCCTTTTAATGTTGAGATTGCTTTTTTCAAAAAATAGGGGTATCCTAATTTTCAGGATTTTTAGGTCATACTTTATTACTTTCTGTTCCTAGGGTCAAATTAGTCAACCGTGACATATTGTTTTACTGATCAAGAGTTGAATAAAAAATACTTTAGGGATGGTTAAGAAATATGTAATCTTGAATCCACTAAATTCAAAGAATAAGATCCCCAACTCTATAACATGCCAAATGAAGAAGATTACTCACACATGCACAAAAAATTCATTACGTGCTAAAACAAGGACCAACACATGATACATATGCATATTCATGTTAATCACAACATAGCGTAGAATCATGTTAACAAACATAACAAGAAATGATATGAAAGGTTGTAACTTGGTTGATTATTTCATCAAAAAGGAAGCATGAATGCTAAAATGAATCCCTAAAAAACCAAGAGGCTCAATAACTTCATAAGCTTCCATATGCAATGATTTTCCTTTTTGTTTTCTCACTCAGCTATGTCGCGATGTCCCGGAACCGGCCTAGAGAACCAATCTCTAGTTAAAAATGGGTTTGGCTTGCGAACTAGGAAAAATGAATGTGTATTTTGAAAGTGTGATTTTCCATGGAAAACATATGTGAATGAGTCGCCACTAACCTTTTGAAGTGTGGTTAGAACACTTGATTGCTGCCCCGTTAGGGGTAGAATCGATCTGCGTCACCAGAGTCGGGCTCGGGAGTACGGTTATGCAAGGGGAAGACATTAGCACCCCCTACGCGCCCGTTCTTACAAACGGTACTAGATTAATAAAAAATTATCCCTAAAATAAACTTGATAAGCCTTTCAAAACTACTCATTTTCAAAAATCAAAAGAATGAAAATACCTCATAGGTATTCCCTCAGAACTGGGGCATACTCTAAAGAGTCAATGCCCTTGGTTGCAATTATCGGGAAGGAAAATAAAAAATACGATACAAAATACGCTCTCGGGGGTTCTGAAATCTATAGATTTTTCTAAGTAGGAAAAATACTATTCCGGAAGGTTTTTGAAATTTGTTCGGGATTGAAATGATTTTCTATGCTTAAAAAGATATTTTTATGATTTTTCCTAAGTGTGAAAATGATTTTTGTGATTTTTCCCGAACTTTCAAAATAACACAAATAAAATTAGTTGAAATCAAAATGTGAAAATATTTTTGGGATTTTTGAAAATTTTGTGATTTTTGTGAATTTTCTGGATATAATAATAGTATACAATCGGGGTGAACCGATTCGGGAATGGTAATCCGGTCAAACGTTGACCGGTTTGGAGGAAAACCAGTTTAAGGTCTTAGTCGAGACCATTGATTTTTCGGGGTTTTCCAATGTTCTTTCGAATACAAGAGAATTTGAGGCAACAACCGTGAAAGTCATAGTTTTAAAAATATGACTTTAAAACGTATTTTTGAAAATTTTGAATGTAAGGAAACAAATCTAACCTTTGTAAAACACGTTGGCAACTTTCTTGGATTTCTTCAAAAATTTTCAAATGTAAACAAGTTTCCAAGCCCTAAAAATTTTTCAATTTTTTTGAGAATTTTTCTGAATTTTTGTGTCTTTTATTAAAAAAAATTTTTAATGGTTTTTTATGGATTAAAAGGAAGTTATTTAAAATAAAATCAAATAAACCGCCAGAAGCCGATTTAGGAAAGGGGGCGGAGATGTAACATAGGAAGAGAAAGTCCATTAGTTTTACCTCCCGTCTTCCTGTCCACCGGTCTTCCTTTCCTATCTGTGAATCTGTAGGGGTTAGTCTACAGCGTCTTCCCGAGGATGGTTCGTGAGTTCTAACTCGAGGCACTATGGAGCGCTTTCTTCAGATAGGGTGACCCGACTCGGTAGGAAACAGGATCGGTTGTCTTCTTGATCTTCTAAGGGAATAAAACGTAACCTCACTCCTTATCCACAAAGAAGAAAAAACAAAACTTCACAAACTCACAATATAAGACTTCAATATTCGAAATCTTCTCCTACCATCAAGAAAAACCTCCCCCTTTTGTGTTTGGAATGAGAAGGCTATTTATAGACTTAGCTTGGAGCAAGCATGGGAAAGAAGACATTGGGGAGTAATTATGGAGGGAACAAAGCATCGGGTGAAGAATGATGAAGGGAATATAGCATGGGATGAATGATAAAGAGAGGAACAAAATATGTGGTGAGTGATGATGGGGGAAACAAAGTATGGGGTGAAGAATGATGAAGAGAATATAGCATGAGATGAATGATAAAGAGAAGAACAAAGTGTGTGGCGAGTGATGATAGAGGGAACAAAGTATGGGGTGAAGAATGATGAAGGGAATATAACATGGGATGAATGAAAAATAGAGGAAACAAAGCATGTGGTGAATGATGATGGGGGAAACAAAGCATGGGGTGAAGAATGATGAAAGGAATATAACATGGGATGAATGATAAAGGGAGGAAACAAGACATGTGATGAGTGATGATGGGAGAACAAAGCATGGGATGGAGAATGATGAAGGGAATATAGCATGGGATGAATGATAAGGAGAGGAAACAAAACATGTGGTGAGTGATGATGGGGGAACAAAGCATGGGGTGAAGAATGATGAATGGAATATAGCATGGGATGAATGATAAGGAGAGGAAACAAAGCATGTGGTGAGTGATGATGGGAGAAACAAAGCATGCTTGCATTTGACAAATTAGATAAATAATAATAATAATAATAATAATAATAATAATAATAATAATAATAATAATAATAATATGAGGGTGCTAGAAGCTATGTGGAGCTCAACGGAGATGTGTGGGGCCCATGCGTCATGTGGGGTCCATGAGCCGTTTAAGGGTTATAGGAACCCGAGTTAGCATGCACCGGATATAAGGATCCGAGCTAGTGTACCAGAGGGGGTAACGTGCACCGGATGTAGGAATCTGAGCTAGCGTACCAGGAGATGTGGGGCCTACAAACCATGTGAGGCCCAATGGAGATATGTGGGGTCCACAAGCCATGTGGGGTTCATGAGCCATTTGAGGGTTATAGGAACTCGAGCTAGCAGACACAAGCATGCCAAAGGAGGTAACGTGCATCGGATGTAGGAATCCGAGTTAGCGTACCAAAAGTGATAACATGCACCGGATGTAGGAATCCAAGCTTGTGTACCAGGAGGGGGTAACGTGCACCAGATGTAGGAATCCGAGCTAGTGTGCCAAAAGTGATAACGTGCACCGGATGTAGGAATCCAAGCTAGCGTACCAGGAGGGGTAACATGCATCGGATGTAGGAATCCGAACTAGCGAACTAAAAGGGGTAACGTGCACCAGATGTAGGAATCCAAGCTAGCGTACCAGGAGATGTAAGGCCCACAAATCATGTGGGGTCCAATGGAGACATGTGAGGTCCACAAGCAACGTGGAACCTACAAGGATGTGTGGGGTCCACAAGCAGCATGGGACCTACAAGGATGTGTGGGGATCCACAAGCAACATGAGACCTACAAGGATGTGTGGAGGTTCACAAACAGTGTGAAACCTACAAAGATGTGTGGGAGTCCACAAGCAACGTGGGACCTACAAAGATGTGTGGGGTCCACAAACAGTGTGGGAAGGTTTGACTAAGGTCTCCTCGGAAAGGCTTGGTTAAAATTAGGGTGTCTACAAGCTAAAAAAAAAAGTAACGTGTGATTCCTTTTCCATCTCTTTAGTGTTCGCTAGCCCTGAAAGTCCAAGGGATTTCCTTTTCTTATCTAGATTTTCTTATCCTAAAAGTGTGTTTGGACACTTATTTCTCCCATCCTTAATGAAAGAAGGCTATCCCAATATTCTTGTATCATGATAATTAATGAGAGTGTATAAGGGCTTCTAAATATGGAATTGAAGTTGAATCTCTCATGAACTCCCAACTACGTTTTGTAAAACCCAAGAAGAGATAAAAGGTGCTCCATTTATCAACTTTTGGGTCATTTTTTATTCTTTATTTGTTGAATTACTCAATAATTAGCCCAAATTGGCAATCAAATTGACCTTGAAAAAAATAAGGTGTCAACATCAGGATTGAACTTGTATATTGTGTATCAATATTTCTAGGAATCACAATGCTAGATGGCATTTTAGATATTGCAAACTAAGGAGGTATTTGTTTATACTTAATAGCCTCTAAATAGAGGCTAAACTCTTAATGGTCCAATATTCTCGATCTCTAAATAGAATCTTAATTTGCTCTGACCAAACTAGCACTTTCTCCCTTGCTAATTCGATCAGCAATAGATTTTATCATTTTTTGATACATATGCCCTTAGTAAAAAGATAAAATGACAAAATCCCCAAAACCCCCAAAACCTCTTCTCATTTTCACAAAACATTGCTCTCTTTCTCCTTCATCTTCTCTCATTGCTCTCTCTCTCTCTCTCTCTCTCTCTCTCTCTCTCTCTCTCTCTCTCTCTATGCTTACACCATTGCTTCCCCTTCCATAATCACCTCCCACCACCATTGACTTCCACTAGATGTGGAGCCTCCATTAGCACCTTCGACCACAGCCTTTGCCACCATCTCCCCACCACAATGTCTGCTATCAGTTGCCATCATACTCCCAAACCACTCCCGACGCCGCCTCCCTTCACTCTACCTTACAACCTCCTTCACATCTTTACCATGACCTCCATCATGACATTTTCCGTGAGCTTAGAGCACAAGATTTGGTGTAAACCAAAAATAATTTTTTTCAATCGATTTAATAAATATAAAATTTGGGGATTGTACTTACGTTAATTTAGGGCATAAATATGATTGATGTTGCTACTTTCTATTTCTAGAATTTGATGTCAAAGGTTTTGTCATGTTTCTTCTTAGAGAAATGTAGCAAAGTTGAAGTTCAAACAAATTTTGTGTTAAACCACACAATCTATTATGTGCTACTGAAATTTTATTCACACCAATTTTCATATATTTTATACATGCATCTTGTAAAAAATCAAATGCAATTTTGTATGATTCAAGATTAACATTCACTCCATAGTTGAAGATTTCTACAACACATGTACTTAGCATGTGTATAATCTGTAATCATGTATGTGAGTGCCCGACTTCAAGCTCAAAAAATTATAAATCAAATCTATTTAGTATTTAATATATTGTAATCTGCAAAAAAAAAAAATGTTTTTTTCCTAATTTATAATGAACAAATATTTACAGTTCCCACTAACATATTATTAAGTATATATATATGTATATATATATTTTAAAATTAGCATAAAAGGAACTAATATATTAAAACATGTTATTGTTACCTTAGTATCCTCCAAAATCCAATTCTTAATTTTTTAGTTTCTTTGTATTTTTTAGTTGTAATATTACTTTATGATTGGCCGATTTAGTCACTCTTGTAATGCCATTTGCCCATTTAATTATTTAGTATGTATAAATGCTGTGCAAATTAATGCGCAGCGGAAACAAATGATTTCACAGTGTAGCACTCAATAGTGAAATATACAAAAAATACAATCACGCATATTATATGAAAGCAATAAAACAATGATTGACTAAATTATGCTATGAAATAATAGGTAAAATAGTTAATATTCAAAATTATCCCATAAATAAACCAATTAGTATTTTAAAAGCTTCTTATAATTTTGTAATTTATTTCTTAAATATGTAAGATAATAATTGAATTAATAATTTTATTTTTTGTTTTATTATCACTTATAATTGATTTAATTTTTTTTTGTAATTTAAAATATTAATTTTACTTTTAATTGTTACTAATAATTGAACTAATAATTTCATAGTAACTGAATTAATAATTTTTGTTACCCCTGTTAATAGAAGAATAAATTTATGAAGCAATAACTAAAATGGTTAATATTTTGAAAATGCTCCATTAATTTATAATTTTTATTTTCTAAATGCCAATACTAATTGAACTAATAATTTCTTTAACCTTTAACAATAATTGAGTTAATAATTTTTACAAAAATTGAATTACACTATAAAAAATAAATATAATTAGTATTTTAATATCATCCTATAAATAAGTTGATTAGAAATTTAAACTTATGATATTGTTATTTAATTTTTCAATTGGTACTAATATTTGAAGCAATATTTTTATAATTGCAATTAATAATTAAATTAATAAATTTTGTAACAATTAATAATAATTAAAATATTGTACAATAAATAAAAATAATATTTTTTTATAATATTTTAATTATATAAACAAAAATTATTAATGTCATTCCATAAATATTTTCAGATTTTTAATATTGAATTTTAAAATCTTCATTCAATTTTATCTATAATATTATATAATTACAATTTAATTTTTAAAAAATATATATCTTTAAATATATATATATATATATATATATATATATTCTTATAGAAATTTTATTAGATTCTCATGATCTAATTCCATTATATTTTTGGTAATAGACATTCTACAAAATAAAGGTAAATGTAACCTTCAAAATGTAGAGTTTGTAGGATATATATATATATGGTGTGTGTGTGTGTGTGTGTGGGCGTTCCAGTTTATTAGTGGTGACACTTAACTTTCCTACTTCCCTACTCTTTTAACAATTTCTTTATGTACCTCTAAACTCCTCCACCTATTACAAGACATTTTTCCCTTTCAATTGCCCCAACTCTTTGGTCCAAACATTATTCTAGTAGAAAGGGGAATAAGTTATTTTCAAGATCTATGTGGTATAAACAAGTTGTCTCATAGATTGGTGACAACATCATACCAGTCTTGGTTATTTATTTGGTCCTTCCTAGTGAATCTTGGTTTGGATTGCTCATTTAAAGCCTTCTTGTGTCTTTTTAGGTGAGAAATTAAAAGAAGATCTCAATCATATATGTGTGCAACCCATGGGATCTTGCATCATTTATGAAGTGTTGTGCAATTGTTTGCCCTGAAATTTAATTTCTAAGAAAAGTGTCATGACCT
Source organism: Malania oleifera (assembly GCF_029873635.1). NCBI lineage: Eukaryota > Viridiplantae > Streptophyta > Magnoliopsida > Santalales > Ximeniaceae > Malania > Malania oleifera. The sequence goes on along the minus strand of NC_080418.1, from coordinate 81,476,291 downwards.
GGTGAAAAGATTCTAATGCACATCTTTTCTAATTAGAGCCAGATTTAGTACTAAGGTTTCATTATGTCAAAAACACCATAGGTCATCTTCTTTACTTATTTTGCCATTGCTCCTCTATGTCCTTCTCTTCCAATTTTTTCCTCTTTAAAATTCCTTGACAACCTCTTTCTTGTGTCATTGTGCTTCTTCTCCTTGGTTGCCATCCTTCATTCAAGTATGCATTATTAGAACAAACTCACCATTGTGTAACTAAATATTCACTATGCTTCATTAGTGTAGCAACACTACAACATTCTACACTTGTTAGAAGAAACTCAACTAGGCATCACTACATGTAAGTTCTTGTTCTACATTAGAGTAAAATGGACATGCAAACTGAGATGCCAAATCTAAAGCTTCAAACATTTCCTTTATACAAAAGCCATTATTTTCAAAGAAATAAAAATCTACAATCCTTGGTTGAAATATATCCCTAGAAGTATAAATATCCAAAATTTGTAATCTTCTATTAGGGGGTAAATAATGGTCAACATATATACCTTTTAAGGTGGAAGTAGGAAAACTTGATCATTACTATTTGAGCAATTATTCTCCATAAGTTGTTTCTCTCATTTTTGAGTATGAGCAATAGATTGAATAGGAGTTTTAGCTGCAAACTCATCCTCCTCCATAGGCGATTTGTCTGAAAGTTCCATAGTTACTGTCTTTTACTCCTTTGAAGATCCTTCCCCTTTGGAATCTCTTTCACTGTAGGAGGCATTTGAAATGTGAGAGGAGAAGTTAAGTGGTTAGGGTTTTAGAGAAAGAGAAGGAGCCATAAACTTCTATTGACGAAGAAACTACTCTTAAAATCACTTATATATCCCTAAATTTCAAAATTTTAATTTCCAAGATTTTCCTTTTTATTTAATAGAGCACATTCCAATTCTTCACAGATTTTTGAAAACTTTTATTCATATAAAACCTTATTAAAGATATCTCCTAACTAATTTTTAGTATTCACATATTTTAGAATGATACTACCATTGGAAATATATTCTTTTAAGAAATGATGTCTACTATTAATATGCTTTGTCTTGGAATGGTATTTGGGATTTTTAGACAAACATATAGAACTAGAGTTATCACACAAAATTGGAACTCTATTAAAATTCACACCACAATATTTTAACTAATTAATCATCCAAAGAATTTTAGCACAACTCGCAACAACAACATATTTTGCTTTTCTAGTATTAAAAGCTATTGAGTGTTGTTTCTACTAGTACAACTAATCAAGCGTAAACCCAAGAATTGGTATATACCATTAGTACTCTTCCTATTAATCTTAGATCCAACAAAATCAACGTCTATTTATCCAAATGACTTAAATTCAGTATGTTTTGGATACCAAAGACCAAGATTAACAATTCTCAAAATATATCTTAGAATTATTTTGACCATAATCAAGTGTGACTCTTTAGGGTCAAATTGGAATCTAGCACAAAGACAATATCAGGTCTACTGGTAGTGAGATATAACAATGATTTTATCATTCCTCTATATAATTTTTGTTAAAACAAGAAGATAATGCACACAGTAATTACATGGTTCAGTTGACTCCAACCTATGTCCACGGGAAAGGTCACTCCTATTTTTTTCCTTATTTTTCAATGAGTATCAGCCATCAATTTATACAAATACAAGGGAAGTTATTTTTAGCAAATGTACAATCTTCTCCTAAAAATAAAATATCTATGTGCCAAAGATAGAAGGAAAAATATACATCAAATATTTTTGCCCCAATCATAGCCAATCAACCATAAATGAAATAAGATAGCTCATGCCAACACTCCCCCTCAAGTTGGTGCGTATATGTCTCTCATGCCCAACTTGTCAAATGAGCTGTAAAACACCTTACTTGATACGCCCTTCATGAGAATATCAGTTAGTTGATTCTCATATGTCACGAACGGAAACTTAATTATCTTGTGTTGGCCTAACATGACTTTCGAATTTCGTTTTGATGATAAAAAATAAAGGTTACTTTAACATGTTGTGTTTAAGTGATGATATTTCAGGAAAGCTTGAATGACAAAGTTCAAAAGATCAAAAGAAATGCAAGTTCAAGATCACAAGTACTATAAAGCCACACACATCTTCAAAGTAATTCAAAGAAAGCTCAAATGGACCAAGATGATTCAAAGCATATGTAAGCCTAAAGATGACTCAAGCTTAAGTCTAAGAGAATTCAAAGCAAAGACTCATATGGAAGACTTCAATCTTAGAGTGTTTAAGGCTTTAACATAACCTATGTAAGTACTTTATACTAAATATCATTTTGAAATGCTTTGAAGCTCATTAGGGGTTGTCTTGGACTTAGAGACCTTATTTTAAAACCTCGAAAAATGTTCTTTTAAACTAACAAAGCAAGATGGTTGAGTGGTTTTGAAAACAAAATTAAAAAAAACAGAATTTAGATCTGTTTAGGCGACTGAAGATTTAACCTCGGGCGCCTAAAGATTTTCCTGAGCAATTTATAAAGAGGTAGTGTAGACTTAAGTGACTGACTCCAATAACCTTAGGCGCCTGACCCTATTTTATAACTGAAAAATCACAGTTTTAAGAAACCTTAGGTGACTAACCCCAAGACCTTAGAGGTCTGAACACTATTAAAGGCTATATTTTTTAAAAAGTTTTAAAATTCAAATTTATGTTCTTGTGCCCCAAATTTCGTATAAACTTGGAAAATACTCCAAGTAACTTGGGCAGCACGAATTAAACCTTTTTGAGCCTATAAATACATGATTTCTCTAATCAAATTCACACCAAGTATTGAAAATCTGCTCTCAAGCTAAAATTGCTCTTGCTCTATTAAGCTTTTTCGCTCACTCTTTCATACTAAGAATTGCTGTGATTTTCTAAGTTGCTGATCAATTTTCTCTGAGCTCTAACATTTGATTTACTGATTCCCATCAAGAGAAGAATTCCGGTGAATTAATTCTTGAGCTTCAATTCATTCACTTTGATATTTGTTTTGAAGTATATTAGTGCTTTCAATTGTACTAACCAGCTCTATATGAGAGCATCTCTTTGTACAAAAGAAATCCTTTCTTGTTTCTTGTTTCGTTGATGGTTCAAGTCATTGGATCGTTGTAACCGAGTGTGGAGTATCGCTTGGAGAGGGGGTTCCACCCTAAAGGAGGGATTGAAACAGTTTGTTCCGTCCACAAAGGAACATGTTAGTGGAATCCTTAGGTGGTCTTGCCTAAAGCGAGGATGTAGGCTGGGGATAAGCCGAACCTTATAAAAAATTTCGATCTCACTCTCTACCTTTTTCTATTTAAATTTTCAGCATCTATAAATTGTATTTAAGTGCAAGTAGATGAAATTGAGATTGAGAAGACTTTTTAATTTAAGGAAGTACGTTGGTTAATCTTTTGCGAAAAAATTAAAGGGAGTATGTTGATTAATCACTTGTAGAAATCTTAATTAAAAGAAAAGCACAAATATTCATTCATACAGGGTTATAAACTAAAATTTTGCAAACGATGAAATAAGAAAGTGCTGTAGCAATTGGTTAAGTATTGTGTGTTTGAATAGTGAGTTGATTGGTTGATTGTTTTTTTATTAAAGGTATTTGGATTGTGTTTGGATTGTGGTTGATTTGAAATCAAAAGATTCTTGCGTGTTAGCTAAATATACAAACGATTGTAAATTTGTTAAAAGAACTTAGAAGAATTGTATAAACCCAATTCACCCCCCTTTTGGGACTACACCTTGACTTTCAATTGGTAACAGAGCTAAGTTATAGCAAATTTTAATAAGAAGCTATATAAAGGTCTAAATGGCACACCTAGGTGTATCACCTTTTGCTAAAGACCAATCCTCAACTAGACTGCCTATTTTTTGTGGTTTAAACTATACGTTTTGGAAACAAAGAATGAGAATATACATTCAAATTATGGATTGGAAAGTATGGAAAGTTGTCACACATGGTGACTACATTCCTACTAAACTAATAGATGGTAAAGAAGTTTCTAAAGAAGAAAGAGACTAGACCGACAATGACTAGAAAATGATGCAAGTAAACTCAAGTGCCATGAATGCACTATATTGAGCTTTAGACATAAATGAGTTTAATAGGGTCATAGCATATAAGTCAGCCAAAGAAATTTGGGACAAGTTAGAAGTAACCTATGAAGGAACTATAGATGTTAGAGATAGTAGAATCGACATGCTCACTAGCGAGTATAAGGCCTTTAAAATGAATCCGAAAGAAACTATCACTAGCATGTATACTAGGTTCACTCACATTATAAATTCCTTAAATGTTCTAGGGAAAAATTATTCAACATATGAAATGATTAGAAAAATCCTTAGTGGACTTCCTTCAATATGGGAACCAAAGGCCACAGCAATAGCGGAAGGTAGAAATATGAAAAATACCTCCCTTGATGAGTTAATCGGATCCCTTCTCACATATGAGATGACAATGAAAGAAAGAAATTCAAAGAACAATAATAAAAACAAGAAATCAATAACCCTTAAAGCTAGTAAAGAAAGTTCTAGTGATGAAGAAGAAGACAACGAATTAGATGATGAAGAACTAGCCTTTATCACTAAAAGACTTCGCAAATTTTTTAGAAAGAATAGGAAATTCCCTAGGAAGTTTAAAGGATCAAAAACCAACAAAGGAGAAACAAACACAAAGGAAACTAAGAATGAACCACCTAAATGTTATAATTGTAAGAAGGTTGAACACATTAAATTGAATTGTCCATAGCTGAATAAAGACAAGAATAAGAAAAAGAAGGCAATGAAAGCTACATGGGACGATACAAGCACAAACGAATCGGAGGATGAATCAAGCGAACAAGAAGTTGCCAACATGCGCTTTATGGCACACAATGTTAAGGTAAACTCTAATTATAGTTCATCGGAAGAATCTAGTGGAGAGTCTTGTAATGATTCTGTTGACTTTATAGGTCACTCCCAATTTTGATAATGATAAATACTCAAGTATTTGATGGCTTTCAAGTGTGTGTGCAGGTTCATTTTAGCAGACCAAGTAATGGCACATGAAAGCAAAGCATGAAGACCCTGAAGATTAGTTTCATGTTGTAATTCATTTTTATACAATATGGGTCTGTAATAGTAATTAGGATATAAGGTTTGTAAAAATTATCTGCATATCATGCATATAGGATCTGTATGCTAAAAAATGACCGTAGATTGACCATAGAGACCGAATGACCTTAGGGCACCCTTCGGTCGATTGAAGGTTGACTGACACCGAATTTTTTCAGTGTTCTCATAGACCCTAGTATAACTCTAGGTCCCAACACTCGTGCACATATATCATACGAAATTGAGGAGTGTTAAAAATGAATAAAATTGAATAATATAGAAAAATTGAGAGAGCTCGGGCGACCGAACCCCAGGAGTTCAAAACTCCTCGGGCACCCGAACTATTGAGAAGTTAACAGCTGACTTAGGCTCTTAGGTGATCGAACTATTTTGGGCATACCATCCACGGGTGCCCGAATCCTTTGAAAGGGAACCCTCACCAACTCGGGCTACCGACGTATTTCGTTCAAATTGAGCCCTAGGCGAACGAACACATGAGTTCGGGCTATCAAACCTATGACTGGGCACCCGAAGTTATGAAGAAATGTTTCTAACTTTGATTCGGGCCACCGAACTCTAACTCGGGTAGCCGAAATGATTTAAATAACTTTTATAACTATGCTTGTTCAGGCGACCAAACCAAGGTTCAGCCACCCGAACCTCGTCGGGTTAAAAATAATTTAACTGTGGTAAGTACGGGTTATTTTGGGTTAATTATGTTTAAACAATTTTAAACTTTTCTAAGAATACCCAATGGGTCTCAAATGGTTATAATTTTACCCTAACCTATATATATGAGTTCATTTGTGTGGATTAGTGTGTGATTAGTAGAAAATCATTGACAAAAATCTTCTTTATTTCAAAATCTCACTTTGCTCAAATATCCTCAAATACTCATTCCTTTGATAAATCTTGATATTGTGAGAGGTTATTGAGTGTGCTTGTAATTGCTAGATAGTGCTAAAACTCCCATTCACTTGATTGAGTTTTGATATTATTTTTGGGGAGTTTGGTTAAAGTTTATCCCACAGATTTCAATATTATAAATATTGTGTTGGGATAAACTAACAAGCTTAGGGATCTTTGCATTGTCATTGCAAGATTCTCTTAGTTTTGATTTTTTTGTGCAAAATACTTTCTACAAGCTAAAATATTTTTCAAACTACTCATGTACTTATTTCATTGAAGGAAATCTTTTGAGTTAGTTTGAATACTTGATTAACATCTTTGAAACTCTGATTTGCTATTGAGATTTCATTTAGTTTGTTTCAAAGATACAGCTTGTTTAGAACACTCTTGAGCATATTAGTGATAATACTTTGTTGAGTGTTGCTTGCACAAAATCACATCACTGAACTTATATTTCCTATATTGTTGATGTGTGATTGATTGAGAATACTATGCGTATTGGGGTACATATCTGCTTTACTTGAGAAGCATAATCACTGTATTGGTTATTTTGCGAACATACTATTATATTCCAGGCGTGGCCTAATGGGGCGGTAATCCAACCCGTAAGGATTGTTAGGGCCTTCTCGGCCTCGTAAGGAAAATTTGTAAAGGTCGAGGTCAGCCTTGTGCTAATTGACCTGATTGTATTAGGTGCCACTCTACCCGTTAAGTGAGCATTAGTGGAATTCTCGAGTTTGCAAGCTAAAGGCGGGGATGTAGGCATAGTTGGCCGAATCTCGATAACATTTCTTGTGTGTGCTTTTAATTTCCGCATTTTAAATTCCAGCACATAAATGTTTATATTTTACTATTGTGAATGATTGGGTTTATAATTGCATAGACACCTAAGTTGAGTGATACTGTTGTTAAACCAATTGACCTAGGCGATAATTTTTAAATACCCAATTCACCCCCCCCCTCTTGGGAATACACCAAAGCTAACAGATTCATGTGATAGTATGCCTTCATATAACGAAATTAAAACTTAATTATTTAACTTACACAATAGGTTCATTAAAGTGTCTAAAATAAACATAGCCTTGAAAGAACAAGATGAAAATCTTAATAATCAACTAGAAAGTTCTAAAATAGTTGAAAAAGAAAAAGAATCTCATATTGATGATCTAATGAAGAAAATTAACAATATGTCTCAAGAGTTAGTAAAACTACAAGTAAATGGTGAAAGCAAGAAAGACCTAGAAATAAGTGAACTCAAGAGTAAAATTGAAGATAAAGATAAAATCATTTACAATTTTACTAAAGGAAAAGAAAATTTTGAAAAGATGGTTGGACAACAAAGGATAATTAGCAATAAAGAAGGAAATGGTTACAATGGAATTAAAAACAAAAAAAAAAGAAAAACTTATTCATTAGATACTTTGTAAAAGAAGCAAAATACTGTGCAAGTACATCATCTACAAATATACATGAAAACACTACTTGCTACTTGTGTAGAAATAAGGGACACATAAAGTTTAATTGTCCACTTAAAAAGAAGTATGTCAAAATCAAGAATGAATTAAAAGTAAACACTAAAACTAGGTATGACTTGAAAAGAATTAAAAAGGTTTGGGTTCCAAAAGTAACACCGTGAATCCTTCCTTGTAGGTATGCTTTAGGACTACTCCATCAAAGAAAAAATGGTACTTGGACAGCGGGTGTTCAAGACATATGACGAGAGATAAAACAAAGTTCACCACCTTAGTTAAAAAAAATGGAGGGTATGTGACCTTCAGTGACAACGCCAAAGGTAAAATCATCAGAATTGGTAAAATTGGTAAAGAGCCCTCACTTACAATTGATGATGTTTTGTTAGTTGATGGATTAAAGCATAACCTTTTAAGTATAAGTCAACTTAATGACAAAAGGGTTTGACATAATCTTTAAGCAAGATAAGTGTATAGTTTAAAATCCAAGGAAACATGAAATTCTATTCACATTTTATAAAGTAAATAATGTATATTTTATAAACCTTGAAAACTTAATCTCTTAAGATGTAACATGTTTGGCTACCATGAATGAAGCTAGTTGGCTTTGGCATAGAAGACTGAGACATGCAAGCATGGATCTATTATCAAACCTATCTAGAAAGAAGTTAACCAAAGGTTTACCAAATACAAAATTCATAAAAGATAAAATTCGTGATGCTTGCCAACTTGGAAAGCAAATAAAAATAAGTTTTAAAAAGAGGAAACATATATCTACTAGTAGACCCTTAAAACTTATTCATTTTGATTTGTTTGGTCCTACTAGAACTCAAACCATAGGAGGTAAGCAATATACATTTTTCATAGTTGATGACTACTCTAGGTTTACTTGGGTATTGTTTTTAGCCTCCCAAGATGAAGATTGTAACATGTTAATAAATTTATGCAAGAAACTTCAAAATGAAAAAGGATATAATGTTTCAAATATAAAAAGTGATCAAGGAAGAGAATTCATCAACAAAGAAGTTGAAAAATTTTGCAATGAATATGGAATTAATCATAATTTTTCTGCACCTAGAATTCCACAACAAAATGGAGTTGTTGAAAGAAAGAATATAACTCTCCAAGAAATGGTAAGAACAATGTTAAATGAACACAATCTACCAAAATACTTTTGGGCTGAAGTAATAAACACTGAATGCTATGTGATAAATAGAGTTTCAATAAGATCAAACTTGAACAAAACTCCCTAGAAACTTTGGAAAGGTAGAAGGCCTAACATTTCCTACTTCCATGTTTTTGGATGCAGATGTTTTGTATTAAATGATAATGATGATTTAGGTAAATTTGATGCAAAAGTCAATGAAGGTATATTCTTAGGGTATTCATTAAAGAGTAAAGCTTTTAGAATATACAATAAAAGAACTCTTACAATCTTGGACTCAATTCATGTAACATTTGATGAAGAAAATCCATTCAATAAATCAATAAAAGGTGAAGTTCAAACTACTCAAAAATCAGATGACTTAGACATAGTAGAAGCAAAAGAAGAAGAAAATGAAGAAAAATCAAATAATGATGCTGTTGAAAATACTGAATTACCAAAATAATGGAAATATGTAAGAAATCATCCGAAAGATCAAATAATAGGAGAACCGTCATGAGGTATAACTACAAGATCCCTTTTGAAAAATCTATGCAATCACTATGCTTTCTTATCTCAAGATGAACCAAAGAATGTTGAAGAAGCTTTAAGTGATAACTCATAGATAATTGTCATGCAAGAAGAATTAAATCAATTTGAAAGAAATAAAGTATGGAAATTAGTTCCCAAACCGGATAACCATTCAATCATTGGAACTAAGTGGGTATTTTGAAATAAAAAGGATGAAAATGGAATTGTAGTTAGAAATAAAGCTAGACTTGTAGCTAAAGGATACAACCAAGAAGAAGGAATAGATTATGATGAAAGATTTGCTCCCATAGCTAGAATGGAAACAATTAGAATGCTTTTAGCTTATGCATCTCATAAGGAATTCAAATTGTATCAAATGGATATAAAAAGTGCCTTTTTAAATGGTTTTATAAATGAAGAAGTATATGTGGCACAACCATCGGGCTTTGAGGACATTCAAAAACCTGAATATGTGTACAAGTTAACTAAGGCTTTATATGGTTTGAAACAAGCCTCTAGGGCTTGGTATGAAAGACTTAGTGGATTCTTACTAGAAAAGGGATTTTCTAAAGGAAAGGTTAATAGTACCTTATTTATTAAGACTAAGAAAGCAAACATGCTCATAATCCAAATTTATATAGATGATATCATATTTGGTGCAACTAATGATAATCTAAGTAAGAAATTTGCCAAATGAATGCAAGAGTAATTTGAAATAAGCATGATGAGAGAATTGAACTACTTCCTAGGATTACAAATCAAACAAGCAAAAAATGGAACTTTTATAAGTCAATCAAAATATATAAAAGATATGCTTAAGAAATTCAATATGGAAAGTAGTCAACCCATAGGTACTCCCATGAGTACTTCCATAAGCCTCTATAAACATGAAAAAGGGAAGCTGGTAGATATGAAATATTATAGAGGTATAATAGGAAGTTTGCTATACCTAATAGCTAGTAGGACGGATATAATGTTTAGTGTATGCATGTGTGCACGATTTCAATTAGCACCTAAAGAAACACATCAAATAGCTGTAAAAAGAATCCTAAGGTACTTGATAGGTACAATCAATTTAGGACTTTTCATTCATTTGACATTATCGCCAAACCCTAAGTGGAGGAGTTTTGGTACTTCAACCAAGGAAGACTCGGACCCACCTCTTTGTTTGAATCACTGACAGTTCGGGTAGGCCCGCAAGACTGGAATTCAGGTGCAAAGCCTCTTCAATAAAGACCTCTTTCTTTCTCCCCCATTTCTCATTTTGTTGATTGAAAGAGGATAAGTGCTATCCATTGAGTAAAGGGAGGGTTTGCTACAGTGATTCGGGCGGTTGATGGCCCCTTCAAGAGTTGCGGGTCCTTGTTGCGAGTGGTAGTTCATGCTCAAAACTCCTCTGACATGAGTCCTACTCATTGCGCAGCAGTCTGTTTCCCGGCTTCACTTGCTAGTATCCTAAGGACACCGGATTTGAAATGATTAGTTATTCAGATGCCAATTATGCAGGGTGTAAGATTGATAAAAAAAAGTACAAGTGGGACTTGTCACTTTCTAGGATGATCACTAGTATCTTGGTTTTGTAAAAAACAAAACTCTGTAACTTTATCCACAGCAAAAGTTGAGTGTGTAGCAGCTAGAAGTTGTTGTGCACAAACCTTGTATATGAAACAAGAATTAAAAGACTATAATCTAGAATATTCCACCATACCAATTAAGTGTGATAACACAAGTACAATAAACATCTCTAAAAATCCAATATCACATTCAAGAACTAAACACATTGACATAAAACACCACTTTCTAAGAGATCACGTTTAAAAAGAAGATATCCTACTTGAATTTATAAATACAAATGACCAATGGGCGGATATCTTCACAAAGCCTCTTCTCGAAGAAAGGTTTGTATCAATTAGAAGAGAACTGGGGTTGTTACATAGTAGGGAAGTGATTTAGGAAAGTTTCATATTAAGTATAAAGAGAAATTTAAAAAATTGAGGACTTCAGGCAACTGAGCTTGGAAGTTCAAGCACCTACACAAGGTATTTTTTAGGCTCAGGCACCTGAGCCATCATACCTCAGGCGACTGAGGTGCTACTGCCTCCTGAAATTCAATTTTAGTAAATATTTAGGCAATTGAACTTAATCTTTAGGTGCTTGAACTTGCGGGATCTATATATTTTAAGCGTGAAAACCCTAACTTCAGGCTACTGAACCTTACTCCATCACTCACTCGAAGCTCCAACCCTTGGTCTCCCTTGATTCCTCACTCAAAATCCCTCTAATGACAACCCCAAAATCCTTCTCCTACATCTTTTCCTACGAATTCTAGGGTTTCTCTTGGCTGATTTCTTCCATCCTCCAAAAATCAATGATTCCTCGCACCAAGACTATAGCAAATCGAGGATCTTCTTTCGGAAGAGACGATAACAACATCGAACAATGGCTTGACAGTCCCCAATCAAAGCTTCCATATCATTCTTATCTCCATTCTATAGACACGATTTTTGGTAAGGTCATCGACACCACTTTCTTCGATTCTGAATTTCCTGAAATCCTACCTATGTTTAGGAATATCGGTTGGAAATATTTTGTCATTTATCATGCCAAAGGAATGTATCCCAACTTAGTCAAAAAATTTTATGCCAACATGATTCATGGACAAAATGTTCTAACCACTGAGGTTAGAGGAAAGAAGATTGTTTTGACTCCACAAATCCTGGCTCCCATTTTGCATATCACCCCGGGTGAATTTGATTATTCAGCCTTTGCTTAAACTTGGATTCTAAAGCAAGGCTTCACACCCAAAGAATTTTTGCCTCTGATTATGGTAAACGAACCCATTTGTTTTGGTTATCCACCTATGTATAAACAACTGAATCTTTAGGCCCAAATACTTCATAAAATCATCTCCAACAACATCCTACCTAAGGCTGGCTTATATGATCATCTTTCCTATGTCGATTGCTTTGTGTTATGGTGTTTACTAAAGGAAAAGAAACTTGATCTCTCTAGCCTCATTTTGAAATGGATGTGGGCCAAATTAGAAGCTAACTAGAGTAACTCTTCCATATGGTGGTGTGTTAAACCTTATCTTTACTCAACTTAATGTTACCACACCTACTAAATTGTTCATCAAACGTATAAGATATGACCTTTTCACCTCCACAACCCTTAAGAGAATGGGCTATGAAAAGCATGATTAGAGTTGGTTTTTGAAAGGAGGGCAACCTCAAAGGCCAGTAGTCATACCTCCTCCTCCTCCACAACAGGACCAAGGACCTCCAACTGACACTCCCTCTTGGTTTATTCCCTTCCATCATGAATTATTTACTTTTAGTAGAGATATGCAATTAGGACTTCAATCCCTTCAAGAGAATGTATTTTCACTCCACACTACTTGTTTATCACTTGATTATCACCTAACTCGCATCGAGCGTTATCAGGCTAGCTCATCTCGTGGTGTTGATCCTATGGATACTAGTTTTGCTCCTTGGAGTGATGCTTCATCTAATGAAGACACTAAGGAAGGACGTGTGGAAGGAAATGAAGAGGAAGCTAAAGAGGATGATGATGATGCTTGTAACACCCCAAACCCTTAAACCTGGGTTCGGTGCGTTATACCTGATAAAATTCGGATTATACATAAATCAATATATGCAGCGAAAAACATAATCATAATTTTCATAAATAAAATACCATAATACTAGAGTTTACTATTCCTATCTATAATCCATATTATCCATCCATCACCTGCATGTCCATATATACATACCTCCAAAAACTTAATCCACAAAACCAGTATTCTCAATCATTCCTTTCTCAACAAACTTAAAACATAAAACATAAACTTAAACTTTCTACAACACAACAGTATTGTCAAAAATATACCCTTTCTCTTTATAATCCTAAAAAATGCTATAAACCCTCGAGCTCTTTAAGCCCTGCCCCGAGGATGTCCTGAAAAAGAAATATGCATATTCGGGTGAGACACATCTCAGTAAGGGAAAAAACAATATATTAGAATAGTGTGTGGCTAACTTGAGGTTTATAAATATAACTTCCATAACATTTGCAAAACGTTTTCATAAACACTGAAATAATTCTCTAAACCTAATCAATCACATGTAAAAGATTTAACCCACGAGATTACCCAAGGATAGGGGTGATTACCTGTTCATACAAGTAGCACCCCTCTGCTCTGATACTTTTGGCAACCCTAGGGTTGCTGCTAAAGCATACCTAGGCACTCACCTTACTCAGTAAACCCTCAAGTATTAGATTGATCTCGTATTCACACAATTCAAACAAAGATTTACCAACAAAGGCTCCCAAGAATAGGGAAATCTACTCCCCTATACAAGTAGTTTCCCTCTATCCTAGCACGATATGCAGCCTATTGCTACACCTAATACAACCAGGGCACTCGCCTTTCTCTGCAAGCCTTCAGATGAAGAGTTTGCCTCACCCAAACGTAACATGTTCTATTAGCATAAATATTTCTAATATCATAATACATTATTCTTTCTATCATTATTCAACCATTCACATCTATTCATGTTCATAGTTTTAACATTGCATCACATTTCACTTTAAGTGACTTTTTCCCATTTTCATCATTCACATTTCACATTTCATTCCATTGTCATTTCATTACCATTTCATTCCATTTTCATTTCATTCATTCGTACTGCAGCTACTCTTTAGCCATCATCAGTTAGTCCACATAAAAATGCGCTAAAATCTGCTAACACAACTCCTATTAGTTGCATTCAGTTAGTCCACATAAAAATGTGCTAGAATCTGCTAACACGACTTTCAACTGTCATACATTTACATGGTTGCATTAACATACACAAGCAGCATGGTTCATATCATATTTCATTCTTAATGTTTTACTTATTTAGCCTACATCTCACACATTTAACATATATTTGCATAGAACTTACATGTACTCATGCCACATAATTTAACAATAAAATTCATACATATTCCTGTCAAATAGGCCAATCAACTTTCAATGTTCATATACTAAAAATATACCTTTCATTTCTCACATAATTATCCTGAAAATATTATTCACTTTCATTGGTTCATTTTCACATATACATAGCTAAATAAGCAGCCTTAAGCTCTAAAAACATAATTTACATGATTGGCATTTTATACCTACATAAAAACTCATATACATATATAACATAGTCCACTTTTATTTAATTCATAAAAACCTGATTTAATATATAATTTCCCTTTACCTGAATCCTTGAACTACACCGACAGGAATCTCACACAGATGCTCGCGGCGCTCACCCAGACCCTAGTTCAAAAACCCTAGTTCCATTAAATTAACCCTAAATAAAATACTATTTTAATATTTCCTAAGGCCATAAATTCTAAATAAATAGTTATACCTTCAAATATAACCAGTTTACCTAATTTCTTAAATCTCACTCTCGCTTTGGAGTGGGGCCTAAAAAACCCAAATTGAAAATTTACTCACGCCAAAATGACGACAATCGCGACTAGAACCACGTGGTAGTGCCCGATCGTCAATTTAGTGGTAGATTTAAAAAGAAATTGAGAAATTAGGAAAAAGTTGCCTTACCACAGAAATGGTGCATACGCCGCTCCCACGACAAATCCGTTCCAGTAGAAATGTCGGTGGCAGAGTTAGGAATCCAATGGCACCTTTTGTTTCCCGATCCGCCGCAAATTCATCGAGAAATTAAGAAAGACGAAGACAGAGCGAGCAGTAGGAGAATTTAAGGTGGGGGGGGACTCCTCTCTGACTGAAATCAAATAATTCAATTTGGATGCTTCTAAGCATCTAGATTCATATACTAATATGTAATAAAATATATTATATTGTAATCTTTCTTGTGCCCCAAATTTCATATAAACTTGGAAAACACTCCAAGTAACTTGGGAAACACAAATTAAACCTTTTTAAGCCTGTAAATACATGATTTCTCTAATCAAATTCACACCAAGCATTGAAAATCTACTTTCAAGCTAAAATTGCTCTTGCTCTCTCAAAGCTCTCTTGCTCACTCTTTTACACTGAGAATTGCTGTGATTTTCTAAGTTACTAATCAATCTTCTCTGAGCTTTAACATCTTATTTACTGATTCCCATCAAGAGAAGAATTCTGGTGAATTAATTTTTGGGCTTCAATTCATTCACTTTGATATTTATTTTGAAGTATATTAGTGCTTTCAATTGTACTAACCAGCTCTATCTGATAGTATCTCTTTGTACAAAAGAAATCCTTTCTTGTTTCTTATTTCTTTGACAATTCGGGTCATTGGATCATTGTAACCGAGTGTGAGGTATTGCTTGGAGAGGGGACTCCACCCTAAAGGAGGGAATGTAAACGGTTTGTTCCGCCCGCAAAGGAACATGTTAGTGGAATCTTTAGGTGGTCTTGCCTAAGGCGAGGACATAGGCCGGGGATAAGCCGAACTCATAAAAAATCTCGGTCTCACTCTCTACCTTTTTCTATTTAAATTTTCAGCATCTATAAATTGTGTTTAAGTGCAGGTAGCTAACATTGAGGTTGAGAAGACCTTTTAATTTAAGAAAGTACGTTGGTTAATCTTTTGCGGAAACCTTGAAGGGAGTACATTGATTAATCGTTTATGGAAATCTTGATTAAAAGAAGTGCACAAATATTCATTCATACAGGGCTATAAACTGAAATTTTGCAAACACTGAAATAAGAAAGTGTTGCAGCAATTGGTTAAGTATTGTGTGTTTGATTAGTGAGTTAATTGGTTGATTGTTTTTTATTAAAGGTATTTGGATTGTGTTTGGATTTTGGTTGATTTGAAATCAAAACATTTTTGTGTGTTAGCGAAATATACAAAAGATTGTAAATTTGTTAAGAAGACTTAAAAGAATTTTATAAACCCAATTCACCCCCTCTCTTAGGACTACACCTTGACTTTCATCTTGGTCTCAATGTTGTGTTTGATAAAGTTTCGATCCACCTTAACACGTTTGGTCTGGTCATGTTGAACTGGTTTATGGGCAATGGCAATCGCAGATTTATCGTCATAGAACAAGTTCATCTCAAATCTTGGATCAAACCCAATTTCTACTAATAGTCTTTTGAGCCACAAAAGTTCACCAAGTCCTTTTGCCATTCCTCTAAATTCAACTTCAGCACTAGACAAAGTGACCAATTTCTATTTCTTACTTGTCCATGTAACCAGATTTCCCTCCACAAAGGTGAAGTAACCCGATGTGGATTTTCTGTCAGATACATTTTCTGCCTAGTCTGCATCAGTATATCCATCAACATTTAGATGACCGTTCTTGGAGAACATGAGTCCTTTTCCAGGCGTGGATATCAAATATCTAAGGATCCGGGTAACAACTTCCATATGATCCATGCTTGGATAGCTCATAAACTGACTTACCTTACTTACTACATAGGCGATGTCCGGGCATGTGTGGGATAGGTAAATGAGCTTCCCTACTAACCGCTGATATCTTTCCTTATTAGCTAGCCGTTGATCCTAGAATTCGCCAAGTTTATGACTTTGAATTATCAGAGTGTCTGTAGGTTTGCATCCCAACAAGCCCACCTCAGCTAATAGGTCGAGAATGTACTTTCTTTGGGAAAGGAAAATACCATGTCTAGACTTGGCAACCTCAATGCCTAAAAATTATTTTAGGCCATCGAGGTTTTTCATCTCAAACTCTGTTTCTAGCTGTTCTTGAAGTCTAGCAATCTCTTTTGTATCATATCCTATTATAATCATGTCATCAACATAAATGATCAAGACGGTTACTTTACCAAGTTGGTGCTTTACAAATAATGTGTGATCAGCGTTACTTTGTTGGAATCCATACTTTCTCACAGCAATGCTAAACCTTCCAAACCATGCACGCGGTGACTATTTTAGCCCATACAGAGCTCGTTGAAGTTTGCATACGACCTCATTCTTTGAAGTAGCCGTGTATCCTGGGGGGAGCTCCATTTACACTTCTTCCTTAATACTACCATGGATGTAATGACCTGAAGAATAATGATATTTAAATAATATGAGGGTACACTTCATCGACGAGAAGATACCGAGAGGATATTTGGGCGACTCTGAATTTCGGCGACGAGGGGGAGAGTTCATCGATGAGTAACCTTCTTGACCTCGTCAATGAGGTGACATGGCTCATCGACAAAGGCCACGGTATAAATAGTTCAAACCTTGGGATTTTACGCAAAAAAATTGGCAGAAACACTCTCTTTCTCTCCTATTTGTGGTTTCTCTCTCCTCTCTCTTCGATTTTGGCTCCGATGTTCACCGGATCGACGATCTGAGGCCACCACAATGCTCTTGGGGAAGTTCTCTCCAAATCTGCCGGAGTGGATCGTTGGTGGGATTGAGTTGAAATTCATCCCTGGTAGGTAAGGCTTTTTTGCAAAATTTGGTATTTCTGTAGTTATAGGAAATGTTATTCATGGAAAAATACTGAAGTTTAGTTCTGAGAGTTGTCATTTTCAAGGTGTTGAATGGGGAACCTTGCGAGTGCAGGACAAGTGCATTTTAGGGGGTTTCTTTTCAGTTTCTGGTAAGGGAATAAACTAAAACAATTATTTTCCATGCAAATTATTTTTATTTATCAGCAAATTAATTTTCAGGAAAACATGTATTATATTTGAATATTATTGAGGAAATGCATATTTGGGAAAATACTATTGTTATACAGGAAATATGATTTTAGAATGAAATGTATGATTTTACTCAACATTGTGCGGCATGAATATTATTTTACATAATAAGTATTATGTTATGGCAATTTTATGAATGAAATATGATTTTCAGAAGTTATGAAATATTGCAGTACATTATAGTTTCAAAATACATGATAAATGACTTATTTATTCAGAATGATATGTATGAACTATTCGGTGCTAGGTCATGATTGATAGCTAGCGTAAGGTCGTGTATGATGTATGATTTCGGCACAAGGCCGTATGTATATGTATGATTTTGGCGCAAGGCCACAAATGTGAAAGTAATCGGTGCAAGGTCATATGTATTTTGTTATCACAGAAAATGCTATCAATCTGTTTATGCTAAACTGTATATTATCATGTATTATATATTATTAGAACCCGGATGTTAGTTTATTTCAGTTACAGGAGCATGGTACCGTTGTTATACAGATCAAATACTATGTTCAGACTTGTGCTAACCGCCCCACAAGGGGGTGGAAGATGGATAGTCGATGTGGCTTTCAGTGTAGAGTTGTAGACATATGTTAGCTTTGATGTATTCCTAAGAGGAGGGTGAATTGGAGTTTAAGACTTTTTCTCCTAGGTTAAACTAGTTCAGCAACAGTACATTCATAACCTAGGTTTATCTACCCAAATGCGCAGATAAGTATTATATGCAAAATTTAAATCATGCGCATCATTCACATAATAACATACACGTGCAGTAAATATAAAGTGCAAAAATACAAATAGACACACGATATATTATCGGGGTTCGGCCAACTATGCCTACATCCCCACCTTGGCTAACAAGCACAAGGATTACCACTGTAATTGCTCACTTAAATGGGTGGAGAGGCACCTAAACAAACTAGGTCAATTAGCACAAGGCTGACCTCAACCTTTACAACCAGGTCAATTAACATAGGGCTGACCTCAACCTACACAATCCTCACCAGACTAGATTACCGCCCCCTCAGGCCATGCCTGGAAATACAGCAATATTCACTCAATCAAATGGTACAGTGATTGTGATTTCATGTAAAGCATATATATACCCCAATACATGCAGTATACTTAATCAATCACATACACATCACCAATGTAGGTAAATGTAAGCTCAGTGATGTGTATTTTTGTGCAAACTACACTCAACAAGATATGATCATTAATATGCTCAAGAGTTTTCTAATCAAGCTATTTCTTTGAAACAGTAAATATCAAATATCATTAATAATTAAGGTTTCAAAGATGCTGCAAATATTCAAAACAACTCAAAAGTTTTTCTTCAATGTAATATGCTCAAGAGTAGTTTGAAAAGTATTATAACTTGTAGAAAATATTTTGCACAACAAAATCAAGCTATAGGAATCTTTGCAATGACAAAGCAAAGATCCTTATGCTATTAGGTTTTTCCCAACACAAGATTTATTAAATAAAATCTGTGGGAAAAAAACTTTGCTAGCTCCCCAAAAATAAATAAATCAATCAAGCAAGAACACTGGGAGTATTAGCAACCTAATATACACCAGCACAATCAATATACTCTCACGATATTAAAATGTATCAAGCGAATAAATATTTGAGAGTATTTTGGGCAAAATGGGATTTTGAGATAAAGAGGATTTTTGCTAATTATTTTGGCTAATCTCTTACTAATCCTTACAAATGAACCCATATTTTTAGGCAGGGGTAAAATTATAACCGTTTGGGATAGGTTGGGAATTATTAGAAAAGATTCAAAATGTTTAAACGCACTTAACCCAACTTAACATGATTTTACCACGGTTAGATTAATTTTAACCCGCCGAGGTTCGGGTGCCCGGCTAGAGGTTCGGGTGCCCGAAACAAACTCAGTCAAAAAATAATTATTAAAGGGTTTGAGTGCCCGAAATTAAGCTCGGGTGGCTAAATCAAAGTTAGTAGCCTTTGGTGCGCGGTTCGGGTGCCTGACGCTACATTTGGTTAACTGAAACAAGCAATTCAATCGCCCGAGGGCTTTTTGAAAGCAAAGGTTCGGGTGCCCAGGTTAGTGAAAAGTATCCTGACATGGGTTCGATTGCTCGGGAAAGATAGGGTCAATACAGGTTCGGTCGCCTGAAGCCTGGTCAAACTGCTGACTTTCCCACAATTCAGGCGCCCGAGGAGTTATGAACTCCTAGGGTTTGGTCACCCGACCTCTCACATATTTTGCAATTTTACCCAATTTTACTTCAATTAATTTCCCAGATAAAATATGTGTTTGTGGGGACAATGTGCACTAAGTGTAAGGACTTAGGGTCTTTTCAAGTACGCCCAAAAACTTGGCGTCGGTCAACCGAAGTGTGCCCTAAGGTCATTCGGTCTCTATGGTCAGTCTGTGGCATTTCTTGAGCTTACAGTAACCTACATGCATGACATGCAGAGATTATTATAGACCATATCCTAATTAGTATTATAGACCCAATAACATTACAACAATTAATAAACATTCGGGTCTTCATTTTCTTCAAGTTGCCATGTTCCATCAATATGATTTTCCTACTATGGTCCTGTACACAAACTTGACAAACGTTAAATACCAGAGTATTTGTCATAATCAAAACAGGGTATGACCCATGGGGTCAACAACATCCACCCGGCAATCCAGACGAGGGTGTGGCAGGCCCATCATACTTACATATATTTTTGACTCGACAGTGGTCGGCCAACCATTGTCAAGTCCCGCCTTCGGGCTGCACAACCCGTCATGGGGGGTAATACATGACATCAGTCAGCTATATATCTTGGGTAAATTTTTAGTATTATCAGTTATATCAGACATTTCATGATCAATATAAACTATTAGAAATTATGAAAGTTATGTTTATTCAGATATGTTATGATGAATGTTTTTAGGTATATGAAATGTACTGTATATGTATAATAGCATCAAATATTCATATTGTCACACAGCTATATTTAGTTTATTTTCCCTTACTGAGAAGTGTCTTACTCCCGAACTTAAATAATTTTTAGGAAACCTAGAAGGACCAGCAAATCGAGGCCACCGTTGAGTCTGTTGTGCTACCCCGTTAGGAGGATAGGTTTAAACTAGGATCAGGAGATTTTGATGTGGGATCCTAGAGTCATTTTTGTATTTTGGGAGATTGTATATAAATACGGTGTTTTGGATTATAGTTAACTCTGGTATTATGTATTTGTGCTTATGAGAATGTGATTTACATTTACTGCTCCTTAGGTTTCCGCTGTGAATGTCATATGAGTCCCCGTTACCCACGGGTTCGGGTTGACCTTATTATTAAATATATTTTATTATATGATTGGATTAGCAGGTCGTTTCAATGGAGGAACTCGTTCTTTATGTCAAATTGATGTAATGGCCAGTCCAAGTTAGCAACTAGTGATACTAAATCTCTAACAGTGTTTAGTTTTGCCACAGGAGAGAAGGTTTTGAAATGATCTATACCATAAGTTTGAGTGTACCCCTTTGCCACGAGCCTCACCTTGTACCGCTCAATAGATCCATCGTGTAATGCACCGAACCCTTAAACCTGGGTCTGATTATACCTGATAAAGTCCTGATAATCCTTAAATTAATACATTCGTAGTGGAAAATATAAACATAATCTCCATATAACATTATACTGTAATATCATAATGTCGTAATACCAAAGTTTACTATTTTCTATCTATTCCTTAAAATCCAACCATCACCTGCATTTCTATAAATACAAACATCTCCAGAACATTTCAGTATTTTCACAACCATCCTTAATCAATAGCCATTAAACATAAAGACATAAAACCTAAACATATACATCCCCAAAATATGATCAACATATACCCTTTCTTATATAGTCCTAAAAAAATACTAAAATACCCTTGAGCTCCTAAGCCCAACCTCAAGGATGTCCTGAAAAAAAAATAATCATATTCGGGTGAGACACATCTCAGTAAGGGAAAAAGTATACATATTAAAACAGCGTGTGGCTAACATGAGGTATATAGATATCATTCTAAATACATTTGCAAATCATTATCATAACACTAAAATCATTTTCTGAACCTAATCAATCACATGCAAAGATTTAACCCACAAGATTACTTAAAGATAAGGGTGATTACCCGCCCATACAAGTAGCACCCTCTACTTTGATACTTAGGTAACCTTAAGGTCACAACTAAAGCATACCAGCGCACTCACCTTACTCAGTAAGCCCTCAATTGTTAGATTGATCTCGTACTCACACCGTTCAACAATAGCTTACAGGAAAAGGCCCTAAGGATAGGAAAATCTACCTGCCCATACAAGTAGGTTCCCTCTACCCTAGTACGTTATGCAGTTACTACCACATCTGAAGCTACTAGTCCACTCGCCTTTCTTGGCAAGCCCTCAAGCGTAGAGTTTGCCTCGCCCAACTGTAACATGTTCTACATACATAGATACTTCTAATATCATAATACTTCATTCCTTTTTGTCATTATTCATTCATACACATATGTTCATGTTCATAGCTTAAAACATTTCATTGCATTTCACTTTAAGTGACTCTTTCCCATTTACATAGTTCACATTTCACATTTCATTCCATTGTCATTTCATTGCATAACATTTTCATCTCATTCCTTCGTACTACAGCTGGTCTTTAGCCATCATCAGTTAGTCCACATAGAAATGCGCTAGAATCTGCTAACATGGCTGTCTTTCAACTGTCTTACATTTACATGGTTGCATTTAACATACACATGCAACATTGTCCATATCATATTTTATTCTCAATACTTTACTTGCTTAGCCTACATCTCATACATTTAACATATATATTCGCACAGAATCTCATGCCACACAATTTAACAGTAATTTCATACATATTCTTGTAAAATAGGTCAACCCACATTTAATATTTCTATGCTAAAAATACATTTCATTTCTTACATATTTCCTCCGAAATTACTTTTCACTTTCATTTGTTTACTTTCACATATACATAGCTACATAAGCAATTCTAGACTCAGAAAACATAGTTTAACATTGTTGGCATTTCAAACCCACATAAAAACATATTTACATAAATAACATATAATCCATTTTAATTCTTGAAAAAAGCTGATTTAATACATAAATTTCCCCCTTACCTAACTTTCGAGCTAGGCTGATAGGATCCCCGAACTGATACCCACAGCATTCACTTAGACCCTGAATCCAAAAATCTTATTTAATTAAATAAATTTCAATTAACTCAAATCTTAAGAAAAACGCCTATTTACTACTTCCTAGGCTCCAAATAACATTATTCATTAAGGAAATCCCAAAATAACTCACTTACCCTGATTTTGGGATGTTTTCTAAACCCATCAATCCAACGATCAGCTCCTACATCCTTGTAGAGAATGATCTTACGAACCTCGTAGTGGTTCCGGATCATCAAACCGGGTCAAAATTGGCCCAAAATCGAAGAAAGAAGCCTGGGAGACCGTTTTAGAGAGAGAGGAGAGAAAGTTCACGAATTCTCGCTGAAAAATGAAGAACACTCTATTTATAGGCAGGGCTTCGTCGACAAGGCACGTGGATTCGTCAACGAGACATTGTAGAGACTTCATCAACGAGAACATACATTTGTCGACGAAATTCAGAGTTTCCAATAATACTCTCTCGAGATTCCTTCGTCAACGAGGAACAGATTTCGTCGACGATCTTAGAAGGACACTCGTCGACGAAAACAGGACATTCATCGACGAGGCTTGCTTTTCCTTCTAAAATCCTTTCTTTTCCCCTTATTACCCATTAATCCATTTCATTTATTATATTTTCTAATTATTTAATTTACGGGTCATTACACATCAGCCTTGTATTTAATAGAAAAAATCCACTTGCATCCAATAATTTTCTTTCCTTCTGACAAACAGACCAAAGACCAAGTATCATTTTTTTGTAGAGCCTCCATTTCTTCCTTTATTACTTAGGTCCACCTTGGATCTGCGAAGACTTCGTGAATGCTTTCTGGGACATAATGTCATTATACCGAGTGCACAAAGGAGTTGAGGGGTTCGGACATATTTTGAGCTGAAACATAATTAGTGATGGGGTATTCAAATTTCTTCTTGTCGTAGTCAAGTGAATACCAGTTGTGTGGCTTTCCACGATTGTTCCTGAAAGGCAAAGTATAGCCACTAAAAGCTCTTAAATCATTAGTAAGTAAAGAAGCAGTAGGGGAGCTTACCTCCTATATATTCTAAGGAGTTGGGTCAACAAGTACTCTGAAGGTGAGGGGCTCAACTTCAGATGTCTCTGATGTATCATCCCTATGATCGTCTCTCTATACATTACCCCCTTCCATATCGATCCCATAGTCAGTTTCCTATGATTCTTGTGCCATATCCACACAATCCTTTGTTTTTTCTTCAACATTATTATTATTATTATTATTATTATTATTAGTAATGTTTCCCATGAATTTAGACCCACCCATCCATGCAGGTCCATCAATTACAAAACTAGGCCACTCTGACAAATTCGGCTCTGACCAATTCGACTCTTCATCTGAATACTCCCCTTGAAGAGACGAATCTGAATTGGGAGAAAAAAAAGGTTTTAGATTCAGAAAATGTGACATTTAATGTGACGTATGTCCGTTTGGTAGGTGAATGATAACACTTGTAGCCCTTTGTGTGGGCAGCGTGCCCCACAAAGATACACCGTATGGCACATGGGTCCAGTTTAATCCTTTGATTTTTATGAAGATGAACAAAGGCCACGCACCCAAACACCCGTGGAGGAATCACTAAAACAGCAAGTAGTGAGACATAACTGGATAAGGCTTGCAATGGTGTTTTAGAGTTGAGAGTACCTTTGATGGCATACGATTCAAGAGATGCACCGCAGTGGCAACTACATCATCACAGTATTGTCTAGGGACATGTGCCCCAATCAGGAGTGCACAAATTGTTTCCAAAATATGCCATTTTTTCCTTCAGCAACCCCATTTTGTTGAGGGGTTTTTGGGCAAGAAGTCTTATGTATCAGTCCATGAGTTTGGAAATACCTTTGGAATTTTTTATTAACGTATTCCCTCCCGTTGTCAAACCAGAGTATATGGATTTTTAGAAAATTGAGTCTAGATCATAAAGTGAAATGCACAGAAAATATCAAACACTTGATATTTATTTTTTAAGAGGTACAACCATGTGATTCAGGTGCAGTCATCAATGAATGTAACAAACCATCGAGTTATGTTATAGGTAGTTATAGGAGATGGCCCCCACACATCTGAATGAATTAAGGAGAAAGGCTTGCAACTTTTATTCATACTCATTGGAAATGATACTCGATGACTATTTGCTAAAATACAAGTATCACACTTAAATTCTAAAGGAAAATAATTTGAAAACAAGTTTGGAAACAAGTACTTCATGTAACTAAACAATGGATGGCCTAACTGACGATGCTATAGCCAAATATGCTTCTCCTTACTACTCTGCACGGGTTGCATCACATGAGCCTGACCCGGACAGAAGTCTTCCATGTAGTATAGCCCCTCCATCTTAGTACCGCGCCCAATGATCTCCTTGGTGAGAATATCTTGAAAGAGACAAAATGTAGGATATATAAGGACAACACAATTCAATTCACTAGTAGCTTGACTAACTAACATTAATTTATTCGAGAGAGACAGGACAAGAAAAGTATTGGATAAGGCGAGGGTGGGTGATTGGGTCACTATGCCAGCCCCTGTAACAGGATAAGGAACACAATTGGCATTAATTATGCTAGTCCATCGAGGTTTGGTGATCTGAATAAAGTTTGAGTCGTCGAATGTCATATGATCAGTGGCTCTGGAATTAACTAGCCAGCCATAATATTTACCTTGACCCGAACTCAAACAAGCTTGTCCCTCATTACCATGATCAGTAGGAGATGTTGTAGTAGGCACGGTTGCTAGTTAAGGGACAATTGTGGTGTTGCCTCAACTTGTGCTGCCCGACCTAAACCACCCTCGATCTCGCAAGCCTTCCATGCCTTAAGGTCATGCTACCACTCTGGATACCCGTGAAGTTTGAAACAGGTTTCTTGGGTGTGTTTGAGATTCCCACAATGGCTGCATCCCCCTCCTTTTGTCTGGGACTTGCCCCGGTTGAGATGGGAGGCTTTGTCACTGCTCATTGGCATCTTTTTAGACAATTGAATAGATGGAGGTTGTCATGGCCCCATCTTAGTGCTCTTAGAGGCCATAACATCTTAGTGCTCAGCAAGCCCTCAGGCGAAGAGTGCGCCCCGCCCAAACGTAACATGTTTTACATACATAAATACTTCTAATATCATAATACATTATTCTTTTCTGTCATTATTCAATCATACACATCCGTTCATGTTCATAGCTTAAACATTACATTTCATTTCACTTTAAGTGACTCTTTCCCATTTTACATTTGTCACATTTCACATTTCATTTCCATTCCATTCATTTCCCTTTTCATTTCATTTCATTTCATACCCAGCATCTTTCAGTTGTTTTACCCAGCATCTTTCAGCTGTTTTACCCAACATTTTTCAGCTGTCATACATTTACTCAACATCTTTCAGCTGCTTTACCCAGTATTTTTTAGATATTACACATTTACCCAGCATCTTTCAGCTGTTTTACCCAGAATCTTTCAACTGTTTTACCCAACATTTTTGAACTGTTTACCCAACATTTTGCAGTTGTTTACATGGTTGCATTAACACACACAAGCAACATAGTCCATATCATGTTTTATTCACAATGCATTACTTACTTAACCTACTGTTGAGAATTCCACTTGTGAGCTTGTCCCACATTGGAAAATTAAAGTGGATAATGGGTGCTTATATACATGAATGGACCCAAGACCCAATTAGCTTGAGCTTTTGGGTCAAATTGGTGTTCACTCATGTGTATCAAGCCCACCCATAGGCTCCTCCAGTCCTAACAAGTGGTATCAGAGCCTAGTTATAGAAATTCCTAACAAGAAACTATAAAAAGATCTAATGGCAAACATTGGAGTAGCACCCTTTGGTGAAAGATAATCCTCAACCCATCCACCAATCTTTTGTGGACACAACTACACTTTTTGGAAAAAGAGAATGGAAATATATCTCCAACACATGGATTGGAAAGCTTGGGAAGTTGTCATGGATGGAAATCTTATTCCCTCTAAGTTAGTTGATGGAAAACATATTCCAAAAGAAAAGGAAGACATGACCGACTTAGATTATAAAATGCTTCAAATAAATGCAAGTGCTATAAACGCGTTATATTGTGCATTAGATGCAAATGAGTTTAATCGAGTCATGGCCTGCAAAACAGCTAAGGAGATTTGGGATAAACTAGAAGTAACTTATGAAGGAACTGTTGATGTTAGAGACAATAGGATAAACATGCTGACAAGTGAATACGAAGCTTTCAAAATGAATTCTGAAGAAACAATATCAAGCATGTATACCAGATTTACCCACATAATAAACTCTCTAAGTGCCTTAGGAAAAACCTATACTACATATGAAATGATTAGGAAAATTCTAAGAGGTCTACCCTCTATTTAGGAACCAAAGGCCACAGCTATCACGGAAGGTAGAAACCTTAAGACTACGTCTTTGGATGAACTTATAGGTTCACTTCTTACATATGAAATGGCGCTGAAAGAAAGAAACCCCGAACCAAAGCATAAAAAATCCATAGCTCTAAAGGCATCTAGTCATAGTTCTAGTGAAGAAGAAAGCGAAACAAGTGACCTAGATCAAGATGAATTGGCATTCATTACTAAGAGATTAGGAAAATTCTATAGAAGAAATAAAAGGTTTCCTAGAAAATTCTACAAAAAGAAAACTAAAAAAAGAGATACAAGTAGGAAAGAAAATAAAGGTAAGAATGAATTACCAATTTGTTATCACTGCAAAAAGCCAGGACATATTAAACCGGAGTGTCCATTGTTCAAGAAGGACAAGAAGAAAAAGAAGGAAGCAATGAAAGCTACTTGGGACGATTCGAGCTCCAGCGAAACTGAAACTAAATCAAGTGAACAAGAGATGGAAAATATATGCTTCATGGCAAATGATGAAGAGGTAAATTCTTATTACTCTTCAACAGAGTAGTAAAGGTTTTTGCAGAGGTAAATTCCAAAAACTAACACATAGTGTCCCTCATTATAGGTTTTCCTTAGGACAACAACGACAACGGACAAATGGTACTTGGATAGAGGATGCTCAAGACATATGACTAGTGACAAGAATAAGTTCACTACCTTAAAACAAAAAGATGGGGGATATGTCACCTTCGGTGACAATGCCAAAGGTAAAATTGTCGGTACAGGTAAAATTGGTAAAGAACCTTCACTCACTATAGATAATGTGCTATTAGTAGAAGGACTAAAACATAATCTTTTAAGTATCAGTCAATTAAGTGATAAAGGGTTCGAAGTAATGTTCATGAAAGAAAAATGTGTCATCCAGAATCCCAAAAATAAAGAAACCTTGTTTATGGTTCATAGAATAAATAATGTTTATTGTATAAATCTTGAGAAAATAATAAATCAAAACATAACTTGTTTAACAGCCATGAATGAAGCAAGTTGGTTATGGCATAGGAAATTAGGACATGCTAGCATGGACCTACTATCTAAATTATCTAAGAAAAATCTTGTAAAAGGATTACCAAATATTAAGTATGTAAAAGACAAGATATGCGATGCTTGTCAAAAAGGAAAACAAGTAAAAACAAGTTTTAAAAAGAAAAAATTCATATCCACCAAAAGACCCCTAGAACTCCTACACTTAGACTTATTTGGTCCAACTAGAACCTTAAGCTTAGGTGGAAAACAATATGCTTTTGTAATAGTAGATGATTTTGCAAGATTTACTTGGGTAATATTTTTAGCAAACAAAGATGAAGCTTGCAATAAATTAATAACCTTATGCAAGAAACTACAAAATGAGAAAGATTATAATGTAACAAGCTTTAGAAGTGACCAAGGAAGAGAGTTTAAAAATAAGGAAGTTGATAAATTTTGTAATGAACATGGAATAACTCACAATTTTTCAGCACCTAGAACTCCACAACAAAATGGAGTTGTTGAAAAGAAAAATAGAACTTTGTAAGAAATTGCAAGAATAATGCTCAATGAAAATAGTTTACCTAAATATTTTTGGGCAGAAGCTGTAAATACAGCATGTTATATTGTACATAGGGTATCAATAAGATCAAAAATAGATAAAACACCATATGAACTTTGGAAAGATAGAAAACCAAATATATCCTACTTTCATGTATTCGGTTGCAAATGTTTTATATTAAATACTAAGGATGACCTAGGAAAATTTGATGCAAAGTCAGATAAAGGTATTTTCTTAGGTTATTCTACAAATAGTAAAGCTTATAAGAGTTATAATAAAAGAACTTCTACAATTATGGAATCAATTCATATAACTTTTGATAAATCAAATCATTATAACATTAAAGATATGAATGATGAAAAGAAGTCACTTCACAAAAGGAAGATGTTCTTGAAATAAAAGAAGAAAAGAACAATGATGCATTAAATGAAAAACTTTTAGAAAAACTGAAACTTCCTAAAGAGTGGAAATATGACAAAAATCACCCAAAAGAACAAATTCTTGGTGAAACATCAAAAGAAATAACCACTAGAGCCTCACTAAAAAATATTTGTAATCATTATGCTTTTTTATCCCAAGATGAACCAAAAAATATTGGAGATTCTTTAAAAGATGATTCTTGGATTATAGCTATGCAGGAGGAATTAAATCAATTCGAAAGAAGTCAAGTATTGGAACTAATACCAAAACCCAAAGATAAATCAATCATAGGAACTAAATGGGTGTTCAAAAATAAGAAGGATGAAAATGGAGTTGTTGTGAGAAATAAAGCTAGGTTAGTGGCACAAGGATATAATCAAGAAGAAGGAATTGATTATGATGAAACTTTTGCACTTTTGGCAAGAATGGAAACCATTAGGATGCTTTTAGCCTATGCAGCCCATAAGGATTTTAAGTTATATTAAATGGATGTGAAGAGTACATTTTTGAATGGATATATAAATGAAGAAGTATATGTCAAACAACCTCCAGGGTTTGAAAATTCTAAATATCCAAACCATGTATTCAAACTGACAAAAACTCTTTATGGTTTGAAACAAGCTCCAAGAGCTTGGTATGAGAGATTAAGCAAATTCTTACTTAAAAATGAATTTACAAGAGGAAAGGTTGATAGTACCTTATTCATTAAAACTAAAAACAAAGATATGCTATTAGTTCAAATATATGTGAATGATATTATATTTGGAGCTACAAATAAAGATCTATGCAAAGAATTTTCCACATGTATGCAAAAAGAGTTTGAGATGAGTATGATGGGAGAATTAAATTACTTTCTTAGATTACAAATCAAACAAGAAAAAAATGGAATCATTATAAATCAAACTAAATACATTAAAGACATGTTAAAAAAGTTTGGTATGGAAGAAAGTAAACCCATAGGAACTCCTATGAGTACTTCAACTAGTCTTGACAAAGATGAAAAAGGGAAAAAAGTTAAACAAGTTGATACTAAGCATTATCGAGGAATGATAGGAAGCCTACTCTATTTAACAGCAAGTAGGCCAGATATTATGTTTAGTGTATGTATGTATGCAAGATTTCAGTCAGCCCCAAAGGAATCACATCAAACAGCAGTCAAAAGAATTCTTAGGTATCTCCTAGGTACACTTGAACTAGGTTTATGGTATCCAAATGAATCTAAATTTGAAATGATTAGTTATTCAAACGCAGACTTTCCTGGATGTAAAATAGATAGAAAAAGCACAAGTAGAACGTGTCATTTTCTAGGACATTCTTTAGTTTCATGGTCTTCAAATAAACAAAATTCTGTTGCATTATCCACAGCAGAAGCAGAATACATTGCTACAAGAAGTTGTTATGCTCAAACATTATATATGAAACAACAGTTAAAAGATTTTCAAATACAATATCAAACTATCCCTATCAAATGTGATAACACAAGTGCTATTAATATTTCAAAAAATCCAGTATCTCACTCAAGAACAAAACACATCGATATAAGACATCATTTCTTCAGAGATCATGTACAAGATGAAGATATAGTACTAGAATTTGTAAATACACTTGATTAATTAGTAAATATTTTTACAAAACCTTTGTCAGAAGAAAGATTCATATTTATAAGAAGAGAATTGAGCATGCCTCACAGTCGTGAAATAATCTAAAAATTGTTCTGGTTGGCAGGCAACTGCCACCAGGGTACCAGGTGACTGCCTGGCTACTGTCTTCAAAATTCCACAAAGACAGGCGCCTGCCACATTGAAGCAGGCGACTGCCTCACTGCGGGTAGGGTTTAAAACCCTATTTTAAGTCCTTTTAAAACCCACCAAGCGCCTAACCATTCATTTTTTTTCTCTCTGAAACCCTTCATCTCCATCACTTTCCATACACAAATCTTGCTTAAAGCATCTTGCAACCTAGTATCAAATCCTTCCTCCACACAAACACCAAGCTTAACTTAGAGTTTCTTTGATTTTATTCTTCATCCAAACATGCCTAGATCAAAATCCGTTGGTTTTAAAGGATCTTCCTCTTCCACAAGAATAAATAACGATGAGGTGGAGAAATGGTTGGTCACTCCACAAGCCAAGCACCTTTACCGAAATCAAATTACTTCAGCTGAACCGATATTAGGTAAGGTACTTGACGTAACATTCTTCAATTCTGATTTTCCTGACATCTTGAAACTTTTCAAGAACATTGGATGGGATAAATTTATCACCTACCAAGCTAAAAGCTATTATCCCAATGTTGTGCGTATTTTTTATGCAAACATGGAGCGATGCGATAATGGAATCAAAACAAATTTGCTTGGGAAAGACATCCATCTAAATCCCATATCTTTGGGAAAGATTCTTCAAATTAAGCCAGGGGATTTTGAAATTCATATTATTGAGAAGTAATGGATTATGGCTCAAGGTTTTACACCACAAGAGTTTTTGCCACTGGTTATGACTGACACTCCAGTAAAATTTGGTCATCCTCCACTTTATAAGCAACTTAGTTTGAAAGCCCTCATTTTACTCAAGCTTATTACAAACAACATTTTACCAAGATCTGGTTCTCACGATCACATCTTGTTTCTGGATTGTTTTGTAATGTGGTGCATCCTCAAAGGGAAGAATATGGATCATCCAAGTTTGATCATTCAGTGGATTATCATGAAAGTTGATGCTCCCCGTATTGTCCTACCATATGCGGGAATGTTGAATATGGTTTTCGCTCATTTTAATGTTTTAACTCCATCATTCAACTTTACTAGCAAGACGTACTATGATATCTTTTCTGACACCATTCTAAAATGGATGGGCTATAAAAATTCTCCTCAAGGGTGGTTCCATAAAGGACATAGGAATGTCTCATCTGCACCACCACTTTCTTCATCATCTATCCACACACCTTTAGTTCAGCCTGATCCAGATACTTCGTCATGGTTTGTTCCATTTTTTAACCATTACATGACATTTAGTGATGGTATGAAATCTGGCCTCAGTACTTTGCAAGAGAAGGTTAAATCCATAGAAACTCATTGTTCACAAATTGATCAGCAAGTTGAAAATATTGAGCAACAGTAGGCCAGTTCCTATAAAGGAAAATCTCCTATGAGTATCAGTTTTGCTACATCCAGTGAGGATGAATCTGGAGAACAAGAAGAAAGAGAAGATGAAAGTGAACAAGAAGAAGGAGAAGATGACAGTGAACAAGAGGAAGGAAATCATAAATCTGAAGAACAAGAAGAAGAAGATGATGAAAGTGAAAATATGGAAGCCTTTGACTGATGTGCCTTTACCTATCACTTTTATGTGTTTTTAGGTAATTCAAGTTTTATCGACTAGGCTATCTTTGGTTTTCTAAAACTAGTACTTTGACTTGCAGCATTTCTTTGTTTTTTGTCTCTCTTTTTCCTTTTTGATTGATGTCCAAAGGGGGAGAAAATGTTTAAGAGAAGTGAGTGCAAAAATATGATATATAATGGTTTGTAAAACCTTTTAAATACCTTTTAAATGGATGGATGAATCTTTTACATGTATGTATGGTTTATTCATGGATTATCTTTTGGATTTACATACATGAATTGTATCATGCTTATTGATAAGGGGAGCCATGAATATTAAAAACTTATTGTTTTTGCTCTCGATTTGTCATCATCAAAAAAGGGGAGATTGTTGGCCTAATAAGGCTTACAATTCTTATTTTGATGATAACAAATCAATGATATGTTTAATATGTTTCAAGTAAAATTTTTTCAGGAAAGTGACAAAGCCCAAGTGCATAAAGAAATTTATGAATTACAAAGAATCCTTGAAGAACACAAAGAAAAGCTTATGGATTACAAAAAACATGAGGAATAAAATTATACTGGTGAAAATCTCAAATAAAAGATTGAAACAACAAAGATGATGGAAGAACAAGATTGAAGATTAAAGAATTATATTTTAGGATGTTCCTAATGTAAGTACTTCAAAGGTTAAACTCAAATATAAAGTGGTTTGAAGCTCATAGAAAATCAAAAATATTTTTTTTAACATATGTACTCTAAAAAGTTTTTTTTTTTTTTAATAAATAAAAAGGGCTTAAGAAGAGAAGATTTTTTAAACCACGTTTTTAAACATATTTATTTCAAAATATTTGGAAATGAATTTTAGGAATCTTTGGGAATAATGGATGGCTTCTAAAAACATCTATAAATAGTCAAAAGTTTCAAAGGTTTAAAATAATGATCATAGAGGCAATATTGAAAGGTTTTTGAAATTAAGCAATCTTCAAAAGTTTTTGATCCAAAAATCTTCAAAAGTTTTAGATCCAGAAATCTTCAAAGTTCCAGATCCAGCAATCTTCAAAGTTTAAGATCAAGCAACCTTCAAGGTTTTTAGATCAAACTACTTTTCAAAGGTTTTTAGATCAAGTGATTTTCAAATATTCAAATTTCTCAAAGGATCTAAAATTTTCTTGTGCTTAAACTTTCTGATCTGATATTGATTTATATTTTTGAAGCAAAGTTTTAAAAAATCAGAATCTTTCATTTTCTTTGAAAAATGATTTGGTAATTCATACTAAGCATTTGAGCTTCAAATTTCTTATATTTGAATTACTTTTGAGTATAAGTGAGCTGATCATTATACTAATCTACTCTATTGTGAGAGTTCTCTTTTGTGCACAAATTTCTTTATCATCATTCTTAAACGATTCAGAATTATTGAATTGTTGGACCAAACAAGGGGTTCTTGTTTGGAGAGGCGGGCTCTAGCCTGACAGAAGGAGTGGTTGTAAATTGGTATTGTTCCACCAGGTAACGGAACTGATATAGTGGAATCTTTTAGTGTTTTTCCAAAGGCGAGGATGTAAACTGTGTTGAAGCCGAACCTAGTAAAAATCTTGCGTCTTTCTCTCTGCTTTACTTTATATTATTTACTTGCTATCGTGGTATGATTTAAATGTGTAGGTTGTAGATTCTTAAGTGAGAAAGAAACAAAGGTACTTGATATTTAGAAAGTATGTTTTGATTAATCATTTGCGGAAACCCAAAAAGGGAGTACGTTGGTTAATCTGCGAAAATCTTGATCAAGTAAAGTGCATACTAAGAGTTTACAGAAAAATCAACTAAAGCTCTAATATTTTTGGTTGAGTGATTGAACTTGTGAATTTAAATTTCAGTATTTTTAAGTGTAGTTATCGTTTATATATCTTGTTTTCTGGGTAATTAAAATCAATAGCTTAAAAATCATTAAAATTTAAAAAGAACCCCTCTTGGGAAGTTATTTCTCATTTCACCTGCATCTTATACATTTAACATATATTTGCACAGAATCTCAGGTCACACAGTTTACCAATAAAATTCAAACACTGCCTATAAAATAAGTCAACCAA
This sequence comes from Malania oleifera, assembly GCF_029873635.1. Taxonomy (NCBI): domain Eukaryota; kingdom Viridiplantae; phylum Streptophyta; class Magnoliopsida; order Santalales; family Ximeniaceae; genus Malania; species Malania oleifera. Next base: position 81,441,471 of record NC_080418.1, on the reverse strand, counting down.
CATTTAACGTGTATATACTGAAAATATATTTCATTTTTTACATAATTATCTTGAAAATATTTTTTCACTTTCATCAGTTCATTTTCACATATACATATCTAACAAACAACCTTAACTCAGAAAAACATAATTTAAATGGCTGGCATTTTACCCATACCAAAACATATACACGTACAATACGAAGTGCAAAAGGAATGAAGACAAAGTTTGACAATTGTAATTGCATTTAATTTTATTTGGTTTGTAATTTATTATGGTCTGTAATAACTGCATCATGCATGATAGGTTTAAATGCTCAAAGACCATAAATTGACCATAGGGAACCGAATGAACTTAGGGCATCCTTCGGTCGACCAACGCCGGATTTTTTTGGTAGGCTAAAAAGACCTTTGATAAACCCTAGGTCCTTGCACTTACACTTAGGATAGTCCCCATTATCACATATACTATCAGGGGAATCAATTGAATTAAAATATGTTTAAGGTATAAAATGAATAGGGCTTCGGACGACTCAACCTTGGTGTTCAAAACACCTTGGTCGACCAAACCATTGACTAGTCAACGTGTTTACCTTACTTAGGGCGACCGAATCAAAAGGACTCTACCTTCCTCGGTCAACCGAACATCTGCCCTTACTTTTTCCAACAACTTGAGTGCCCGAACTACACGTTCAAAATACCCTCGAGTGACCAAATGTTCAAGTTCAGCAGACCGAATTTGAGACCGGGCAACCGAACTTCGGACAGAATGGAAAATTGCCTAGGTCATCAAATCGAACCTTGATTCAGGCACCCGGACTCGGAAAAGTCACTTTTTTCATTGTGTCTGTTCGGGCGACCAAACCTACGGTCTAGGCGGCCGAACCTCTTAGGTAACTTAATTTAACCGCGACAATTAGGGTTAAAATTTCAATTAAACTTTTTTAAAATCCCTAATTTGTCCCCAAACGGTTACTTTTGGCCATAAATTATATATAACCCCTCATTTATTTGATTAGTATGGGATTAGCAAATAAGATTAACAAAAATCCTCTCAAATTTTTTATACTCCCATTTGCCCATACTACACATTTTTAAGCCAAATTTCTTATACTCTCTCTTACATTATTTTCTAAAATCTTTTTAAGAGTGGAGAGATTTATTTGCTTATACTTCTCACTTGCAAATTAATTGCAAGTTTAAGGGGAGTTTTCAGCTTTATTGTTGTTAGGTTTTTCCTACACAAATTTTTATATACTCTCAAATTTCTAAACTCATTTGAAAAATCTCCATTGAGAGTTTGCTTGGTAGTTTTCTCATATTGTTGTTGATTGATTAGCATTGTTGGGGAAAATTATTTTAGCTTGTGAGTTTCTTGTATACGAATTGCAAGAATTGAAAGTTTGCATTCTTCCTTGATAAATCTTTTTACAAACTTTATCCTTAACCTCTAGTGTGCTTTATTTAAAAAATATTATTGAGGTATTAGCTTAAAGTTGTTTAGATTCTGTGATTGCTTATATTGTGAATAACATATTTTAGAATCAAATACCTTACTTTACTCACACGTATACACGTTGATATATATCTTACTGTGAGTAGATACCCTATTTAGAACAAATCTCACTTGAGCATTAATTCTCTATCATATGTGAGTGCATTAATTTTCCTGTGCTTATTGTTGGTACAAATCTGCTTGTTGGAGAAGCATATATTTTGTACACAAATTGTATTGTGAATTGGTTGTATTTCAGGCATCGCCTGAGGGGGCGTTAATCCAGCTCGGAAGGATTGGTTGTAAAGGTTGAGGTCAACCCTGCTTTAATTTGATCTGGTTGTAAACGGTGTCGCTCCACCCGTTAAGTAAGCAATAGTGGTAATTCTTGGGCTTGCGAGCTGAGGCGAGGACATAGGCTGTATTGGCTGAACCCCGATAACATATCGTGTGTCTATTATTATTTTTTAGCACTTTATATTCCTGCATATGTATGTTATATTTAATATATTGTGAATGTTGCGCATGATTTAATTTTCGCATATCATTATCTGCGCAATTGGTATATGATTAAAAAGACCCTAAGTTGTGTTATACTGTTATCTAGTTTAACCTAAGAAAAAAGTTTAAATTTCCAATTCCCCCACAACCCCCCCCCCCCGGCGCGGCCCCCCCACTCTTGGGAATACACCAATTCCAACATTCTCACTCCACCATTTATATTACCAATAACTTGATATAAAAGGTTATTAGAGTTAATCCTTATAGAGTATTGAGTAATGATCCTTTGAATAGAATTTTGTTTTGAAGTCTACACAATCATCTAGTCTTGCCTCTACTCTTGCATTTGTTGAAGCTTTTTTTTCCGACATTTGTTGAAGCTTCTTTCATGCATTTGTTGATGCTTCTATTCTTACATCTATTGATGCTTCCGTTCATTCTTCCACTCAAGCTTTTGTTCTATGTCACTATCATCTTTATTTGAAATTCCTTCACATTATATTGCATGAATTTTATTAAATTTAACCTTTATACTCTCTTCCACAACAAGGGTTCTTTTATTGAAAAATCTATAAGCCTTGCTTGAAATAAAATATACTAAGAATATACTTTCGTCACACTTTGCATTAAATTTTTATATTTTCTATATTTTTCATTCAAAATGAAACATCTACAACTAAATACACAAAAATAGCCAATATTAGGCTTCTTTTAAAAAAAATAAGTTCATATGGTGTCTTTTTAAGAATGGATCTAACCAAAATACTATTAATAGTGCAACAAGTTTTTTTTTTTTTTTTAATAGTGCAACAAGTTGTATTTATAGTTTCTGCCTAAAGATATTTGGATAAATTCTTATCATTCAGTATGTTCCTGGCCATTTCAATTAAAGTCCTATTTTTTCTTTCTGCTACATCATTTTGTTGAGTTCTTAGGACAAAAAGTATAAGTTATTCCAAAATTGTTATAAAAGAGTTCAAAATCCTAATTTCTGAAATTCTCTCCCGTTATCACTTCTTATAGCAATTATATGAAGGTTCAATTTATTTTGGATCTTTTTTTGCAATATATATATATATAAAGAAAAACCATCAACAATAACAAGAGTCAACCTTTTTCAACCCATACTCATAGTTTGCATTGATCCAAATAAATCCTTACAAAGTAGTTCAAATGGCCTTTAAATAGAAATCACATTCTTAAACTTGAAGGACTGTTTTGTCTGCTTTCCTTTAAGGCATGCATCTATGCTTAAATCAAATTATAATAAAAGTCCAAACTTGGAGGCATTCATCATAGATTTAAAGTTTAGATGTCCTAACCTCTTATGCCAAAGATATAAATCATTATTAACTGAAATTGGATATCTATACTTGTAAGAAATTTTTAGATTTATAATATAAACACTGCCTTTTATTGGAGCATCGAACATTATACTTCCATTAAAGTTTTTTACAATAAAACCAAGCATTGTGAAGGGAATAGTCTTACCTTTGTTGCATAGCTTCCAGATGGTTAACAAATTATGCTCTGAACCTTATCCTAGTGAAACATTTTAAATTAAAGAGCTAGAATTCTTACCAATGGTAACTCTGCCAAGAATTCAACCTCTATTATTGTCTACAAATGTCATCGATCCATAATTTCTAGGTTGAATGGATATCTTGGATTTATCACCAATCATATATTATGAGTATGAATTGCCCAAGTACCATTTTTCTTCCTTCTTCCTAAATCCTTGCAAAAATATAATTTTTTTTTTTATACCGGTAACCAAAATTAAAATGGGTCCTCAAATTATTAGACCGACTTAGGAATCCATTTTTGCATTCCTTCTATTGTTATTCTCTTTTGCTTTTCAATCCTAGGTAACTCTCAAGCATACTATTTTTATTTTTGTTACATTATAAGCCTTGATGGTCCCATGTGTGGCACCCCCAAACCCGGTGGGGCTCAAGGTGTGACTTTCTATGAATGCTAATAGCGGAAGCAAATAAAATTTCGAATACACTCATATACCAAAGTACTAATTACAAGGGTTCCTTAAACTTCAAAATTTCAAACTTTAAAATTTTCATAACATAACATCTAATTACAACTCTAACTGGTATTACGACAGTATTTATTATGCAGTTGTTTCTCTTTCTAATCCTGCCCATCAGCTCCTTCCAACAAGCTCCTCACAACTATCTATTGGGTGGAAAAATAATTGATGAGACAACGTTAAATAAATAAATGAAATTATATTAGTGTGTAACTAAAATGAGTTTTAATGCATTATAATCTTGTACCAGTAAACTTTTCAATATTTATAAATTCAACATGCTTTTGAAAAGCTGTAAAATATATATAAATCTCTATAACTGTAACTATAACTATAAATATAAACGGTAACTGTAACTATAAATATAAATACATATACACATATATATATATATATATATATATCCTTTAATTTGTAAAATTACCCCTTAGCCATGTTAACTGCAAGTCATGTTTACTCTTATGATTAGGTTGTGCTGTTTAAAGACTGGATTTAACTGGTTGGCTGACCAACTAAATCGAACTGTAACCATAAGTAATATTTTCCCTATTAAGTCCTGGTCCGAAACCAGATGTGCACTCAAGGGAAATCTAGTGCTCTGTAAAACCATTATGTAAACAGTGTGGATGCACTCTATAAATTGTAAATATAAGTTACAGTACTGAACATCTGTAATTTTGTAATCTCTAAACCATAAGGGTTTTTAAAACATAGTAATATAATTCATGCAATAAAAATAACATCATAAAAATCTCATTTGTACCATAACATAAAAATAAGCTCATGCCACATGATTTTCATACTAAAAATAATTATTTTGAATAGAAAATTATAATGTTGTAAATTAACCGAGTGGATTAAAATGCTTTCATTAAAGTAATAAACTCAGTTATATTTAATAAAAAAATTATACAATTAAATCCACGTTCTTTAATTTCACTCAAGTATATTAAATAAAATTTGATATAATCCAACCCACGTACTTTAATTTTAACTCAGGTATATTAAATAAAAGTTGATAAAATTCAATTCTCGTACTTTAATTTAAATCAGGTATACTGAATAAAACTAATATAATCCAATCCCCGTACTTTAATTTAAATCAATTATATTAAATAAAAGCTGATATAATCCAATCCTCGTACTTTAATTTAAATCAGGTATACTTAATAAAACTAATATAATTTAATCCACATACTATAATTTAAATCGGGTATATTAAATAAAAACAAATATAATCCAATCTCCATACTTTAATTTAAATCAGGTATACTTAATAAAACTAATATAATACAATCCCCATACTTTAATTTAAATCGGGTATAGTAAATAAAAGAAAATATAATCTAATTCTTGTACTTTATTTTAAATCAAATATACTTAATAAAAACTAATATAATTCAATCCCCGTACTCTAATTTAAATCGGGTATCTTAAATAAAAACACGTGGATATAATCAAGCTCAATTGAACTCAGAAATATTTTAACAAAAGAACTAACATAATCAAACTTACTTACCCTGAACTCCTCCTCTAACTAGTTAACGATGAACTTCTATCTTTAGAAATGAGATTGGAAAATGTGGAAGAGTGAAAATTTTAAGTAGATAAAAATTCTCTTTCCCCAACAAAATCCTTCTCTCACCTTTGCTTTAATTCTTCTTTGAAATTTTCTATGAAAAAATAAACTAAGAACTCTCCTATTTATATATAGTTGAAAGGATAATATTGTAATTTTATATGAGGAAGAGAAATTGGATTTCTCCACCTCTAGAATTAATTAAGGGATAAACATACAGGAGAAGGAGGGAGACGTACGGGAAAGAGAGAAGGGACGTGCAAAGAGGGGTGTGTGTGTGTGTTAGTTAGATTTAATTGAATTCTGAGAATTCAATTTCAATTTGAGTGTGTGTTAGATTCAATTTGAATCAGTAATTCAATTTGATAAGGATGCATAAATCCTCATCCATCCATTATATATATAATTTTTTTTTTTTTTTTACTTTTTTTTTTTTTTGAATTAGTACACCATGCCTCCCACTTAATAATCATTTTCAAAGAAATAATTTTTCTTTAAAACAATGAGAAGATGAAACCATCAATGCTTGCAATTTATCATTAATTCTCACTTATGTTTTGGTTCTTCTCCTTTTTAAGCCTAAATTCACAAAAGAGATACAAATGGCTAGCACGAGTCAAAATATAATTGCCTATGGGAAAGTTATAGTCCAAAATGTGCCAAAGGGGGATTGCCTAACGGTTGGATTCTTTAGTGCATTGCCTTTGAAAACCAAAATTGATAGGCGACAGATTGACATAAAGAAAATTCTTGGATTTTAGAATAAGCTACTTGAAAAAGAAAAGGATTAGTTTGTATGAACTTATGGCTGAATTATAAGCTTGCTACAGATTATAGTCCAATGGATGGCAACAAAGGCGTTAGTGCAATTTTAAGATCCCTCAGACCAGTGTTTCTTCTTTGGCCCAAGAGACATGACTCCAACCTTGGAGGAATACCAAGAACTGTTGAGGATTCTAACGCACACTCGACCAAAGGTTTACTTCCTATATTTCAAGGATAACTCCATAAAGTAGTTGAGCCAAGCGTTAGGCGCACCATCTGTTGTTTTAGAAAAGGAAAAAACAACTCAAGGGACTACTCAAGGGTCATATTGGAATTTCATAAAGTAATGCCTCTAGGAGCACTCGAAAGACCAAGACCCTACATATCGATTGTGCATCTAGGCCTTATCCATCTATGGGCTATTTTTGTTTCCATCTGCCATCAACATCATAGGCTCCCATGTCGTGGAATTCGCCAAGGTCAATCCCATACAAGAAATCTTGGTCAAAACATTCCTTACCCTTAACTTCGATAGGCAACATGGATAGGGCACTCTCCAATGTTATACCTAGCTTCAGTTTGTCCAGATGATCAACCATGTGTGCCTAGAAGCTAAAAAGCTCACTCTATCTTGGACGAAAAAATCTCACACCCTCAAAGAATTCAAAAATGTTAAGTGGCCTGAAAGGGAACAAGAAGAATGGGAAGACATATTGTCAAGATTAGAGGATTAGAAGTCTAACTAGAAAGCCAAATGAATGCCTATCACATCATACCTACTCAATTGTGGGGACAACCCATGGGTTCGTTTGGTTAGACTAAAAGAAGTGATTGCATACTCCCTGACTTAAGTGCTACGCCAGCTAGGGCAAACTCAATATGCATGCAAAAAACTAAGAGCCTAGACATAGTTGAGTAGACTATGACTAACCATGGCAAAAATGTTAACAAATATCCGAGGGACCCAAGCCCCTACCTAGATTTATAACAATGTAAAACAAGGGTAACATGGGTCTCCATGGGACTCTATCCTCGTTAAGGCCTAATATTCATTTAAAATTTTGCTTGTCTTTTAACTTTTTTTTTTTTCTTTTGGCTAATGCATGGGGTATATCTTGTCACCATTCCATGCTAAAAAGAAAATCTAACTATTGCCTATGATCCTATACTCACTCGTTCAAAAGTGAAATAAATGGATGTGTAGAAGCACTAGAATGGGGAAGAATAGGTGAACAAAAATATTTGAGGCTTTAGAAAAAAACCATGGCAGCGAATGGCCTTATTGAAAGGGAAAGTAGTACTAGACAACAATCCCCCACCCCTGCAAGAAAATCAATCTAGGGATTCTTCCTTTAGATTCCCAACACCACAAACATCAGGCCCCCAAGGCACCTATGACATGAGTTCTCGATAACTGACCATATGGCTTACTTAGAGGAACACCTAAGGAATATCCAGGGAATACAAGACTATTAAAGAAGCAATTTCGAAGAATTATTCCTATTCATAGATTTAAACATGCCAACCAAATTCAAAACCCTGGAGTTTGACAAATATAACGAAATTGGATGCCCAAAAACTCAGTTACAGATGTATGCAAGGAAGATGAGAAAAACCATAAGTTGCTAATACATATGTTCCACGAGTCTTACTGGGTTGGTATTGGTGTTGGTACGCCACACTTGACAAGAGTAGTGTATAAAGGTGAAAGGATTTAGCTTATACTTTCCTAATGCAATATTGTTTTAACACGATATAGCTCCAAATAAGTCACAATTGCAAGGTATGGAAAAGAAGAGGACATAAACGTTCTAAGGGTATGTGCAGCAGTGAAGAGAGATGGCATTGCAAATCCAATTGCCAATTGGAAACTAGAAAATGATAAAACTCTTTGTCAGTACCTTCCAAGGCATATAGTATGATAAATTGCTATGCCCCAACCTAACTGGTTTGGAAGAAGTTGTCACTATGGGAGAAGAGGTGGAAATAAGCCTAAGAACTAGCAAATTGATTAACTATGTGACTCCCCATACTAGTGAATTACATATAGCTACCCATAGAAAAACACCGTACATAAAAAAATACCTGAAGGAAAAGGTTAATGTACTAAGCAGTGGGGGATGAAACAAGATGTCAAACCAAGCACACACCGCATCCGTCTACCATTCAATCACATATATGTCCCTATCGTAGTCGTCCCCAATCTATCAAGTCCAATCCATGAATGCTAATCTTGGGATGCTTGGTCAGTCAAACCCAATCCCCCAATCCTCCAATTAAGAAAATCCCAAATGTTGACTTTTTGAGTCTGATCCCCTTTTTGATATTTGACAAAGTACAAGTATCTTATGTGTGTATTTAGTGTGAACAGGTTTAAAATTCAGCACAAATAAGGTTAAGGGGAAATGGAAGCCAGGAGAAACTTAAAGCTCATACACATGGCGTATTCCCTCATATGTTAATCTTTCACAATATATAATTTTGTTGATTCCTTATTGTTTGATGAAGGCAAGGTATATAATTGCACTCTCACCTTTTCTAAATTTTATGTTTTTGTAATCTCTTAATTATATTGACTACTATACATTTATCCATAATTTTTTCTTCTAGAAACGCATCAAAATAAGACCAAATAGGGACAAGCAAGTGAACCTCTATGCAGGTGGACCAAAATCTATTGCTTAGTATGCTTCCGAGATGGTATATATCTCTATCAATATGTTTTCTACTTATCAAGTATTTGTTATTAGATTCTCACATTTATAAATATAATTGTTGTATTTTAGGAGCAAAGGGATGAGTACCTCCAGAGTCACATTTATAAATATAATTGTTGTATTTTAGGAGCAAAGAGATGGAGTACCTCCAGACTCACATTTATAAATATAATCGTTGTATTTTAGGAGCAAAGAGATGGAGTACCTCCACCAAGGAACAAGGCATACAAAGATCTCCACACGAAGAAAGATGGAAGATTTGTTAGTAAAGTGGCATAACATTATATTGTATGATTTATGAATTTTTTATGCATAACTATTATTTGTTATAGATATATACCTTTATTGTTTGATTAAATTTTTTTCTCTCATTATGATCTAAAGCAAAGAATGGAGGAGCTTGATCTAGGTGAAGGCAACTCATTGTGCACATCAATGCAATGTCGAGTAAGGGTTGATGAAAAATATGCTGAAGTGATTGGCAAAGAACAATACGGTCGTATTCATGGATTGGGGCTTGTATGTTCAATATCTTCCAGGCTAGATGCCATGACTTCCAAGATTTCAAAGGATGAGATTCATGTAGAGAAAATTTTGAAAGACATTAAAACAGTTGAAATAAAGGAGGAACTTGCCTTTTCGATATGTTCTCAATGGAGCTTTATAGATAGCCTAAATAGTTTCTCTTATAAAAACCCTGCTGAAATTTTTTACGCACCACAAACGTAGGAGTGTCATTAAATAAGATGTTAGATGTTGAGCAAAAAAGAAAAGATAAGTATATAAGAAGCCCTTCTAGCATATGCATTTGAACCATCAGTTAACAAGGCCTTGCATCAAATCAGTCCTACAATAAAGCCCTACACTAAATCCCTTCCAGAGTACCCAGTATATGAATCCCCCCCCATTATTGCCAACATCTTCCTCGAAGCATTTGGAACCACTAGGCTAATTGCTCGTCGACATGAAGTTTTGTCGTTCCATGTGGTGGGTGGCCGTCGGGGAATCGAGAACTAGTGGTATGCATTTCAGACAACAATCTTCCCAGAATTTCTGCTTGGAGATCAAAGTCTGGCATGCTAGAATTTTTTACATTCAATTCTCCAAATTCTGTTGGAGTGTTGGCAGAACAACTAATTTTTCAGGGATTCAGAAATGTGCATTGTTAGTACATGGTGAGGTGAATACATCCGCTTGCTTCTCCTTCGAGCATAGATTTCATAGCGCTCTAAAATCTAAATGGCAAGCCTAAACTTTTGTGAGCACCATAGCATTCCCATTGACTTTGCCTATGTTTCATAGGATAAAGAATGCGTGCAGGGGAAGAATCTAGAATAATAATTCTTGTCGGACCCTATCTACCTGGGGCCCACAATTGGTCCTTTTGTGGGGTCCACTCATGTCCACCTTCATGGAGCATAACCCCAGTTATTTTTTTAGAATCTTATTTTAGTAAAGAACTCAAACATTCTCTCTGGTTGAATTGCATTCCGGGTCCTCTTTCCTGTTTTTTTTTTTTTTTTGGGTACATGCATTAGAAAATCTGGTCTATTTAAATTATAGCCAACAAAAACTATCCAGCAGGAGATAGGGCAGTTATTACTGTTACAAGACACCCATCAACAATCAAGGATACATGGAACAAATCAATCAGGCACAAACACGTGTTTTTTCAAATATGCCAGTTGACTGCCGATAGAAAATTTTGCATTTATCTTGTTTATCTTGAAAATTTAAGTTGCTTAAGCTCAATTATTATGTGCTTGGACAAAAAATGACTATTAGCAACAACAAAAAGAAAGAAAAAATGTACGGCAAGCTAAGTATCCTAATAATCTATCCATTACCTAATAACATTTATTGAGGAAGCAGTGCAAATGGTAGTTCCTGTGTAAGAAGGGAGAGAGGAAGGAAGGGAGAAAATTTTTCAAAAAATAAAATAAAATTAGAGAAAGTAAAAAAAAAAAAAGTCAAAGGAACATCAAATAAATTAAAGAAGTTGGTTGTCAAGGTAGATGTTCTTAATTTTCATTTATTCATCTAGGAATTTTGGAAAAAAAAAATTAAAATTTTCAAGGAAAAGGATAAAAATGTATGCATTTGAACCCTACTAGTAAAGGATCTATTCTCTTTAATTTCATAGATCCATATTATATTTTTAGTATTTGGCAAATTCAATTGCTATAGATGTTGGTATCGTGAGGGTGGTAGTGTTTACTTGCTATGGCGACCTATTATATTGAACTACTATTGTGTGAAATGGTTGTATGTATTGTGGCACTATGCTCTTTTTGCCTATGCTATTGTGAAATTTAAGCAAGGACTGTGTTTCCTTTAGGTGAAAGGCCCTAAATAGCCGAAAGGGCATTTCCACATCAAGTGATGGTAGGCCAAGATGGAACTTGGCACTTGTTTGAGATGAAAATTGACAATTGTTTGAGATAGCACAACTAGGTTGAAATCAAGTTGAAATGTATGATATTTGGAATGATTTATGATTGTAACTCTAGATAAGGAGGCTGCTTAGAATAAGAAATGTGTTCACAACAGTTTGATTATACATGTATATATAGAAACCACATCTTAAAATAGTGAAATCTTTATATGAATAAGAGGGGTTAAGAATGTCTGCTGAACTCATGGCTGCTCACCCTACTTTCATAAAAAATTTTATTTTCATTGGACTAAAAATAAAAATAAAAATAATTCTATTTGCTAAATTTTCCAAGATTGCCATTTTTGAAGTTTACAAGTTAGTTAGATAATGCAACGCCTATGTTTTGTTGTACGACTTTAATCATGTATCATGTTGTACGTACTTAGCCCCCCCCCCCCCCCCGCCCCCCCTCCCCCCTCCTTTTTTTTTTGCCTTCTTAGATAATTCCATTTTCTTCACGTAATTGCTCTAATTCCTTTAATAGTGCCTCTCAATCTTCTTGGTTCTCCATTTCCTCAAGGATGCAGGTCACAAATTGTGTTAGATTACAAATTGTGTTAGATTATTTAGCTACTTTAAGGGGAGGGCAGACTACATCTTGAGGCGACTATAGTGACCTTTGAGTTAAAGGGATCAAAAAGTCTTTGCTCGATTTTTGTTCGAGGATAGATTTTAATCAAGTATTTCTTTCAAATGCAAACCCTCCATCATTAGGAGTTGCTTTTAGTCCTTGCAAGCTTCCTATAAAACAAACTAAAGGGTAGAAAAATAGAAGAAAATTGGACTAACATCCCACTTTTGTTCATTACGTAACAACTACACAGGTCAACTAGAATTCAAAAATAGAAAACGTAGAGAAAAAAACTAAGAATGACCACATGCCACTTTTGGGTGATGGAAATAAGTTTAATTTATGTAACATCAATTTACAATAGCTAATGAGTTGCACAATGATGAACAATCTTCCCCTTAAGACCCTTCTTGTAAAAATTTAATACTAGTACAAGGAAATATAGGACTTGAAACCCTTCCCATACCCCCGTCTTTTCACTAAGGCATTACTCTTCTTGAAAAATAAATCCTATACTACTATTAATAAGTTGGGTACCCCGCCCAACTAGCACAAAATAAGTAGTCATATAAAAGCATAAGGCCCTGAACAAGCTTGACTCACGAGAGGAAGGCTCGCCTTAAACTTGGCTTTTGTTTTGAAGAGAAGGTTCTTCGAAATTCTTCAGTGTAAAGAAAGGGAATTCCTATAGGTGGGCAAGCAACCTGCAGGCCAACCACATCATTTTGAAATCATACACCATTGTTGATGTTGTTAGGTTGAGTGGGGTAAACCCTTCAACACTGTTTTGTCATAATTCCATTTTAAATTTCTCTTTTTGGACAAGCATCTAGTCAATGATGTCAACCTTTTTCAATTTAACCAAAACTTTGGGTATGCACACGTGATCAGCAGTGACATTATTTTTCATTCATGCATGTAACAGAAGAATGTTGAACATCTTAATTTACAACATATTGAAGACAGGATCATCGTCCTGAGGAAGCTCAAGAGCTGATGCTTGTTTTTTGAATGAAGCAGCTGCGTACTCCCTTTCCTCCAGCCTCTCCAATTTGTCAAACACAATAGCCATCAAATAGAAAGCTTCAGCCGCCAATTCATGATACTGTGCACCACAAGGTCATCTTGTCAATGACTACATTTTAAAAACTGATGAACATGTCATAGAGATGAGAAAGGAAAAAAAATGAATAGATAAATACCCGAACCAGAAGAAATAACCATGAACAGGAAACCAAATACTTCCAAATGAACATTCGCACGTTAGCATTGTGGTTGAACTTGGCAAATTGTAATAATTGGCTAAGTGGAAACAGAAACTAAAGCTGGCTTCAGCCATATGCATCTAAGTTTTCATAGACAAGGTTAATCCCAGAGTTTAAGCATAACATGGATAGGGTAAGCAATTTCTTCGCCAATTTATTTACATGAATGACAATTCAGTTATTTGAGGATGCACTCCTTTCTTGCTAGGCAAAATTACCAGAACTTTATTCAGCAAGAAAGTTGAGTTGGGGCAAGTTCATCTTTATGAATGATGAAGGCACCAGTGGTTTTGTACTTGACAATCAATAAATGGACTAATGGAGTGAACAGAAGGTACAATAATATCATTAGCAAAAATTCAAAGAGAGTACTAAATTACAAAACATTAGGGAACATCCATACATAGTAACATAGTAAAAAAAATTTGGGTTAGTAAGCACAATTTATTTTAAATGAAGCAAGAAAGAACAATTGAATATAAGACCTTGTAGGACTACAACATGCTAAAGTAGATCTTGGGTATACCAGCAAAAGAATGGGACAGATGATCAACTTATATGAACTTTTAACAGAAAAAATATTTATGTAATAAAGTAAATGCATGTTTGACCTTTTAGCACCAACCAGACATAAAAGAAACATGTTATGTAGTCGTGTGATTATTCCAACATGTTCAAACAATCTAAACTTCATTACGCCTAAGAATTGCAACAACGTAGGTTTGGAAAAGGGAATCCTCAAACCAACCATCTCCATGATGGAAAATCTATTCCCAAAGCCTAGGACAACCTCGAGTAGGGACACGAAGAGGCAGCAAGAGAGAGAGAGTGGCGCCCATGTCCGTTTGGGCCTTCTAGAGCCAAGAGGATTCTTATCAACCAAACAGAATGCCAATATGAAAGTGTTGTCGAGAAGCAGAAGAGGATAATATAACTCTTAAGAAGGAAACACCATGATCAGGGACAAAGCAGAACTCTAAAAATTTAAATTCAGAAATTAACTGTACCTCCAGAATTTCAAGTTTTTTGGAAGCTTCCCTTAAAGGATCCAGCACAATCGTGGGATTTTCAGAAACTGCTCAGAACACACATGCAGAAATAACACATCAGAAAGCATAAGGAAGAAATTTGAGACTAAACTATATTATTCATCATTGTCATCATCAACACAACATCACATCACCAATATAGTTCAGCACTGCTTGATGTACATTGTTGGCCCACATTATTGGTTGTTAGAGAATCAAAGTAAATTGATCAATGAATCATGAAATGCTATAGTTCTTATATATGATTTCTTTATTTAGAAGTAATTCATGAGATTATGCACTTTCCCTTCCTAGTCATAACGAAAAAAGTGAAGCTGGTTCAATACAGATTATTGCCTATATATGTTGTAAGTTCCCAATAATGGGTGTTATCCACTGATTTTTCTCTCCACGTGCAGTTGGACTGCACATGTGGGGGAGGGGTAGGGCTTGATAAATATTGTTGGCACACAAAGTAACAACTTAAGCTTGTTGGTAAAGTGGTAGTCTAATATGAATGAGAGAGGAATCTTCTTCTAAGATGCCAACTCATCTGAACTTATACCTTTTGTTGATGCTTACAAATTTGTGGGGAACACCCACAGAACACTCGCAACAATGGCTTATATTATTTAACCCTCAAACTCATGAATACCAAAATTAAATCTTGAAAATATTCACTTAATCAAAAATCCATTAATTCCAATATAAGCATTAATTTTGATAAGCAATGTAAAAATTTTAAAAAATACACATCAAGATCAGCTGAGTTCACAGCAAGTCCCCAAGGCAGAGTTGTTCTCAGAGGTTGCTAACTGAGTTTCACTCCCAAGTCAGAACTCACGAGAATTCATCAAAACCTACCTAGACTGAAGAAGTGATGTTTGAGTAAAATCAGTGATAACAAGCGAAAATTCCAGCATCCAAAGGCCGCATAGAGCAACTGCCAAACAATAAATGCCCATAGGAAAACATGGATTTTCTAAACTAGGGTTCCAGTTTCACAACAATACTAAATTCAAATTGCTATTAAGGAAATGCCAGCCAACAATCAATACTTTATTTATGTGATGTATTAATGGAACTACATAAACTACTAGTTAGTAAAGAGCTAAACTTCACCTTACGAAAATACTCATGTTATTTCAAGTTGCAACACAAAATGCAGATTGATCTTATTAACGGTCTCAACCTTCAGCATAAAATATAAAAAGGCAGCATATATTTCAGAATAATTGCACATCAAACAATGAAAACCACTCTTAAGCAGTCACAAAGGCAACATTTAAAACATTCAAAGGAGTTCGACAGAGACCCCAAATATTAAAATGAAAACAAATGAGACACCAGAAGCCATGTTGACTACAATGGAGGGCAATGGCACCCTAGCCTGTTTTCCCTATTAGATTTTAAAACTTAAGGGTTTTTACACAGACCCCAAATATCAAAATGAAACAAACGAGACACCAGAAGCCATATTGACAACATTGAAGGGAAATGAAACCCTAGCATGTTTTCCCTTTAAGATTTTATTGACAATCTAAACTAAACAACCGTCCTAATTGGGAACAAACATAGGATGACAAATGAACAGCAAGGAGTAGTACAAAGCATCTCATCATCAAAATAATAGACTGCCAAATTCACATCCTCACCGGTTATTTGTCTTTAGGTCCTAAAAACACAAGATCAGTAAAAGAATGAAATAGAAAGACAATAAAGGAGATTTAGATAAGTTACAAATGAGAGACTACTTGCACAAAACTGAAAGACAAGTATAAACTATAATTGAGATTAACCACATCTAGCCACTAAACAGGGCAGTTATCATGTAATGCGTGTCATATCATGACTAGTCAGGGATGGAGAAAATGACAATAACAACATAGAAGAGGATCCAAGGTCAGCAGCCCAAGGCCTCATAATATAAAAACAATATAGCCAGTGCCAGTGGAACTATCTTCAAATGCCAGAATAGAAGTTTAAAAAGCCATACACGTAAAAATTACAAAATTGACATCAGTTCAACCTAAAATGACACCAGGAACAAATAATTGCAACAATCCATAGCCTTTGTAACCATAACCAAATCAGGAACCAATCCCAGGTTCTCATCTTCCCCTAAATCCCTATCTATTAAAATCTCTACTTAATCTCTAGTTCTCTACTATCTCACGCACCATCATAGCCTTGCCCCTTGTACCATAACCACCATAGATCCTCAAATGCTATGAAATGTCAGGGGAAAAAAAGATGGAATAGAGGGCTTTTGCAATCACAGAAGAATGGAAGTTTTCTCAAGCCAATATGTTAAAAAATAATAACAATTCACAACTCTGGCCCCATTTTGTTCTGGAAAAGAGTCGTCATTTTCCATTTGTGGTTGTTGAAATAACTGCCAAAAGAAAACATCATTCCTGTTTTCTAAAGTTCATATGGAGAACTTCAAAAACATTAAAAAAGTGAATGTGACTAAGCCTCTCATCCCAGAAGCTTTATATATAAAATCTGAACTATAATAAGTTTTTAGTTGATCAAGAGAAAGGGATGAATATGATGCAGGAAAGCTGTTGGACAGAAAAATACCAAGGATTTTGCTTACCCTCTTTCTTCTTTTAAAGTCTTATTTCCCAAACTCTTTGTATCCTCTTCCCATTCTCCACTTCTCTAACCCTAGTCTACCTCTCTCAGTATTCTATATACCCCTCCCCCTTCAATCTCATTGTCCTAAAAAAAAGTTCATTTGAACTTCACATTCTATATCATATTCACACAAGAATTAGTTAATGAACTAGTTAAACATAAGGAGAAAAGGGAAGAAAGATAATGGCAGGAGAAGATAAATAAGGATGGGGGCTCGCAGTAACCATGCCACTGATGCTAGCATGCTTAGCAGCAGACTCATCCACTACCATAACATCACAGGGTAAGAATGAGGAATACTTAAAGTTTGAGAATATACCAGAACTGCCTAATATATTATCAATAGAGGTGGAATGAATAACCTATGATGTAGAATGGAATCAGCTGGATGACAAGCAAAAGATCTGCATTTCTAGGCAATGAAGTTTTTGTCTACATCAAGTTAACCTTGCTGATGGTTCCACTGCTAAGGGAATAGGAATAGTAAATCCTACTCCCAACATATCTCTTTCTTCAGTTCTCTACATTCCTAAATCCCCCTTTAATCTTATGTCTGTTAGTAAAATTACAGTCGCTAAATTGCTTTGTAGCCTTCTTTCCTAATTCTGTTCTTATTTAGGATCTAAAAACGAGGAAGACGATTGGCACAGGACATGAGGCTGGTGGACTTTACTACTTTGAGTCGCTATCTTCTCCTATTGCCTGTAGTACCACAACCACACCATATCAAATCCATTGTCGCCTTGGTCATATATCATTGGACAAGTTAAAACAACTAGTTCCTACTATGAGTTTCATGTCTAACCTCAACTATGAATCTTGTCAATTAGGAAAGCATCATTGTGTTTCCTTTGCCTCCCGAATCAATATAAGAGCCACTAGCCCTTTTATGCCAGTCCATTCCGATGTTTGGGATCCTAGTCATGTCACGTCAACTTGGGGTTTCGATACTTAGTTAATGGCATGGTTGTATTTATTGAAAGATCATTTTGAGTTGTTTAACATCTTTTGTGCCTTCTGTTCTCAAATAAGGACTCAGTTTGATAAGCCAATATGGATACTTTATAGTGATAATGCTAAAGAGTACTTCAATATTCAATTCACTACCTATATGAAAAACTCTAGCATGATCCATCAATCCTCTTGTGCCCACATTCCACAACAAAATAGAGTTTTGGAGCCGAAAAACAAACATATTCTTGAAGTCACTCGATCCCTTTTGTATCAAATGAACGTCCCCAAAGTTTTTGGAGTGATGTGCTCACTACTTACTCTCTCATCAATAAAATGCCATCTTCTATCTTTGGTGGTAAAATCCCAAATTCAATAAGCTTCGCTAAGGCTCCTTTGCTCACCCTTCCCTCCTTGTATATTTGATTGTGTCCCTTTCGTTCATCAGTTAAATCCGAGAAAGGATAATTGAATCCTCGTGCAATCATATGTATTTTCCTAGGTTATTCCTATACTCAAAAAGGATATCGATGTTATAGTCTCACTTTACATTGATTCTTTCTCTTCTAATGTCACCTTTTTTGTGTCTACACCATACTATTCGATACCTCGACTTCTGTTAACCTTGATGAGTTCCTTCATCTTCCCACCCTTCTCGATCCTAACTTATTTCCTTTGTCTAGTCTTCCTACATCTTCATTTTGTTGGAGTCCTTCTCGTCACTTGGATCTTCCCAATATGCAAGCATACATACGGTGATTCAAGGGAGGAGAGCCTTTTCCAGCTTCCACTTCTACGTCATCTCTAGTACCCTCATAAGATGATCCTCTTCCCTGAGTCGTTGATCCTCCTATTGCTGTTTGAAAAGGTAAACACACTTGTACCCAAAATCCAATCTTTAATTTTGTTTCTTATGATTTCTTGTCATTCTCATGCTACTATTTTGTTAGTACCCTATCTTTTGTTGCTCTTGCAAAGTCTATTTCTAAAGTCATGTCCCATTTTGGGTAGAGGAAAGCAATGATAAAAGAGATGCATGCTCTACAGGATAATGATACTTGGGAATTGATGTGTCTTCCTCCCGAAGAGTCTATGGTTAGTCGTTGTCAAGCTCTTAAATTTTGATTTTGACTCAAGTTTTGAATCTCCAAATGTACAAAAATTTTGACGAAAATTTCGATTTAGATATCAATTTTAATTTCGATTTGAAAAAATAAAGGAAAACAGTAGTGAAACATTGAATTCTTGGTGAAATTTTAGAAATGGTTAACAAACATAAGAATATAAGTTTTAGGACTAATATATTACAAGTTAAATACACCTATGTTGTGTATGAGGTGGAAAAGTTGTAATATAGTATGTGTAACAAACATATTTGTAAAATAATGTACATTAAACATATTCAGTTAATAGCATAAATCATTTAAATAATATTTATTATGCAAATAATGATAATTTAGAATGCAAATAATGATAAATATAATTTATTATGCAAATAATGATAAATAATATTTATTATGTGAATAATGATAATTTTACAAACATATTTGTAAAATAATGTACATTAAACATATTGTTGTAAGTTTATTTTTTTCATATAATTTCAAAAGCACTTGTAATAATCTTTAGTTTCAATAGAAATAAAGAAAATAAATTAAAAGAGAAATTTCACTTCATTTATAAACCTCTCATTTGAATTTCGAGAAAATTTCATTGTATAGTTAAAATTTCGACAACTTTCCCTAAAATATCAAGATTTCGATAAATTTCGAATGATTTGTTGAGATTTCGACAGAAATTATGCAAGACGGAAATCAATTGCCATTTCGATTTTTAGGGTGATGGAAATCGAAAATTTCGACGGAAATTTAGACAATTTTGTGGAAATTTAAGACTGTGGTCATCGTTGGGTGGACACTATGAAGATCAATCCATATGGTTCTGTGGCTCGACTGAAGGCCCGCCTTGTTGCTAAGAGATATACTTAGGTGTATGGCTTGGACTATTGAGACACATTCTCCCTAGACGCCAAACTTGCCTTAGTATGTCTATTCATCTCCTTATTCACCACCTATCACAAGTGTATACACCACTTAGACCTGAAGAATGCTTTCCTACATGGTGATCTTCAGGAGGAGGTCTACATGGAGCAACCACCTAGGTTTATTGCTCAGGGAGACTCGGACTTAGTGTGTTGGCTGAAGAAGTCATTATATGATTTTAAACAGTCTCCAATGGCATGGTTTGATCGCTTTGGTGCTATAGTATTGTAGTTTGGCCTTCAATAGTGTGCAGTAGATCATTTGGTATTTTATCGTTATACTCCATCCAAAAGGATTCTACTTATTGTCTATGTGGATGATACTATGATTAATGGTGAAGATGATCAAGGTATTCAAAGCCTAAAACATTTCCTGCAAACTAAGTTTTAGACGAAGGATTTGGAAGCATTGAAGTGCTTCTTAGGTATAGAAGTATTGAGATCCCATACCCAAACCATCTTGTTACAAAGGAAGTATGTTCTTTATATTTTAAATGAGACTAAAATGTTAGGATCCAAACCAGTCGATACACCTATGGATCCTAAACGTAAATTAGTGCCAAATATGGGTGATATGCTGCTCAACCCAGCACGATATCAGAGATTTGTTCTAAAGCTGAATTATCTAATGGTCATTTGGTCGGATATATCTATAGCAACAAGTATTGTGAGTCAATTCTTCATTTTCTGAGAACAAGTCACCAGGATGCAGTAATTTGCATCTTGAGATATCTCAAAGGTGCTCCTGGGAGAAGTCTTTTATATCAAGATCGAGGTCACACTCATATTCAGGGATATACTAATGCAAGTTGGGCCAGGTCATCTTCCGATAGAAGATCCACAACAAGATACTATATCTATGTTGGTCAAACTTTGGTTTCTTGGAAGAGTAAGAAACAAACTATGGTGGCCAAGTCAAGTGTTGAGCCAGATTATAAGGTGATTAGGGTCTTGGCTCACACATGTGAACTTGTTTGGTTCAAGAACATGTTGGAAGAACTAGGTTTTTCCAAATTCTTAGTCTATGGAGTTGATGTGTGACAATCAAGCTGCCATTCATATGCCCCCAACCTCTTCATGAGTGGACAAAACACATTGAAGTCGATTGCCACCTTGTTTGGGAGAAACTTCTAAAAAAGCTCATTACCAATTTACCATCACTCATGTAAAGTATGATTTACAGCTTGCTGATTTATTTACTAAATCTTTGGGGAGGTGCTCGTGTTAAATTCATTTGTAATAAACTAGAAGCATATTTTATATATGGTCCAGCTTTAGGGGGAGTGTTGATGGTTATCTTAGTCATTTAGCAATGTTAGCATGTGAGTGTTATGTTAACAAGTGTGAGTTAGTAAGGATATTATGGTTATTAATATCATGGTTTTAAAATAACGGCCGTTATGTAATGTAAAATGAGGGGATCGAAACCATTACGGACCGATATTGCGGGGAGAAAAAAATTCACAGCCGTAATGGCTGTTATGCCAACGTAACAGACATTACACTCTGTTACGGACCGTCTGACACTCCGATTCGTCTGCTTGTCTCCTTCGAATCCACCCAACTTTCTCACTATTCCCTGATTTTCCCCTCTCCCAACCACTCATCCTTGGCAGATCTACCATTCCAAAGACTGAAATCAAAAAATCGTACCTTTGATTTGTTGTTGGAAGCTTAAGAATAAGAAGGATTGTTCGTTGCAGTCGGCCAGCACTTCACCAGTTCACCTCCTCCATTTCTCGAATTTTGAACTTTGAAGCCAAATATCTGCCCCACTCAAGCAATCGCAGCCTCGCAGGCCAGCCTTGCAGCAGCTCCATGAGTCGCTGCCAGCCCTGCAGCAGCTCTGCGAGTCCTCGCCGACTCGCCAGTACGCCCTGGAGCAGCTCCCTCTGCCATTCGTCACCGCTCGCCAGTCCTACAGCAGCTCTCTTCGCCAGTTGTTGCCACTCGCCAGTCCTGCTGCAGCTCCCTTTCGACTCTTTGAGACTCCTCCAGGCTCCAGCGCACGCAAGGTGACTTAATTTCCTCATCTCTCATTCTCTCACTCTTTAATCTTTACTTTTCAGGTTTCTTTTTTTTCCCTCTTGTTTACTTAAATCTTAAATTAGTATATAATTTATATATATATATATATATATATTATATTATATATTTATATATTTATATATTATATGTTGCTTTAATTATTTATATATCATATTATTTATATATTATATCAAGTTTAACTTTATTTATATATTATATATTACATATTATATGAGGTTTACCTAAAATCCTAAATTCCTAATTGCTAGGATTTGAGAAATAAATTTAATGGTCTTAAATTTATATATTGTAAATAAATATTAAATAATTAATATTGTTTTATTTTATGACTCTTATTTTATAAATAGATGAAATATCTAATATTTTAAATTTTGAATTATTTAAAGATTTTAAATAAGAGATTATATTTTATTTTTATGTAACAAATATTTAAAATTAGAAGGACTATTTAGTACTTACTAATTATATTATATCTTTCCTTTTTTTATAAGGATTGTAACTTTGTATTTTTTGTGTTTTGTGTAGAGATTATCAAATCAATTCTATCAAGATGCCACCTGAGAAAGGAAATGAGAACTTACTTAGTGAGGACTTTGGATGGCATTTTGGTACTTTGGTGGATAGTAACAAACATATTATTATATGCAAGTTGTGTGGAAAGATAATTAAAGGAGACATTACACGCTTGAAACAACACTTGGCACATAAAAAATATCAAGTGGTTGGATGCTCAAATGTAACCACGCAAGTAAAAGAACAAATGATGAAACATCTACAATAGTATGTTGAGAAGAAAATAGATAAACAAAAAAGGCAAGAAGAAGTGGAAACTCAAATTAGAGGAGATTTTGAGAATTTGAGTGATAAAGAAGACTAGGAAGAATAAAGAATGAGATTTGCTCGACAAAAAAGCATACGATCATAGCAACAATGGGAAGAGAGAATTTTCGAGCAAGAACAATTGGAGGGGGTAATATTTATGAAGAGGGAGGTGGCTCTAGTAGTGGTGGTGCCAATGCTTTCAGTTGAGCTTGATCTTATAGCGTTCGAAAAGTTGGAGGTAGTAGATGACAGTGGATCAATCCCGATGCCCGTGAAGTTAGATTAAGGGCAATGGATCCTATATTAGAAAGAAGCAAGAGTGCAAAACAACGAAACATAAACACTAAGGTACTTCAGGTTTAAGAAGTAAATTAGGAAAATCAGTTGGAAAATTAATAATTTATAATTGAATTCCAGCAAATGTAGCTGACTCTACATTTGTGCAGCCTATGTTTGATGTTGTTGCAAAGGTTGGAAAGGAGGTGAAGGGTTCATCACCCTATAAGGTATTTAAAATTTATTTGGAACAAGAGTATCAAGAAATAAAAGATTACATATCTTCTTTTACTAGAATTTGGAAGGAGAGAGGTGTAACCATTATATGTTATGGTTGGTCAAGACCAACTAGAAAACACATAATAAACTTTTTAGTTTACTACAATAGAGGCACCGTGTTTCATAAGTCAATTGATGTCTCTGATATGCCAAGTCAAACAACTGAATATTATTTCAGGTAATTTTCTAAGTTTGGCTATATATGCAAATAGTATTATAGACTTATATATTTTTAATTAAGCAGTACTAATTATTAAATCTATAATTTCATTTCAAATTAATGGATGATGTGGTTAAAGAAATTGGAGAGGAGAATATTGCCCAAGTAGTGACTGATAATGAAGCTACAATGAAGGCAGGAGAAAAATTATTAATACAAAAGAGACTCAATATCTACTGGACAGCATGTGCAGCTCATTGCATAAACCTTATTCTTGAAGATATTGGTAAGAAAAGTAATATGAAGAAGGTCTTAGAAAATGCAAGAACAATAACTTCTTTTATTTACAACCACACATGGACAGTGAATTTAAAAAAAAAATCAAAAATAATAGAAAGTTGATTCGCCCTACCATCACCTGATTTGCCAACAACTTTATTGTCTTGGAGACTACTTTTAGAAATGTTCACATTTGATGCTTGGAAAAAATCAAGGTTTGGGATGGCAAAATCAGGCCCAGCATATGATACGAAAAAGATTATCTTAAGGAAAGAGTTTTGGCAAAAGGCTTAAGATATAATTAAAGTACAGGAACCCTTAGTGAAAGTTCTTAAATTGGTTAATAATGATGAAAAACCAACCATGGGTTTCATATACAAGGCAATTGATAAGGCGAAGTTGGCCAATCAAAAATATTGCCGGTTCTACAAAGACTGTTGGAAAATTATTGACAACCAGTAGAGTTTTCAATTGCACCAAGATTTGCATGTTGTTGGTAAGAGTAAATAAAATATAATTTCTTATTGTTTTAACTTTTAAATTATGCATAGTTGTATTAAAAAACTATTATTTATTAATATATTTTTAAATTTAATTTTAAGCTATTTTTTAAACCCCCAATTTCTTTATGGTGTCCCACCCTCTCCTAATGTTGCTAGAGAAGTCATGGATGGGGTTAAAAAAGTGATAACCAAGTTGGTATCCGATATAGATACTCAAATTTGTGCTGTTAATCAAGTAAGTATTGGTTCTGTTGAAGTGAATAAGGAATTATTTCAGTATTTTGTAATACTTTCTAGAATATATATTAATATATCTAATTAATTAATTATACTTCACAATCATCCTTTTTTAGTTGTTGCTATATCATGACAAGCAGGACACATTTGGAACCCCATTGGCTCAAAGGGCAGTGAAACAAACAAATCATGGTAAATATAGCTAAATAATGGATAAATGGATCATTTTGTCATTTCTATGTTCAAATTTGACTTTTTAAAAATACGTTATACTAACATAAAACTCTCTTTAATTATTCATGTAGTAGAATGGTAGATTCATTATGACATGTGTGCTCCTAAGCTCCAAAGAATAACAATCAGAGTTCTTAGCCAGACCACATCGGCTTCGAAATATGAGCGTAATTGGAGCACCTTTAAACTCTTATCCATACGAAAACAAGAAATAGAATAAAGTACATGAGATTACAAAAACTTGCTTTCGTGCATTACAACATGAAGTTGAAGTTAAGACATACAATGAGAAGAAGCCAACAGGAAATTTAAAATAGTTTCAACCCAATGAATTTGGACTATATTTTCGAAGAAGATGATCCTTTGAATGTTAGAGGAGAGAGAGGCGCCATTACTCAACGGCCAAGACAACTCAAGTTGGTTAGATGAAAAGGTTGGTGGTACTATAGAAGGAGGTGATCAACCACCAATAAACATGCATGATTCAAGTTCAAGCCCTGAACATACACAAAGTGATCCTACCAAGTGATGATGATGTTGGTAGTGGTACTGCGGCTAGGGACGGGAGAGATGATGGTGGTAGGGGTACTGCAGCTAGGGATAGGGGAGATGGTGGTGGTGGTGGTGGTGGTGTAGGATATGATTACGGGTATGAAACAGGGTCATCATTCGTAGGGGATACATATCCTCCTAGTTGTGATGGACTACATGATATACCCGAAAATTATGACTTAGGTATTCCTGTAGAGTACCAATCTTCACAACCTAGGAGGAGGAGTGCTACAGGTAGTGGCCCTAATAGGAGTCATGGTGCACAAACTAGAAGTCACCGACACCAAGATCGTGATGCTGCTGAAGATGCATATGGCGTGGTTCATAATTTTGGTGACTTTGGTTTAGATGATTCATCATCACAATCATATGGTTCTCATCTAGCATATCCACCACCTCAACACTATAATCCATATTATGGGTCTCATCTTTATCCTAGTGGATCAGGATCTAATAAGTCTTTTTCTACACACAACCCAGAGCCAATCCCAACCTCAAGTTATGGATATTATTCAGGATATGGTCAAGGTGGCGATTATGCACATCCTATATCTGTTGGATTTTCACCACCAGTAAATTTTCAGGAGCAACAACGAAATAATGTCAACATGGGTATATTCAATTACGTATTTCCACAAGGGTGGGGAGATAATTCCCAATCCCAATCTCAAGATAGAGATGCAAATTATGAAGACCCTCCACGTCATTCTTTGTGGCAGTGACACATGCTATGTTATAGATTTGTAATAGTGTATTTATGTATCCAACTACCGATACCAATCATTTTTCAAAGTCATGCATGTGTATATTGAGTATTGACTCATTTTTAGTAATTTTATGTCTTTAATTAATTGATTCTTCATTTTAATTACATTTCTACATTTTTTACCCATTATAGTAATGCAACTATAAATATATATATATATATATATATATGCCTTTTTTTTGTAAACAACACTAAAATTAATATAAAAATCATATCGCCTATTGAAAAGCATGTGTAGGGTGAATAAAAGCAGTCAAAATTCATTAAAAATAATGTATTAATGAATTTAATGCTCATTATTCTATTTTGGCATGGTTGTGCATGCGTGAAAAAAATTCACGACCGTTATGACTTATGCATGCTTCCTGTTACATAACAACCGCGA
The DNA here is from genome assembly GCF_029873635.1 of Malania oleifera. Lineage (NCBI taxonomy): Eukaryota > Viridiplantae > Streptophyta > Magnoliopsida > Santalales > Ximeniaceae > Malania > Malania oleifera. The sequence goes on along the minus strand of NC_080418.1, from coordinate 81,414,914 downwards.
CCGCGATTTAAAACCATGATTGGTATGTACTTTGACATATTTTATAAATAGAGGGAGAGACCTATCATTGTGATTAGGTCTTCCATTTTACCCAATTGTTTAACATGAGCAATTTCCTCTGACAATTTAAGGGCTATTCAATCCTCGCCAACTAATCTCATTCCAAGTTATTTTAGGTCTAACCCTACCTCTTCTATTGCCACTAATAGTAACAAGCTCACTCCTTACCGATGCACTATTTAGCCTACATTACAGGTGTCCAAACCATCTCAAATGTCGCTCCTTTCATTTAACCAAGGCCTTAAATTTCAATTTTGACTAAAATTTTGAGGCTTCAAATGTATGGAAATTTCGATTCAAATTTTGATATCAATGTTGATTTCAATTTCAATTTAAAAAATTATGGAAATTAGTAATGACATATGAAATTCTTTCATGAAGCTTTAGAAACTATGAATAGACATAATAATGCATGATTTAGAATTAAAATATTATAAATAAAATGCATCAAGGATGATTATATGGTGTATAAGGTGCAATAATTTGATTATAATAATCATTGTAAACATGTTCAATTAATGTAAACGAAATTCATAAATTAGTTAAATATTCAAGATACAAATACACACAGTTTAGGACATAAATGGTCAAATAAAATGTTGTAGCTAATATCAAATATGTCAAATAAAATGTTGTAGCTAATATCAAAGTTCAATTTTTCATATAGTTTAAAATTTTTGAAATCTAAAACTCATATTCTAATAATAATCTTTAGTTTCATTCAATATAAAATGAAAAGATAAATTAAAAGAGACATTTAAATTCGGGTTTGAATCATAAATTTGAATTCAAGATTAAAATTTTGACGAATTTCATTTAAATTTTAAAATTTCAAAAATTTTCGAATGATTTGTGTAGATTTTGGAAGAAATTTTGAAAATGGAAATCAACTGCCATTTCGATTTCGAGGGTAGTAGAAAACAAAATTTTTTTCAAAAACTTCAACAATTACACATAAATTTAAGGCTATGATTTTAACTTCTACAAGTGTCATGTCTACTTATTGTAAATATATTCATTCTTTAATTTATCCTTAATGCTATACCACTCATTCACCTTAGCATTCTCATTGCATCAACTTTTTCGTTTTGGATAGGTTATTTTGTTAGTTGCCAACACTCTTATCCATAGAGAATTGCTAGTATTATTGATCGTTTTAAAGAACTTTCCTTTTAATTTTAAGGGTATTATATTATCACACAACACGCCCGAAGAACCTCTCCATTTTACCCAGCTTGCTTTAACTCTAAGTATAACATCTTCTTCAATTTCTCCTTCATCTTGCATAATAGATCGATCCAAGGTGTTGAAATCTAGAAGTGCTATTAATTTCTTGACATCAAGTTTAATATCTTCTCCAATATTCCTCCCATCACAACTGAAATCATATATTTTTTTTATTATTTCTATTCATCCTGAAACCTCTAAATCCTAAATCTTATCTTGATAATTCTATCTTAGATTCCACTCCACCCTTAGTTTCATTAATCAAGACAATATCATCCGGAAACAAAATACACCGTGGAACCTCATTCCACCCTTAGTTTCATTAATCAAGACAATATCATTCGGAGACAAAATACACCATGGAACCTCATTTTTGGATACTCCCAGTAAGTTCATCCATTACTAGTGCAAAACAATAAGGGCTCAAAGCAGATCCTTGATATACACCTATTGTGATTGAAAATTTCCCAGACCTGTAGTCCTAATCCTAGTCATACTTGTATCGTACATATCCTTAATGACTTCAACATACCTATTGCATATTTCATTTTTTTACTAAAACCCACCATAGAACTTCCCTAAGTATCCCATCATAAGCTTTATCTACGTCAATAAAAACCGTGTGCAAGTTACTCTTCTTTTTCCCAAACTTTTCCATTAATCTTCTTAAAAGATATATAGCTTCTGTAGTCGATCTCTCTAGCATAAAGCAAATTGATTTTATGAGACCCTCATTTCTAACCTTAGTCTTTGTTCAATTACACTTTCCAACATTTTCATTATATGACTCATAAGTTTTACTACATGATAGTAATTAAAATTTTGAGTATCTCTTTTGTTTTGTATATAGGTACTAAAGTGTTTTTTCTCCATTCATCTAGAATCTTCTTAGTTTCTATAGTAGTGTTGAATCAATTAGTTAACCATATAATTCTATTACCACCTAGGAATTTCCGAACTTCAATTGGGACATCATCTAGTCCTATAACTTTTTTTCATTTTTAATTTTTCTAATGCAAAATTATCTTCACTAACCCGCAAATAAATCTAATTTTTTTAGCTTTTCCTCATTTTTCAATTATAAATTTAAGTCTTCCACTTGGTTTTCATTAAATAGTTTATTAAAGTAATTTTGCCATCTTTCTTTTATGTCTTCTTCTTTAACCAAGACACATCCTCATCTTTATACATTTTGCATTACCTAAGTCCATGCTTTTTCTTTCTCTAGCTCTAACAAGTTTAAATATGTCTCTTTCTCCTTCCTTTGTATCTAATGTGACATCTAAATCATTATATGCTCTATGTTTAGCTTCACTAACAGATTTTGTTCCATCTTTTCTTGCCTCTTTATACTTTCAAAAGTTCTCCATGCTTCTATATTTTCTGTCATGTTTTACACCAATTTCTTTTAGTCTTTAAGCTTACAGCTTTTTGGACATCTTGATCCCACCAACAAACTTTCTTTACTACCTGAGAATGTTCATCCATATTCAAGTAAAATCTCTTTTTGCAATCTTTTTTAATAGATTTAGCTATCCTACTCCAAAGAGTATTTGCACACTATCAACTTCATTTTTTATATATTTTCTCATATGACCACATTAAAGAAATTCAGAAGTAGCTACATTAGCATATCATGGAAGCCTAAAAGCAAGATCCCAGAAACAGTGACAAGCATGGCCCCATTACCACAGGAAGTACACTTCTATGGTCGTCTTCAATGACTACCTGTCCTTGATCATAGCCTCCAAGGTCATCCCTACCACCATTCCATCATCCACCATGATCACATAGCCCTTGAAATAGAATTGGGCAACCAACTCAGCACCATCCACATTGTCAGTAACTTTAAGAATACAAAACACAGGCAAAGTTACCCACAACAGAAGTTCTACACTACCCAAATTCTGTGCATTAATAGCATCTTATTCTGCAACAGAAACAGGTATCACAACGTTCAACTCCCCTCATATTTAACACTCTATCAAATTCTTTTCTTTCTGATGCAATAAAAACTATTCCACATTTAAGTCATACGAGTAAGTTTGCTAGTCCAAAATACAAAATTCTCACATACACCCAACTTTACATGTATGAAGATTTATGCTAAGTATCTTCAATGTAAGGTTTCAGAAATTCACATCAAAGTTGCAATTTATGGTATCTCCTTTATCCACTCATTTTGCTCGCCATCAGTAGAGGAATGTCATCAATAACAATAAGATAACCAAATTTCCCACGTCTAGTTAAATGAATTTGCAGAGACTTTGACTACAGTAAACAGTATTTCACATTTCATTTAAAGGTAGTAATTGGTGATAACAACAATGTAGAGATTACTCATTGAACCACCCAAATTTACACAACATTTAATGACAAAACCAGACCATGACCATGACAAAAATTAATATCAAAGTCTAGCTATCAATAGCTTTCACCTAGAAATTGATATCCACATCTGATTGTGGATAAATATGCTAATAAAGTGCAATTCAATAACTCCATCATGATAAATATCCACACCTATGTCACCCTCTGTTCTCCTATTCCTAAACTCCAACTTCCCATCCTGCACAAATAAAATTCTTATAGAACCAAAAAGCCTTACTGTAGCCTAAAATTCCGGGTTGAATGGTGCTGGTAAGGATCTGTGGGAAACCACAATGCTTATCCAACATGTGGAGCTTCAATAAGAGCGCATAAACTCTTGATTTATTTCTGAGATTTATTTGCAAATAATTTTGAAATGGAAATAAGACAATTTTTTATCATCTCCTTACTAATCATTATTGTTCATAAACATCTTAGCATACTCACTTCCTCAATCCTAAATATATCTTCTCATATATGCAATCATTTCTTTCTCTATCTTTGCTCCTGAAATTCTTACACTTATAAAGATGTATCAAGACTGTTTAAAAAGTGCATCAATGTCTTGGGGAATTATCTTTATGTGAATGGAAAAAAAAAAACTAAAATTTTTAATTAATGAAGCTGCCAACCATGGCAACAAACAACAAATTTCTTGCTTTTGCATTGGCAGCATCATACCCTAAAAACTAGACTAATGTGGGTGGATTTCAGGGGGCTCAAAAACTACCCAAGTTTATAAAATCCATGACTTCCATCACAGACCAAGTATTCTCCAAAGAACATCATGATTGCTGTAGAACAACTATTATCCAATACAGCAACACCCCCCAACTAGTGCAGATGTTTGTAAGGCGGCGGAATGTTCTGCGCAGTACAAACCAGATATCAAAGTCAATGGGTTTAAACTCATCTAACCATGCTAGCTAAACACTTAAAACATATTAGAGTTTAATATGATCCAGGACCATATTTTCCCAGTGCTACAACTAGATGTGCAACTTAGGTTAAGTCGAACGAGGTTCAGTTAAAATTAATCCTACTGCACAAAAGAACACTATACTTACAAACACTTTACAATCAACCACAAAATGACTACACATTCTGCTAGAATCAACTGAACATATGATAAGAAAAAAGAAAAGAAAAGAATTAGTACCTGAAAAACCTGGATCTGATAGATAGCATTTTGCTTCAGCAATATAGGCCCGAGCACAAAGCTCCAAACCTCCATGACCTAGAATTGTTGGAAGAGCTCCATGTACGAGGGTCAAAGCCCTTTTGGCATGGTTTGATCCAAGTGAGAGCCATAATTCAGCCAATGTGAGAGTTGCAGATGCTTTGAGAAGATCCAAATTAAATGACTGACAAAATGAAAGGCTTGCCAATGCATATGGAAGACCTAAAACAGCATTGCCTGATTTCTAATGACAAGGAAATAAATGAAATTACCTCATAGCATTCCAATCTGTAATAAATTAAAATTAAAAGATAAAACAAACAATATTTTGGTCAACTACAGCATAGCCATCAATATATTGTCAACATGAAGAAAGATGGGATATTTTGGGCAATTGTCCAAGTTAGACCACCCAGGCAGAAACTTAATTACCAAATGATTAAATTGTAGAAAGTAAACCAATTGACCCCACCCCAACAACCATGAAATCAACAACATCCCAACCATCAGCCTCCCAAACCCTTGCGCGGGCAGGCCTGGGGTTGGTGAGAAACACAAAGGTGCATTATAAAGTCATTCTTTCATGTTCACTGAATAAAAAGTAAGATACACGTGTGTCAGTCATAGCTTTGCCACTGATTGACTTACACTAATTTCCTAGAAAACAAGACTTTGAAATTTATAAAGCACCAATTCTCTTGTTGTACCTTGTGGATCTCAGCAAGTACGAGAAGAACAGTTGCATTTTCAACCTGCATGTTGAACTTGTAACACATGCAAAAGAGGGAGTGTGCAGCTGCTGCTGCCTGCAAAGAACATTATGTACGAAAACAAAGGGGACTACTTAGATACATGAGCAAGACTTTATTTCCTTCCTGTCATAACTAATACAAAGACTAAATATAAGAATGGCTTCTATTATCATTTGTTTGTCAAATGTCAATAGCAACATAAACATGCAGGTGGAAGTCACAAGATTCAGTTTCACAGTTCGATAAGGAAAACAGAATTTTGTAGGAAAGCATGGTTTTAAATAGCAATAGGGGCTAATGTAGCACAATGGCAATGGCTGTAGCGGGAAGCAGGAGTAGCAGATGTTACATAACAGGAAACAGGTGTAACGGCCATAAATATTTTTCCAGCACACACAATCTTATGTATATTGGTTTATTTTCATTTTAGTAGTGCATTTGGGATCCTTTAGTTCATCTTACTAACATTGTTTAGTAGCGGCAATATATTTTACATTTGTTTTAAACAGTCACTGACAAAAAAAATTATAGATTTTCACTTTTTCATTAATCATGTGTGATAAATTTATTAATAAAAAAATACATAATGCACACTGTTAATCTATTAGGAAGATAAGAAATACAAAAATGATAAAGTAAACAAGTTCTATTATTTTATTTGTTAAAATAATAAAAATCTCTTAAAATTAGAAATTAGAATCCTAGACCATCAATTTATATTGCATGACCATAGCCAAAGCTTTAAAATTATAACATATAATCAAAAAATTTATCATTAAATAATAAATTACTAGCTTGAACACAATAAAAACTAGAAAGAAAAGAAGTTTGAAGTTGAAAAACATAGAAAAGAAACATCAAATTACTAATATTGTCAAAATAATGTTTATTGAAAAAATAATGTTCATGTAAAATTGTTCATGATTTTAAATTTAAAAATAAATAATTTTTGTATCATTATCATCCTCATTACAATCTTCTCCTCCCTCTCTTATGACTTACGAAGGGGGCGGAGGGGGAAGAAAGATGAGAAGAAAAAATAAGAAAATAAAAATTATTTTTTTGCCATAACAATTGCATAGCAGTTAGGCAACAGCCATAGCAGCCGTTATGTAATGCGATCGCCATTATGTAATGTTATTAGTCCATAACAGCCATTATGGCCATGAATTTTCTTCCCACCGAAATGGTGTGCAACAGTATCGGGAACTCAAAAACCATTATGTAACGATTGTAGCTGCTATTTAAAACCATGTATGAAAGGAGAGGAAAAAATAAGGAAATTGAAAAAAAAAAAAGCATATCTTTCCAGTCACTTAATTCTATTTTTTACAACAGTACTAGGGAGTAGGGACACACTAAACATTATGCACATTTGACACAGAAAATAGTATTAAATGCAGTTGAAATAGGAAGCACCCAATAAATTTTCTGATGCCCTGCCAGAATCATGTTGGGCTCTTCTGGTTCTGGAGGCTAAGTTCTTAGGAAATTATTGAATGAATAATCTGAAGCTGCTCTTGAGACATTCATTGGTACATGTGGAAGAGTAATCAGGGGTGACAGAAATAAAAATCAGTATTAATATTATTTCGCATTTTTCTGCACCTTTGCATCTTTAATCACCTCAACTTCAATTTTGTTGTAAGTGCAAGGTCCAAGCTAAAGTTTGTTACTCACCATTCATGAGCTCCATCGCTCTATACACAACTGGTTCAAAATGTGGTAAATGTGTATGTGCAGGCAAAAGAGTTGGCTTTGAAAGTAAGATTTAGATACCACAGGAGACAAGGAAGAGGAAAACAGGGGGGGGGGGGGGGGGGGGTGGTGTTGTGGAAGGAACACATGCCACATGGACACATGTACAACAAGGAGTGAGGATGAAGGTCTTCAACTTGCTGCAATTGTGCAAGATACTAAGCCTAATGATGAATTTGGGAAAAAGCCACAATGATAACAATAGCATGTCTATGGACATCCCATTTTCGCATTCTCCTAGGAAGCACTGATACCAACACGAGACATGGATACAATATGATACTAACAACGCGACACGACAATCTCAAAAAAAATGAGGATACGATATGGCAAGGATAGATTAACTAATACAAAACAGCAGGAATAATAAGTTAGTTCCTATACTATTAAGCAAAAATCATATTAGTCCTTGCATTTAATTGGTAAAATTAAGGACTAGTATTTAATCAATTTATGCAATTAAAGTTAACTTCGTGATTATAGCTTCTTTTAATTTCTTTATCCAATATATTTTGGGCTTCTAAATCCTCTCTAGAAATCACCACCTCTGGTGTTTGTAAAATTCCATCCTCGCACTGCATTTTATCCAACTCAGTGTTTTCACAAATAGGAACCCCCTCCAATCCTTCCAACAGGGTTGAATGAACATATGATAGGTCCCCACGATCATCACAGGAATCAAAAACATATCCACATTATTCCCAAATCTCATCCAACAGCAAACCCCCATCACCATCAAACTCACTGATGTCATCCATATCGTTCACTGAAAAATCTCCCCATTTCTAAGCCTCTTTTCCTTTGCTAACTCCATCACTTGCTATATCCTTCATCTTAGCAAGTGTATCATCCAAGATACTAAACTATCCTTAAGAATCTCTCCTTAAAATCTTTTGCATTATCTCATCGGAATGCTTTCTCTTTGCTTCATAGAATTTCCTCATTTACTCGCCCATCAGTGCAGCCTTCCAATGAGCGTGTACAGGTTAGGACCCTTAGATTTTTGAGAACTAAAATGCAAAACATCATCTTTCAAACCCAAACCAGCTTCTTTTTTACTAGTCCTGTATATACCAGCTCTAATCACTCTGCAAAACCAGAATCAACAGCCAATCAGACACTTCTATTATAATCATCATTTTCATCTCAAACTGTTTTTGAAACCAAGCTAAAACCCTCCTGATTACATTCTGAATGCTGATCTTTCTATGCTTGTCTTGGAGAACTGGAGATGAGGATTGGATTTCTTTAACAGCTGACTGAATACCCACTTCCCCTGAACTTGGCTTCAGTGAATTTTGGCCAGGATAGTAGATCTATTCAGCAATGGGATCAGACAGAGAATGGAGCTGATTGCCCATATCCTTGCAACGGCCAACAAGCCGTTTTAGAGACGAGTCCCATCTGCGGGATTCCAAGTTGAAAAGAGCCTTCTATTGAGTCCAAAGAAAGTTACATAGCATCATTGTCTAAACATTGGGCCTGTTCTATTAAATGGACCAATTTTGTTTAGAAAGAAGCACCTCCTTTCTCACATACCTGGCCCAAATCCAAGATGAGTACCAGAGACTCTCTCTCACCAACTGTTTGGGAGCTTTGTTCATGCCAATAACTTGTTCCAGGTCAGGAGACTTTTGAAGGCTCTCTTTCCAAATGTCTGTGTACTTAGTTTTAATTGTTCAGGATATGCATCCTAATTTTTATACATTGTGATTATGCTTGGATGGTGGGGAATAAGTTATTTGGCTTTTTAGGTGAATGTTGGGTGAGTTCAGAGGCAGTGGAGGACTTTTTGGCAGTTTCTTTTGTCGGCTTTGGCAGGAAAAAGAAAAGGGAAGCGCTCTGAAAATGTGCTTTCTTTGCAGTATTTTGGTGGCTGTGGATGGAGCATAATGAGCATATTTTGTCGGGAAAGCAGGTGTCATATTTGCTGGTTTGGGAGAGAAACATTATTTGGCTTCTGCTTGGTTTGTGGGTCATGGGAATTTTAAGGGGGGTAAGCTTTTCTGATATTGAGCATGATTGGCGTTATTTGTTGGATTGTTAGCTAGAAGCTGGTTTTATTTGTGCTTTTCATTTTTTGGTTTTTTCACTGTTTTTTGTTTAGATTCTTCCAGACTTTGCTAAGTAGATGTATTATTCTCCTGCTTGTACATTCTTAATCTATTAATGATATTCTTCTTTCGCTAACAAAAAATTATTTAATGAGAATTACACTTGTCTTTCCAAAATGTAACTAGGAATGGAATTGCAATTCCTGCCTATTAAAGGAGGAACCACCATTCCATTTCACTCCTGCCAGAATGCAATTCCACCCTCATTTATGCAAACCAATCATGGGAATGGGAATCAAAGTCATAATTTTGATCCAATTCTAGCCTTGATTCCACGAACCAAACGGGGGATACATTCTTGAAGATGTAACCCTGATAAGAATACCATAAATAAAAAATAAACAAAAATATAATTAAAATAAAAATTTGAAACAGCTCATGCTTGCATGCCTGCATCATTCTCCCCTAATTAGAATCAAGTTAAGTGATTGATTTAAAAGAGCGAAGCATAGAATCAAGATTCCTTAGTATACAAACCATTCCTTATTATACAAACCAAGTTAAGTCCTGTTTTGTTTCGTTCTGCCTATTTTTTTCTTTAGCCAATTCGGGCAATCTGGTCCAGTTTAATTGAACCAGTTCGAGCTGACTTCACAGAACCATTCAAATCATTTTAAAACCCCATATATTCACATCCAGGGGCAGGTTTCAGTTGTCTTGTGTTTGTTTCAAATGATAATGAAGTTGGGTGAGTGACAACTGTGGTTGACTTTATACGCAATGGGTAGCACAGCTGCTAATGGATTGTGACAGTGAGGCTTGATGCTGACAACAATCCTCCTACCAAGGTTCATTGGAGTGCATTTGGAGTAACAGATGAAGGAAGCAGACTGGATATCAACATATTGAGGCTTGTTGGTGTTGGCAAGTGACAACATCGATGGTGAAGCTCGACAGCAACAGCAAAGCCTCAATATGGCAATTGCAGCTCGTCAGCACTGAGCAGCATGGATGAAGGTTGACAACTGGCATGTGACTCTGGAAAACCTTGCAAATGATGACAACTGCTCAATTGACAATGGAGGCAAATCTAATGAAGGAGATACGAGCTAAAGTTCTGGGCATATAAGAATTGATAGGGTTTAGAAATCAATTCACCAAGTTTTTTTTTTTTTTTTTGGTGATTTGTATAGAGGTGGCGCAAGGTGGTTTATGTTAAAATCACGAACCCTAGGAGTTTGAGTGGAAATTCACAGATAATCCTATCAAACACTAACATCCATGGCCCTTTGCGTTCACATTGAGAAACCAGCCAGAAACAGACAGCAGTGTTGGATCCAATTCCACTCCATTACCAATTCCAATAATTTAGCTATCAATTCAAGTCTTAATTAAATTAATACACAAGGGACTTTTATAGGCTCAAAATGCTTGGAGGACAAGGACATTAATTTAGGAGACTTATACAACTAAAATATTAATTTATTCAATGACAAAACCTTAGGATCTTGAAGGTATGGCCCTAACAAAAAAATACCCTAAATAATAATAATAAAAAAGAAAAAAAAAAACAAAAACAAAAAAACAAAATACAACCAACATAAGGAAATTAAAATAGCCCTTTCCCCCTATAAAACCCCAATGGGGGCAGCTACAAGCCTGTGCTTGTTGGCTACCCCATAGCTAGCTCGCTCTCTTATGAAGAGTGTGTGTTCAGGAAAGCTCTTGGCTGTCATTGCTCCATTGGATAAATTAGAAGCCGCATAATTGTGCTCCAAGAGAAAAGAGAATCAATAAAGCTATGTCAATCCAACGGTTCATATTCTCATAACTGTTCTTTATCATTTTTGCAATCAAATGATTCCATGGTTTGTGCATGCATATATGTCGATTACGAATCCATATTCTTGCATGCATGAAGTCAGAAAATTGATACTCTGGCAGGATTTTGTGATGCTTCCCAATGACTTACCTAGGTTCAGTGGCTATGTTCTTCACCTAATTAATCATGACTAACCCAAGCAGTGCTGCCTCATTTTCCAATCTTTTATAACCTAGAATTCTACTTTCTATAACCTTAGCCTTCCTAATGCATAATCTATTATCATCCAGACAGCCCAGGTCAGAGATTAGCTTCCTCTCAATAATTCCAGCTACATATTTTCCAGAATCCCAACCATGCTCTACTTTCAAACCTTAATTTCATAAGATTTTTCTTCTTCCATAGAGCAGAGTATCTCCTTTCCTCTTGTAGAAAATAAAATTGAAAGCTTCCTGAAGCCTTTCTCGCACAGTACTTAATAACATTAATCAGAACCAAAACAATGCCTCCCATCATTTAAAGCCTAACAAAGCTTCCAGATTTGAAGAGAGAGTAATCCGCTCTTCCTATTCCTTTCCTTTTGTTTGTTGTTTGTGGAAATCAAAGATTCCATCAAAAGGTAAGGCACTCATGTGCATGGCCATCCTAATAGAATTTAACACCAATGATCTCTTGCATAGTAAGGATCATGGTCATATGCACATCATTTTCCTTAATGCTAAGTTCCCTGGAGTTTATCGAAGAAGCTTTTTAACTTATTCAGACTTCGGAGTCTGTTGGGCGTGCCCTTCATACTTTGAGAGGTTTCAGGGGGCATAAGAATGCCAGGACTCTGTAGTGGAAGGCATTTTTGTTGTTTTATGGGTACTTTGTCTAGAGAGAAATGTCTGTTTTGTCAAAATCACACATAATCTATTGATTTGATTTGGAACAATGATTTTTTTTTTCTTTGTCGAGGGCCATCTCGCTGGGCTGTTTCAAAGATGTGGGCTTCACTCATCTTCAGCATAACTGGTGGCAACTGTTAGCCTTATTTACCTTTCTTTTCCATAGTAAGTTATTGAACCATTACCGAATAAAAATTGAAACTATACTAAATTAGAAACATTAACAAAATTATAAATTCTTTTTAGAATAAGAAATTTCAAGGCAACATAAATCTAACAAATTTCAAGATATATATATATATATATGTATGTATATATATATATATATGTATGTATATATGTATATATATGTATGTATATATGTATATATATGTATGTATATATAACTTCAAGAAAAAAAAAAAACACCAAAAATCTCAGGCAGAACACATCTTTGATGGGTTTCAGAAATCATAATACAGAGAACACCCAAAGTAATATATAACTTCAAGAAAAAAAAAAAAACACCAAAAATCTCAGGCAGAACACATCTTTGATGGGTTTCAGAAATCATAATACAGAGAACACCCAAAGTAAGCCCGAAAGTTTCCTTTCTAGTCTACATTGCCACCATAAATAGAAAGTGATGAAGGGAAAACAAAACCCTAACTAGAATTTGTTATAAAAGAGAGATTTCGAAAAAGGGCAATAGAAATCAATATGCTGAGCCAAGGGCCAAGAGCTTGTCTTTTCAAGTCTAAGACCAGGGAAGACAAGAAAGAATGTTACTTTCCAGAGTGATTATTTAAAAAGTCTCAACTGCCTCATTACATCAAACAAAACATCTTATACCAACAAAATGACAAGTCCTTGCCCTTGAAATTGGTTTAATCTCAACCATCCAAAGCAACTTAAAAGGAAAAAATTGAAAATGACTTAAAGCCCCTAAAAATAACTTTGCTACAGGCATGTGAACTGTTGCATGAACAATGTCACGCTCCAATAACAGCAACAATGCCACACAGTAACTTGAAATAAAAGTCAGACTTCTGCTCCTGCAACAGAAAGGAAGGGGAAAACCCAAGATTCATTGTTGAGCTCGATAAACTTAAGCATCCTCAACCCTAAGCTCTCTAACACCCTCGAAATTTGTCAAGCATAATGCCTCACAAAACTAAAAATACTCTATTTCTACGCAACCATAAGTTTGAAAAAGTGCAAGAAACTTCACATGTATGTTTATACATCATAGTTCATCCACAACATGTATGTGCATGCACACTGTCGTTCTGTAACATTGTACGATCTATAGATTGTTTCTTGAATTTATATTTCTAGAGGACTTCTTCAGTACTACCCCCCAGTTCACAATACTAATCCTAATCCACCAACCATCCAAGAACAGGAAGACATCACTATATGTCATAGTTCTGTTGTATGATCTACAACAAGAATTTGTGCAGCGTGACGCACACACACTCTGCCACTCTGGCTCATGCATGCATGCAACATCTTTTGCACAAGGCTTCCATGCCATATCAAGCTTACAAGGGGGGTATCATATCTGCAGTCTTACCTTCACACATGACTTTTGAGAAGCAATTTCTATGACTTACCAGTAGATTTCCGATTAACACCCTCAACAGTCAACACCGGGCAAAGGCTTACCCTCCTCATTCTTCTGCTCCGTACAATTAAACAATGCATATTTCAGACCTAAAGTCTGACAATGTAATAATTGTATTAATGTTCATGTTTTTCCTCATTTTAAAGATATGACACATTCTCTGGGTGTAACCATGAAACTATGATGATAGAGAGGCCATTTACTTGACTTTCGCAAACACAAACCACCACAGCAACATTGTAATTTACTGAAAACACATTACCAAACTAGCCCCATTGGATGCTTCTTGAAGATGGAATAGAAATCCATGTGTCAAGAATGCTAAATGAAAATTTTAAACCTGGGCGAACTGCTTTGCAGCAAGTAATGTACGAGCACGACGAAGGTTTGCTTCTGTCTTCAACTCCATGTCGACACCAGTTACAGGAGACGCCAACACTCCAAGCTCATCACATAATTGATGGGCTAGCTTCAGATTTCCTCTGCATGGCACCCAATATAATGTTGAACCTAATATTAATAGCTGACAAGGACATGAGGATCATGCACATTATTAGGCAGTTTGGTCTCATTATCAAAAATTATGAGGAAAAAAAAACACAAAAAGAAAATTAAAAACTAGAAAGAGGAACTAAAAATTGATAACTGGCAACCAGTTTGGCTATATTCCCAAAATTGTAACAAATTAAAATCTTGATTGAATGCATATTCATTTCTGTCCTGGACCAAACTACAATTAATTATTGTGCCACCTTTCAATCACCATAAAGTTTTCTTTCATCAAGTACTAATATACCTTTACAAATAAAAAAAATAGAAATGAATTTGAAACCTGAATCAATTAAAATATGATGAGAATAATGAAAAATTAAACGAATGCAAATTTAAAAATATTGCAATAAAAAATAGGAATAACTTAATAAAAGAATTGCTTATTAAATATTCTTTTAAAACCACGGTCTCAGGGTTTGAATCCCTCCTTGCCCACAAAGCCACAACCACCTGAGAGGAGGGGCCTTTCCCTCCATGAGTAGGAAAATCATGATCAAGATAGTGGACCCAAAGCTGTAGAAATTGGGTACAAATTTTTAGCAATCCAGGACATCACAATTGTATATGAAAGTCAAAAATTGGCGAAAATATTCTTTGATGATTGTTCTTATTTTAAATTCACATGGAAATTTTAATTTTTCATTAAAAACTGTGTTTAAAATACTGGCTGTCACAAGTAGCAAAAACAAGAACATTTGACTTCAATTTGTTTCCACAATAGTCTGAGAACAAAAACTAAAAACTAGCAATCAGGAAAAAAATACTATCACAAATAGTTCTTTCAATTTACTGCAACAAAAGAACAAAAAACAAAAAACAGATTGATACTAAACAATCCTTCAAAAAGCCACAAACATTGCACTTAATTCTTACCGACATAGAGCCTGTTCATGCAGTAACTGTAGCTTTAATAGTTGAATTCGTGATTTAGAAATCGCTATAAACTTCTCTTCTGCAATTTTAAGGGCAACCAAGGCCTCTGGAACAGAAAAAGGGAAGGGGGTTTCATTGTAAGTAAAAAATCATCAGCACATTGGTGCATGTCAGCATGGGAAGCTTATGTGTTTCAAGGACAGAGTGACATGCAAGAGAGTGGAACTGACATGAACAAAGAATACAGTAACTTCCAAACAGAAGGGATATCATGGTAAGTAAACAATTCCAAAAGATAAAATGGAAACTCAAAATTACACCCAGAAAAAAAAAAAGCAAAAACAAAAACAAAACAAAAAAATTACAAAATTCGGAGAATCACACCACAAATATCTCTATCCTTTATATACTAACTACATTGCTCCTAGAAAAAATGACTCATCCAATAGACAAAACGAGACACATGAAAAATATTAAGCAATTCCACAACATACACTAACTTCATGCCTTTACAAAACCATAATTATGCATAATGGCCTAGATGTAGTCACATTATTGGTGATCAAATCTTCAGTGAACAGAGTGATTTTTTGCTCTGCGCAAGACTGAGGAAGTGAATTAGGGATCAAGATCAAGCTCGCACCTAGAAGGAAGAGAAAGAACAGAGTATTGGAAGGAAGAAGTAAGAGGAAACTAGGAAAGGAAAGGAAGATTTGGAGAGATTGCAAACAGAAAGAAAGATGAAGAGAGAAAGAAGGTTTAGATGGCAAGGAAAGGAGGAAAGAGGTTGGGGCGGGGACTGAGAAGGTACTGCAATTAAAAGCTACTTTAGAGGTAAAAAGAAGGTGAATTGCAATTAAGGTTCCCCTGATCTGTATAAAGATGCCATACACTGGTACACAACCAGAATTTATACAGCCATAGGCTGGTTAAATAAAATCACAATTAAATCTCAAAATCTAGTAAGAAATATTTGCAAGAACCTAGGTGAACCTACTGCCCGACCAGCTGCCCAATCGAGCTACAGTGAACCTAATTCCCTGAGCTGAGTATGTTCCAAATTATCTCACTATTCTTCTGATAAGTGTCCATCCCTTTGCCTGAGCATCACAGTGGAAACATGGATAAGTGCCTCAAGTCCTAGTTGATTGCCTCACTAGACACTGCCAGTTCCCCGGCTGTTCCACATGACTGCCAATTCTAACTGCCAAAGTTACTCATAGCTAGCTCTCAATCAACCACTGCATTAGTGGCATTTTCCAAATGACAAACTTCGCCAAATCGTTTCAGGTGTTAGCAATGGGTTCAAAACATGTAAGGTAAAGACTACATACAACTTCCCTTCCCAAAATCCCTGAAAGCAAGGGAGCCTTGCGCACTGGGTGTTACAAAAACAGGTTCCAAATTGATCTTCGAATGATTTGCAACCATGAATGGGGGATTAACATGACTTTAGGTAGTCAGCTACTGTCTAATCTGTTTCAGAGTGGCCTGCAATTACTTCAATAGATTTCAGAAAAATTTTGTCTTTACTCAGTTACTGTGTTATCTTTCTCCTTTCAAAAGTATAGTGGGAATCTGAATTTTTTTCCTATGCTCGAGCAGTAGGATCACATTTTATCAAAAATCAAATGAACAAAATAGATCAACGACAGGCATAATATTGCTACAAATTATATTTAAAAACATTTATTTAAAGTATTTTGTTCTTTTTAAGTAACTAGCTATATAACTGAATAATTGGGATCCGCAATTATTCCATGAACAAAACTTATCACAAAATTAAGCCTTATCTCTTTTTATATAGTAGACAGCTGTATACCGTGTGGACAATGGTAAAAAAAAAATTCACAAAAACATAACAGTGTGGAAAATCATTTTAAAAAGTAAAAATTTCACCTAAAACAGAATAGTTTTGAGCCTTTAAACTGAAAGAACCATCACAAATCACTTGCTACCATAAATCAAAGCACAATGCGAATTACAAAATAAATAAATCACTAAATAATCTCACTGCAATAGCATGAAACCTCAAAGCATCTCCTCAGCATACTCTGTGCCATAACTGTGAAAATAATTCAACCCAAAACTGAAAACCCCTCAACTTGTAAGGCTAAAACATATTCAGAATTCAATAAAATATTGCCAGGAAATAGAATATCAACCATACAGATGTATGGAAATTCCATGCAACAACAGTATGGTAATGCTGGTGACCCCGTTCTGCAAGTAATGCAAGTTTATGAGTTCCTAGAGTATTTGGAAAGCACAGGGAGGAGAAAGGAAGAAGAGTATTTTGTAGAATATTTGGTCCTCATAGACCTGCTCCAGTCTGTTTTTTGGGATAAGTCATATGCAGTATTTCTTTTTTTTTTTCCTCCTAAGTGGATTTTGGGGATTGATTTCAGTGTAGTAAGATTTCCCACGGGGGAGGGATGAAGGGCGAGGGAGGGATGAAGGGCGAGGGAGGTGTGCAGAGAGAGTTGCTAGCTTGATTGATAGATTCTTACTTTGTAGTGAGTGAGAGAATGAGTTTCCTAGTTTTTTTCAAGCTATCTCTTCTAGATCAATGTCTGATCAGTGATCATGTTGCTATTTGTTAGAATCTAGCAAGGTTAAGCAGGGCCCTGCACTTTTTAGGCTTGACTACATGCTGTCTACCCATTCTTTGGTTAAGATTTCTTAGGTTTAGGTGTCTGTAGGAGGTTGGGATGTTTTAAGATCATAAAAAACTAAAGCATTTAAAAGGTGTGTGGAAAAAGAGTAATGTGGAAGTCTTTGGAGAAAATACGATTAATAAGGTTACAATTATAAATGAGACTGACCTGTCAGATAGGAAGGGGGAAGGAGAAGTTTTATTAGAGTTTGAGGTGGCAAAGCGGGTTTCTTTGAAAAATAAGTTAGAGGAGAAGTAGGGAAATGACGAATCAGAGACAAAAGACTAAATTTAAATGGGTTACAGAGGGTGTGGGAATGGGATTTAAAAGGTTTCAGCTCTCAAGTGAGAGACCTAGAAGGGTTTGGGATTTAGATTCATAAGGAATCTTCCACTACTTTAAAACCCCGACAGGACCAGCTGAGCCAGCTGGGTACGACAGGAATCGGTCCTTTCCCTGTCTGGGTGATGTTACAACATTGTTATGGCATGAACCAAAGTCAGCCCAGCCGAATCTGGGTGACCCAACGTAACCCGATCAAACTCAATTAACTAGATACATTGATCCGTGCTCTCATTGTAAGAGGGGGGAAAAAGGCTTGCAAATTTCAATGGCAATGGTTGTTAAACCCAAGACCTCCTAGAGGAGGCGCCAAGTATTATTTCTTGACATCCTTGTCAATCAATAATATATATATATATATATATATATATTCAAATTATTTCACATCCATTTGTATACCTACATTAAATGCATGTAAGTATACATGGATTTATTCAAATTTTAAGATCTTTTACCTTAAGTGAATACTCAATTAGAATTTGGATCAAACCCCCTTTACTCTTGTTCAATATTTATAAATTAATCAAATCAAAACACTCTTACCATTTAGAAAATTTTCATTGAACCAAATTCCATCTCATTATTATTTAATATTGTTTGACTTCTAATAATGACTGTTGTCATCATTTTCATATGGGCACGCATGTGTGTATTACTCTAATATCACCAATGCAATCACCGGTTTGACCCATCAGTCCAACCAACCCATTTTATCACTTTGACACTAGTCCGGGTTTTAAAACCATGGTCTATTCTTATAACTACTTCTTTCCGCATTTGGCCAGAATATTTAAATCCTTCTCCCCCCCCCCCCCCCCCCCCCAATCATTATATTGGAAAGACAAAGTCCCCTCTAAGATAAAGACTTTGATTTGGTTGGCTATTCTTGATAGAGTTAACTTATTGGAAAGACAAAGTCCCCTCTCAGATAAAGGCTTTTATTTGGTTGGCTGTTTTTGATAGAGTAAACTCGGCCTATGATGCACTTAATGTCCTAATTTTTTCACACACAGTCAGTCCCAAGCCTTGGTAAAAGAGGAGGGTTGCGTTAGGTAGCTGACAGCAAGCGTAAAATTTGTCAGATCACTATTATATGAATCCTTAGCGAATACTTGCTAGGGCGTCCCCTACGAGCAACGCGTTGCACTTGTACTACCCGGGGGCAGCGAAAAGTTGGAGAGGGTGGGCTAGGTCATCGCCCCGAAGTGACGGGCCGTGCTGGTTCTCGAATACGTTGTCAAATATGTGAGGGTTCCTACATCATTCTTGACGTGGGCAGGTAAAGACGTTAGTTCAGGAAACTAGGATTAGATTAGCAACTTAGAATCTAGGGACACTTACAGGTAAAAGCATGGAAATTGCAAACACAATGATTAGAAGAAGAATTAATATAATTTGCCTTCAAGAAACTAAGTGGGTGGCAGAGAAAGCTAGAAAAATTGATAAATTAAGATTTAAACTGTTGAACACTGGAAAAGAAAAACATAAGAATGGAGTACAAATTATTATAGACAAAAACTTAAAAGATACCGTTGTTGATGTAAATAGAGTAGGGGATAGAATTATAAAAATCAAGATGGTATTAGGATGAGATAATAAATATCATTAGTGCTTATGCTCCTCAAGTCAGCTTAGTAGAAAATCTTAAGAGACAATTTTGGGAAGATATGGATAGTATTATACAAGACATACCAAGGACTTAGAAAATATTTATAAAAGGAGATCTGAATGGACATGTTGGGAGGGATAATAAAAATTATGAGAGGATACACAGAGGATATGGATATGGAGATAAAAATGAGCCAAGGGAGATGATCTTAGATTTTGCTATGTCATATGATTTTAGTATAATGAATACTTGCTTCAAGAAGGGAGAAGAACACTTAATAACCTTTAAAAGTGGAAAAAATAAAAGTCAAATAGATTTTTTTTTTTTAACTAGGAGCGTAGATCGCTTATCATGCAAGGATTGTAAAGTTATTCCAGATAAAAGCCTAACCACAGAACATAGAGTCTTAGTGTTAGATATATGTATTAAAAAATGAAAAAAAAAACAAAAAAAAAGGATAAAATAAATGAGTATAAGAGAACTAGGTGATGGAACCTAAATGGAGAAAATATAATAAAATTTAAAGATAAAATGATCAAAGATGGGATTGGACTATAGAGGATGGGATAGATACAAATACTCTTTGGAGTAGATTAGCTAGCTCTACTAAAAAGATAGCAAAAGAGATTTTAGGTGAATCAAGGGGAAGATTCTCGAATAGCAAAGAAAGTTGTTGGTGGGATAAAGATGTACAAAAAGCCGTAAAGAAAAAAGGAATTTGGTATAAAACATGGCAAAAATGTAGAAGCAGGGATAACTTAGAAAAGTATAAGGAGGCGAGAAAAGATGCAAAAAAGGCTATTAGTGAGGCTAAATGTAGATCATTTAATAGTTTGTATGATAGATTAGATACAATAGAAGGGGAAAGAGATATATTTAAACTTGCTAAAACTAGAGAGAGGAAGAGTAAGAACTTAGAAAATGTAAAATGTATAAAAAGTAAGGATGATATTGTCTTGGTTAAGAACGAAGACATTAAAGAAAGATGGTGAAGTTACTTTTTATAAGTTGTTTAATGAAAACCAAATAGAAGACTTAAAACTTAGAATTGTCAAAAGAGGAAAAGGCTAAAAAAAAATGAGATTTATTCGCAAAATTAGAGTTAAGAAGTTAAGTTTCCACTAAAAAAGATGAAAAATAGGAAAGCTATAGGACCAGATAACATCTCAATTGAAGTTTGGAAATGCTTAGGTGATAATGGAATTATATGGTTAACTAATTTAATTAATACAATTATAAAAACTAAGAAAAATCCAAATGAACGAAGAAAAAGCACTTTAATACCTTATACAAAAATAAAGGAGATATTCAAAATTGTAATAACTATCGTGGAATTAAACTTATGAGTCATAAGATAAAACTAAGGGAAAAGGTAGTTGAACAAAGATTAAGGTTAGAAAAAAAGGGTTTATATAGCACGTATACTGCTATCATTAAGGATATGTAAAATGGAGTAATGACTAGGGTAAGGAAAATATATGGAGAAACTAGAGAATTTTCAATCACCATAGGTGTACATCAAGGATCTACTTTGAGTCCTTATCTTTTTGCTTTAGTGATGGACCAA
The DNA here is from genome assembly GCF_029873635.1 of Malania oleifera. Taxonomy (NCBI): domain Eukaryota; kingdom Viridiplantae; phylum Streptophyta; class Magnoliopsida; order Santalales; family Ximeniaceae; genus Malania; species Malania oleifera. The sequence goes on along the minus strand of NC_080418.1, from coordinate 81,393,598 downwards.
CTGACTAAGAGTATTCAAAAGCAGGTTTCATGGTGTATGTCGTTTGCAAATGATATTGTATTAATTGATGAAACTAGGAATGGAGTAGAGGCTAAGCTAGAATTATGGAGAGAAACTTTGGAATCTAGAGGCTTTAGGATAAGTATAAATAAGACTGAATAAATAAAATGTAATTTTAGTAATGATAGGAGGAATATTGGAGACAGTTAAACTTGATGATGAAGAAATAAATAGCACTTGTAGATTTCAATACCTTGGATCTATTATGCAAGCTGAAGGATAAATTGAAGATGATGTAATGCATAGAGTTAAAGCAGGTTGGGTAAAATGGAGAAGTGTTTCAAGTGTGCTCTATGATCGTAGAATACCCTTAAAATTAAAAGGGAAGTTTTATAAATAGCTATAAGACCAGCTATGCTATATGGATCAAAATGTTGGGCGACGAAGAAACAGAATATCCAAAAAGTAAAAGTTGCCGAGAAGAGAATGCTTAGATGGATGAGTGGTATAACATTGAAAAATAAATTAAGGAATGAACATATTCGCAATAAGTTAGGGAACACCCCAATATTTCACAATATATTTAAATAACAATTGTGTTTCACCTCAATCAAATAGTACTTTGGTGCGATTATGAAAGTATTGTACTTTGAAAATTTGTCTACAATCACAAGTATAAACCATGTGTCTCCCATCCTAAGCAAGCCAGTGATGAAAGCCAAGTGAGACACTATCCTACGGTCTCGTTGGTACTTGAAGGGGATCAAGCAGCCTTGCACTCTTCTTCTACTCCACCTTGCCTTGCTAGCAAGTCAAACAAGTTCAAGTACACTCAACCACATAATCATGCATGTGTGGCCAGTAATACCTCCACTTCAGCAATGCCAAAGTGTAATGCCATCGTGGATAACCTGCCCACATGACGTCATTACACTCACTCAGCAGTGTCTTCCTCAGATCTCCAACTCAAGGCACAAAGATCCGGATCGCATGAGTCATCAGCAATCCAACTTCTAACCAGAACTGGCGTGCTTTGCCCTCTTCCAGCAACTTCATGAGGTTTTGGGAAACTGGATCTTTGGCATAGTTCTCCTTAATCCACTCCCACACAATCATGGTAACCTTATTTATCGTCAAGTGAGTTACCATTTGTAAGGCACAAGCTTGGCGTTCCTACCGGTGCATCAATGACTTGGTTCATTTGCCCCGCCTAGCGCTCAAATAAGAAACCAAACTCTGCTATGAGCTCTTGTCAAAGGGCCTGCTTGGGCGATAGCTTTGGCTATGTAAAGAAGTGACCAGCAGCCAAATTATCTACTTTCACCACAAACTTCAAACCAAGTAGGCAACGTCGCCAGGCTCAAAAGTAATGTATCACTACTAGCATCTCCTTCTCGAGTCATGCACTTCCGCTCTACTTCATTAAGCTTATGGCTCTCACATGCAACAAGATGTCAATCCTGCAACAAGACTCCTCAAAGGGCATAGTTTAATGCATTTGTCTATACCTCAAAGTGTTTCATGATGTCTAGAAGAGTAAGTACCAAATCTCGCATCATGGCTTCCTTCAAGTCATCAAAGGCTCCCTGGCACTTCTCTGTCCATTACCACTTATGACCCTTCTTTAGTAGCTCTGTCAACAGGGTAGTTCTCTTTACACCTCCACGAACTTCCAATAGTAATTGGAAAATCCAAGAAAGGAACGCAGCTCCTTCACTATTGTTGGGATCTTCCAATCTGGAATAGCTTTTACCTTCTTCATATCCATCTGGATATGACCTTGCTTAATCACATGACCAAGGAATTTGATGCTCTCTTGAGCAAAAGAGCACTTCACTTTCTTCACATAAAGATTGTTCTCCTACAGCCTATCAAACACCTACAATAGATGTTCTTTATGTTCCTCCAAAGTGAAACTATTGGCAACAATGTCATCTAGGTATACCACCCACAACAAACATGTCGAGGAACTCATGAAATACCTAGTCCATCAAGGTGCAGAATGTTGTTGGCACATTCATCAGCCTGAATGGTATCATTAAGAGGTCATACACCCCATACCATATCACATAGGTCGTCTTTGGAACATCCCCATCTACCATCCTTACCTGATAGTAGTCTGACCGCAAGTTAAGTTTGGTCAAGTACTTTGCATGACTTAACTGATCAAACAAGTCTACAATCACTGAAATAGGGTACTTGTTGCACACAGTCCCCATGTTGAATGTGTGGTAGTCCACACACATCCACATGCTCCCATCATGTTTCCTCTAAAACAACATCGGTGCTCCACACGGTGCTTTGGAAGGACGTATATAACCCGTTTCCAATAGTTCATCAAGTTGTTTCCTCACAATGGCTTGCACCACGCAATGGAGATCTCCATTAGACAAAGGCAACTAGCTAACGACATTAGTACCGCCTCAATCTCAATCAAGAATTCCATTACAAGAATCACATGGAAACCATCTAATGACATGACTGTGAAATTTGCACGTCCCGCCCACTGTCCAAGCTTTACAGTCACTTGCTTGGCTACTCCAAGAGTAGGCTATGCTGTGGAGTGATCTGATTTTCATGCATCCAAATCCTTCTTAGAGGTCAAGTTGAGCCTCTTCGCTTCTGTCTGTGAAACAAAATTATGAGTAACCCTAGTATCAACTATAGCACAAGTGCTCTTCCCATTGATCCACAGATCCACAAACATTAACCCTTTAGCTTGGGTAACTTTTGTCACTTTTGTCTGCCACTCCAACATGCTGAGTAACCCATTGCATCCATCCTCGGGGCTTCCTCCTCATCCTTATCATCTTGTAATGCCCCCTCCGCAACAGAAACTTATAAGCCATTGAGTGATGACTCGTGAGGGCAATCAACAACTCTACAAGTGTGATAACCATACCCTTTAGGCCTCAGTAAATTTAAACTACTTTGATAAATTAGCATGACTTGCTTTGTTTTGCAATAAACAAGGTCACACTAGCCATAATATTCATTTATTTGAGTTGTGTTAACTGATATTGGAAATTTCATTTGACTTATTAGTGATAGGAAGGGCTTAGATGAAAGCAAGCTATAAGGGTCATGCTAAAACATAAATAGTGTAAGAGTTGGGGCAGAGAGAGAGTGAGAGGCACGCTGAAACCACGAGTGACACCTGGCAGCACTACAAACCAGCAGCAGCCACCTAGCAGCTCTGAAAAACCAGCAGCAGACACCTAGCGCACAGATGTCAGCACTGCAGGATCCCTGTTGCCACCAGCTGCTACAGTTCTGCCATGCGTCCAGCTGCTGTCTTAATCTTTCCAGCATTGCAGAACAGCCTGAACACAGAAAAGAATACCACAACCTCTTTCTGAAAACTTTAGTTCTAGAGAGAGAGAGAGAGAGAGGACGAGATAACTCTGCAGAAAATCAGGAAAATTCAAAGAGAATCAGGAGAAAATACAGGAAATTCATAGGGAGACTTAAAATGAGTTAGAAGAAGCTGAAAATCAAGTAGGTGTTCTTAAATTTCATTTATTCACCTAGGGATTTTGGGTATCCAAAGGAAACAAGGGTAGAAACTTGCATAAATTTGAATCTAGGATAAGAAGATTTAAGCTTGTTATCTCTAATTACTTGATATGGCTGCATAATGCATATATGTTTTCTTTGGTTATCATAGTTGCATATATCGTTTAGTTGGGAAATTTTCATGTGAAAGATATTCATCTTGTAAGGATGATGGTTTTACTTGCTATGTCAAAGCTTGAACATGCATATGTTGAATTGTTATTGTGTGAAATATATGGCACCATGTGTTGTCGTGGCTGTGAAATTGTGGAATTTGAGCAAGTAGGGATTATGTCACCCTTGGGTGAAAGGCCCTAAACCCATGGAGGGTATTTCCGCATTAAGCAGTGGTTAGCCAAGCTGGAATTTGGCACTTCTTGTATTTTTGCATTGAGCAGTGGTAGGCCAAGCTGGAATTTGCCATTTGTTTGAGATAAGTGTGCACTTAGTTGAGATCGCACTGCTGTGTTGGGGAAAAAATGTATAAATGCATGCTATTTGGGTGTTTCGCGATGGTCACTTTAGATGAACAGATTGCCTAGAATAAAGAATGTGTTCATGCACTTTACGATCCTGCATACATGTAAGAAATCATGTGTTAAGTATTAAAATCCTTATTTGAATATAAGTGAGTTAAGAATGTCTACTGAGTCTGTGGTTGCTCGCTACTGAGTCTGTGGTTGCTCGCCCTATTCCTTAATAATTTCAGGTTCAAACTGAAGGAAAGCTCCACTTGTTAAGTTCTCCAAGGTACTACCATTTTGACATGTATTACAAGTTGGCAAGAATAGAATAAGGATACTAAGCGTGCATTCAGTTTTAGAAGTTATGTATGCAGACTAGGGAGTGAAAAATGTTGTATGTAAAGTACAGCCCATTGTAAAGAGCTTGTCACTGAATGAAAAATGTTTTTAGTTGCTTATGAAATGGAGAAATGGATAAATGTCTTGTGTTTTCAACAAATGTTCAATCTTAATGGCTTTTAACTAGTTTCCAAATGATGACTTGTAAAACAAATTCTTGCCTAGGCCTAGTGACTCCATAGGATTTTAGATGGAGTCACAGCCGGTCATGTGCCAAAAACTAGGGACATGACAACGAGGGCCTCGACATAAGAAGCATGTCATCTTTACCCTTACCATTGGGTGTATTGAATAATCAAGATGACATAGCTTCTTTTGATGTTGATGCCTTGGTGTTGGCTCTCCCACTATTGGGTTTGCCCATCTTGAAAGACTTTACGTTGTTCCCACCCACACCACTCCCTTTAGACATTGTGGAACTCTCTCCAACATAGTCAGTCAAGCGTCCGCGACAACCTATGCGGTAGGAAAGTCTAACTCTTTACTGATGAAGTTTTGACCTCGCCCACAGCTTCAACCCCACAAGAGAAAATAGAACAACTTGTATTTCCCCAACATATCCCGATTACCCAACATCATAGAAGAAAATTGTTTCACATACTCCCTAATTAAATCATGGTGCTTAAGGTCTCTTAGTTTACGTTGAGCATTGTAACATTTTCAAGAAAGAATTGGGCCTTGAGCTCTCTCTTCAAGTCTGCCCAACAATCAACTACATAGCATCCATTCCCTATTTCATCGTACTTGGTACGTCACCACAACTTAGCATCACAAACCAAGTACATTGTTGCCATGGATACTTTCACCTATTACGAGTTCATCCTCATCGCATGAAAGTATTGCTTTATGTCAAATAAGAAGTTTTCTAACTCCTTAACATCACGAGCACACTCATACATTCTGGGTTATGTTACCTGTGTTCATCTATACTCCAAAGCATTGGAGTTTCCCCTAGTAAGAACCATGAGGTTCATCTTGGCAATCAAATACGCCATCTAAGCCTATAAAGTTTCTATCGTCGCATGTAGGTCCTCTGACATCTACACCATAAAACCCTTTTAATGCTTTTGTGATCCCTTCAAGTATAAACACGTTCAAAAACCTTGGTCATCTACATGGCCACATTGTGAGTTGTATCAGTCTATGCCTCTAGCACTTCAATTCTCTTAGCATTGATTGGCATGGTCTCTTACCATTTCTTAACACATTCCACAACAAAGGCAACTAAACTAATGTTGCAAGTAACCAAGCTATGATACCAACTATCACAGGCCAAATATTTTACACCTTGTGAAGGGTCAAGCGGTACTAGCTAAAGCACTCTTACTTAACTAATCAGCCAAAGATTACCACAGTTTACCACAAGAACACATTCACAACAGTTGATTGTAAACTAACAAAAACAGTAAGCAAGCAAATAACAAGCAAGCGGTAAACATTAAGGCAACGTAATTCATTAACACCACCTACGTAAGCAACATGTGTTTAGTGAGGGAGACATGTAGGCTAAATACGTTTAACAAATGCTAGTGAGTTTTACAAGACTAATGAACACTCACACTCCTCCTAAGAGATTTATATGCTATTTTAGCTCTGGCATCAGGAAGCATCAAATTGTCCAAGGAGTCATACTCCCACTTTACACTAAGGCTTACACACACTCAAAGCATAAAACCTATACTGTTTTTTACATGATGGTAACCCATCCCATGCACACAAGGCAAGCGATCACAAGCAAGCATAATGCCTAAACAAGCTTGGCTCGTGATACTTCTCTATGGGCTTTTGCAGCAAGCTGTCTTAGAGGAAAAACTTTTTCAAGCCTTCAACAAGATTGGAAAGTGGTTTTATTTTGATTGCTTGCTAGTCTTTTTTGGTTTTCCTTTTTCTTAGAAGGATGTCTTACTCTCCTAGTTGTACATTCTTTCATCTTTAATGACATATCTCTCCTTTTTCTATTATAAAAGAAGGAAGAAGAATTAAAAGAAGAAGAAAATAAGAGAAAAATTTTATAGGATTTTATTCAACACCATGTAGCAAGGGAATGGGGGAGATTTTGAGAAAATGATGTAAAGATCATAATAGTGTCTATTGTCTACCATAAGAATCAATACATATTAAATAAATTCTATACAACAACAAGAATCGTTAAGTCCCACTAGGTGGGATCGGCTACAAGAATCCTTCCCTCCAATTCACCCGATCAAGAGCATACTCCTCCTCTAACTAAAGAGCTATTAAATCCTTTCTCACTACCTCATTCCAAATTATTTTAGATCTACCCCTACCCCTTTTAATACTAGAAAACACAACTAACTCACTCCTCCTTACAGGTATGCTATTATTTGTGTGTTTCAAATGTCCAAACCATCTAAGTTGCCCCTCCCTTATCTTGCCTTCGACCGGTGCTATGCCTAGATTATTGTGTATCTATTCACTCCTTTATTTATCTTTTAATGTTACACAACTCATCAACCTTAGCATTTGCATTATGGCAACTTTTATTTTTTTCTACATGTTGTTTCTTAGTTGCCCAACATTTTGATCCATAAAACATGTCAGGCCTTATAGGCGTCTTATAGAACTTTCATGTTAATTTTAATGGTATTCTACAATCACACAACAAGCCTAACGCTTCCTCTATTTTACCCAGCCTACTTTAACCCTATGTATTACATCATCTTCAATTTCCCCTTTCGCTTGCATAATAGATCCAAGATATCAAAACCTACTAGCTCTATTAATTTCTTGATTATCAAGCTCAATCTTCTCCCCAATACTCCCTTATGTCACTGAAATTACATTTCATATATTCTGTCTTATTCGTACTTATCCTAAAACCTTTAGACTCTAAAACAGTTCTACAAAGTTCTAACTTAGATCTCACACCGCTCCTTTCATCAATCAAGACAATATCATCTACAAACAACATGCACTAAGGGGTCTCATTTTGGATATTCCTAGCGAGTTCATTAATTACTAGAGCACAAAAAATCAAGACCCGAATTAGAACCTTGATGTACACCTATTATGATTTGAAATTCACTAGATTCCCTCCTATAATCCTAACACTAGTCTTTACATCATGCATGTCCATAATGACTTCAATTTATGTATTCCAAACTCCCTTCTTTAATAGAGCCCACCAAAGAACTTCCCTAGGTACTCTATCATAGGCTTTCTTGAGGTCAATAAAACCCATAGGCAAGTCCTTCTTATTTTCCCTAAACTCTTCCATTAATCTTCTTAAAAGATAAATAGCATTTGTTGTTGATCTCCCAAGCATAAAACCAAATTGTTTCTCTAAAAATTCTCATTTCTAGCCTTATTCTTTGTTCAATTACCCTTTCTCATAGTTTCATCGTACGACTTATAATCTTAATTCCATAATAATTATTATAATTTTGAATATAGCCTTTGTTTTTGTAAAAAGGTATTAATGTGCTCTTCCTCTATTCCTGCGGCATTTTCAAAGTTTTTACATTAGTGTTGAATAGATTAGATAACCAAATACTTCCTTTATCTCCTAAACATTTTCCAAACTTCAATTGGTATGTTATTAGGTCCTATAAATCTCCCACATTTCATTTTTTTAAAGCCATCTCAACTTCAAGGATTTAATTTTACAAATAAATATCCTATTTTAGCCTTCTTCTCATTTGTCACTTCCAAGCACAAGCTTTCAGTCTAATTTTCATTAAACAACTTGTTAAAGTATCTCCCCCACTTCTATTTTATGTCGTCCTCTTTGATTAAGACATTATCATTCTCATCCTTCATACATTTTATATTACCTATATCTTTGCATTTTCTTTCTCTAGCTCTAACATGTTTATAAATGTCTCTTTCTCTTTCTTTTGTATCGAATCTAGCAAATAAAGTATCATAAGTTCAATGTTTAGGTTCACTAATAGCCTCTTTTGCAATTTTTCTTCTCTCTCTATGCTTTTCAAAATTTTCTATATTTCTACTATTTTCCTACATTTTATACCAATTTATTTTTGTGTTTAGGGCTTTTTGGATATCTTGATCCCACCACCAACTTATTTTATTGCTCAAGTATCTTCCTCTAGATTCACCTAAAACCTCTTTTGCTATTTTATGTTAAGTTAGCCATTCTATTCCACATAGTGTTCGCATCTGCCTTATCCCATATTGTCCAATCACTCTCTTTAATCAGTTTATCCTCAAATTTTAATACAGTTTCTCCCTTCAAGATCCATCACCTAATCCTCTTGTATTTATTTATGGTGCTCTTTCTCTTCCATTTTTAGTATATATATCTAATACCAAGACTTTATGTTGTGTAGTCAAACTTTCACTTGGGATAACTTTACAATGTTAACATGATAATTTGTGTGACACAGCGAAGCACAAGAATCAAAAGTTTCCTGTTTTTTTTTTTTTTTTTTTTTGTTTTTTGCACACTTATTTCAAAGAGAAAATGAACTTACATCTAAAGCATGCAATTTCGGCTTGCAAAGCTAGACCAAAATCAATAAACTCGTGCAATAATTATTTTGAAATTTTTTATATAATAATACATTAAATAAAATTCAACAGAGATAATACAGCCTCCCCTCATACAAGACTCTTAGCATTATGACAAAATAATCTCCCATACAAAACTAATTCATTTTAAGTTACTCTTTTTTTTTGTTTTGCCAAGCAAATTTTAATTTATTCTTAATTATGCAGAATAGACAACAGTTAATGGTTTACATTTGGTTTTTCCATCCCCCGTTGATTACAATGGGACTTAAGTTCGGCAGCATGTAAACCAAATTCGCAACCAATATCAGGACCTTTTGTAACATACAAAGACTAGACATAATATAGAGGGACACTTAATCCTTTCATGCAGTTAGCAGTTAAATATATCGAATAAAAACTAAAAATGATGATAAAAAGAAAGCAATTAAAAGGTAGGATGTTGAAGAGTAATAACAAACAAAAGAATGAGAACGTGCTAGTGTAATTTCAACAAAAACAGCAACAAAAAAAACTACAATCACTAAGCACCACAATGGTAAAAAATAATTTCAAAAGATTTCAAAAGAATTAGGATTAGATTTTTTTTTTTTTTTTTTAACAATGGAAAGTAATAAGCAAGTGCATTATAAGTAATAAGTCTTTGAGTAACTACCCAAGACTACGTGACAGAATTTAATCTGACCTTTGTATCCCTTAAACACTGCTAAATGTTGGATTAGCTTTGCATATGCTAATGCAGCATCAGCTGAGCTGGATAAGTCAAAGAATAGGTTAGTTTCAGTTAATTGACTGTTTTTGAGAATGTGCATGTGAACAGCAAAAGTGCACAGATTTCATTTCACTTAAAAGGGAAGCAGAATTTTCCCCAATAGCAATATATAAATCAAGTGATATATTCAATTCACAATTACCTTGAAGCATCAGCAAAGCACGTTGTGTAAACCAAAGCATTTATCCGAGCAAGAGGGGTGCTACAGATATGGAAAACAGGGGAAACATTAATAAGACAAGCAACATCCCAATGAAGGTTTCAGATGCAAGTATAAGTCGAGAAATGTAAATACAATAAAAAATGCCTAGATATTTTTAAAATCCTATCAAATAACAAAACATGCATATGAACGAAAAAGCATTTTGGAAGTGTCAAATTGCCACTCTTCAAGGACACTCAAATTCTACCAGAAAAATGATAAGACTAGAATCAGACCTGGGAGAAGGTTACTGCAAATAATATAAAACAAAGAGCCTGCTTGATTCAAGATTAAAAGAAAATATCCACATGAGCACCAACATATCTAACTTAACAACAAGAACAATGCCATTGATGGTTTTCACCATGCATAAGCCCCGTTATTGAAAAGAAAACTGACTGTATAACAACTGAAAGCAAGGAGCAGAAAAACTCGAAGAAATAAATTTCCTGTTACAACATTTTCTGTTTCAGTTATGTGACGGTTGATACCAATTAGACAAATTTTAAAAACTTGCAAACTACAATCAACACAACTTTCTTACAGACTAAAGGCAACACATACATGACAAATTTTTGGCAATCCAAAAGTCGCAAAAAACAGTGAAATGCTCAATCAATATTCAGAAAGATAAAATATGACCAGACTCGAATAAATCTTCATTCCAAGTGAAAGCACCCAAATCAATGCAAGGAGAACACTTACAAAGATCCTAATAAGTAATAACAAGTGAATTAGTGGCAATTGCACAGTTTTAGCAGGTTATTGAACATCATACAAAAAGATGGAGAAAAAAAAAAAACATCAACCCATAATACTAGCATTGTATGAATTAGTCACTATTTATGGTGTAACAGCTTCATCACCAACTATTCTATACCTTTGAAGCAGAAAAAATAGTAGTTTACTAAATTGCGTTGATGGAGCTGCTAGCAGAAGCATACCCTTTCTACAGTTACCACCAGCTTTTCTCCACAAACCAATGGAATCAAATACAAAATAACTCTCATCTCCTTATAAACACTAACATCTTAGATATTTTTCAACTTGTTGAAACCCTTCGAAGCAAGCAAAAGACTCAAAAAATCTGACAAGGGCAGGTCAACATAAAAACAAAGCTAAAAAAGAAGAAACATTTCTAAAAGGATATGGTTCAATTTCAAAAACTGGGGAATATATATATATATAATATGTATCACAAAACTATAATAAGCACTCAGCAATAGCAATAACTCCACATTGCCCTGTTTTTTTCCCACTAGACATGTAAGAAGATAACTCAAACTACGATTAACAACCTCAATCTAACCATCAGTTCAACGATGACAAGCAGAAGAAAACAGCAAGCAAATGCCACACATTTTCCAAAGTGACATCCAAAAGTAACTGACAACGTTGACGTCCCTATCTAAGTGAAAGTCGGCAAACCATGCAATTTGACAGATCAACTTAGCCACATGAGAGGCATCAAAGGTCTTAATGGGATGAAATGTTCCATCTTGCAGAACCTATCAACCACTAAAAATATGGAATCATGTCCCTATGCTGTTTTAGGAAGCCCAAGAACAAATCTATAATCAATTCTCTTTTGGAAATGTGGGCCAGCGAAATAGGTGTATAAAGACTGGTGTTTTGAATCCTAGATTTAGTCAATTGACAAGTACAACACCGTAGACTATCCTAGCTACAAACCAAGCCCTTGTGCAGTTTTACGAAGACCAAGACCAAAATCTATACTTAATTCTCGCTTGTGGATGTGGCACAATGGAAGAGGTTTACAAAGACAGGAGTTTCATGTCCTAGATTTGTCAATTGACAAGTACGACATGATTAACCTAGCTACATATGAAGTCCCTTCAAGGAAGGAAAATGAAACCTATCCTAAACCAAGGCAATGGTTTTATCCCTTTCTACTTGACTAGCTAACCCACCAGTTGCCTAATCTAAAAAATGTATCTAAAGAAGCGCGAAGGGTGCATAACCCAGTACCCTTAGCCCTCGTAAATAAAAGTCTGCAGACATGCTAATATTATCCTCACTCACCTGAAAAATGATCCCAAAAAATCAAGACAAGTAGACTACTTATCCTTAAGCAATCAAATTCAAAGACCTTGGCACCCATGACACAAAGAAGGACGTGAACTCTAGTCGCTTGATGATGGCCATGAGCTACCTTATTCTCAACTTAAGAGCACCTTTAAGACAAAATTGTATTCATTAAGGAACTCCACCCAACTAGCATGCTTAGCACCCAACTTCTTCTATGACCTCAAATATCACAAAGCAAGGTGGCGATAAAAGCATGCAGACTCCTGAGATAAAAGATAATATTTCGACTCTGGAGAGATCTCACCACAGCATAAAACCTTTTATTATTCATGCTATATTTTTGTTAGCCTTTGAGAGCTTCCCAATTCTAACTCAAAACTCCACCTATACCTACCTTGGAGGCATCACAAGAAACCTTGAAGACTCTACTAAAGTTTGGACGTAGGTGCTTGAGTCATCTTCTGCTTAATCAGTCCAAAAGCTCTAGCAAAGGGTCCAATCAAACTGCCTTTCCTAAGGCAATAAGTGATGGGTGGCAAAATAGTGCCAAATCCCTTAATGAACCCCCTGTAGGAAGTAGCTAACCCATGAAAGTTTCAAACCTAAAAAATAGTTACAAGCTCAGGCCACTCCCTTACGGCTCTGACCTTTTTCTTTTATCAATTAGGATCAGCCACTACACCTTGCACATAAACCACAAAACCAAGAAAGAGCATACTAGACTCTTGTAGTAGATACAACATAGCTTCCTTCAAAGTGAAGGAAACGTAATGAAGATGTACAAAGGCTCCTCCAAAATCCTACCAAAGACCAATATATCATCAAAATAAAGCACTAGGAATTATCTCGGAAATAAGGGTGCTAAGGGAATTAGAAAGTCCAAAGGGCATGACCAACCACTAAAATAAACCATCTTGGGGCTTAAAACGTCTTCAACTCTTGGTCTAATTCTAATCTCGTGGTAACCATTGTGTGAGTCCAGCTAATGTGCCAAGCGAAAGTCTAGGTATAGGAAACCTATTGATGGTAATCTTATAAATGAATCTACAACCTATGCACATCCTCTAATATCCATCTTTTAAGTGCTAAACAGCACTAGGACTAAGGTTATGCCTCACAATACCCTCTCTAGAAGGTCTCCTACCTGCTTATTTAATTCAACATGCTCCTGTGGGTTTAATCTATGGTCTGGAACAATGTTTTAAAAGGTGAAGCATCATTAGACCGCACAATAAGTTATATTTGTCATAAAATACAAAAGACTCCAATCATAAAATGCAACCTCAATTTGTGAGCTTATTTTCATCCTGTCAAAGCTCTCTCAAATTCTAATCTCAAACTTATTTATCTCTCCAATTTTGTTGAAAAAATTCCAGAATTCCAAACAACTCATCAAACTCTTTCAGTCTAACACCATTCTTTGATCATTTAAATGAGAACGTGGCATGGATCCTCATTTTCTTTTACAAATAAACATTCTCATCTTCTTCCTCTTTTCCTATGCTTCCTCACATAGGAATTATTTTCCATTTCCCAATTAAATATTTTGAAATAACATGTGTTATGACCCAAACACCATTTTGTAGTTTCATTTAAAGCAGAACCAGCAGCTCATTATGAACTTAAACCAAGTGAACTCATCTCCTTTTAGAACCAGCTCAACATAGTATGAGGAGTGACATAATTGGCATGGCTAACCACTGGCATCATGACTTGAAAACAAGTCTGTTTAGCACCATAAACATTTTCAATCGCGTTAATGTGGTCTGCTATGCTAAGACCAAGATTAGTTCTGAATTCAAGCTAGATTCTCTAATGTGTTTCTCTAATATAAATGGATAGAACATATTGAAAACTATTGTGTGTAGCAGATAGTTATTTTAGCAAAAAACAAGGACATTACGGTACCTTCCGTACATCTCCCACACAGTTGCACGGAGCAAGTATGAAGAACCCATTGTTTGCATTACAGAATTAGGAATTGAAGTGGATCGCACAAAGAATGGGAAAGTGTCAGAATTGTCTTCTGATCCATTCTCTTGAGACAAAATCGCTGAACTCGTAGCCTTTTGCATATTTTTAAGCCACATGGTACTAAAAGCCCCATCAGTCATCGTCATTGAATTCTCAACACCAAATTCACTAATCAAATGAGTAGTTAATCTTAGTTCCTGGAACAACCATAAAAGAAATTTTTAAAAAAGAAAAGGCATATCAAATAAATTTTATGGCCATGCTATCTGAATGCTGCAAAAAGAGAAAGAAAATTATCAAAGACAATGCTACCTTGCAAACATTAACAGGGCATGTTCCAAGTTTCATGGAAGCTTTGGGACCAAATGATAGCAGAGGTCTTTGCACATGCTGCAAATGATGGGACAAATATCGCATTCCTTGGTAAATATCGAAGAAATAAAATTGATCAAAGAGCTAAACTCTCCCACATATTCATCTACATCAAGTACTTTTATACCTGCTAAGCTAGAAGTTGGCTTCAAAAGTTATGTTGTAGAATGGGCCAACATTACATATCTAAAAGCACACCAACCCACCAAGCCCCAACTTGGGGAAAAATGACAAGGAAAAATATATGAAAAAGCAGGGCCCTTGCACATGGAGAGAAAAAAATGACCAGATAATACCAAATAACAAAGAATAATATGAACAAGGAGGTTTGAGATCACAAGGAAAAAACCTGTGCTCTGATACCATGTTAAGCAATCAAGGAATGAGTTAACAATGTGCATCAAGCTAACATTTGCATCACAAAACTCAAAAATTAAATAAATAAAATCATTTTCAAATTTTCAACCATGTGACAAAGCGACCGATCTGAGGGTTTAAAAACATAATAAACTATGCTGACATAACTAATACTTCCAATGAGATTACACTATTTCCCATTAATTACTCCACCCTCATGTGGAACTCTCCAATCCTCTAATAATGAATTTTGCTTGAACATCAGAAACAACAAATACAAGTCCATTTTTCGAGTTAGCAATACACCGTAACTAACCAATGCAGAAAAGAACATCCATACTAGCAATAAGACCGAGTAGTCTTGCTGCAAGAAATAATATATCCTCTTTAGAAGCCAAATGCAAATGGTAAAAACAAGCACTGCAGTCACCAAGAAGAGAAAAAAATAGGAATTTCAATAGTTCATAATCTTACTGTTAACCCAAATTTAGCCATGGAAAGATGATTGGAAGCGACAAGCCGTTTTAACTTTAAACTTTCTGCTCTTTTCAGGGACCTTCTTAAGAGCACATACAATTGTTGCTGAATAGAAAGCAAAGTGTCTACACTGGTAACTGGAGAGTATGATGATCCAAGTATTCCAATTGTGCTTGAAATACCAATTTCAGACAGCAGCTTGCAGATCGCTGCTAAAGTATATGCTAAACAAGTATCATTACTTTCCTGCACAGAAAAATGGGGGTAAATGACAGGGCAATGGCACAAACGAAAAATCAGAAATAAAATAGAGAAGTAGATGTCAAAATCATTTAGTGATACGTAAGTTTTTATCAACACGCATGAGTGCACACAGAGAATCAGAAGCTCCTTAAATGAAGTATACCCTGCACTTCATCTTCAAAAGATAAACTCAATTATCTAAAGCATGAATACAAGAATATGCAGCAAAGCCTGACATAAACATTGGCTGGAAGGTTGAAGAGGGCCATCAGAAAGGTAATGTCCCCTTCACAACATGCTTCGTTGGTGGGACATCAAATGCAGATTCAGTAGCCAATGAATAAGATGACTCAAAGCTGAGAATCGGATAGGCAGGTGCTATTTACAAGCCTGAAATTGAAATGGCTCATGATCACATAAACTGATTTTTTTCCCTTTTATCTTTACGAAGAGTTGACACTGCAACAGTGTGGACTAATGCATCTGGTCTAGCATCTCCACAGTATAGTATTCTCTTATCAATGGTTCTCCTTACAGTTTCTTTCCAGCTTCTAGAGGCTTGAGATAAGTTGATCCTTTGTCTCCTTTGACATTTATTTTTTGCTGGAGATACTAGGTAAGATGATACAGAAGGCAGTGGAAGCTAGTTTTATTCTAGGCTTCTGATGGAGCTAACAGCGACCCAACTTTACATTTTCCATTTCTGTTTTGTGGATCATAATACTACCTTCTGCGCAACAGAGGAAGATCAGCTACTTTAATTGACAGGCATTCTCCTTCCTTTTGAGGCATTTTACGGATTAATAGTGAACTTGATTAATAGGGAATTGAATGGTGCCTGGTTGGCATCCTTGCAAAGGAAAACTCCATAATTCATAACTTGGCCATCTTGTAGGAGCTAAATATGAGGATAAAAAGATTTTGGGTCCTACCATTGTTAAGTCAAAGATAAGACTACTCAAGTGAAAACCTTACCACATAATTCACCTTGAATCTAATTAAACTCCATGTTTTGCATGTTTTTTTTGTTGTTTCCTGATGTGTTTAATAATTATGCCAACCATGTATGAATTTGTTTTAAGAGGTGTTAAGAGAATTGCGTAAATCAGAAACCCCTCTATTTATAATATATGCCAAGTATATTTACTAACTCATGCACTAACTCACGCTTACTAACCTAACAATAATACTGAATAGCCAGTAACACTCCCCCTCAAGCCGCAGCATGTTATCATTTACTCTTAGCTTGTTACAAATAGATTTAACCCGAGCAGCCCCAAGGCATTAGTGAATAAACCAGCAAGTTGAAGCTCAGACTTCGCACGAGCAGCTATAATGAGCTTCTAAACAAGTTTCCCATGAACAAAGTGACAATCAACTTCAATGTGTTTCATCCGCTCATGGAAGACTGGGTTGCAGGAAATATGAATAGAGCTCGGATATCACACATCAACTCCATAAGCCGAGAATGTAGAAAACCAAGTTCTTCCAACATGTTCTTTCGCCAAACATGCTCATATGTAGTGTGGGCCATTGCACAATGCTCTAACTCACCACTTCACCAGGCCACGATAGTGCCAACAATTCTCCTATAATGGTAGACATGCAGCAGATTTAGGGTTTTAAGGTTTTGGTTTGGTGCTGGCTGTGGCACTTAGGGTTTAGGTCTCAAGAACAAGTGTCACAGGCCGAACACAAGTGGTCACAGGAAAGGGTAATGCCCTGAACAAGCTTGGCTTGTGACATTATGCTCTAATACCATGTAAAGAGTATTGTGTACATTGGAGACCTAATCACAATGATAGGACTCTCCCTCTATTATATTAGATAACATGTACATGAGATTGACCATAATACCATTAACTAACTCATGCACTAAATCAGGGTTTCCAACACAGCAATAATCCTAAATAAACAGCAACAAGAGACAATCAGTGTGTGCATATTTAAGTTAGTAAACATTAGTGTTACTGAATTTAAAGAATGGCTTGGATAAGATCAAACACATCAAAGTAAGAAGAAATAGGTTTAAGAAAAGGGGATGATACGGAAATTCGGGCTCAAAGCGTAAAAGCCAAAGATCTGGACACTTAATGATGCGAGGAAAGAGACATTTCAGTGTACTTATAGCACCTGCTTATACTTTTCCAGAAATTCTATCTTGTTATATACTTCGAGCAGCAGTAAGGTTACAATCGAGCATGCAGTGCGGATTGGTCTCCTTCAAAAAGGAAGCAGGAGTTGAAGCGAGTTACTAATGAGATTATAGCACATCATGGGAATGGCAGCAAGCGAGTGGAATCTTCAGATTGACCTTCAATTGATGGAGGATTAGTTTTTTTTTTTTTATGGGGTTCAGCAGAGAACCAGAGGAGCCACCATCAGAATCTAGAGCAGCAGGATTCCAGTTGTCCATTGATAATTCAATGGTGTGATTAAAAAGAAACGAAAGTAGGTGTGAGGAATAAATGGTTGCTGACAAGGAATCGAACCAGGCTGGATGTTCCAAATCTATAATCACAGAACACTTATTCAAGCGGGAGCTGAGATGCAAAACATGCTTGAAGAGAGACAAAATAATTATTGTGTAAGGACAACTAAATCTTTTAGAGAGGAACATGGATGTTAACTTTACTATTGTGAAGAGTCCAATGGAGATGAAAGTAGTATCAGATAAGAAGGTTGGGTTGGGGGACAGGTAGAGGTTAAAAAGAATTGGAGTGATGCTTCTGATAATGATAGTAATTGTAATGGTGGAATTCAAATCCATACTATATGATATTTATCATGTCTTCAACTATGTTAGAAGATCTAGATTGTATTTCTCTCATCGGAGAAGAGTGGTTGGATAAATAAAATCAGGTGAGTGATATTATTTGGTTAATGTGACTGGAGAGGAATGCCAGAGCCTTTGAAGGGTGCAGCTATGTCAATTAACTTGCTTTGAAGCAAAGTGGTGAATCTTGTGTAGTTGTGAGTTTCAGCAAATGGATTTTAGAAGACTTACAGCAGGATCGATTGGCTTTGCTTCACTGTGCTACATATCTGTTTTTTCTAAGCTGTTCTCCTTATGCAAAAGGAAGACTTCTTGTTCTCCCTGCTTCTATTTTACTTTTTCTCCATACTTTTTTTTCTATCTGTCTAATACATTTCTTCGTTTATCAAAGAAAAAAACAAACACAGTATTAAACAAGGAGGGATTTTTCCTACTCCTGCGTCTTATGTGAAGTTAATAGAGAGGATATAGAAGCTTGACAACTGATGAAGAAGATGGGAATAAGGTCGTCTAGTGCTGGAGGCAATAAGTTTGGCTGGACGGAGGTAAAGGCAACAAAAGGTCAACATAAATTAGATAATTTAAAGTGCACAATTAATTATGATGGAAAGGGGTTGAATAAAGGATTTTTGTGTTAGCTGTTTGGGGTTTTTCTTCTTTTTATTTTTTTCTGCTTTATTTTGGCTTGTGTGAAGACTTCTTGAACCCCTATTATTGTAATCTCTTTTCTATTTCCTCCCTTCTATTTTCTTTTGATATCCTGGGGAAAATAAAAAACATGTTGTGGATCGTGTGTTGTCCACTACTAGTGAGAAGAGGAAATGGACCACTAATTTTTGCACTTCCATTAGAAGAGGAGATAGGACATTCAACTTATTCAAGTTTGTTATTAGATAGAAGCATGAAATGTAATCTCCAAAGTCGATCAAGGTAGATTGAACCTTAAGGGAGAGCCACAACTCCCATCCTTTCAGGGTTAACTGGGTTAAAAAATACAATTCTATTTGTCACTGAGAGGTTCCTTGTACCATCCAAATGGGAGACTATAAAGATAGGGTTTATAGTGTTTAGGTCGCTCATGGTATATGATCTTGACCTGACCAATCATGGCAAGGAAAACACTTTTGTGTTTAGGTACAAAGATAAGAAGATCATCTTGACCCCTACTAAGCCCACATGTTGTCTGATGCTGCAGGCAATGAGATCCAGCAGGACAGTGTAAGATAAAGGCAACAAGGGGTCAATGTGAATTAAATAATTTAGAGTGCTCAATAAATTATGGTGGAGAGGGGTTGAAAAAGGTGTTTTCGTGCCAGCTGTTTAAGGTTTTTCTTCTTTTATTTTTTTTTGCTTTTTCTTTTGGTTTTTGAGGACTTCTTGTGCTCCTAATAATTCTAGTTTCTCTTTGCTCCCTTTTAATAAATTTCTGTTTCCATCAAAAAGAAAAGCATGTTAATGTGGTAGAGAATTTTCTTGTCCAGTACTATGGATAAAGAAAAGTGGAAATGGTCCGCTACTTTTCACATTTTCACTAGAAGTGGAGATAGGACATGCAACTTGGTTATCAATGGGGGTCGTAGCATGAACATAATCTCCAAGCTGCTCTAGGTAGGTTGAACCTTAAGGGAGAGCCACACCCCCATGCTCTTAGAGTGGGTTGGCTGAAAAAGATAATTTTGTTTGACATCTGTCACAAAGAGATGCCATGGACTCATCCAATTAGAAGACTAAAGACAAAGACAAGATCATTTTGAACCCTATTAACTCAGACAAAAGGATCTTAAGTATAGGAACAAGCCATCCCTATAGGTGCCTATTAAAATAAGTATTTCGTTACTAGATCGTAAGCCCTTTTAAGTGATAGAACATAGAAACAAAGTGTTTCTTAGCAGTCATAGCTCGCAAGGTTCCTTATGAGGTCAGTGAGTAGCCATGTGAGTTTCTATCAAAAAAGGGGAGTTGTTAGCCGAGTTCTCTAACCCAATAAGCTTCCTAGTGACTACCATCCATGTGGGGCATTTAGCATGCCATAGACCTGGTCCCAAGTTCATAGTTGCCTAATTTTCCTAATTTTAGGATGAAATGAGCCCCAAGGAGCATGCTGAATTGAATAGGCATATAGGATAACTCCTTAAGAAGGGCTTTATGATACATAGCCTTAGTCCTTGTGCATTACCGGCCCTTCTTACCTCGAGGAAGGATGAATCTTGGAGGATGTGTGTAGATAGTAGAGCCATCAATAAGATCGCCGTCAAGTTTAGGTTCCCAATCCCTAGACTTAAGGATATACTCAACATGCTTAGCTAGCTTTAGTTGGTACTCCAAAAATTGACTTTCACAGTAAATGTCATCAAATTAGACTAGGAGGTAAAGAGGAAAACTGCCTTTAAGACCTAATATTTTTTATTTGAGTGGTTGGTCATGCTTTTTGGACTTTCTACTACTCCCAGCACCATTATGACGGTTACGACACATGTCCTGCAACCATCCATAGAAAAACTTCTAATGGTCTATTTTGATGATATGCTAGCTTGTAGTAAGATTAGGGAGGAGCATTCAATACATCTTCAACACCATTTTGTCACATTGAAGTAAGCTAATTTGCACACTAACCTCAAGAAGTGCATTTTTCTTCGGTCTATAGTGCTCTTTCTCAGCTTTGTGGCTTCCATGCAAGGAACAAATAAGATTAGAGCCATTAGGGAGCAGCCTAAGCCTAAAACTATTTCTAAGGTTTGTAGCTTTCAAGGCTTGGCTACTTTTTATAGGTGATTCATAGCAGTTTCAACACCATTAGGGGTCCCTGATTGTCTTAAAGAAAACGGAGTTTCATTCGAACCCACTCTAATACTAGAGCTTTTGGAGAGTTTAAAGTAGATGATGACTCAAGGTACTTAGACATCAAGACAAGCCTTTAAGGAGGTTGCTTACGATGGCTCTCAGGTTGGTATAGGTGGATTTTTGAGTCAGGAGGAACACCCTATGGCATTTTTTGAAAAAAAAAAAAACTCTTATAGGCCAAACAAAAAATACAGCACATATGACGAGTTGGGTGAGATCCCTCCAACATTGGAAATATAGTTTGTTACATAATAATTTCTACTCTTTTCTAACCACCTTGCTTTGCGACATATGAATTCACTAGAGAATTTGAATGCTTGGATAGAGTTCCTTAATGAATATACCTTGTTCTTAAACATCATTCCAACTTAGAGAATAAAGTAGCAGTTATTCTCTGTGTCATGAGTATCGAAGTCATTGGATTTGATGGTTTGAAGGATGACGATTCTTCTTGTCCTGATTTTGGGCTCATTTTTCAAGATGTGAGCGAGGGCCAATGGATTGTAGACTTTACAATCCATTAGGGTTACCTATTTAGTTTGTTAGATTATGCATTCCCCGCACTTCATTTAGTGCTTTCTTAGTTAGAGAGTTGAATGGCAATCAGTTAGCTTGTCATTTAGGAAGGGATGAAAACATTGCCTTCGCTAAAAATAAGTTTCTACTAAGAGAGATTATACTACAATAGTCTAATTGTCATACTTGTCAATTAGTCAAATCTAGGAGACAAAACACTGGTCTTTATACCCCTCTTTCATTGCCACACACATCTTGGAGAAACTTGAGCACAAAGTTTGGTATTGGATTCCCTAAAATAGCCCCAAGGCATGATTTCGTAATTGTAGCAATTAATAGGTTTTCCATGATAGCACATTTCACCTTGTGCAATAAGACTTCTAATGCCTTTATGTGCCTAAATTGTTCTTTAAGGGGGTAGTCAAATGCATGGTTTGCGACTTCCATAGACAAAGTGTCTAATGGGGATATCTAGTTTGCAAGGTTCTTATGGAAGAT
The DNA here is from genome assembly GCF_029873635.1 of Malania oleifera. Classification (NCBI taxonomy): domain Eukaryota; kingdom Viridiplantae; phylum Streptophyta; class Magnoliopsida; order Santalales; family Ximeniaceae; genus Malania; species Malania oleifera. Next base: position 81,371,612 of record NC_080418.1, on the reverse strand, counting down.
AGAAAGGAAAATGTGCGGGACTCACTCGCTATTTGCTTGTGCTTGCCACCTCGAAACTCATGGTCAAACTAAGGTTGTGAATCGTAGTCGAGAGCATCTACTTAGAAGTGCAATGGGAGAAAACAAGCAATTAGGACTTAGTGCTACCACTATTGAGTTTGCTTCTTTATAATTATTGAATAGGTCAATGGGTAAGAGTACTTTCAAGTGTGTATTTGGCTACAGACCCTGTGCACCCATAGATCTTGTTCTTTCTCCACCAAATGCTTGTATATCAAAGCATGAGTCTTTTGCTAGTCACATTCATGAGTAGATGCTAAGGTTAGGCAAAAACTTGCCAGCAGTAATATGGATCACAAACTTGCTATGAATGTGTATCCTATAGCTAAAGAATTTATTATGGGTGATATTGTCATGGTTTGCGTTAGACCTAAATGTTACTGCAGAAATTCTTGTAAAAAGCTCCATGCATGTGCCACTGGTCATGTCTCCATCCTTAAGAAATATGGACTTAAGGAATATTGATTTTCCTAATCATGAGGCCATTAGTCTAGTTTTTCGTGCAGATGAGTTGACACCTTACCAAGGCACCATTGCACCTCTTATTTTTCCATCCAGTACTCATGCAAATTCAGCAGCTCCACGAGCTCCTTCTATGACAATGGAGTCTAGTCTCGATGATGAGCTTGTTACTTCTCCTTGAACTGATTTTTGACAGTATCCGGTTAACTTGAGAGACCAGCCCATCTCAAATGTTAAATGGCTTACTAAGGAAGCTGTTCGTGAGAGTGCACTTGTGTTGTTAAAGACATACTGACACTCTCCGAAGTTGAGTTACTTTGAGCTGGAGCTGTATAACACAGACTGCCCATAGTTGTCAAATCGAGATTCGAATCATGAATCAAAATCCCAATTGCATGAATCAAGTATTGAATTCAATTCTAATATTTGGTACAAAATTTGAAAAATCGATTCTAAATGACATGCACATATGTACAACAAATAAAATAGTAAAATATATATAAATTTCAAAAAAAAATAAATAGGGATCGATCATGCTGCTAATCAGTAAAATGTAAAATTATCACAATTTCATAAAGTTCTTTCAATATTCTAATATTATTCATTATTGATAGTTGGTACAATATAATAAAAAAGCACAGCATCTAAAATTTAAGATACACTTAAAAAATAAATTAAGTACCCTAGAAAATTTTTATAAAAAAAAAAATTTATGTTTATGGAATTAGTGCAAGTGTGCAACACATTTAAAACTAAAAAGATCATTCGCACACTTTATTTTAAAAAATAAGGGGAGAGAAAAACAGGACTTTATGATTTCTAAGAGAATGAACCAACAACTAAACAATAAAAATTTGAAATTTATGGTGTCTTGGTGTTCAATAATATATATACTTATACATACATATATATATCATTTTCAATGCATGGGCTTTCTCTGACAACTAAAACAAGAAGAAGAAGAAGCAAATTAAAAGCAAAAACAAAACTGATAAAAATATAAAGCTATTTAAAAATTAAACTTTAAATTTGGAGAAGGAAACCAAGCTCACAAACCCACAGTAGCAGACTCCGGTTTTCTTTTCCAGAGTTTGTTTCTCGAATAATGTTCACTACAGCAGTTGGTGGAATGCAGAAACAGAAAGGAAAAAGGCTTACAGAATAAGAAGGCCAAGAGTCATTGTTCTGCTCTATTCTAGGACAGAACTAACGTAAAAGTCATATCGAATGCAATTGTGCAACAAAAAAAAAAAATCTAAAAACGTTTTTAAATGTTAAGAGGAGTTGGACCCAATATAGAAGAATGGAACAATTTGATACAATTCTGTAATTCACTCATACAAATCTTTTGATTTCAACCGATTCAAGCACTTTGCAATTCACTCATACGATTTGACTCAAAATATGTCTTGCTCAATACAAATTGCAAAATTTAAATCAAAAATCATAAGACTCTAGCAACTACGGGACAACCAACATCATTTAGGCCACTCATTCAGCGTACTTATTTGCAGTATAGATTTAGGAAACTGAGCATTTTCGAGATTTTAGTTTGTATTTTGTACTTTCATGTATGTTGAGATTAGTATGTAATTATATGTTTTAATTAGATGTGGGGTATAAATACTAGTAGTTGTAGTGTATTTCATCACATTTGAATACAGCATTGGTTTCCTATTTTCCTATCTGTCTTGTGTAGCCCTTCCCTCTTGTAATAGTCCTAAGCCCAACTCCAGTGAGGTTTTGCCCGCTTTGGTCCACTGGCCTCATGAGCGTATCACTGTATCCTATCAAAGGCGCCTTCCTTTGTTGGAACCCAAACCCTCCATATAAGTCTAAGATCTACCTAGTACATGTCTGACGTGGGACCTTGACAAGCTCTCCCATCCAATCTCTAACATCCTCATCAGCATGATCCCTCGTACATGTCCAATGTGAGTTCGTGACAGGCTATCCCATCCGATTTTCAACATCCTCGTTAGCATAATCACCCTAGTAAACATCCGATGTGAGACCGCAACAGGCCCTCTCATCCGATCTATGATATCCTCGTCAAATTGGCTTACACCTCTGTGTAGGATCCACTCACATGATAGTACCCCCAAGGCGGATCCACTCACATGATAGTACCCCCAAAAAGGCTATGATACCAAATGTAACGATCTTAGGCCACCCTCCAGTGAGGACTGTCCACTTTGGCCCACTGGTCTCATGGGTTAGTCCTATAAAAGGCACCTCGCTTAGTTGGAGCCCAAACACTCCTTATAAGCCCAAGATCTCCCTAGTAGCATGGTCTTAAATTTCCACGAAATACTCAAAATTTCCATCGAAATTTCCGATTTTTGTCACCCTCAAAATCGAAATCACAGTCGATTTCCATCTTGGATAATTTTTGTCGAAATCTCATCGAATCATCTAAAATTTATCGAAATTTTGAAGTTTTAGCGAAAATTGTCGAAATTTTAACTATACAATAAAATTTCCTCAAAATTCAAATGAGAGATTTAGGAGAGAACTAAAATTTCTCTCCTAATTTATTTTATTTATTTTTATTGAAACAAAAGATTTTTACAAGTGCTTTTGAAGTTCTATGAAAAAATAAACTTACAGCAACATTTTATTTAACCATTCATGTCTAAATTATCATTATTTGTATACTAAATAATATTTAAATGATTTATGAATTTCATTTGTATTAACTGAATGTGTTTAATTTACATTATCTTACAAATATGTTCAATACACATGTCATATTACAACTTTTCCACCTCATACACAACATAAATGTATTTAACTTGTAATATATTAGTCCTAAAACTTACTTTATTATGTATGTCAACCATTTCTAAAGTTTCACAAAGAATTCCACATTTTACTATTGATTTCCGTTATTTTTTCAAATTGAAATCTAAATTGACATCGAAATCAAAATTACTATCGAAATTTTCATACTTTTGGAGCTTCGAAATTTGAGTCAAAATCGAAATTTAAGACCGTGCCTAGTACACATCCGATGTGCGATCATGACAGGCTCTCCCGTCCAATCTCTGATGTCCTCGTAAGCGTAATTTCCCTAGTACACATCCGATGTGAATTCGTGACGGGCTCTCCCATCTGAATTCTTACATCCTTGTCAGCATGATCTCCCCAGCACACATTCGATGTGCGACTGCGACAGGCCCTCTCGTCTGATCTTTAACGTTCTCGTTAAAGTAGCTTACACCTCTGTGTAGGATCCACTCACATGATAGTATCCCAAGGGGGGCTCTAATACCAAATGTAACAGTCATGGGCCCAACTCCAACAAGGTATTGTCCGCTTTGGCCTACTGGCCCCCCGGGTTTATCCTATAAAAGGCGCCTCCCTTAGTTGGTACCCAAACCCTTATAAGCCCAAGATCTCCCTAGTACACATCCGATGTGGGACCGTGACACCTCTCCTCTACTTCTTCTTCTTCCTTCTCCTTCTTCCTTTCTCCTCTTTCCACTTCAGATTTTCTGTCCTGTCCCACAACAGTTTCTTCTCTTTTTTTTTCTTCTCTCTGTTTCAGTCACTCAATTCGGTTGCTCTGTTTCTGTTTCTTACTGTCCAGCATCAATATATTTATTTGGTCCAGCTAAGGGAAGCAGTAATACTAATAGATGTCAGTTAGATTTCGAAAATGACAGCGCAACCTGTTTTTTAAGTTCATTAAACTTGAAATATGATGAATTTTACGGACAAACAACATTGGTTTGAAACCTAGTTTGACTAACAATAAACCAAGACTTGGGGGATGCAGCTACAGTAATTGTTGAGAGAAAAAAGAAAAAAATAAGGAATATGGAAGCTGTAATTGTTGAGCGAAAATGGAAAAAAATTGGGAATATGGAAGCTGTGCAGTGACCATCATATTATTTTTTGGGATGATGGTCTGGATAAAGAGCAGCAGTGTAGGGATGGGATTTTGCCCATGCCTGCACAAGGGATTAATGGGAAGGATATTTTTTTTATTATAAAAAAAAATAATCTAGAAGATATGATCCTAATAAAAATAACATAAAAAATAAAATGAAAATATAAACAAAATTTACAAAATAAAAATATTTTTTCTTGCATCCCCAAATCAAGACCACCCATCCCCTTTCAGCCCATCAGGAACAAAAATGGAGTGGCTCTTACACCTCCATTCGTGCCCTATTTCCATGAACATCCCTAACCTAGTTGCATGAATCCAGATCCAATAATCAATATATCCCACCTAGAATCTTCAAAAGCCCTTGTGCAACCCACCAACAAGAGACAAGAACCCTTGATAAAACCATGAAGCTGCAACTAAAGAGATTCATGCCCACCGATTGCACTTATGATTCTTCTCAAGAACAAATAGAGCTCCAACCTTCCCTGCCTTATCCAATCTCAAATCAAAGGACTTCGCTTTGATCTAGATAGAATGGACTCCCACCATCAAATCTAACTAGTATCATGATACCAAACGAAAGAGAGATGTATGATGAGAGGACTTTGCACGAGAAAAAGCCATCATGACAACTATTCAAGAAGAAAATAATAATTAAAAAAAATGGTAAATTTATTTACTACGGTTCTTTGGATAGCAACACATTTTCTCCTTGATTTCATAGCTACATACTATATTTTTAGTATATGTTAAATTTATTTGCTAAGGCTTTGGCTTTGTAAGGATGAGTGTTTATTTGGGATGGCTTTACTTTTGCATGCATATATTGAATTCCTATTGCGTGAAATGGCTGGATGTGATGTGGCATTGTGTGCTGTTTGAGCTTGTAGCATCGTAAAACTTGAGCAAGTAGGGATTGTGTCTCCCTCGGGTGAAAGGTTCTAAACCTCTGGAGGGTATTTCAGTGTTCATTGGTGGTCAGCCAAGCTGGAAATTGGCACTTGTTTGACATGAAAATTTGCACTTATTTGAGATAGCACTATGCTGATATGATGTTGAAAATGTGTGCTATTTAAATGTCTTGCACTGATAACTTAGGATAAAAAGATTTCTTGCTCATAATAAGGAGTATATTCAGGAAAATATGATTATGCATGCATATCAAAAAACAATATTTTTAAATGGTGAAATCCTTATATGAATAAGGGGGGATTAAGAATGTCTACTGAGCTCTAGGTTGCTCACCTACTTCCATAACAATTTCAGATTCCATTCGACTGAAGGAAAGCCCCACTTGCTAAGTTTTCCAAGAAACTGCTACTTCTGACATGTACTATAGGTTGGCAGGAAGATACAAAGTCTGTGTTTTGTGGGTAAATATGTGACCTTTTTGGTTGCATTATGAAATATATGTATGCATCTTGAGTTTTAATATACTGTCTCCTAACTTGCTTATTGCTGTATTTTTCTTATACTAACAGAAGAATTTCATTAATAGATTAAGAATACACAGCCAGCAGAATAAGACATCTCTTAGTAAAGTCAGGAAAAATTCAGATAAAAAAAAACAGAAAAAAAAAAAACCAGAAGACTAAAAAAGGCAAGTAAAACCAGCGCAAACAATCCAGCATATGGTGCCAAATGCACTGAATATCAGAAAAGCTCTCCCCCTTAAATTTCCCCTGCCCCACACACCAAAGAGAAGCCGATTAATGTATCTTTTTCCCAAACCAACAAATGGGACAACTTCTTACTAAACAAATAAGCGCATTACGCTCCATCCACAACCCCTTAAATATTGCAAAGAAGGCACATTTCCAGAGTGCTGCCCTTTCCTTTTCCCTGCCACAATAAAAGAAACCGCCAAAAAGTCCCCCACTGCCTTTGAACTTACCCAACATTCGCCTAAAAAACCAAATAACTTGTTCCATATCCTCCAAGCATAATCAAAAATGTATAAAAAGATGTGATGCAGATTCTGAATGATTAAAAAAAAGAACACAGAAGTCTGAACGTAGAGTCTTCAAAGGTCTCCTGACTTGTAACAAGTTACTAGTCAGAAAATCACAAAAATATCTGCAAGAATAAACCCCCAAACGATCCAAAGACCAAGATCAACTATCATCATCCATAGAAAATCGACAGTTATTCTGCAAAACTAGCAAAGAGGATAGTTCTACCCAACTTTCTACCCTTCAATGACCTACAAAAATGAAAATCCCAAAAAGGCAGTGGACCACCTGGATCAACAACAAAAGATGAAATATGACCACTATGCCCTGAGCTCAAGTGAAAGAGGAAAAGAGGTGGACAAAAGTACATTCCCCAGGCCAGGTGCCTCCATCGAATTTTTTATACTTGTATTCAAATGATGTTTTTGCAAAATAAATTCTTCCCTAGGCCAGGTGCCTCCATCGGATTTTTGATGGTGTCACAGCAATCACATGCCAAACATAGGGAAGTGACATACTAATGCGGGGTTTAGAATTTTTATTTTTTTTTGGGGAGTCCTTGGAGATGTATATCTCAACTTTATTGACATTTTATTTCTAATACCAAATTAGGGGAGGATGATGGATTTTGCATTTGTTTACGGGAAGGCCCATGGTGGGAGATCCAGATTTTTTGTGACATTTCCTAGTTTGTACTGTCTTTCTCATTACATAATGGGATTGTTTCTTCTTTTTTGATTTCTAATGGGGAGAAATTTGTTGAGATTTCATTTCCATAGAGCTCCGAATGATAGAGAGGTGGTTGAGCTAGCATCTTTCTTGAGGTTGTTGGAGGTTGTTATCCTTCCATTCGAGAGGAAATGAGATCTTTGGGAGATTTATCTTGCAAATCTTTCTTTGAGCTGTTGATCCGAGAAAAATTTTCTTTTTTCTTTATTTCATAGTATTTAGAAGACCGAAGATCCCATTAAAATTAAGAGTTATATTTGGTTGGTTGTTCTAAATAGAGTTAACACAAACAATTTGTTTCAAAGTAGGATGCCTCGTAAGGCCTCATCCCTAAGTGTGTGTATTCTCCGTTTTGGAAGTTCTGATTCTGCCTCTAATTTGTTTTTGAATTGTTCTTCCTCCTGGAGAATTTGGAACAGACTCTGGTGTTTATGGATAAAGTTGGGTTGGTCCAGCTCAGTGGAGAACATGTTGGCCATTTCTTTCTCAGAGTTCAGACTGAGTAAATACAGATCTGCCCTCCGGAAATGTGGGTTGCATGCTGTGTTGTGGGGTTTTTGGACGGAAAGGAGCACTTGTATTTTCAAGGGAAAGAAGACTTCTTGGTCTTTGGTTTGGGATAAGATTCATTATTCGACTTCATTATGGGTTGTTGCAGCTGGCTGTTGCAACAGATTCTCCTTTCAGGATGTTCAGCATGACTGTTATCTGTTTTGTATTAATTTTTTTAGTCTTTTAAAAAAAAAATTGTTCTTTTTGTTTCTTTTTAAGAGTATTTCTTACTCTCCAGTCTTGTACCTTCTTTCTTTATTAATATTAATATATTATTCTTCTTTTTAACTCAGAAAAAGATAAATGATCTGCAAGATTGATCAAGCCAGGGGTGGTATTTTGCCTTCCCCTGCATGGCTGAGTGTAGATGTTAATGAAAAGGACATTAAAGCCCAAAAAGTGGTGGATCAGATGGGATTGTGGTTGTCTGATCGAGCAGGTCAAGTTGTTTGTTTGGATGGAGGCAAGAGTACAGTGAATAAGGTCAGCATGAACTAACTGATTTGAAGTGCTCAATAAATTAGATGGAAGAGATTTAGAGAGAGGTTTTTTATTTTTAATTTCAGTTTTTTTTGTCAAGACTCCAGGTTCTCTCCCTCTTTGTAATTGTCTTTACTCTCTTAATATAATTATATAGTTATCGCGAAAAGGAACTGTGTTTCTACCAAAATTACACTTTAACCATTTCAATCACAAGTACCATTCAGTAATAATAGTTTACAATAACCCAACTGAGGCAATGAGGTCTAGTCAATGAAAGCAGAGGACATGCAGAAAACCCCCAGGGTGCTACCTGGCACACAGAATTTATGCAAGACCATAAATGCATAATAAATTACAATTTGGAAGTAAGAAACTGACGCAGAAAAAATTACCTGTTGAGAAACTAGGACTGCTTCAGTTAAAACCTACGCATTTTCAGTCAGAAGAATTATTAAGCAGAAACATACATAGGCATAGCCGGCAGAATTGATAGAATATTGTACAAAAAATGAGAGGAAAACCAATGGTGAATACACATGCCTACCTCAAGAGCTTGGCTAGGGTGCCCAAAGTGAAAATGCATCATCCCCAAACATAACAAAGCAATTTCATATCTTCCGAGACTATTAGAACCAGATGGGGGCAAAACAAAATCAAATCCTTCTGTCCCTGCACTTTAGTGCCAACATTTATTGCATAAGTTCCTATATGGGGAAGAGTCAAGCTTCATAATTTTTGAACAATTTGAAAACGAGGAAATAATATGAGTTCAACACCAACAATAAATGTGATGCAGGATCAGCGAGAGGAAAGGAGAGGAGACAAAGAAAACAAATAAGGGGGAGAGAGAGAGAGAGAGAGAGAGCAGATATCCTGACGCCCATACACACACAAAATCAACTCATAATTCATCTGTTATTAGAAACCCATTATAACTAGATATTTATAGGACTAGCATTTGAGACTAGACTAGGCCAATGCCCCAGCATTTTTTCCAAAAAGTACAAGACCTAAATACTTTAGGGTAGTGTTTGGCAGCATGGATTTTGGGGCTTGCATTTGGATTGTGTGGATTTGAAAGAAATCTAATATAATTTTATAATACATTTTGCTCAAATCCACACAAATCCAAATCCAAGGTTCGAAATCCATGCTCCCAAACGCAAGGTAGAAGTATGTCCTAACAATTTAACCAAAAAACAAAAAAGAAAATATATAAAGTTGCAAAAAAAAATCTCCACAAATAGCAAATAATAAAAATTTTCTAAAATTCCTACACCATTCTCTCCTCATTAGAAAGAAAAAAAAAAAAAATCAGCCTCAAATTTTGTAGTGCACAAGGATGATAAATTTTTTTTTTTAATAGTAAGAGGAATTTCATTAATAGAATAAGAATAAACAGCTAGGAGAATAAGACATCTCCTTAACATAGTCTGGAAAATCCAGAAAGAAAACACAAAGAAATGACCTGAAAACTACAAAACAGAAGAGAGAAACCAACACAAATTAACACTCCCACACAACGCCAATCACGCTGAACATCAGAAAAGCTCAACCCCTTAAAATTCCCCATGCCCCACACACCAAAGAGATGCCACACAGTGCATCTTTTCCCAAACTGGCAAAAGAGAAGACTTCCTCCCTAGAAAAATACGCGCACTACGCTCCATCCACAGCCTCCAAAATACTATAAAAATAGCACATTTCGAACAAAACAAACTGCCAAAAAGTCCTCCACTGTCTCAGAACTCACCCAACATTTGCCAAAAATACCAAATAACTTGTTCCAAACCCTCCAAGCATAGTCACAATGAATGAACAAATGCGATGAAGATTCTGAACAATTAAAACAATGAACACAAATGTCTAGAGAGATGGCCTTCAAAGGTCTCCAACATGTAGCATGTTGCTGTTTATTTTTCGATAATAAAAGAAGAATTCATAAATAGAATAAGAATATACATTTAGGAGAATAAGACATCTCCTTAACAAAATCTGGAAAATCCAAATAGAAAACACAAAGGAACAACCTATAGACTAAAGAACAAAAAAGAGAGAAAAAAAAAATACACTATCACAAACTAACACTCCAATACATAACACCAATCGCACTGAATATTAGAAAAGCTCACCCACTTAAAATTCCCTTCTCCCACACACCAAACAGAAGCCAAAAAATGTATTTTTTTTCCCAAACCAGCACCTGAGCCGACTTATTCCCTAGAAAAATGATCTCATTATGCTCCATCCACAACCCCCAAAAAAGGGCGAAAAAAGAAAATTTCCAAAGTGATGCCCTTTCCTTTTTCCTGCCAAAGCCAGCAAAAGTCACTGCCAAAAAATCCTCCACTGTTTTAGAACTCACCCAACATTTGCCTAAAATACCAAATAGCTTATTCCAAACACTCCAAGCATAGTCAATGAATGAACAAATGTGATGATAATTCTGAACAATTAAAGCAGAGAATACATATGTCTAGAGATATAGCCTTCAAAGGTCTCCAAACCTGCAGCAAGTTATTGGTAGTAATTCTATCAAGCGCAACCAACCAGATAAAAGCCTTAATTTTAAAGGGGACTTTGGCCTTCCAAATGGAACTATAGAGCAGAAAATAAAAATTCAACCTATTCAAAAAATCACAAAAATATTTACACAAATAAACCCCCAAAGGATCCAAAGACCAAGACCGCCTATTTTTCAAAAGAAAACGATAGTTATTCAACAAGACTAGCAAATAGGATAGCTCTTCCATTTCCCTATCATTTAATGATCTGCGGAAATCTCAAGAAGGCAAAGGACCACCTAAATCAACAACCAATGAAGAAATGGACTCATCCTGCCTTGAGCTTAGGCAAAAAAGGCGTAGAAAAGAGATGGTCAAAACTCCATTCCCCAACCAAGGATCTTTCCAAAACCGGATATTACTACCTCTACCCACCAGGAATTTAATGTGGGGAATAAAGAGAGAATGACTCTAAGAGATAGCTTTCCATGGACTCTCTAAAGAACATCTAAATCTCAAATTAATATCCCACCCATTCTCATCCAATCCAGACTTACTTTTAACAACCATATGCCTCAGAGAGGAATTTTCTAGTGGAAACTGCCAAAGCCATTTAGCCAAAAGTGCTGTGTTTTTAGACACTGGATTTCCTATACCCAAACCACCATCTTGTTTAGACTACACACCACACCCCAACCAATCAAATGATCCCTACTACCATAACTAGCCCCAACCCCTGACCACATAAAACCCTCATAATCTTCTCAATCTTATTAGCAACCTCTGTCAGAATCTTAAAAATTGAAAGGAAATATAAAGGGATACTATAAAGACAGGCTTGGATAAGAGAAATTCTACCACCAAGGAAAAAAGAGCACCTTTCCACCCATCGAATCTCTTAGAAACCCTGTCCATGATAGGATCCCAAAAACTAGCAAATCTAGGGTTACCCCCAAAGGAACCCCAAGATAGGACAGCAGCCAATCCAAAACACTACACCCCACCTCCACATATAGCCCCCCAATATTCTTAACAGCCATACTGATAGCTACGATACTGCTCTTATCTATATTAATCTTAAGCCCAGAAACTTTCTCAAAAACATAAAAGAGACCCAAAATATTCTTAAAGGATGGTCTATGATCCTCTAGAAAAAAGATAATATCATCATCAAATTGAAGGTTTGAAACCTTGACAAAGACCTCTCTCTCTCTCCACTTCCAAACCTTCCACTAAACCTCTATCCATTGCCCTATCCACTGTCCTACTCAAAGAATCAGCCACTAAAACAAACAAAAACTGGGAAGGAGAGTCTCCTTGCCTAATCCCTCTTGTAGCCTTAAACCAAGATTTAGACTAACCATCTATTAATACCAAGTAGCCCACATTAAGCAAACAGCCTCTAATCCAACGCCACCATCTCTCTCCAAACCCCTTCCTCACAGATTTTATACAGGAACTCCCAGTTCACTATATCGTAAGCTTTCTCAAAATCCAATTTAAAGATGATACCCTTCTTCTTCCTCCGAATATCCTCCACAACCTCATTAGCAACTAAAATGGCATCCACAATTTACCTAACCCCCACAAAAGCACCCTGAGCCTTAGAAATAGTCCTATCAAGCACCTTACTCGTCCTATTAGCTAACATTTTAGTAATGATTTTATAAACATTGGAAACTAAGTCGATAATTCTGAAGTCCAAAATCTTAATAAAACAAGAGATATAAAAGAGGATTTGATACTCTTGCTTAAAATCTCATTCCTGTAAAATTCATTAAGCAAATCATCCTTAACCACCCTCTAACAATCTTGAAAGAAAGTCATATTAAAACTGTCCGATCCTAGAGCTATATCCCCCTCCATCCCAAAAGCTATGGCTCTCACTTCCTCTTCCTCAAAAGGTCTTTCCAACCAACCCACCTCCTCGCCAGATAAAGGGTCCTACTCTAATCCTTCAATCATAGGTCTACTAACATCCCACTCACAATACAAATTAGAATAAAACTAAGTAATTTCAGCAGCAATTTGACTCTGATCAATTATAATGACCCCCCTTATCCACCTCCAACTCCCTAATCAAATTCTTCCTGATTTTTTGTATCGCTATCTTATGAAAAAATATAGACTTACAATCACCATCTCTAATCAATTTAAACTTCATCTTCTATCTCCAGCTTCTCATTTCCTTGAAAATCACTTCTTTCAATTCATTCTTCAAAGATACTCTTCTCATCTATTACTCCCCCAAAAGAGTATGAACTTTTTCCTTCCTATCTAACTCAACCAACTCACCTAAGATACTCGTCTTTCTAAACCTTAAGTCTCCAATCACCTCCTTATTCCAATCTTTCAACTTCTATTTTAACCTTTCAAGTTTTTTCATTAATTTAAAACCTTCCCAACCCCTCTCCACATCCTCATTCCAAGAATTCCTAACTAAGAGCTAAAAGGAATCATGATCCAACCAAATATTTTCAAGCCTAAAAGGAGTAGGTCCCCAAGCAACCTTTCTCGATTCCAACAAGATGAAAAAGTGGCCAAAAGTCGGCCTAGGTAAACTAGTATTGGTATTAATTCTATCAAGGCAATCAACCAGATAAAAGACTTGATTTTAAAGGGGACTTTAGCCTTCCAAATGGAACTATAAAAAGGAAAAGGTAAATTAGACCTCTTCAAAAAAACACAAAAATATTTGCAAGAGTATGCCCCTGAAGGATCCAAAGACCAAGACCGTTTATCCTCTAAAGAAAAATGACAGTTATTCTACAAGACTAGCAAAGAGGATAGCTCTACCATCTCCTTATCGTTTAACGATCTGCAAAAGTGGAAATCCCAGGAAGGCAAAGGACCACGTGGATCAACAACAAAAGAAGAAATAGAACCATCTTGCCCTAAGCTCAAGCGAAGAAGACATGGAAAAGAGGTGCACAAAACAGCATTCCCCAACCAATAGTCTTTCCAAAAAACAAATATTACTACCGCTACCCACTAGATATTTAAAATGATGAATGAAGAAGGGATAACTCTGAGAGATAGTTTTCCACAAACATCTAAATCTCAAATTAGTATTCCACCCATTCTCATCTAGCATATACTTTCTTTTAACAACTAAATGCTACAAGGAAGAATTCTCTAGCGAAAGTTGCCAAAGCCATTTAGCCAAAAGAACTGCGTTTTTAGACACCAAATTTCCAATACGCAAACCACCCTCCTACTTAGACCTACCCACCACTCCCCAGCTTACCAAATGATCCCTAAAAAGGCCCTACCCCCGACCACAAGAAATCCCTCATAATCTTCTTAATCTTATTAGCAACCCCGACCGGAATCTTGAAAATTGAAAGAAAAAATAAAGGGATACTTGAAAGACAAGCATGGATAAGCGTTATTCTACCACCAAGAGAAAAAAGAGCACCTTTCCGCCCATCCAATCTCTTGGAAACCCTTTTTATAACAAGGTCCCAAAAACTAACAGATCTAGGGTTACCCCCAAAGGAACCCCAAGATAGAACAATGGCCAATCCAAAACACTACATCCCACCTCCATAGATAACTCCTTAACACTTTCAACAAGCATATCGATAGCCGCAATACCATTCTTCCCCATATTAATCTTAAGCCTAGATACCTTCTCGAAAACGTAATCCAATATATTCATAAAGTAGAGTTTATGATCCTCTAAAAAGAAGATAGTATCATCAGCAAATTGAAGGTGTGACACTCTGACCCCCTCTCCCCACCTCCAGACATTTCACTAGACCTCTACCCATTGCTCTATCCACCATCCTACTCAAAGTATCAGCCACTAAAACAAAAACAAAAAACAAGGAAATTGAGAGAGATTAGGGAACTCATCCTCCCACTCCATAAAGAAAAGGAATCTATCGAGCCTACTTGCCACCGCTTTAGCATCACCCACAGACTATGTAAAATTTGCATTATCAAGATGATGGTCTCTCAAACCACACTCCCCTGTAAAGGAGTCAAAACTCAGCACAGTAGCAGTAACTCTATCACCTCCCCTTCTCTCTAGATAAAACCTCACCACATTAAAATCACCTCCAACAATCCAATTAGGAGCAAAGAAGCCAAACAAATAACAAAGCTCAACCCAATAGGAGCTCCCAAGGGTTGGTCTAGAAGGACCCTACACTAATGAAACCCACCAATGGCCCTAGCCTTTAACTTCTACTAAGAAAAAAAAAAGAGAAAAAGCCCACTAGACCATCCACTTTAACAATAGAATGAGTATCCTACATCATCAAGATACCACCCATTGACCCTCAAGAAGGTACAAAGGCCCAATCCTTATTACGTCCCTCCCAAACCCCTGTATCCCCCCCATCAACATTCTCAAGTTTAGTCTCCTGAATCAAAACAATATCAGGAGAATATCTAAGAAAAACCTCTTTAATTAACCCCCTATTTCTAAAATCTCTCAACCCTAACATTCCAACTAACAATTTCCATAATTTCACTTTTTTCTCACCCTTCCCAACTCCCTTCCCTCCCCCTCCCCTATAGTTTATAGAAGAAACTAAGTTTTTAAGTTCTTTTTGCACCCTTTTTTTTTTTTTTGCCCGTAAGTTCTAGGGCTCACTGGCAATTTCACCTCAACCCCTACTAGGCTTACTACTTTCAAAACCTAGGTCCTCAAGGAGTTTGTTTGGACCAGGAATGTCTCTCTCACTACCCCCCAACCAATATCATAAGCGATACCCCCATATGAACACTCACTATGGCATAAAGCGTTAGAAGAAATAACAAATTGAACAGGAAGGGGAAGAATACCTTCTCTAGATTTGGATGAATTCAGACTAACCATAGAAATATTTGCCTTCTCATCAATAACCCCCCCTCCCATATACTGAAGGAATATTGACAAAGTCCACCATGTCAGAGTTAAGCTTAAGAGCAAAGGGCAAAAGACACCTTCTCTATCAATTTTTCATCTTGTTTAAATTGTGTTATATCGGTTGTACCTCCTTGCATAGTTTCCGAGAAGGTCTTGAATCCTCCTCCTGAATCGAATCTGAAACCACAACATTTTAACCCTTTTGAACCCATCTGCTAGCAGCCCTTCTCGGCCCATTCCCAAAACCATCATTTGGGATGGAAATACTCCCAAATTGCCTAGAAATTCTCCTTTCATCTACTGAATGCTTTCTGGAAACTTCAGAGAATGAGCGGTTATCCAAAAGCCTCCAAAACATATTCTGCTTCTCTAACTTCTACTCATGATGAATGATGTTTTTGGAACCACAATCTGCACAACTCATGTTGCAGTATCCTTCAAGGTCAATAGACAACTTCAATAAGGCTTCTAGGAACTTATGCCATCCTTTATTATGATTCCCTTCTCGAATATGGAGTGCTCGCCTTTGACCTCGAGAAGACCGCTTGTCAATACAAATAAACCTGTCCCTCTAATTACTCCTTAGTTGTATACGAATCCTGCCTCACTCTCTTTGGAAAAGAGCAGTGGGGTACGACTCAAAGAAAGATGTGAAGTTAGGTTCTTTCATTTGAGCAACATAAGTAATTGGCATTATCAACGCAGTGATAGGATATTGTCTTCCTAGACATCCATATCCACATATTTCTTTTTTACCAAACACATCTTCACCTTTAAAGAGTTTATATACCGCCTCTTCTTCCATCCGCAAAGGCTTGTGAAGAGAATCATCAACCACTTTGTTGTCATTGCTCTGTAAAAGTAATTACCTAACCCACTTGGCTTTTAGTTTTAAGAATGTCTCTTTGAGTTCAATCACTTAACTTGGATCTAGGAAGAAGGTTAAATTGCTTTGGGGCATAGTAGATGGTTGAGCTCAATCTCTTAACTTGGGTCATGAAAAAAGGTTAAACTGCTTTGGGGCATAGTAGGTTGTTGAGGAATCAAATTTGGTGATGGTGGAGCAAACTTACAAGGATGGCTAAAATTATTTTTAGGTGGTGGGCAAAAATCAAATTGGGATAGAACTAGGTAATACATGGTAAGATTGGCGTGGATTAAAATTGACATAATTAGGATAAAGAGATAGAATAATAAGTAAATGTTAGGGAGTTGAAAGCGAGGAGGTGAGGTTACTTCTGATTCTTGCTTGGCAGCCAATGAAATTAGATTTTTTTTTTTTTTGGCAGGGGATGTATGTAGGCCTATGTTTGAGGGGTTAGAGTGAAGCCCTATTTCTAGAAAAAAGGAATCTTGTTGGAGAGGCCTCCTTTGAGGAGAGTGAGGTGAAGAAGGTTGTGTTTGGAATGGATAGGGATAAAGGGCCAATTCTAGAGGGGTTTACCATGGCATTCTTTCAAGATTGTTGGAGTGACAACTTTTAACAAGTTCTATTTTAATGGGATTTTGGTAAGAGTATTAACTCTACTTTCATCACTTTGGTGCCTAGGAAGAATAGGTATATTAATGTTTCAAATTTTCAGCCTATTAGTCTAGTAACTGGTGTGTATAAGATAATTGTTAAGTTTCTAGCGTATAGGTGGAGTTCTTCAATACTATTTCTAAGGCTCAAAGTGCTTTTGTGGGAGGTAGATAGATTGTGTACGCCATTTTGGCATCTAATGAGGCAGTTAAGGATGTTGGAGGAGAAAAGACAAGGGGGCAGTGTTTAAAGTGACTTGAAAAGGCTCATGATAGAATTAGTTGAAATTTTCTAGATAGAGCATTCATAGGTAAGGGGTTTGATGATTGGTGGCAGGGTTGGATGAGGGGGTGACAAGTTTCTTTTTTCCTACCATTATGTATGTTGAACCTAACCTAAGTCTTGGTTTAGGGCTTTGAGAATAGGCAAGGGGATATACTTTGTCACCTTTTCTGTTTGTTCTTGTGGTGGATATCTTGAGTAGATTGGTTCATAGGGTTGTAGATAGAGGGCTAGTGAGAGGGATTGAAGTGGGGAAAGAGAGGATTGTCTTGTCCCATCTTCAATTCGTGGATGACAATATTTTTTTCCCAAGAAGATCATAAGACTTCTTTCGTAAATGTGCTCACTATTTTACAATCGTTTGAGAGGGCTTCTAGATTAAGAATTAATTTGGGTAAGAGAAATTATATTAATCGAGGCATCAAGGAGATGCCGCCCAAATTCAAAGAAACAAATAGGAGAGAAACACCTCTTACTGAGAAGTATCAAGAAAATCAAGGATTTGCAAAAGGATCCCTTTCAACTAGCCCCGAATGCCAACTATTGATCATAGCAACACATTTGTTGATTCTTAGATTTGTTATAACTCTCACTTCTTGATTCAAAGTATGCAATGTATTTTTATGTTTTCTTTTGATTTATTTTTACTTTTTTCTATTGGTGTGTGAGGTGTTTTGGCCCCTCTTCATTGAGGCTTTTGAAATTTGAACAGCTGGGGGGGGCAAGGAGGATAGAAGAAAAAAAGATAATTTATTAAAGAAGAAAAAATGTACAAAAATAAAGAAATGAGAGTTCTTGAAAGTAGACCTTTTTAGGTTTTTTAGGATTTTCACTGTAATGAGAGTGAATTCTACTTTTCTTAACTTAATCCCCAAAAAAAAAAAAAAAGAGGTTCCTGAGAGTTAGGGATTTCAAAATATAAATTTTGCCTCTAGTTCATACAAAATTCTCTTCAAGGTCATAGCAAAGAGACTCCGGGCAATTTTAGAGGATACAAGACACCTTGATTTGTCCAAGGTTTGGGGGGTGCTCAGAGATCTTCACAAGGGGAGGGAGGAAGTGTAGGTATCTCACCTTCAATTTGCGAATGATACCATGTTGTTACTAGAGTCCAAGTAAGCGGAATTCCACAAAGTAGTTATCTTTATTAAAATATTTGAGAAGATCTCGAGTTGATCTTTCAACTTGTCCAAAAGTGAGGTTGTTGGTTTCAACTTGGGTGTTTGGGATACTGAGAGCTTCAAATTCTAGTATGTTTCCCTCAAGTTTATAATTAATACATAACATTTTTTACTAAATTTAGCTGCTGTTTTGTTTTGATTTTAGACTTGTTGTACACTTTTCTTTTGAAATTGAAGATGCTTTTGGACCTTCAGCCTAGCAATTTCATTTCGTTTCTAATTTGAAGCTTGAACTCTTGGATGTGTAATTACTTAAGTTGAACTATGTTTGTTTCACTAGGAATTGGGTACTTGGATGTCATAATTTCTATGCATTTATGTTTTAGTATTGAAAGTTTTGGCATTTTAAATTCTAATATTACTATTGATGTGTTCATATATCAATTACACACTAAATAGGAATTGTACACAATTTTAATAATTGTGTGCCTCACCTTCGTTAGGCGCACACAATTGCCTCGCGCCTCGTGCCTCCCGCCTTGGCTCCAAGTACCCTTTGCACCTCAGTGCGCCTTGCGCCTTTGACTACTATGATCGGTGCACGACTTTCTTTGGGTGGAGCATGGGGAGGGAAAGAGAGACCAATTACTTAGTTGGGAAGTGGTTAGTAGACCCAAATTCGAGGTGGATTGGGGCTTGGCAATGTGGCATCCAAAAACATATTCCTAATCAATAAATGGTTGTGCAGGTATCCACTAGGAAAGTAAATTCCCCGTGGCACAAGGTGATTATAAGTAATATGGACTTCATCAAAATGGATGGGAGACGAGGAAGTTTGTATCCTAGGTGGCAAGTTAGTTCTTTCCTCTAACCCGTTTCAAAGTGTGGAATGGAAATAGGGTGTATTTTTTGGTAGGATGTGTGGGTGAATCAGGTTTCTTTGGAGGTGAAGGTGCCCTTTGTTCAAGATTTCTTCTCTTCATAACACCTATTATTACATTCATCACTTCTAAGACGGGCCATCTTTCGTGGGACTTCCATTTTCTCAAAAATCTCAATGAAAGAGAGGTTAATGAGATCACCGCCTAGCTTTCTATGCTAGAACGATTCATCTCAACTGACAAGGGTGATGTGAGACTATGCGAGGATGATCCTTCAAGACTGTTCTCTTCCAAATCTTTTTTCTCACACCTATTAAGAACCCCTTCTTCCAATGTTTCACATTGGAGCCAAATCATTTAGAAGGATAAGGTTCCTTGGAAAATCCATACCTTTATCTGGACTATGATACTAAATAGGATTAGCACACAGGCTATGCTACAATTAGAAGGCTTTATAGGTCTCCTAATATAAACAAAGAAATTTATTGGAAGAGATAAGAATATACATTAGAAGAAGAAAACGGAAAAGAAAGTTTTTTAAAAAAATGGGAGAATAAGAAATCCTCCCTTTACAACAATAACAAAAATTACAACAAAAGATCATCATATTCTAAAAGCCAACTAAATGAAGTAGAGCCAGCCAGTCCAGCTGCAGGTCTTCCGAAGAAACATGATGGAAAAAGCCATTAGTCGGCACCTATAGTGACAAAAGATAAACCACTCTACTCCAAACTAAACTATTAGCAATGGCCACGCTGATGCAATCAGCAGTCTTTAACTAATTTTCTGCTTATATCAGGAGTTGCTGTTTTTGGGTGCTAGGGCTATTTTTGCAATTTCTGAACTTTGGGGTTCATTTTGGTCAGATTAGCTATGAGGGGTCGTTTTGTAATATTCAGGGGTATTTTTGTGATTGTAGTTATTTCTGGTGGGGCTTTAGAAGATGAGTGGCTTTTAGATGGAATTATGTGCAAAATAGGAGTTGTCTTCTCTTGGAAACTTCAAGCTTAGTATAAATAGGAGTCTTTAGGCGCTTTTCCAGGAAGTTTTTTGGCATTTTATCTTTGAGAATATTTTTCTCCTAACCTCAGCTCCAGACCAACTAGGGTTGTGAAGATTTGGAGGCTAGGGTTTTGAGGACTCGACCCCGCGGTTCCTACCAATCCCTCCATTGCAGCTAAAGGCACGAGAAGCTAGCAAAAACCTGTTGTTACCATTCTGAAACAGTGCCACAGTAGGTACTGATTTGAGAATTAAGTCACTATGGTTCTTAGAATTTGTCTTATTCTCTGAACTGAAATTCACAGCAGTCACCTCTTTATTATTTTACCGATTTAATAGTTATTTGAACCAAGAAACTCGCTAAACACTATCCGGAAATCTGTCTTCATTTCAGAAATTTTCTTATATCCCTACACCTATTTGCATCACACCCCTTTGAAAATTCTGGCATTCTTTTCCAAACAAACACACCAAATAACAGCCACAATAGTGCATCACCGTAAAGCTTTCCTATCCTTCCCTTTTCCAAAATCAAGTCTTCACCACATATACCAAATAGTTTATTCCAAACAACACAAGTAAAGGAGCAGGGAAGAAACAAGTGTGAGCAAGTCTCCCCACTTCCCAAGCAAAGACACAAACATCCGGTGATAGGGCCTTATTAGGCCTTCTCTTCTGAGATGTGCCATGAGTCCAACGAAGTGAACTCACATCTCTTTCTACATTGTAAGATGGCATCATACCTTTGGAATACTCTCCACTTATATAGGTGACGCTTGGTTGGCGCCTCAGAACGTGGGAGATTTCTTGCTCATGAAGCATAAGGATTTTGGCTCAAGTAGAATGGGCTGTTTTTTTATGGAATGAAGCAATTTTTGCTATCTTATGGACCCTTAGGATCGAGATGAACACAAGGCTCTTTGGGGGCCCACATCTGGCGCCAATCTCTCATAGAACAAAGTGGTTTCCTTGCTTCATTTTGGACCCATTCCTTTGGCTTGTTTTGGGGTTTATTGCTGTCCAACCTTCAAAGGGATTATCCATGTTTTTATTGTTTACTTCGTGTTTGACTACATGTGATTGTCGTTTCATCATTTTTATTCCCAGCTGATGTAAGAAAAAAAATTACATTTTTCTTGTTCATCTGTTAGCTATTCATGGCATGTGGATTATGTGAAAACCATATTTTTATGGTTCGTTTCGTGTATAAGTGTGCTTGATGTTGCATATTGTGCATAAAGGTTATGCTTTTGACTTGATTTTTTTTTTAGAGGAAAAAAAAAAAGATATATCAAGAGAGAGAGAATACAAACTAAAGAGAACAAGAGATCCTCAATAAAGAAAACTAAAACAGAGAAATAAAAACAACTTGAAACAAAGACGCCAACCAACCAAAAAACCTAAACAAAATGCGACCTAAGAAAACCCCTTTCAAATCCTTTTTCCATCACAGTTAATAGAGCACTGTAAGTTAGCCGATTCCCATCGCTCCTTAGCCTTAATTTTACAACCATCCAAGCCGACTTCCTTCCCCTCCGGATCACCTAAACACAAGACCTTTTAATCCAGCAATAGTTGCATGCAAGATCAACAGGCAAAATACCAATCTCAATTTGTTTAATCTTCCCTCTTTCCTCACCTATTCCAACATTCTCCATACCAGAAACTCCCTCCAAATCATCCATTGGATATGGAGACTGAAAGGGAAAATTACCTAATAATCAAAATTACTATCCAACCCACCATCCTCATCTGATACATCTCTCGTTTCTTCTTCACGGTAGGACTTTTTTCACTAATCTTCCTCATTTGAAAGCTACTCAATGCAAAAACTGCCAACAGTGCCTCTTTTCAAAAACTACCTGGCCTCCCATCTGCCCTGATTTGCCTCCAAATTAGGAGTCACTTTCTTCCATACTCATCTGCCTCCAACGAGTGTAAACCTGTCGTATTGCTGACTGTTTGGCAACCCAGGTTTTGTCAGCTCATCTTTCCCATCCCTGTGATTATTAGAACTCACACCATCTTGATCCCCAACCTAATCAGATAAAACATTATCCCCCATTTGTACTTCATGACGTCCATCCCCCATAGAAATCCTTTTGGTAAGCTCATCAGTCTTCAATACATCCCTTCCCCCAACTCTAGGCGCGCCCAATGGATAAAAAAAAAATCACACTGCCCACTCACACCACAAAGCTATTTTTCCTCCACCAGCTCGCTTTGTCCAAAACCATAACTGCTATGCCCATCCATTTTGAAACCCTCAATGGCAGAAGCCTCTCCTACACTTCCATAATGTGCAAGGTATATTTTCAAATTAAGGATCATACTTTCATTGTCTAGGTGGTGTCCATTTATGCATAATGGTTGCTTAATCGTGTCCACGTATGCATGATTATATTTGTATAAAGATTATATATTTCCAAGATAAAGATCCAGGTTTTTATTTCTTGCTCAGGAATACATGATATGCATGAATTATGCAAAGGACACATTCTTTACTAGATTTGCTCATCTACGGAATATAAAGTTAAAGTTTTCATTGATCATATTTTTATCTTTGATACCATAAGGTATGATTTGGCATGATGATGATTGCCA
The DNA here is from genome assembly GCF_029873635.1 of Malania oleifera. Taxonomy (NCBI): domain Eukaryota; kingdom Viridiplantae; phylum Streptophyta; class Magnoliopsida; order Santalales; family Ximeniaceae; genus Malania; species Malania oleifera. The sequence goes on along the minus strand of NC_080418.1, from coordinate 81,348,702 downwards.
ATATTGATTTATTAGTATGTTGGAATGTTTGATTTAATGGTTGTTTGTATTCTAGTCCAGTATTTTTATATTGCGAGTGCTTTGAACTAAGTTTGAATTCATTATTTTGTTAACGAATGAAGAATGCCAATTTGACAAGGAGAAACCAAAATGGAAAATTGAGGTGCCTAATAGGCCATTCCCAAGATTCACCCTCTTAATTTGTAAATTAATTCTAGAACCCTAGACTTCCTTTAGGAAGTTTTTCCAAATTCCAAGTTTGGAGTCAAAATAAGGATTTTTTTAATTATTTTTTCCTAAAAATATTAAGACGGCAACACCTTACACTAAATTGGATTCATATTAAAGTATTATTCAAGATTATGCAAACCTAGGATGGTAGCTACATGGGACCCTATAGTTAGGATGCATGGTTTAGGGCTAATGGTCCACTGGGACTTTCATCTAAAAGTCTAAGGTTTGGAGCCAAAACATTTGGAAGGCTAAGGTTCCTTTCAAGATTCACATTTTCTAGACTGTGAGCCTTAACAGGATTAATACGCACGACTTGTTACATATTGGAAGGCCCTACAAGGCTCTCAGCCCTATGTGCTCGGTTTGCGGCAAATCCAATGAAATGAATGCACGCCTTTTCCTTCATTGCCGGGTGGCAACCAATCTTTGGAATGCACTCTCTTCTTGCTTTTCTGAAGTTTCGGTGCCACCTCAGACAATGAACGACTTTTTGCTAGTGAGAAATTGGATTGTCAGAAAGGGTAGGAAGGAAGGAGCTATATGGCACAGTGCAGTTTTTGCTTTTGTGGACCTTTTGGATTGAGAGGAATTCCAATAACTTTCAAGGATAGCACAACCTCTTCTAATATGTTGTGGGATAGAGCAGTGTTCTTGGCCTCGTCTGGACCTATTCCTTTGTGTTTCTTAGGGGATTCAAGATTACGTCAACCTAGGATGATGGCTACATGAGATTCTATAATTAGGTTACACAGTTAAGGGCTAATGGTCCACTGGGACTTTCATCTGAAAGTCCAAGGTTTGGAGCCACAACATTTGGACTTGTGGGTTATGGTATTTGGTTTGTTTGGAGTGGGCCGGGTTATGCCGCAATCTGTAGTGGGACTTCTAGCATGTTGGCAAGGCAGCTTTGGTCATTATCGAAATGGGTTTATTTGGTTGATGGTTCCTCATTGTTTATTGTGGTGTCTTTGGAGGGAGAGAAATAGTAGGTGTTTTGAAGATAAGGAAAGATCCATTTCGGACCTGAAGCTATTTTTCTTTACAACTTTGATGGATTGGTTGGCTGCTTTGCGAAACCAATCGTTTGCTACTGTTTTTGATTTACTAGATTCTTGTAATTTCTGTTTTTGATTTGTTTACCCCATGTACACTCCTTGTGTAATTGGTGTTCATTTTTGTTATCAATAAACTTATTACTTATCAAAAAAAATATTTGGAAGGCTAAGGTTCCTTCCAAGATTCATTTTCTAGACTGTGAGCCTTAACATGATTAACACGCACAACTTGTTACTGATTAGGAGGACCTACAAGGCTCTCAGCCCTGATATGTGCTTGATGTGCAGCAAATCCAATGAAATGAATGCACACATTTTCCTTCATTGCAGGGTGGCAACTGATCTTTGGACTGCTCTCTATTCTTGTTTTGCTGAAGTTTTGGTGCCACCTCAGGCAGTGAACAATTTTTTGCTAGTGAGCAAATTCAGTGTTTGAAAGGGTAGGAAGGAAGGAGCTTTACGGTACAGTGCAGTTTTTGCTAATTTGTGGACCTTTAGGATTGAGAGAAATAGAGATTACTTTCAAGGATGGCACAACCTCTACTAATCTCTTCACGGATAAAGCAGTGTTCTCAGCCTCTTTCTGGACCCATTCCTTGAGTTTTTTGGGGTTTGTCGCTGCCCAATCTTGTTACAGATTGAAGGCAGTCTTACCGTACTTCTCCAGTTTTTTTTCTTTTCCATCTGCTCTTTGGAGCACATCTTGTGCTTGTGCTCTTGTGCTTGTGCACTTGTGCTTACATTACGTAAGTTTCTATTATAGAAAATTAAACAAGTTTGAGCCAGTGTCCCATTCTAGATTCCTACCACCTGATTTATTTAATTTTTGGAATAATGGAAAGGAATCCAAAACCATTTTTTGCCTAAAAATCCATATTTTCTGAAATTCTATTGGTATGAGTGTTAAATAAAAATCAAAATATTTTCAAACAAAACTTAAAGCAAAAATTTGAAACAATATTTTTTTTTATGGACCAACTAGCAGGGTCCACATCCAACAAGGTAAGAAGATTAGTGGCTAATTAAATTAAGACGTCTTGGAGGGGGATACAAGGGACGAAGGGGACGGTGTTGCACTATGTTCGTGTTGATTCACGTGAATGGTTGAGAGGAATGATGGATTTTCAAGGGTCAAGTTTTATCATTGCAATTAGCGTGATATAAAATTGTTTTTTTTTTTTTTTTTTTGGCTTCTCGGAGTGTTTCTGCTTCAACGGCTTTAAAGGTGTCTCTTTTGCTGAGATACAGCCGACTGGAGGCCACACTTGCTGACACTCAGCATGATTGAAAGGCTTTAATCAATCCTCTGCTTTTTGTTTCACTTAGAGAAGGGTATCTTAACCACGTTGTAAATATCTCTTTCTTCCTATTAATCAATCCTTCTTTTATTCTATTTTGGCTAAAACAGCAGTAGCTTGGCAACCAGAATCTCAAAAAACAGATGAAGAACTAGATATTTGGTGTTCACCTGTAATCAAAATAGCAATGAAGATTCTCGACAGCAGCAGGATAATCGTCATGATAAAGGTTATTCAAGTATCGCAAAAAATGAACCTGCAAAGAAAGTTGTTAAGTTCAAGAAGTGCTTGTCGCAGATTCAAGCTAGTCACAGTTCCAACAAAGAAAAAAGAACAACATTATGCCAGATAAACAATCTAACTTACACGATGTAGCTCTGGTGCTAATTTTTGAAGCTGCTTCAGAATAGATTCAAAAGCATTTAAAGGAAAGGAGCAACCATGCCTACCACAAATAATTATTTGAAATTCAACACAATCTCCAATCCACTTGAACAACAAACAATAAATTATCAGGTATTAGGAAAATAAACAAATCACCTACTTCTCAATCGCATCAGCCTGCTCCATTAAGAATCCTTGTATCTGCCAGTTTGTACGCAGGAATGTCACACCATTGGGATCAGCACCTACAAATGCATTGGTTGGTGGAAGTGCAAATGGACTAGATGGTCTACTTTTATCATTGTATGTAAATTCCATATCAGCAGAAGCCTCATCATCTGCAGGAGTAATTGGTACCATCCATCAATGCTCTCATGAAGCAATGATTGCTTTACCATGTAGAACATTAAACCCATAAGACGAGCAAATTTATAGCCCAAAATATTGGATCACAATATGAGAACATAAAGTAGTGCAGGTCTTATTGTCTTAAGGACAAACTGCTAAGAAAGAATCAAGGAAAGTTTATCAGACTGTTCCATGTAATACTACGAACCAAAACATGTAATATGAAAGTGTTCTGCAAAGCATATCAACAATCAAGAAATTTAACATTGTGAATCTGACCAAGCTCTCATTTATCAAAGACAAATAACAAGAAACCACTACAAAAATGTAGCTGAGTGCTGTCTTTGCATTGGGGTAGGATCTTTTGTAGGGGTTTGTCAGTATCTTGTCCTCCAATTCTTGTACCTTTCTCTCTTCATTAATAATATGATGCAGGGGCAGCATCAAGGTTCTTCAGCCATGAAGAAATTAGAAGAAATAGAAGAGAGGATGGAAGGGGAAGAGAGGAGAGAGGAGATACCATGGGAAACACGCGTTCAACTTCAATTCAAATTCAACAAAAACTGCTTACGACATGTAGTGTCTTCAAGTTGAGCAACTGTGCTTGTCTTGGTTGATTGGTAGAGTGGGCTTCAAAATGATATTCTTACCATTATAGTGGAAGACATACGTGTTCTCATGGCCTTGAGTTACACCCAAATCATTCAACCAAGGAGAACCAAGGAGTACATGGCCAATCTTCATTGGTATGATATTACACCAAAAACTATCAAAGTAAGCACCCATTCAATAGGAACCGAACTTCTTTCATAAACATGTAAGGTAGTGTTATCAATCCAAGACAACTCATAAGGCTCTAGATGAAGTTGCATTCTAGTAACTTCATTTCTAGAAACCACGTTCACAAGGTAGCACCCATTTGAATAGGAACCGAACTTCTTTCATAAACATGTAAGGTAGTGTTATCAATCCAAGACAACTCATAAGGCTCTAGATGAAGTTGCATTCGAGTAACTTCATTTCTAGAAACCACGTTCACAAGATAACTTCCATCAATGATGAATTTGCATATATTTCCTCCACACTTGAGAAAAGTGTGGAAAAGCTTGAAATTGTGTCCAAGGTATGATAACTGTCATTCTTTTGTCCACTAATTTGTCACCATATTGCTGGATTTATACTTGTATACACTGCAATTATATATCACAAAAAGTTCTTAACAAACTTGCCCACAATCCTCAAACTAATCATTCAAAAACCATAAACTTGACTCCCAATGTTCAAGAACTATCTTCAGTTCACCTTAGATCTTGGGTGTCATGTTGAAATAAGACAAATTTACCTTGAATATTCACAAATGAAAAAATAGAACCTAGTTTTTAGTGCTGGAGAGAGAATTTCTCACTTCTAACAAATTATCACACTTACTCGCAAAATCTCAAGTCTTGAACCAAAATATCATGCTGCAAATCAAAATCTCTGGAGAAAACACCAATTTCTCATGGCTGGAATTAGTTTATCGCGATTCTGGATTCTGGAAGCAGGAGAACACTCCAGCATTCCCATTCGCAGGTCACCGGCGTATGGGGCGCATGACTTGCTGGAAAGGCCCCTCTGGCGATGAAACTACGCCTACTGGTAGACTAAAGGCTGATGAAGTTAGTGGTGGTGGTGGTGTGTTAAGAAAATCACCAGAAGTTAGGGATTCAAGGGGGGCAACAGCTGGGAGAGGTTTGGCCAATGTGTAGGGAGTCCTCTGGTGGTCAGACGACGATGACAATCAGAGGGGAAGGGTTTCGGAGGGGTTCTGTTTTTGTTGGTGTGGGCGGTGTTGTAGAATCTCGGCTGGAAATTAGGGTTTCAAAAGACAGGACACAACTGGAATTTTCTGAAAAGTTCAGAACCGCAGAACTGCTTTTCAGTTGTTTTCTTCTTCTTTTTTTCCTGAAATTTTAGAACACATATGATGAGATGAGAGAAAAACAAAGAGGGGAGAGTGATTAATGTAGAGAATGGAAGATGGAGATTAAGAAGGAGAAAAAGAAGAAGAAAAGGAGAAGAGAAATAGAGAAGAAAAAAAAGAGCAGAAGGAAAGAGAGGAGGATAAAACAGGTGCAGGCAGAGCAATGGGTTAAAGACAGCAGAAAATATAGAGAATGTGCTGCCGGACAGCAGAGAGAACAGAGAAATAGAAGGAATGGAAAAGGCAGAACAGAGACGTGGGAATAAGAAGAAAGAAGAAGACAGTAGGAAGAAGAAGAAAAGAGAAGAAGGGTGAGGGGAAAATGGGGGACTAAATTGGCAGAATAGAGATCAATATTAAGAAATGACACCAAATGATGCAGGGGCAGCATCAAGGTTCTGCAGCCATGGAAGGTTTTAGCATTTAGGGTTTAGGGTTAAATTAGAAGAAAAAGAAGAGAGGAAGGAAGAGGAAGAGAGGAGAGAGGAGATACCAAGGGGAAAATCACATTCAATTTCAAGTCAAATTCAACAAAAACTGCTTACAACATGACTTTCACACACTATTTATAAGAAAGCATAAAAACACATAAAACTGCACACATACCCCTAAAACTACATGAATTACAAACAAACCTACTTTACACAAACATTACTTACAGCCTCGTATACATGTAATCCTATACTAATTAATACTAAACACACATAATAAACTACTAACTAAACCCAACAATCCTCGATCCAATTCTTCGTAAGTGTTCTCCAACAAGTCCCAAGGTCTTGCTTCTTGTCCTACATCATGATATTTCTTCTTTTATCCAAAAAATGTTTAAACAATATCACAGCATAATAAAATAAGAGGAATTATGAGAAACTCATTGACCATCACATTGATATGCAACGATATTTATGGCAACAAAAATTCTATGGGTTTATTAAAATATTAATATATACGCAACAATATTGACAATAGATCTCACACCAGTTATGAGCACTAAAGAACCAGTATCATTGTATAGCAGCTACATATACTTTACAAGAGCACAATCCAGCAAACATACCTTCAACCAATCCAGAAAGGGCTCTAGGCACATGAAAATGAAATGAAACTCTTTCGCTGGCTCTTTTTCTTGCCTCAATTTCTTCAGATACTTTCTCAAAAACCATATTCTCCAGATCCATGTTTTCATATTCCAGTAATGCGTCTAAATCATTACTAGAATCATCTAAACGAGGCAACTCACGGGGACAACTAGAAAGGGCTTCTTTACAATATGTTCCTATATTTGTCAAAAGATGACACAAACTCTGCAAAATTTTCAAAAAAAAGCAGGATAAGAATATATCAAATAAATTTGCATTAAAAGAATTAAGAAAAAAAAGGAATGCTGTTTGGCATGTCATACTTTCTCTTAATCAAGAACACGTATCAAAAGTACAGGTACACCAACAAAAACAAAAGCAATGCCAGAAGAACAAGATCATATTTAGACAAAATGATTAGGCACCCTAGCCAGCCATGAATTGGTAAAAATGTTCCAAAACATGATACATTTCATTCTAGAACACTAAATCTAATGATTCAAGGTTGAAATTTAATATTTTTTCACATAACAAGTTTTTTGGTAGAGAATTATCGCATTACAATTATATTTGTAATTATTAAACTATTAAACCAAAAAAAAAATCTCTTCTAGATTTAGAAACACCTCAACATCCCCTCCCCGATATACAAGTACCATTTCATATTCTTCACCAATATATCAATATAAGTATACCCCCAATGTTCCACATTTTAGAGCAAGTGTTGTACCACCATCCACTCCTGTTCCATGAACCTAAGTGTTCTGGTACTAGGTAACATTGAACCAAACAAAAAAAATAGAGGAAAGGAAAGAAAATGCACAATAGGAAGGGAGAAATCATCTAACATATAATGTGAAGATTCCATTATAAAGTTTCTAGGACCAAGCAATACCAGCCAAAAGGCTTATTATAATAAGCATAATTGGCAACACAACAAATGGATCTCTAAAAAACTTTTCACGGCATAACAAGCAAACTTACCAAGCTATACAAAATTAGGAGTCACCACCAAACGCCAAGGGCCTAAATAAATAAATATTCTAAACAAGGTCCCATTTAACATAGCTTACTAACTCCGTATACATAATTTTTATTTATTGAAAGAGAAATGCATTAAGAAAGAGAAGAAAGAAATTACGACCTAGGCGAGGACAAGAAATCTTCCACAAAGACACTCAAAAAAAAATATATATATAAAACCTAACAAGCTCTAGATAAGGAAAGCGCTCTTTAAATCTTTTACATAATTGTTGACAGAGCTCTGCAAATTTGCTAATACACGTTGTCCTTCTTTCACTTTACTTTTACCACCATCTAGACAAACTCCATTCCCTCCAGGATCAAACAACAACAATCCAATCTTATCCATCATTTGTTGAGGTTCAATATCCTTCACACTAACCACCACCACAACGATGGGTAAAATCCCTTCACCCGAACTATCCTCCTCAAAAATTGATACACCCTCCAAACCTTCACGCAGAGGAGGCATGTGAAAAAAATCCCCAAGCAAATTAGAAACATAACCAAATTGTACACGGACTCATCCAATAATAAACCACCATCAAATACAAAGTCACTTTCATATCATTATTTTTTTTTCTAAAATATCACCTCATTTCTTTTCTTTCTTAATATGACTTCCTCCATTATCCTTCTCGAACCATCCTCCTCAAAACATGATACACCCTCCAAACCTTCAAGTGGAGAAGGCACATGAGAAATATCCCTAAGAAAATTTGAAGAATCATCAACATAACCAAATTGTTTAGAGAACCGATTCAGTAAAAAACCGCTATCAAATACAAAATCAATGTACCATTTCTTTTCCTCCTCAATATGACTTGCACCATTATCCTTTTCAAATTCTAGTTCAGAACAATGTTGATACTCAACGAAAAATACCCACCGCCACCTCTTCACTCAAACCATCTCCTCAAATATCTATACCCTTCAAACCTTCGAAGCAAAGGAGGCACATGGTGCCCCCCAGCAAAAGGCCGGGTGGTAAATGCGAGCCTTAGAACATGCTTGTAACCCCAAAGGTCCGGGTTTGATTCCTACCGCTCGCACTGCACACCCACGATTTACCTCCTGCATGTTGGCTATGGGCACGGCTGGCATAGGCAACAGATTAGTCTGGGCAAAAATGTCTGGGATACTGTTGTTAATCCAAAAAAGGAGGCACATGGGAATATTCCCAAGTAAATCAAAAGAATAGGAAACATAACCAAATTGTTCACAAAACTCATCCAAAACAAACCACCATCACATACAAAATTACTTTCATACTCTGTCATTTCTAAAATATCACCCTATTTCTTTTCCTCCTCAATATGACTTTCTCCATTATCCTTCTCAATCCTAGCTTACAACAATTTTAACGGAGGTGTTGTTAATGAATTACGTTGCTTCAATGTTTATTGCTTGCTTGCCACTGCTTTCATAATTGCTTACTGCTTCCACTGATATTTGATTGAATAATGATGAAAGTGTTTCCTAGATGAATTGTGGTAAACAATAGGCTGGCTAGTTAAGCAAGAGTGCTTTAGCTAGTGCTGCAAGGTCCTTTCACAAAGGTGTGAAATAATCAGCCCGTGACACCTAGTGTCAGAGCTCAATTAGTTGCTATGTGAATTTCGTTGCCTTCGTTGTGGGATTGGGAAAGCTTTGGTAAATGACTATGGCACCAACCAATACTAAGAAAATCAGCATGCTGTAAGCACAAGCTGAGACAACAGCCAACAATGTGGCCACAAAGATGGCCCAACTGAGGAGACTTGTTGATGAAGTGATGGAATCACAAAAGCATCAAGCAAGTTTGTAAGGTGAAATGTCAGGGGACTTTCACCATACTATGGAAACTATGCAATCTCGAATAGCTGATGGTTCTTGCTATGGGAAACTCTAACACTCAGGGGTCTAGCAAGACCAAGGTACCAAAACCCAGGACGTATGGGGGTGCCCGTGATGCCAAGGAGATGGAGAACTTCTTGTTTGATATGGAGCAATACTTCGTGCTATGAGGACGGCCTCAGAACATGTGAAAGCGGATATTGCAACCATGTACTTGGTTGGTGACGCCAAACTGTGGTGGCGTACTACGTACAATGAATTGAAAATGGACGCTGTGTTGTGGATTGTTGGGCAGACTGAAGAGAGAGCTCAAGGCCCAATTCTTTCTTAAGAATGTTGAGTATAATGCTAGGAAAAAGCTAAGAGACCTCAAGCATACTGAGTCAATCAAGGAATACGTGAAACAATTTTCTGTTTTGATGTTGGATATCAGGGACATGTCGGAAAAGGATAAGCTATTCTATTTTCTTGAGGGGTTGAAACCGTTGGAAAGAACAAAATTTTCATAGGCAAGGAGTTCAACACCGGTCTACTGCACAAGCTGCTGCGGAGCGCTTGATTGACTACGCTAGTGATACTACCGCTTTGTCAAAAGAGTTTGGTGTATGGGAGGAACGGCAGAAAGTCTTTCAATAAGGGCAAACCCAAAGTGGGGGAGCCGACTATAAAGCATCAACTTTAAAAGAAGCTTCATCATCTCGAGGGTTCAACACACCCAATCAAAAAAGTAAAATGTCGTGTTACTTGTGTCGAGACCCTCATAGAGTTTTTGAGTGCCCTCACAAAGCAACACTTAATGCCTTACAGGCTTCCATTACAGAGCAAGTAGTGGAAAGTGATGGGGAAGAGGAGGATACCCCGAGGATGGGTGCATAATGCGACGAGCGAATGCATTGGAAAAGCGGGCGAAAGCACCAAAAGTTACACAAGCAAAAGGACTGATGTTTGTGGACTTGAAGATCAATGGGAAGAGTACCTGCGCTATGGTGGATACTAGTGCTACTCAAAATTTTGTTTCACAATCGGAAGCATAAAGACTCAACTTATCCTTGGAGAAGGATACAGGATGCATGAAAGCAATGAATTCTGTAGCCCAGCCTACTCTGGGGGTAGCCAAGCAAGTGACTGTGAAGCTTGGACAGTAGGAAGGTCATGCGAATTTCACAACGATGTCATTGGATGACTTTCCAGTCATTTTGGGAATGGAATTCCTGAGGGGGACGAAGGCAGTGTTGATGCCTTCTGCTGGTTCCCTATGTCTGATGGGAGATCACCCTTGCATGGTGCAAGTCGTTGCGACAAAAGAAACGATGGGAAGTTCCTTTCAGCCATGCAACTCAAGAAGGGTTTGAAAAAGGGTGAGCGGACATATCTAACCACGGTGGTGGTAGATGAAGAAGTAGGCCAAGAGCCGGTGCCTACGATCATCCAAGTGGTGTTGGATGAGTACAAGGAGGTGATGCCAGATAAGCTGCCTCACAACTTGCCTCAATGACCGGGTGTAAAGCATGAGATCGAGTCGTTGCCCGGAGTGAAAGCACCTACTAAAGGGCCATATCGGATGGCGCCTTCAGAGCTAGCAAAGCTGAGGAAACAACTTGATGAGTTGTTGGAAGCAGGATTTGTTCGCCCTTCCAAAGCATCGTTTGGAGCACCGGTGTTGTTTCAAAGGAAACATAATGGGAGCATGAAGATGTGTGTAGACTACTGCACGCTCAACAAGGTGACAGTGCGCAACAATTATTCTATTCCATTGATTGCTAATTTGTAGGATCAGTTGAGTCATGCCAAATACTTCACTAAACTTGACTTGAGGTTAGGCTACTATCGGGTAAGGATTGCTGATGGGGATGAGTTGAAGACTACTTGTGTGACACGATATGGGGCGTATGAATTCTTGTTGATGCCATTCAGGTTGACAAATCCGCCTGCAACATTTGGTACCTTGATGAACCAGGTATTTCGTGAGTACCTTGACAAATTTGTCGTGGTGTACTTGGATAATATTGTTGTCTACAGTTCCACTTTGGAGGACCATGAAGAGCATCTACGAAAGGTGTTCGACAGGCTGAAAGGGAACAGTCTGTATGTGAAGAAAGAGAAGTACTCTTTCGCTCAGCAGAGCATCAAATTCCTTGGTCATGTGATTGAGCAAGGTCATATCCGGATGGACATGGAGAAGGTAAAGGCGAATCAAGAATGGAAGATCCCAACAACAGTTAAGGAGTTGCGTTCCTTTCTTGGCGTTGCCAACTATTACAGGAAGTTTGTAGAGGGGTATTCGCGGAGAACGGCTCCTATGACAAAACTACTAAAGAAAGGTCAAGGGTGGAACTGGACTGAGAAGTGCCAGGATAACTTTAATGACTTAAAGGATGCCATGATGAGAGATCTGGTACTTGCTCTTCCGGATGTTATGAAACCCTTCGAGGTGAAAACAGATGCATCAGACTTCGCCCCTAAAGGAGTCTTGTTACAAAAGAGGCATCCTGTTGCATACGAGAATCGTAAGCTTAGTGAAGCAGAGCGGAAGTACACAACTCAAGAGAAGGAGATGCTATACATAATCTCCACGTGTGGAGGCATTACTTACTTGGGTCAAGGTTTGTGGTGACAACAGATAACTCGGAAGTTAGCCATTTCTTCACATAGCCAAAGTTGACGCCCAAACAGAGCTGATGGCAGGAATTCTTGGCAGAATTTGATTTCTTCTTTGAGCAAAAGGCAGAGCGCTTGAATCAAGTCGCAGATGCACTAAGTAGGAAGGCCGAGCTGGCGGCCTTGCAGATGGTAGCACACTTGACTATGAGTATTGTTACCGCGACGATGTGGGAGCGCATCAAAGAGAACTTGGCCATAGATCCAATTGCGTAGAACCTAATGAAGCTGACCGAAGAGGGGAAATCACGGCAGTTCTGGATGGAAGACGGATTGCTGATGACCCATGGTAGCCAGCTCTTTATGCCACGAGCTAGTGATCTGAGGAAGACACTGTTGAGAGAGTGTCATAATACCAAGTGGGTCGGACATCCAAGATGAAAGCGCATTTTAGCCTTATTGAAGCAAAGGTATTATTAGCTGCACATGCATGATGATGTGGTTTATTATACCCAAACTTGTCTCACTTGCCAACAAGACAAGGTGGAGCGGAGGAAGATTGCAGGGCTACTAGAGCCCCTACCAGTACCATCCAAACTATGGGAAAGTGTCTCACTGACTTCATCACCAACCTGCCCAGAGTGGGAGATGCAAGGTCTATACTTGTGGTTATAGACAGGTTTTCAAAGTATGGTTCATTTATACCTACACCAAAGTATTGTTTGATAGAGGAGACGGCATAATTGTTCTTTATTATTGGGGTGTTTCCCAAGATATTGTTAGCGACCAAGACTCGGGATTCACCGGCAACTTCTAGACAGAGCTTTTCAGAATCCTCGATTCACAACTTGAAATCTCTTTGAGTTACCATCCACACACAAATGGACAGACGGAGAGATTCAATGGGCTACTAGAAAAGTACTTGTGTCATTTCGTCAACGCCAGCCAGAAGAATTGGGTGCAACTACTTGATGTGGCTCAGTTCTGTTTCAATGCTCAAAAGAGCTCAACAACCAACAAGAACCCTTTTGAGCTTGCTACAAGCCAGCAACCGTTGTTACCAGAGACAGTGGATGAGCCATACAAAGGAAAGAGTCTCACGGCGTACATCTTCACCAGAGAATGGAAACAGAATGCAGAGATTGCCCGAGTCTACCTGGAGAAAGCTTCTAAGAGGATGAAGTGGGTAGATTAGGGGAGAAGACCACAACACTTCAACATAGGTGACTTGGTGCTTGTTAAGCTCAATCCTAAACAGATCAAGTCACTACGTGGACGAGATAGGAGACTACTTCGCAAATATAAAGGACCAGTCCCCATCTTGGCCAATGTCGGGAAGGCCTCTTACAGAATCGACCCTTTGACTTGGATGAAAATGCATCATATGTTTCACGTTAGCTGCCTCAAGCTGTTCAACGCCAACACTGAAGATCCAAGCAGAAGTCAGTCGACCAGAGCATAATTGAAGACAATTCAACCTAACAGACGTAAAGTTGAAGATATCCTTGCAGACAGAGAGTTCACATCCCCAAGGAAGAAGCAACAAGAGTTCTTAGTGAAGTGGGAAGGACTTGGTGATGAAGAAATCAGCTGGATTTCTGCAGAAGATATGCAACCATTCGTGGACAATAGCGTCAAAGTCTACGAGGACGTCAACCGCATAAGTGGGGGAGCGACACGAGCCGAGTTTGTTTAGGGCATTACACTTGCCTATGACCGCTTGTCTCGTGCGTTTGAGATGAGTTTCCATCATGTCAATACTAATGTAGGTTTATTTTCTACTAGTAGTTTCTCCCTATGCCAAATAACGCAGTATGACTCCTCAGTCACTTTGATGTTTCCTACTGCCACAGTGAGAATTGCATATAAAGCTCTTTAGAGGAGAGTAAGTGTTCATCAATCTTGTAAAACTCACTAGCTATTGTCAACGTGTTTAGCCTACTTGCCTCCCTCACTAAACACACAATGTTAACGGAAGTGTTGTTAATGAATTACGTTGCTTCAATTTTACTGCTTGCTCGTCACTACTTTCATAATTACTTACTGCTTCCGTTGATATTTGATTAAATGATAATGAAAGTGTTAAGTGGATGAATTATGGTAAACGATAGGCTAACTAGGTAAGCAAGAGTGCTTTAAGTAGCGCCGCATGGTCCTTTCGCGAAGGTGTGAAATAATCGGTCTATGACACCTTTCAACCATTAGAAGCCTCATGTGGACTGCGCAGAATCTTGCACATGTTCCATCGTCCAACATCGCAATTGATCAAAGCAATGTTTTAAAAGGCGAATGCGTAAGGCGAGGCATTTTACCCTCCTTGAGGCAAGGCGTAAGCCTCAAGGCGTTGAGGCATAAGCATTTTGAGACTGTATTTTTTAAAATATTTAATAAATAAAATCAATTTATATATAGTAAAAAAATGAGAAAAATTTTAGAATAATGGTGAAAAAAATAAAAATATAATTTTTAAATATCATATAAGCCAATTTTAGATAACAAACACAAATAATACATGTTAAAAAATAAACTTGAGTCACATTACCAAAAGAATAAAAAAAAGCCAAATTAAAGCATCATCCAAAAGACTAGAAAAATCCAAATTAAAGTCATCCACTAATTTCGAAGTATATAAAACTAAATAAACAGAGGCAAATCAAATTGAAGGGTCCACAACAGCTTGGAGGAATCGTTAGTGAGGGAGAAGGCGCTGGAGGAAAGTTACGGAAGCTTCGTCGACTTGTCAGAGAAGACTAGAGGCTTCATCGAGGGATTCGAAGCTTCGTCCAGAGGAATCGTCGAGACAGTAGAGGCTTCGTCGAGGCTTCAAAGAGAGAGTATAGGCTTCATCGAGAGAGCAGAGGAGAAGAAGCTACGCGGGAGAGAGAGGGAGGATAGTGTTTCAGTGCATACGCCTTGAATCTGAGGCGTAAAAAGGTAAGCTTTTTTGCCTGATGCGTACGCCTTCTCGCCTAAGGCGTACGCCTTTGTGGACTTACACTTTTTCACTTACCCCTTGGTGTGTTTTAGGCCAAAAAAGCTCAATTACGCCTTTCAAATCACTGGTTCAAAGTGTTCTAAGTCCCACCACTACTTAATTCCTCATATGTAAATCCCCCTTGGCCCTTACTTAAAGGCCGGTGGTGAACCATGGTTTTTTGCATAAGCAAGCTGCCCAAGATGTACCACCCAGCTCCTCCACTTGCATTGCACCACCACATCGTGCACAAACCTGATTCTTCTCTGCCAGGACTGCTTGGCTATTACCTTGCTATATTCCTTCACCTATACCTCAATTACCAACAAAGAAATCCCTAGCCAACTTACAAAATTCTTTCACAAAATATCACCAACCATCCCATTTTTAAACGCACAAGGAACAAACACCAAGTATCTTTTTCCTTTTCCATCCAAGCCCTAACTCCAAAAACTTCCCCTACTCTGGGTCAAATTGCCATCCAGTAACTCACAATTCCAAAATAAACACTTCGAAATCCCTTACTTGACTTTCTAAAAATTAACGTTGATCCATCTAAGAACCATTGTGTTGCAACTAAAGGAAACCTCACTCACTTATTCTGAGATGGATTGTGCTCAAGAACAAAGAGAACTCCCTTAGCCACTTTATCCAGTCTAAGATCCAAGGTCTTCCCTTCGATTTGAACTAAACACCTGTGATCCTTTCCTTTCATGCCCTGCCTCACCCATGCCCATACTACTATAAGGGAGACCATGAAAGAAAGGGAGGCTCCACGACAAAGAGATATTTTAAGGCCTATTCTACTATGATAGAAACAAAGAGAGAAAGCTCTTTATACAGAAATTAAACCCCTTGGTAGTTTCAAGCTTAAAAACACGATATGAAGTCATCTTATTTCATCAATTTATTTTTGAAAATAACCATGAGTCCTCAAGTGTAGCACTACTTTCAAATCCTAGGCCATAAGCACACGGATCATCATATGCATAATTGGGTTACTATACCAAGACTCCTAGAATAGAGAATAATATTAACCTTATATAAAAATCCTATTATCCTTCCACTAAATGATAGCATATCATGACAATGGATGTCTCTATACATAATCATTTTCCTTTCCACACCAAATGACTGCAAAAACAACATAATTTCTCACAACCTTCTCCTTCTTCACCTTCATAAGACCCTTGAAACAATTCAACTCTTACAAGATTTGGTTCCACACAAGCTGTAAAACATAATATACAACTTAAGAATCAAACATGATCTCTAAGAAACATGTATTTAGAAGGCTGCACACATCGCAGCCAAATGCAAAATATTTAGCTTATTCCTTTGATGTTGTCAAGACATACCATTTACTAAATTTCAAAATTAAGCAAAAAATGTTTGTCACTGCCTAAAGTAGTGTTGGTAAGTAAGGATTTTGGGGTTTTGGATTCGGATCTGTGTGAATTTGGAAGAAACTCAATACAATTTTGTTTTACATTTTATCCAAATCCACACAAGTCAAAATCCAAGATCTAAAATTCATGCTCCTAAATCCAGGGTAAAAGTACTTTCTCACCATTAGTATTCACTACAAAGCCTGATTTTGATTCATAAATGACCTCCTTTGAGGTTTAAAAAAAATGACAACTTTGTCTAAGATGATACTCTCCCGTTGTGTAGTAGTTGTAGAAAAGATTATTAGACTGGACTTGAAATCTAAATCTTGAATATGAACACAATGTTTTGCAGCAAGCAGTATTATGAAATTTCATGAAAAAAAATGTAAGTTCCAAATCCATATGATGTTTAAATTATACCAGGCCAATTGAGGAAAAGAAAAGGCTTCCTAACAATAGGTTAACCATCAAACTACGTGAGAATATAGTACCTCAAATGACAGAAGATTGAAGGCAAGTATGCAACGACGTACAAACATCCCAAGGCTGCTATTACCGTCCAAGATAATGTGGTCGTCCTCCACCACACTGGAATCAGGTCCATCGAGGATTCCTGACCATACTTACCTCAGAACAATTTAATTCAAAGAAAAAATGAATGCGTTGATGCTGATGACAGGGGTAATATGATTGACAACAATTAACCAACCTCGCAAATCATGAAAGAAGTTAAACAAATCATCAGGCGATAACAGAGAAGACAGCCTACTGGTCAAATGATCAGTTAACCAATGATTCTGTAAACCGCCAATTTCCCTCAATTGAGCTATAAGTTCATCCAACTTCGGCTCCAGAATATCATCACAGGCCTGCACGACAAACTTCAACATTTACATTCTAAAACTTTGAAGAGATACACGCATACAGAAGGAAAATTGGACCTTTGTGATTGCAAACAAGAACAGGCCGAGGCGATTGTGATGAGAGACGGAGGAGAAGGGAAAGGGAACAGGTAGCTGGACGGGGGTGACTGGAGGCGCGTATATCTGGAGGAGTATGCAGACCGAGACTTTGTGCGGCGTGACCGTGAAAAAACCTGCTGGCTTGAGTATCCCCGCCATTGATAGATCTCTCTCCCTTGCGCACTGCTCTATGTGGGGCTTGGGAGTGTGATTTCTAGATGTTTGGATTGGGAACGACGTTGCAGAGAAGAGAGTTCAAAAAAGAAGCGCGCGCGCGCGCGCGCGGAGAAAGACAGCATGGGGGAGCACGGGGAACGCTAAGGGGGTTGGACTAGGGCTTATTTTTCTTCGCCTGTCGCCGATGAAAGCGTAGCTCGTGTTGTCGCAAAAAGTAAAGAGAGATTACTTAGGCCACAAGTAGGGGTGTACACGGTTTAGTTCGGTTCGGTTCGATTCAATTATTGCCAAAACTGTCAACCAAATCGAACTGAACTGCTTGATTTTTAAAACTACTGAACCGACATTGAACCGTATACCATCAATTTATAAACAAACCAAACCGTCAACTTTATGGTTCGGTTCGATTTTTTTGATTTTATCGAATTTTAAACTATCAAGCAAAAAAGACATCAAAGGCCAAGTTGGGCTGGCATCCCCACAAGCCTCTGCCTATTTTAATATTCTAACCGGGCCAAGGCTTTGAATGCAAAGCCCAGCACATGATGGTATGGGACATTTGGAAAGGTAGGTCCAACTAGAATATATAACATGGGGAAACTTGTTTTCTTCCCATTTCCAACTGATGTGGGACGGCTAGCATCAAGTGATTCCTACCTTGGCAATGAACTCAAATTCTTCTCTCCAGTCAGGCGGTCCCCTACCCTACTTTGATCATTTTCAGTTTGTCCTTCACACACGCACACACACACACATATATACAAAAATTAATTAATTAGAATGATGTATTCGGCTCCACGTCTAAACCCTGTGATTCACATCGGAGAAAATGTGGGCGTTGGTGACTGGCGTGGGCGTGAGCTGCGTTGTTGCATCCACATGGAAGTCTAGAAGATTTGGGCATTGGCGATTGGCGTGGGCGTGAGTGTCGCTGCATCAAGGTAATTAAACAAAAATAAAATGGTATTTGAATTGGGTATTAGGAAATGGTGGATATATAGGCTACACTGGTTGGGCGGCTATCGGTGGGTAGGAATTTGACGTTGAACTTATGGGAGGGTGACAAATAATTTAATGTGCAGTTGATGAGGTTGTTCGTGGTGGAGCCGATGTGGACGACATACAATTGGCTGTAGGAGGATCACCCGACAAGAAGGAAGTACGTAAAGAGTTTCACAAAGAAGCTTAGAGTGGCACTGGAAGCTCATTAAGTAAATTCTAAAGTGTGAGGATGGAAGAAAGTGTCGGCGTTGGTGTGGGCGTGAGCATCGGAGGGAGCACTCGGCAGCTACCACTGCCAGGACCAGGACTCAAAGTATTAATGTCTCTTTAGTTTTCCCAATTATCAAGTGACAAGTCCCCAAACCAATAAGCAATAGTAAGCTCTTCCACTCCACCAAACTCGTCCCACATTGCCAAAATGGGAACCATGAATCTCAATTCATCTTATATAAAATCCTTTCCCACTCCCAAACAAGTTCAACAAGACACAACAAGTCAAATTAAAGAAATAATATATTTAATAGCATTTAGCATTAAAAATAATTATTTTAATATTATAATCAATTTTTTATTTTTACGGTTCTGTTTTTAAGTGAAACCGAAATCGAAATAGAAACTCGATTTTTTTTAAACTCAAAACCGAAACCAAAGACTGAAATTGAAATACCGAACTGAAACTTCAAACGGTTTAGGTTTCAGTACGGTTCTTGTTTTTTCGGTAAATTTTGTACCCCTACTCACAAGAGCCTAAAATAGACCCCTTATCCAAGTTCATCAAAAGACGCCCAACTTTAGCCATTCTCGTACAATGCATGCCTTATTATTAAATTTTAAAATATGAAATTTATGTTTAAATTATTAGTTTTAAGTTTAAATTATGATGGATTTACTATGTACAAATATATTTTTTATTGTGAATTTTAGACAATTATATTAATTGAGTTGTTAGTTTGAGTATTTATTCTCTAAGCCAATGGTAAAAAATGGTTCAATTTTTTCTTAATGTAAAATAGTTAATCCCTAATTTATATAACCACAAAATGACTTTATTGAAAGTCCTAATATAATATTTTAATAAATATTTTGAATAACTTTTTAAAACATCTTATTTGAATATGTTGAAAATAAATATCTAGATATTAATAAATATTGTTATCATTTTATTTTTGTTGCTCCCGTCTTTCTTTTTTTCACTTTTGTTATTTTTGTTGGTTTCCTTATTAAACTTCATTCATCTATACTATGATAAATTAGTATGCCTTGAGATTTTGATAAGCCTCCAAATACTAGACCCAATTTTCTTAATTATTTATTTTTTAATTACACAATTATTTTTTGATTGGTTGTCCACTGAAGAGCTAAATTACTATTGATTATATCTCATCTCCTCTCTCCCTCCCTCTCTACTGCATGCGGTCAAACTATGACAAAATAAATTTGCATGATTCATGGTCACAATTGTGCTCATTCACAAGATCCCCTCCTCCATTCACAAACCCATTTTTTGCTCACTCACCAACTCACTTGTCCCTTTCTATTTCCCCATCATAGATCACCCACAAAATCTTCCTTACTTTCCCAATTTTTATCTATGTGACACAATCCCTCAGAGTATGCCCTTTTCCTAGTTTGCGATTTTGTCAAACTGTCGAAATATTATAATTAATAGTAATTAACGTAATTAGGATTCTTTCCTATTCTAGAGATACGATAGTCATCTATATATTTGTGCATATGTATTCATTGAAATACATTGAATAAAAATATGTATTTACACCTTGTTTTTTGACTTGGTATCAGAGGGAGGTTTGCCGCTCATGCACGAATGCATGACCAGCCCTCGCCATCGCAACCGCTGGACCATTATTCCAGCAAGGAGGTGTAGGCGCCATCGTCGAACAACAACAATGATTCTCCGATGAACCGCATGGCTCCGAATTAAATGACCAATGTGACAACTTGGTAGATTTCAACATCCGCGGTGATAAGATCCATAATTTTTTGAATATTTGCATCAGGTTTCATTCTTTGAATTCTTCAAACATGCCGATTTCTGCGAGATCCCCGATCACAAAACCACCTACATCTCTTTCTCTGTAACTGCAATCACCACGAATAGGCAGTGAATCGAATCCTAGCGCACCCTCATTTTAAGTACATTTTCTACATCTACTACATTTCCTACAACTGCTGGAAAGCCTAATATTGCATAAAAGACCTTACCCTAAATTTGGGATGAGATTCAACTCAGTCCCATCGACGATCTGCTCCGACAGACTTGGAGAGAACTTTCCCAGGAGCGTCGTGGTGGCCTCAGATCGTCAATCCGGTGACTAACGGAGCCAGAATCAAAGAGAGAAGGGAGAGAAACTGTAGAGGAGAGAGAGAAGGAGTTTTCGTTGAATTTTCTACATAAAGATCCAAGTTTAACACTATTTATACCCTGGGTTTTGTCGACGAGCCACGTCATCTCGTCGACAAGGTCAAGAAAGAAGTTCATCGACGAATGCTGTCTCTCGATGGACGAAATTCAAAACTTAGAAAAACAACATCTCAGTATCTTCTCGTCGACGAGACATGCCTTCGTCGACGAGATCCTCATGTACCCTCATCGACGAATCCCCTATGTTCATCGACAAGGCCCTGATTAATTTCCTTGGGTTATTACATTCTCCCCCCTTATAAAAATTTCATCCTCAAAATTTACTTATCCATATGATTCCTCATCCTTTAAAATAAACGGTCTACTTATTTTATTACCTGCTCTCACTTATGGTGGAGGAATACCGTGGTTACATAGGTAATTCTGGGAGATTACAACTACACAATTTTTTTCCCCCAAAACCAAAATACTACCTATCTTATATTCTACATTACAATTACACTATAATAAACAAAATAAAATTATCACTACTTTAATTTACATTTCACTGCTATAACCCACTGAACAAATGGGGGTATTTCTATCTGATCTCATCTTCAAGCTCCCAAGAAGCTTCTTTTATCGCGTGATTCCTCCACATAACTTTTACTAATGATATCTTCTTGCTGCGTAATTCCTGTTCTTTTTTTATCTAAAATTTGTACTGGAACTTCCTCATATGCTAAAGCATAACTGAGTTCCAATTTTGCATAGATGATGATATGAGAAGAATCTGGGACGTATTTCCTTAACATAGAAACATGAAATACCTCGCGAATCCTGAATAAAGATGGTGGTAAAGCTAGCCGATAGGCAACTAACCAAATCTTCTCGAGTATCTGAAATGGGCCAATAAACGTAGGGCTTAACTTACCCTTCTTCCCAAACCTTGTGATTCCCTTCAGTGGTGCTATTTTCATACATGCTCACCCACTTCAAATTTCAATTTTCAACAGCGAGTGTCTGCGTAGCTTTTCTGCCGACACTGTGTTGCACTGATTCTATCTCAAATAAGTCAGACTTTATCGTATGCTTGTTGTACTATCTCTGGCCCCAACACTCGCCTCTCACCTAGTTCACTCCAGTATAAAGGAGAGTGGCACCTTCTACCATAGAGCGTTTTATAAGGAGCCATGTCTATGCTAGTCTGATAGCTGTTGTTGTAGGCAAATTCCACCAGCGGCAAATATTGGGTCCAGCTACCCCCGAAATCCAACACATACGCTTGCAGCATATCCTCAAGTATCTAGATCGTTCTTTCTATTTGACCGTCTGTCTGAGGATGGAAAGCGGTGCTGAATGCCAACTGAGTCCTCAATGCCTCTTGCAAGCTTCTCCAGAACCGCAATGCAAAACGTGAGTCATGGTCTGAGACTATAGATACTGGCACTCCATAGGGTCAAACAATCTCCTAAATGTAAATCTCTACTAGTTTGTTCATAGAGTAGCCAATTTTAATGGGCAGGAAATGAGTTGTCTTTGTCAACCTGTCAACAATTACCCAAATAACATTCTGACCATGTGGCGCCGGCGGTAACCCAGTGACAAAATCCATAGATATGTGGTCCCACTTCCACTCGGGAATGAAAAGTGGCTGCAACTGTCCTACCGACCTCTGGTGTTCAGCCTTAACCTGCTAACACATCAGGCATTGCTGCACAAATTCTACAATTTCCCTCTTCATGCTGCTCCACCAAAAGTATTCTCGCAGATTCCTATACATTTTCGCACTGCTAGGATGAACAGTGTATAGAGATTTGTGAGCCTTTTCTAGAATTGCTCTCCTAATGCTATCATCTGCAGGCACGCACAATCTGGTATGAAATTTGAGAGCTCTATGATTAGAAATGCTGAATTCCTCTCCTTGACCATCCTGCATTCTGGCATATTACTTCCGCTAATTTTGGATCATTCCCCTGAGCAGCTTTAATTCTTTCATATAGTATAGGCTGCACAATCATACTGGCAATAAACGCCTGAGGATCGTCTTCCACTAATTCCACGTTGAGTCTTTCCAAGTCCATATGAATCGGGTGCTAAATTGCAACTGCTAACTGCATTGTATCCTCTAATTTACGGCTCAGACCATCAGCCACCACATTTGCTTTACTGGGGTGGTAACTGATGGTGCAATTGTAATCTTTGATAAGTTCTAACCATCTCCTCTGGCGCATATTCAACTCTTTCTGTGTAAAGAAGTACTTTAGGCTCTTGTGATCAGAAAATATTTCAAATCTCTCACCGTATAAATAATGTCTCCAGATCTTCAGTGCGTGCACTACTGCAGCCAACTCCAGATCGTGAGTAGGGTAGTTCTTTTCATATTCTTTTAACTGCCTAGAAGCATATGCTACCACCCTACCATGCTGCATCAATACACAACTGAGCCCTTTCAAAGAGACCTTTTTTACTTTGTAAAACATTGCAAATGAACAATCATAATAAGCTAACTTTTTAGTGGTTTAGTTTTCTAAAAGTATTGATGTAAACAAATCCTCTTACCTATTTCCCCGAACACTGAAACACAAACTATACGGCTCCAAAACAACGAACTGAGTTCTCAAAACCCAAAAACCAAAGAACAATACTTCAATACAATCCTATTTATTACTGATCTATAGAGCCAAAAACGAACTTAGACCCTTATCTCGATTTCAGGAAAAAACCCGAAAATCCTCAAAACGAAGATCTGATCCTCTACAATGGTAGAGGTTTTCCCGCTGATCCACGTTGTAATGTCGGATCGTTGATTCGGGTAACAAATAGCTTGAGATCCTAGAGAAAGAGGGTCTTCTTTGAGTTCTAGAGAGAGAGAGAGAGAGAGAGAGAGAGAGAGAGAGAGAGAGAGAGAGTTTTGAGTTTCTTAACCATGAAGCAATGAATAGATATTTTTTAATTTAGTTGACCTGGGCAGACTTGTCGACGAAGTGGAGCACTCGTAGACAAGTAGAAGGAAGGTGTTCGTCGATGACGGAGTTGGCCTTGTGGATGAGCCTAAGATTCCAAAATTCTAGAAATCTCTCACTATCCACTCGTCAACGATCCCTTGAACCTCGCCAACAAGCCATTGAAGAGACTTTGTCGATAAGAGAAAGAGCCTCATCAACGAGCCCTATTGTTTTCACCTTTTTAAATTCCTTCCCCTTTTCTTATTTGTTTAATTCACATTTCTTGGGTCGGATCCTTACAGTCTACATGGATCACCCATCAAGAAGCATGATGCCAGAAATACATAGTCAGAAGGTGTGCAAGTTAAAGAAATTATTGTATGGGTTGAAACAATCTCCAAGAGCATGGTTTGGAAGGTTTACAAAGGCTATGATAACCTTTGTCTACCATGATAGTAATTCATGCCACATTTTATTCCTGAAGAAACGACAAGATAAAATCACTACACTTATTGTATATGAGGATGACATGGTAGTCATAGGAAATGATCCCGAGGAAAGGTAAACACTACAGAGGTACTTGTCCAGAGAATTAGAAATGAAAGATCTCGGTCCCTTGAAATTTTTTCTTAGAATTGAAGTGTCCTGATTTGATAAAGGGATCTTTCTCTCTCAAAGGAAATCTACTTTGGATTTGTTACAAGAAACCGGTATGTCAGCATGTCAACTAGCTAATACACCACTGGAAGAAGGTTTGAAATTATGTGTTGAGTCTAATCATGAACCAGTTGATAAAAGGAGATACCAGAGACTTGTAGGAAGATTGATGTACTTAGCACGTGCAAGGCTTGACCTTGCCTATGCATTGAGTATTGTCAGCCAATTTATGCATGATCTTGGAGAACAACATATGAATGTTGTTATGTGTATTTTGAGATATCTAAAGTCGACTTCTAGAAAGGGAATTTCGTTCACTAAAAATAGAGATTGTCAAAGCATGGAAGCATATACTGATGTTGACTGGGTTGGAGTAGTAGATGACAAGTGATCTACTTCAGGATATTTCACCTTTCTAGGTGGTAATCTTGTTACATGGAGAAGCAAAAAGTAAAATGTTGTTGCACAATCAAGTGCAAAAGCTGAATTTAAAGTTATGGCACTTGGAGTTTGTGAAGTGCTATGGCTAAAGCTTCTCTTAAGTGATTTGGGCTATCCACCTCGGTAACCAATTTGACTATATTGTGACAATAAAGCAGCGCTTGATATTGCTCATAATTCGGTTCAACATGATTGTACAAAGCATGTAGAGGTAGACATATTTTTCATTAAGGAGAAGTTGGATGTGCGAATTGTGGAGTTACCTAACATTCGGTAAGAGGATCAACTGGCTGATATCCACACCAAAGCAGTTTCAAATCGAGTGTTCTCAAAGTTTTTAAGCAAGTTGGACATGTGTGACATCTATGCACCAACTTGAGGGGGAGTGTTGAAATATTGTTATTAATTGTAATTAACATAATTAGGGATTCTTTCCTATTCTAGAGATACAATAGCCATCTATATATATATATATATGTGCATATGCATTCATTGAAATATACTGAATAAAAAAATTTATTTGCACCTTGTTTTTCGACTAAACTTCCTCCCAATAACAAACAAGTCAATATTTTTCTCAATTACAAAATTTGTTATTTTTTTCTTCCAAATTTGAAATGGATTCTCCAATAATAGTCCTCAAAGTCTACTCCTACTACTATGTTAACAGACTAATCTATTTCATCATAAAACTATCATTCGAACTTTCCCAATCACCATCATTTGGTCATCAATATCAAACTAGTAATGTTTACATATGCTTTTAGATTTGTTCAATTTTTTGTATTTAGATATATGCCTATAATTTATTGTGGGTTGCATACACTACTTTGGATAGTATTTTATTTTTTTGCTTCCCAATGATATGAACTTATTTACAATTTTGTTATTTGATTGTTATTTTGAGCATATTTGATTACTTGAAACATATAATTGTTAGGCTTATTCCTATTATGTGGTTATTTTGAACTCATTTTGTATCAAACCGCTTGAGGGTTAATTATGTTATTTGATTGTTATTCTGAACAAAATTATATTTTGAAACATATAATTGTTAGGATTGTATTCATGAGTGCTGAAAGAAAAAGAAGCATTCACTATGTGTATTTATATCCACGTGATACGTTTGTTAAAATGGGTGACTAAATTCTAGGGAGGCATGCATGTAGATCAATTAAATCCAACTCAAATTCATCTCAAATATTTACTTCTATAATGAAGTTGTGTTCTAAATAATTATCTCAAAAAATCATTTTGTTGGAAATGGTGTGATCCCAAGAGGGGGGTGAATTAGGTTTTAAAAATATTTCATCTAATTAAAACATTTACGTCGATTCACCACAGTTCATATCTCATTCAATATAATAGCGTGTATGAAAAATAATGAAGCTATATGTTCAAACATACACGTGTGGCATATCTCATTTAACTCAAATGTGTGCATGCAAATAATTAGAACATAAATGAACAAGCATACACATACTGATTTTAAAGAGCAAAAATTAAATGAGATAAGGAGAGAGAGACACACGATATTTGTTATCGAGGTTCGGCCAAACCAGCTTACGTCCCTGCCCTAGGCATACCCCCCAAGGATTACACTATCCATGCACACTTAAATGGGTGGAACAGAAGCCGTTACAACCTCTCCTTATAGGGTAAGGTAAACCCCAGCTCAATCACAAGGCTGAGCCTAACTTGTATCCCTTACGGGGCGGAGACTCCCCAGTTTAATTTAAGGGCTGAACCCAATCGGTCTCACTTATGGGGCTGAGACTCCTCAGTTCAATTTACGGGATGAACCCAACCGATATATTAAAAATAATTTTTGTACATGAAAATGCTTATGAAAATACAAGCAAAGATGTACACGTTTAAGCTCAATACATGCACTCTCTAATGATATGCATTATGCTTAGTAAAGTAAGGGTGCTATCAAATAACATTTTCAATCTTTGAAAAATAATGTATATGATAAAATGCTTAAAAATCTGAACCCTATAAAATATTTCTCTGCAAATATTTCAATGGGAAGTAGGAGAACCTAGGGTTTTGGTTTTTCAAATAATTTTTGCAACATAAAACTTTTTCTTTGAAAGCATGGATGTAAAAATAAATGCCCTAAAATAAAGATGCTCTCTTTCAAAAGATTTTCCATAGAATAATAAAGAGAGTTGGAGAGTGTAAAAATTTACCCCAAAATGATTTTGCAATTAAAAATGTAAGTGGGGGAACTTTATTGAAGAAAATAATTTGAGAGAAAAATTGGTTAATCAAAGTTACTAATCTAAGTTATAAAATGGGTATTTATAGTTTTTTTTTTTTTTAAATTATGATCGTTAGGAACATGCTCGGTATTTTTAAGTTTGTTTAATTAAATTTTAACCATGTTTTATCGCTGGTAATTAACTCAACCAGAGAGCTTCAGTCGCCCAATGCATAAAGTCGGTCGCCCGAACAAAGACAACGTATTTTGAATTTCAAAGGGGTTCGGTCGGCCGAGTTAGGGGTCAGTTGGCTATGCAAAGGCGAATTTCCTTTCCTTCGTACATTTGGTCGCCTAGCCTAAAAGTTCGGTCTGTTGGTCCATGAGGTTCGGTTGACCGAGGCAATTTTGAACATGAAATTCGGTCGCCTGTGGACGTTGGAAAGAGTTAAGACCAGGGTTCGGTCGACCGTGAATGATACGTTCATTCTTGTTCAATTGCCCAAGGTTTAGTCAACATTTTGACTTTTTGGCCAATAGTGTGTCGATCGATCGAGGGCTATAACATATAAATAGGTCGGTCGCCCAAAGCTTTTAATTAAGCCTAGGAAACCCAACGTCGGTCAACTGAGTCTTTGTAAGGCCCTATTTGACCCTAAAGCTATATTAAAACCTTTGTCAGATTTTATCCTTTTGTGAAAAAGGTTTTGTATGAAGTGTAGGTGCTCTAAGGTCAGTCTACGATCATCTGAGCATTCAAATATATCATGTAGATGCATGCGTTATTACAAACTAAAAATATAAAAATTAAATGCAATACAACTAAAATCAAAATCTTTTCTTCTTTTGCACTTCACTCCATGGAATGCACCAGTTGAAGTAAGCTTTAAGTCTTCTGGTTTCCATTTCCCTTTTGCCTTATGTGTGTGTTGAATAGTAAACCTATTCAAGCACTTAAAAACACACATAAATAACATGTGCTTTGTAAGCATCAAAATAGGAATTGGACTCAAAAAGCTAACAATCTCTCTTTTTTTCATGATGACAAGTGCACTAGAGCAAAATGGGTACAGCCTGAAAAGGGTCCCCCTAAAAATATGTATAGTTTAAAAGTGTAAACAATCAAGTGCAAGCATATTCATAAAAGAAGACATTTCAAAACATATGCATTTAAGTTTTGCATTAAAACACAACTGCTCAGAAATTTTCCCCTAAAAACTTCCCCCTTTTGGTCATTAACATTTTTTGCTCATTAAAATTCTCTCCCTTTTGGGATCAGCAAAAAAGGGCAAAGCTAAGTATAAAATAATTTTATCATTTAAAACAGACTTAACAAAGGGAATTCCCCCCTTTTAAAATTGATATTTATTTTTCTTAGAAAAAACTCTCCCTCTTTTTAGTATACTTTATGGGCGTAAAAATTGTATAACTTTTTGAAAGGTATATGGCAGTTAAGCACACAACGTAGTTTTACTAGTCAAAATAAAATGACATAATGAACAAGGTTAGATAAAAATATACACAAATCATTTCAATTTAAGCACAAACGTAAGACCCTGCAAAGATTGGAATTTAAAAACATGCGGCATATGAAAAAATAGGTTTTAACATAAACATGATCTAACAAGTTCACATACATTTCATGTAAAGTCAATGAACCAGTTATGTAGCACCCTTTTAAAATAAAATTTCATGATACAAGAATTAAACACAGAATGACACAAGTCATGAAAGTTTTTCAGCACACAAGCAAGACAGAAAGTATGTTTCGTTTAAAAAGCATTTCTTGCAATAATACAGTAAATATATATAATAGAGGTATTAAAAATGTATCCCCTTATGATTTTCAATAAATAATGGGGGCTATGCTTATTGAAAAAAAACTTTAACATGAAAGTTTAAGCAAGCAATGTTTTTCTGTTATATAGATACGCAAAAAGCATTTCAATAAATACCCAGAAAAACCAACCATATAAATCCTAAAAATATTATAGTGATTTTAAAACAAGGATCACATGGTAGAACAAAGAGCTATGGCTAAGTAGTGTATTTCAATTCAAAAAAAATTTCAATAAAAATATCACATTTAAGCACAAGCCATAGAAAATTTAAAACCAAATCTAAGCCTAAAAAAGTTGGTGAGCAACCCAAGATAGGATTTTATGTTTAGATGCTCCCTCTATTAATTTGAATTTGTGCTTAGATCCTTTTAACTACTTATACTGATACAAAAGAAAAATTAAGCGTTTAAATAGTATAAGTACTATTTTTATTCATAAACTAATTTTACTGGATATATGTTAAGCCATGTATTTCACCAGTAAAACCATTTCTAGAATACATATATACCAGAAAGTCAAACACTAAGTCATGCATGGTGTTCATGCGTACCAATGAACAATCCATATCAAAGATTTGTTCAATAAATGCAGGATATGACATTCAAGATGCCTAGAAAGCCTTCGGACTCAAAAAGTAGAAACAATAATAATGTGAGTCCATGGGGCAAGTGCTATTAATCATTTTCACAAGGATGGGACTTAAACTCCCCAGTATAGTCTCAAGCACACATAAGTGCATTAACGTTCAAGGATGAATTTCATTCAAGCACATCCATCACATGTTCATCCTTCTTAATATTACTTAGCGTGCAAGAGATTTTAGGAATTAAGTTCTTATTCATTTTTCCTAAAAGTGGGGCTTAAGCTCCTCTTGTATATTTGCATGCATACATACTTGCATTAAGCTCAAGGATAATATGCATTTAAGTGCATTCCTCATATGTTCATCCCTTCAAAGAATTTCAGCATGCAGCAAATAATAAGCATATTGCATTTAAGTTTAAAGCAGAATAGCCAATCAAGGCTATACATAAGATTATGCAATAGGGATACAATGTAAAGGTGACACAACTCAAAATACACAATGAGTGTGTGTGAAATGAAAACTCCCCTTAAGTCATGCAATTTCCCTAGTTTATGGACCACCATCAGAACATGTGACGTTTAATTTCAAGGATGATGGTTTACCATTTAGGTCCTAAGTGAGAGTACATAACCCAAGGATTTGGACCAAATGGTGTCCATGAACTAAGTTCATCCTAAGACCCAAAAATGTGTACATGTCTTTAAAATATCTAGCGGTTTGGATTTTACATGTACTAAACTAGTTAGTTATCGTGCATCCTTGGAAGGAAAATGTGTTGCTTATACTGATCAAAAATAATTTCACCAAGCATACGAGAAAGTATAATCGGTCCTTTCAATGCAACTATACTGGTTATCTATTAGGACATTTTATCATTTGTAAAGTATAGTCTTTGTTATATGTTCTTGTGCATGCATCTTCTACTAAGGATGATAAATTAATATTTTTCTATGATTCACTCATCCTTTCAAAAATATTTTAGCATGCATTAACTTATTATCAACTTAGTGCATGTTTTATAATCTTTAATTATGTTGGGAAAGTCTACCAAAATTTTGGCAGCATGCCGTTTGTAAATAAGACATTTCCCAAAAATTCATGCACTTGAAACCTAATAGATTTATGCAAACAATTCAAAAATAATCTGTATCATGTAGATACCATTCTGTTTAAGCATGTAAGAACCTATATCCACTATTGGCATGCAATTCACATCACTGCATCAGCCATGCAGGAGACATTCACGTACAAACATGCATTCCAGTGGTCAATCAATATAGACTATCCATTTAATAATATTTTCATTCCACAAGTAATGGATAGTGTCATTCAATTCAAAACAATTAAAAAAAAATTATCCATTCATTAGAGAATATAATCATTAAGCAAAAATGGATACTTGCATTCAACTTACAGCAGATTATATCAAGAATATTTAACACTTTCTTACCATTATCTAAAGTGAGTATCATTGAACGTCTCAACTTCGGACGTGTGAAGAAAACTCTTGGTAGCGACCACTGTAATATCCATGATAATTACATAAGTCTACCCTAAGATTGTTGGAAAATAAGTTGACAAATAGATGTAATAAAAATAATTAGAGAGAACTTATGGGGTAAGGTGTGCACAACACTGCCCTTAGGGTAGATTTTCCCTCTCTAGTATGGTGCAAAAGGCTTATTAGCATCCACTCTAGGACACAAAAAACCTTCCAATCAATGTGTACTCACTCATGAGGAGATAGGAACAAATTTGGACCAGTGTCCCAAGTAGATAATCGTAGGAAAAATAAATAGACTGGAACTGTCTGTCGAATTGAAAACATGATCCAGTGATTGGGAATGAGAGAGTAATATGATCAAACCAAACAATCAAATTGTAAAATATTGAAATCAATTAAACAACTAGATTTTAAGACCCAACAGTTTTGGGTACAATGTTCTAATTTCCTACAGTAAGGACGAACAAACAACGCGCTAGCAAAAAATAAAAAAACTCATGCAAGGAGTGTTCTTAAGTATTAATAAATATTAATCAAATAATAATTAAAAAAGAGGATAAAACATATAAAAGGAAGATCAATTGACAAGGAAAATGAAACTAAAGATGTAATCCCAAGACCGGGGGGGGGGGGGTGAATTGGGTATTTGAAAATTACTTAGCAAAATTTCAGTTTATTTTAACCCTTTTAATTTAAACCAACCAAAAAAACACTCTAATATCAATCACGATAATCTAATTAGCGAACATACTATACCAATTGACAATCCTAGATATATATATATGAATGTTGAAATTACAAATCAAATTTAAACTTCAGTTAATTCAATATTCAGTTCTGAAATTCAGCAATGATCAATGATTTTCTTAAGGCACAAATTTAGTAATACAACTTAGATTATTTTGCTGCTATGCTTCAATTAAATAATCAATCACAACAACTTAACCTCAACCAAACACTACTGAATTTAGATATCAGCTGTTGTCTGATTTTTCATTCAATAACATACACTAGCATCCAAGTTAATTACTTGATTCAAATAGATCAAACCCGTTGACCTTATAGGTCACACCTAGTTTTGATTATGACAAATATTCTTGGTACTAATGGTTGTACTGAGAATTGCATGTAGGTTCACCTTGTGCGTGCTTCAGGACTAAAAGACATATCATGATGGCGTGCTGTGTTCGTTCCAAAGAATGAAGATCTATGTGTTGTATTTTGTATTCATTTGTTTATTTCTTCATTATGGGATGTAATTTATTACGAATTGTGTACTTGTATGGCTTGTAATAACTTGCATCTTGCATGGTAGGTAGGTATGCTCAAAATAGCCATAGTTGGACCTTAGGTACCTACACTAAGAACACAAGTCCCCTACATCATTTATCATAACCAAGGGAATCAAAATAAGGCTAAAATGCACTTAATGGGAAAAGATGAGAGGGTTTGGGTGACTGAACCCATGCTGTGTAATACGACTCAGGCGACCGAACTAGTCAACATGTTGAATTGGTCTTCGAGCACCTGAACCTATTTTGAACGTACCTTCCTCGGGCACCCGAAAGCTTGTCACTTTTCAACTACTTGGGCGACCGAATGTTTACGTTCAAAAGGAGGCTCAGGGGACCGAACTGCTTAGTTCGGTTAACCAAACTGTGAGTCGGGCACCCGAACTATCGAACAATTGCTACTGACTTTGTTTCAACCAGCCTACTCAACCTTTAGGCACCCGAACGTCTAAAAGATGAATTTTTGACTGTGTCTATTCGGGCACCCGAACCTCTGGCCGGGCACCCGAACCTCGCGGGTTAAAATATTTTTTACCGAATTTTTAAATGGGGCAAAAAGGGTTAATATTTTTAATGGTCTTCTAAACAAATTTTATTATGCCCACTATATCCCTAACAGTCAAAAATTCTTCCTTGCCTATATATACTCAATCATTTTTCTTAATTAGCAAGGATTGGCAAACTTGATAAGGGCAAAAATTCTCTCAACTATCAAAACCCTATATTAGTCAAATACTACTTCCAAACACTCACAAACTCTTCATTCTTGATTTCTTCAAAGCATTGTGAGTATTTTCTAAAGCTAGTGTACTTAATCATAATTGCTAAAACTCTCATTTACATTATTGTTAGATCGATTTTCTAAGAGAGAGTTTAGCATTAAAGTTCTTCCACCGGTTTCATTTGATAAACCTAGTGTGGAAAGATTTTGAGGGTTGAGGGGCTTGCATTGTTGTTGCAAGTTACCTAAACCTACATTTTGTGTGCAAAAATCCTTTTCACAGGCCAGTACTTCAAACAACTCCATTGTGCCGTGAATATTAGAATACATTATTGAGCTTGTTTGATTGAACTTGATTAGCATATTTTTGAAACCCTAATATGATATTATTTTATTCACATAGCGTGTTTCAAATATTACGTGAATACACACTCTAGATCTGAATTGAAAATCTATACGTGATTGTGTGTTTAGCACACATTAGAGCACTGAGTATATTTACATATCATTCATGCTTGCATTATTGATTGAGCTATATTGGTGTACACATCTGCTTGTAGAGAAGCTTATTTCCGTGTACAAACATTTTATACACATTAGTTGTATTCCAGGCGAGGGCCTGAAGAGGGAGACCAGCCCTATGGAGTAGTCCCAGATTGGCTTAGACCCGGTTAGGAAAGCTAGGTGCGCCATCCTGTTAAGGCTTGTCAGTTGAAGTTAGCCCCTTGAATTGACTTGGTTGTTTAGGTGCCGGTCCACCCACTAAGTGAGCCTATAATGGTAATCCTTGTGCTTGTTAGCCAAGGTTGGGACGTAGGCAATTTGGCCGAACCTCAATAACATATTGCGTGTACTATTTACTTTTCGGCACTTTCCTTTTATTGCACGTCTATGGTTATTTGTTAATTGCATAGATTGACCCTAGGTTGTGTAATATTGTTGTTAAACCAATAGATCTAAGTGATAAATTTTAAATACCCAATTCACCCCCCCTCTTGGGATTGCGCCAAAGCTAACAATTGGTATCAGAGCCTCATTACCTAGATGTAGACGTCATTTAGTTAAAAGATCATAATGATTTGTATTAGTGCATCCCCTTAATGTGAGGGAAGATTGGTCACACACCCATCTGTTTTCTCTGGTAATGATTATGCTATATGGAAATTTAGAATGACTATTTATGTGAAAGCTTTAAATTGGAAAGTTTGGAAAGTCATTGATTAGGGTCATTGTGTGCTTATGAAATCTATTGGGTGTACTGATGTTTCTAAATCTAAGTGTGAAATGAATGATCATGATAGGAACTTAGTACAGGTAAATTTAGATGCCATGAATATCTTACTGCATGCTTTAGATTCTAATGTTCTATGTGAGGTTATGGCTTGTAGTAGTGTTAAGCAAATTTGGGACGAATTTGAGTGGAGATACGGTGCGTGCATGCAAAAGGAAGACATCTCTCCATGCAACTCAGGCTCCACTGATCTTAAGGAAGGTAACCAGTGTTATGTAGCTTAAACCAATGATGAGGTTATCTCAGTTCCTTTTGTCTTAGTAGATGAATATGTACATGATTCATGTGCCGATTTGAATGATATGTCTGATCGTGAATTATATGATAGTAGTGATAGTGAAAGCATGCCATCTTATGAGGAACTATAAGTTGAAGTTAGGACTCATAAGTTACTTGTAAAATCAGAAAAGAAATATTTTGTGCTGAAAAACAAGTATGATGCATGCATTAAAGAATGTGACTCAAAAGTTCTTGCTGAAAGAGAAAACATTAAGAAAATTAAAACACTGGAAAGCAAGAATGAATCATTAGAAAATGAATTGACTATTTTGAAATCTAAAGTTTCTAATGATGATAAAAAGGACCACTTGATTGCAGATCTTGAAAATAAAGCAAGTAATATGTCTAAAGAACTTATGAAACTTCAGGAAATTTTGTAAAAATTTGGAAAACTCAAAAATTCAAGATTTGACAAATAAAATAGAAGACCAATCTAAGATCATCTTCATGTTCACTAGAGGCAAGGAAAACTTTGAAAAATTGTTAGGTGCACAAAAGATGACCTTAGATAAGGAAGGTATAGGTTATAATGGAATTGAAACTAAGAAAAGAAAAAACCTATACATGGGGTACTTTGTAAAAGAATCAAAATATTATGCTAGTACCTCGTTTGGTCCGTACACTCACACCACATGCATCTTATGTAAAAAGAAGGGGCACACGAAATTTGATTGCCCATTTAAAAGAAAAGGTGTGAAACCCAAACGAGTATGGAAAAATAAGGAATCACCAACTCCTAACTCATCGAAAATAAAAGAAAGAAAAATGATATGGGTTGTTAAAAAAGAAAACCCCTTGAAACTCAAGGAAGAATTTGCTCAAATAGAAATTACATGATCACTCAATTCTTTATTAGGAATTAAGATTAGTTATAGGGGGTAGTATTTTCTAAGGGGCTGAATATGTAAAATCTTGCATACTAAGCATAACAAAGAATCAAACCAATCTGAACTGAATGAACATATTCTTTGGTTGAAATATAAATTCATTGGTTGTTTAAATAAAAATCTACTCCCAAATGGACTTGGCTTGTCTTCCTTGTATTTGAATTTCAAATTGCTTAACTCTCGCTTAAATATGAACATCTAATGTTAAGCATACTCTGTCCATTGTGCAATTGTGAGATTTAAAAATTAAAGTTAAAAATCTTGTCCTAAACTCATCTTGATGCCCTATCATCAGCCTAAATTCTATAGATAGACCATAGGGTCTCTAGCTTTGAAAAACTAGACAAATTAGAATAAGTGGACCAAGCTCGGGCGACCGAACCAAACAATGCATTTTCACTTCGTCTGACCGAACTTGAAATTTGACCAAGCCATTGACCACACTTCGGGCGATTGAACTTTCAGGTTCAAATCATTTCGGGCTGCTGAACTATCTTTGGGTTACCTAACTTGTCTTCGGGCAACCAAACTCACATTTCGGGTGACCGGTTCAAATAGTTCAAACGCAATTTAGGCGGCCGACCATCGAAAATACAAAAGGGCACCTCAAATTCAGCCGACCGAACCATGGTTCAGGCTACTGAAAAGACTCAGAAGGTGCTCATATTTAAAGCAGTTCGGGTGACCGAACTTATGCTCAGGTGCCCGAACCGCACTGATATATATGCTTCTCCGCGAAAATTAGCTTATTTTCTCCCATTTCTTTGAGAACCTCCTCTGTTTTCCTCACATTCTAGCCCAATTTTCCCTTAGATTTTTTATGGCAATGGAATAGAGACGTGTCACCGCGGGTATTCCATTGGATCAGTGGGATAGGTTTCCCACACCCGATCGGAGAATCAAGTATGAGAAAATCTTTCGCCTCAAGGACCCCATTCTGGGAAAAATCCTTGATATCAAATTCATGCAAATCCACTTCAACAATGTCCTAGACATGTTTCAATATCAAGGATGGTATGAGTTCATCGCCTTTTAGCCTAGGGGGATGTACCTGTTACTTATCCGGCTCTTTTATGCCAATCTTGATCAAGATGGTCAGGGCTACTACTCCAGGGTGCTCGAGATGGATCTCCACTTTGACGATGCCTACCTAGTAGAGACTTTTAAGATCCAGCGTGGCGACTTCATCTGCCCTGATTTGTCCTCTACCTAGATATCCGAGCAGGACTTCACGGTGAGTACATTCGTTATTTTGTTGTGAAGAATCTAGTAGTTGATCTGACCTATACTCCCAGCTACAGATCCTTGACTCTAGAGGCAAAGGTGGTACACCACCTAGTTTCCTATAACAACTTGCCCAAGTCAGGATCGAGGGATCATGTATCCTACTTGGATTGTTTTGTGATGTGGTGCCTCTTCACCATAAAGAAGCTAGACCTTCCTAGATTGATCATACAATGGATGTTAGTCAAAACCGTTGGAAAGAGGATCATTCTACCCTATGGTGGGATTTGACTAGGATATTTGTTAGGGAAACACTTAATAGGTCACCACTTGCCACTGTTAAGAAGGTCAGGCCCTCGGACATCTTTAACTCCACCACACTCAAGTTGATGGGATACGAGCTCACTGGCAACATGTGGTTGCCCACTACACATGAGAGAGACCCTAGAGCTCATGAGATCCCATAGGAGCTGCCCCATGTACCATCCGAGATCATGCCAACCATCACCAATCTTTCTGCCTTATTTCAGGAGTTCGAGTCTACATGACTGAGCAGGTACCTTCATCACAGGCCAGACTTGACTCCTTTTACAGCGAGTTCACCGAGTTCCAATCCAAGGTACGGGCTAATTTCCATATCCTCGGTGAGCGGCTGAGAGAGATGAACGATGAGGACATTGGGGAGGATGACAAGATGGAGTGGAGTGGTGAGGAGGAGGATGATGATCATGATGACGGGGAGAGATAGGAGTGCTTCATGAGGATCCATTTTGTTATAACCTAGTTCCTTATTTGATCATCTGTTATGTTTTATTTAGATACACTCTCTTTTGGTCTATATTTTAAAACAACTGTTATATTTGTTTCTTTTGACGATCACACTCACCACATACACTCGTATCTATGATATGGTGACTGTGCTTTTGCTTATGATTATATATACATATATATCTGCAGTACTTTGATTTGCATGCATTTGTGCTTGGATGACCATTTTGTTAAAATGCATGCTTAGTGTAGCAAGTCTCCTGCATGGCGGATGCAATTGATGAGAATTGCCTACTTGTAAATTTTAGGTTCTCACATGCCTTACTCTTGAGATACTGCTTGTTTGAGAATCATTTTTTTGTAGGTAAATTTTGGGAAATGTCCTATTTATAGCCGGCATGCTGCCGGATTTTCTATAGACATTTGCCCAAATGATTGAAACGATTTTTTATATTATCTTGTGTGCAAATGCAATTTAATCTTAAAGTCTAAATATTTAGGCTTTACTCATTTACGTTGAAATTTTAAATTCCTTGGGGCTAATTGTGCGTATATATTTAAAGGGCTTGAATATTGGCAGGCTTTTATGGAATTGATTACATCTTCAGACAAAATGCTGCCCAAATTTTTGAAACCTTTGCACATAATTTATATCATTTTCTAAATGCGAAACTCCTTAAACTTGAGTTGTGCTTCTAAAATAATTTGTGAATTTTATTCAGGTTGATTTATAAAGAAAATGCATACTCTTAGGGGGAGTCACTTGACATTAAAATCATTAGGCCCTAAGAAATTGAAATGTTTTGTTCTTTCATTCTATACATCATTTGGCAAATACATTAACTAGGTGATTTCAATGTGCATGTTTTGAAAAAATCTTTATTAGATATCATGTTCATTTCAAAACAACATACCTTTACAAGGAAATTAACTTTCTTATCAATTGGCATGTTAATAGTTGGTAGCCTCACTATCACGTAAGTATAACACTTGGTATCAGACCGATAAGTTTTCATTATACTATGCCTTAAGGAAATACATGCTTGTTTTGGCAAACAAAAGATGATTATGATAAAATTTACGTGAAAATATTTTTGAAAGGATGAGTGAAAAATGAATAAAAATTTTAATCTTCATCCTTGCATAATCATCCATTGGGGGAGTATAGAACATTAAGATTATCAAATTGGTATCATATGCTAAATGCTACTCTTACTTCCTTGATGCACATTCTATTTGGATTACTTAGTTGAAATTTGCTACATATTTTGTATGGAAACTCCAAACAGGTCACTTAGATAGCGGGTTATAATTGGGAATGTTCTATTTTCAAACGGCTTGCTACCGAATTTTTTTTTTCCAATGTACCTTCTGCATCTACGTGACATACTTTGCCTTTGTATCTTATTGCTTAACCCATTTTGTTGTTTCCAAAAGGGGGAGAAGAGGCAAAAGTGGGGTAAAACTGTGCTTAATTCTGCTTAATCTTTTATTACCCATTACTTTCATTATCTTTATGCATAAAGTCAGGGGGAGCCTTTCTTGGCAGAACCCACTTTTGCATAAAGTATTTGTCATCATAAAAAAGGGGGTGAATGTTGACCTTATAGGTCACACCCAGTTTTTATTATGACAAATACTCTTGGTACTAATGGTTGTACTGAGAATTGCATGCAGGTTCACCTTGTGCGCGCTTTAAGACTAAAAGACATATTATGATGGTGTGCAGTGTTCGTGCCAAAGAATGAAGATCTATGTGTTGTATTTTATATTAATTTGTTTATTTCCTCATTATGGGATGTAATTTATTATGAACTGTGCACTTGTATGGCTTTCAATAACTTGCATCATGCATGGTAAGTAGGTATGCTCAAAACAGCCATAGTTGGACCTTAGGTACCTACACTAAGAACACAAGTCCCCTACATCACTTATCATAACCAGGGGAATCAAAATAAGGCTAAAATGCACTTAATGGTATAAGATGAGAGGGTTCGGGTGACCGAGCCCATGCCGTGTAAAGCAGCTCGGGTGACCAAACTAGTCAACATGTTGACTTGGTCTTCGAGCACCCGAACCTATTTTGAACGCACCTTCCTCGGGCACCCGAAAGCTTGTCAGAGCACTTTTTAACTACTCGGGTGACCAAATGTTTACATTCAAAAGGAGGCTTAGGTGACCAAACTGTGAGTCAGGCACCCGAACTATCGAACAATTGCTACTGACTTTGTTTCAGCCGACCTACTCAACCTTCAGGCACCTGAACGTCTAAAAGATGAATTTTTAACTGTGTCTGTTCGAGCAGTCGAACCTCGCGGGTTAAAATATTTTTTACTAAATTTTTAAATGGGTTAAAAGGGTTAATATTCTTAATGGTCTTTTAAACAAATTTAATTATACCCACTATATCCCCAATGGTCAAAAATTCCTCCTTACCTATATATACTCATTCATTTGCCTTAATTAGCAAGGATTAGCAAACTTGATTAGGGCAAAAATTCTCTAAACTTTCAAAACCCTATATTAGCCAAATACTACTTCCAAACACTCACAAACTTTTTTTTTTTTATTTCTTCAAAGCATTGTGAGTATTTTCTAAGGCTAGTGTGCTTAATCATAATTGCGAATACTCTCATTTATATTATTGTTAGATCGATTTTCTGAGAGAGAGTTTAGCATTAAAGTTCTTTCGCCGGTTTCATTTGATAAACCTAGTGTGGAAAGACTGTGAGGGTTGAGGTTCTTGCATTGTTGTTGCAAGTTACCTAAACCTAGATTTTGTGTGCAAAAATCC
The DNA here is from genome assembly GCF_029873635.1 of Malania oleifera. NCBI lineage: Eukaryota > Viridiplantae > Streptophyta > Magnoliopsida > Santalales > Ximeniaceae > Malania > Malania oleifera. The sequence continues at coordinate 81,308,574 of NC_080418.1, read as the reverse complement.
TTTTCACAAACTAGTACTTCAAACAACTCCATTGTGCTTTGAATATTAGAATATATTATTGAGCTTGTTTGTTTGAACTTTCTTAGCATATTTTTGAAACCCTAATATGATATTGTTTTATTCACATAGTGTGTTTCAAATATTGCGTAAATATACACTCTAGATTTGAACTGAAAATCTATACGTGATTGAGTGTTTAGCACACATTAGAGCACTGAGCATATTTACATATCATTCGTGTTTGCATTATTGATTGAGCTATATTGGTGTACACATCTGCTTGTCGAGAAGCATATTTCAGTGTACAAACATTTTATACACATTTGTTGTATTCTAGGCGCAACCCTGAAGAGGGAGACCAGTCTTATGGAATAGTCCCGGATTGGCTTAGACCTGGTTAGGAAAGTTAGTTGCACCATCCTATTAAGGCGTGTCGGTTGAGGTCAGCTCCTTGAATTGACCTAGTTGTTTAGGTGCCGCTCCACCCGTTAAGTGAGCCTATAGTGGTAATCCTTGTGCTTGTTAGCCAAGGTGGGGACGTAGGCAATTTGGCCAAACCTCGATAACATATTGCGTATACTATTTACTTTTCAGCACTTTACTTTTATTGCGCGTGTATGGTTATTTGTTAATCACATAGATTGACCTTAGGTTGTGTAATATTGTTGTTAAACTAATTGACCTAGGTGATACATTTTAAATACCCAATTCACCCCTCTTCTTGGGATTGCACTAAAGTTAAGAAAACCTAGTATTAAGAAAATTTCCCAATTAATTTAAAACCTACACGTAGATTATAAGTTGCAAAAAATAAAGAGAAAGAGAAGAAGAGCGAACACAAGATTTTTTACAAGGTTTGGCCAGCAGCCTATGTCCTTGCCTCAAGCAACTCGCTATGAAGATTTCCTTTACCACTTCTTTGAACAGGTTAAGTAACCCTATCTCCATTGGTAGGTGGAGACCCCTCTCTAACGAGAACACCCTGTCACTAGGCAATGATTCAACAACCCTAAATCGTCAAAAATTTCAAAGCAACAATACAATATTCGTACAAGAAAATAACTCTCAATAGAGCAAAAATTTTACAAATTTAAAGCACAATATACTTCAAATAATCAATATTAGATTGAAGCTCATAAGTAATCTAAAGTATTCTAATTTTTGAATGAATATTTAAGAAGAACAAATCAGAATATAAGCTAGGGATTTTAGCAAAGCCCCACAACAGATTTTTAGCGAGTATATCAAGAGAATAACACGATTTTGAATTGTATGTGTGAGTTTGGTTGCCCTAATTTACAAAAAAATAAGCTTTATATAGAGTAGGAAACTTTTTTACCATCTTTTCCAAGTTTGGAAACTCAAACGTTTGAATTTAGAAAGAAAATTGCACTGTTAGAAGTTTAAAACATAAACTTCAGTCGCCTGATCCATGAGGTAAGTCGCTTGAACTTATTCAAAATGGCGCACTAGTTCAGGCAATAGCACGTCAGTCACCTAATCCCGAGGGTTCTGTCGTCTGATCCTATTTTGTTCTTTATTAACACTGGCAATAACATATCAGTCGCCTTATACATAAACATCAGTTGCGTGAGCACTAAGCTACTTTGTGTTTTTCGTATTTTGATTCCAAAACTTGTTTTTGTTGATTTTGAAAAGTATTTTAGACCTTATAAAAATATTTTCCATGTTCTACATCACATCTCTAAGTCCAACATAAATCCTAATAGCTTCAAATGCAATATTAAAAATAGAATTACTTACATGAAACTCTAAAAAGATAAAAACAAATCAATTCCTAAGTCTTCATATCATAGCTTCAATAATTTGTCCGAGCTTTAATCAATTCTTCAATATGCTTCATATCCCTCATGACTTGAAGCTTTAAGTCTAAGCCTCATTCAATCTCTTTAGGTAGAATTACTTCACTTTGAAAAATACTTAATTCCTGAAACTTAACTTGAAAGCATACTTAGTAACCTTAATTTGTTATCATCAAAACAAGATTAAGCCTTGTTAGGCGAACAAAAAAATCCAAAAGGATAAGAAGGTAAAATTGACTTGAAATAGAGACCATTCAACTCGGTCCCCGTGCTTACAATGTATGCATGCGCTGTGTCTGAGTTAGTTTTCCCATAAATGAATGGGTAGAGACTCACTTCGAGTTGTGCATGGATGAGTTTGGGAGCTCACTCTTTTACAACCTTTAAGGACTACTTATACATATAAAGAGTGTTCATCCTTGAGTGTGACAAGTCAAATAAAGGCTTTTTGAAATATTATACTCAAAATTGCAAGTGAAGGTGTAATCCCAAAAGGTGAATTGGGTGTTTAAAAATTTATGCTAGTACTTAACAATTTCAACCACAATTTATGCAAGTGATATAAATATGCAAATTTTATTAGTATTCACAAAGTGTATGTATGAATGTAAATGTGCTCAAAATAACCAGTTAAGGGAAGGGGGAATGAAACTGTGTTTTTACAAGGTTCGATTATCCTTGCCTCAAGTAACCCACTTGAGGATTCCACTAAACATCCTTTAGTAGGCGGAGAAACCTCTCTCTTTTTGTAGGTGGAGATGCTTCTCTCCTTCAGTAGGCGGAGATGCCTTTACAATCCCTCATTCACTAGGAGGAGATGCCTCTCTCCTTCAATAGGCGGAGATGCCCTTACAAAGTGGAATCAATAAAGATTCATGTACAATGACTTGAGCGGATAAGTACAATAAAAATTTCATACTGATACACTCTCAATATGATTATGAATGAAGCTCAAAGAGTAACTAGAAGGTGAGCACTTGAAAGATGAACAAATAATTTGTAAAGTGCTTGAAAAAGATTTTCAATCAAGATCAATAGTTTGGATTCAAGTATGAGTGATACCAATAATAATACAAATCAAATCCAATCCTTTCCTATATTTTTGGAACAAGTTTAGAAACGTGTATTTATAGGCAAGATAAAGATCTAGCCATTTTATGGCCATTGGGCTTTAAAAAATAATTTATCACTTTCAAAACTAGCCATTTTCTAGCTATTGCGATTTGAATTCTGCCAACTCAGTCGCCCGAATTGGGATTTAGTCACCCGAATTTTTTTGAGATGACAATCATGAAAGTCGGTAGCAATCTTCGGTCGATTGACTTCTGAGGTTCGGTTGGTCGAACTATGTGTTCGGTCACCCGAACTACCTTGAATTCAAATTGTGCACTTTTAGTGGCAATTTGATTAACTCAATGCTCTGCTTTAGTCGCCTGAACTTCCAAAAACATAAAGACCCTTTTTTTTTTGTTTCAAAAATGATTTAACACTTTGAAATAGTTTTTGCATATTTATAAAATGATTTTCAATGAAATATAGAGTGCCTAGGGTCCACCTAAGGTCACCTATGAGCATCTTCACATAATCAAGGATATTCTTCTCACATAGGTCCTATTTGCAATATACATAAGAAAAGTTATGATTATAGTCATAGTCTTCAAGCTTGGACTTCATGAGCTCCATGATTATTGTAATCGTCTTCAAGCTTGGTTTTTATAAGCACCATTGATTATAGCCAAATACAATAATCTTGTATGCTTCATAGCTTTCCAATTTGCATATGTTATTGTGCTTAATACCTTAATTCCTGTGAACATACTTAGTAGCACAATTAGATGCCTTGGTTTATCATTATCAAAATGGTATGAAACCTAGATAGGCCAACAAAAACACGAATGCATTGTTGATTCGTCTTTGCTTTCTTTTAGTCATCTTTATAATAAATTATTGTGGTTGTTTTTTGTTATTATTATCTTAATTGTGTCGTGACGTTCCCAAACGTGAACTTGGGACGACTAAAAAATGATGATGAAGTGAAGTGGATTTTGAAAATGTGATTTTCATAGAAAACAAAGTGTATGGAGTCGCCACTAACCTTTTGAAGTGTGGTTAGAACACTTGATTACTACCCAATTAAGGGTAGAATCGGTCTGCATTACCAGGGTCAGGTTCGCGAGTACAGTTACGCGAGGGGAAGGTATTAGCACCCCCTATGCGTTTGTTCTTACAAACGGTACCTAATTAATCGAAAATTATCCCAAGGTAAATTTAATAAGCCTTAGAAAATTACTCCATTTCAAAAAGTGTGGAGAAATGCACAAAATAAAATACAATATAGTATTCCCTCCGAACTGGGGCATTCCACACTCCAAAGAGCTCAAGCCTCCCTTTTAAATCATCGGGATGGAAAATCAAGAAAAAAAGGGTACAAAATTCATTCCTGGAATTTTTGAAATTTTGTAGGTTTTTTCTAAGTATGAAAATGATATTTTGGGAAATTTTGAATTCATTTGAAGATGGAAGAATTTGTAAAGATGGGTTCTCTAACTCAAAATATTTTTTCCTATTTTCCTATGATTTTTCTTGTGTTTATGTGATTTCTCCAAGTATGAAAGCAATTTTAATCTCCAAAATATTATTTATGACCTTTTAAAATTTTAATTGAAATAACAAAAAGTCAATTAAGCAAAAACAATAATGAAACCTAAGGTGTAGTCCCAAAAGGGGGGGTGAATTGGGTTATTTAAAAATTCCTTAGATCATTTTTACGAGTTCTTGCCCTTTCTACAATTCTTTAAACATTTCTTATATTTTTGTGTATTAGGCAATCCACACAAACTCTTACTTCCACTAATCCACAATCACAACAAGCACAACTAATTAATTAACTGTTCAAGTAAAACAATCACAACAAAGGAAATCAATTCTTAATTTGCAATATTCAGCTACCCTGTATATGAATGTGCAAGTCTTGTTGTTGGGTTTTGAATTAAATATTAAAATAACATCCAAATACTTTTTCAAGATCAGAATTTAAATAAACCTTCAGTTAATAGGTTTTAGGTTGTTAACCAATCAAAGTACTTCCTTATGGTTTCCGCAAAAGATTGATTAACCAATGTACTCCCTTTCGGTTTTTGCAAGCCAAAGAACAAATTAGACTTTGAGTTTACTTAATTTCTAATACGTGTTATTTTATGATTGAAAGAATTACAACATCCACGTAGGTTATATTTAAAAGAGAGTAAGGGAAAGAGAGTGACACCACCGCTTTTACGAGGTTTGACTTACCCCAGCCTACATCCTCGCCTTAGGTCAACCATCTAAGGAATTCACGATACCTTGTTCCTTCCTGGTGGAACAAAAACCTTACAAGAATTATCCTCTTTTTTAGGAAGAGAAACCTCTCCAAGCAACAACCTATGCTTGGTCCAACGATTCAACAACGCCTTGAACCGTCAAAGATCAAGTAGAAAGATATGGATCTGCGTACAAAAACACTCTCAAAACATAGAGCAAATTGTACAAGTTAAATTCCAAATCATACTTCAAAATAAAAAATAAATAGACAATGTGAAGCTTAAGGTTTAGAAGTCACCAGTGGTTCTTAAAAGATTTTAGATGCAACTCAGAACTAAGACCTTGTTTATCAATACAGCAACTTCGTAGAGTTTTCCCTAACAAAAAGATGTGAGCAAGAATTATCTTTTAGGAGAATTTTAGCGTGGAAATCGTGTTTTACTTCGGTGTCTTTTTCATTTAGTAAAGGAGGTATTTATGGATTTTTTCAAAGAAAAGTTTCCTTATTTAACATGAGGCATTTAGGTAACTTTTCAAGAAGTATTAAATTATAGAATTAATTTTGAAAATCTTCCATTTAGGTAAATTTTTCAAAAAATATTAAATTATAGAATGAATTTTGAAAATATTCCATTTAGGTAACTTTTCAAAAAAATATTAAATTATAAAATTAATTTTAAAAATTTTCCCGCAAGTTTGAAATTCAAAGATTCTTAATTTTGACAATCTTCCCGCAAGTAAAAAATTCTCAATTTTGACAATCTTCTCGCAAGTTTGAAATTCAAAAATTCTTAATTTTGACAATTTTCCCACAAGTCAAAAATTCTCAATTTTGACAATCTTCTTGCAGGTTTGAAATTAAAAAATTCTCAATTTTGACAATCTTCTTGCAAGTTTAAAATTTAAAGATTCTTAATTTTGACAATCTTCCCACAAGTCAAAAATTCTGAATTTTGACAATCTTCCTGCAGGTTTGAAATTAAAAAATTCTTCGCCGAGTCAGTCGGCTGGGTAGACCTATTTTTCAAATGTTTTTCATTTTTTTTATTTCCTTAAAATCTAATTTATTTGAAAACCTTAATTGGCTATTTTCAAAAACATTTTCAAGAGTCTTTCAAATGCTGGTTTGTAAGTCTTTGTATTTTAAGGAGCTTCACATATCTAGATAGTAATGACTTGAAGTACTTACAAATATCGTTCTAAGCATGATCTCCTTAATCACTAAGTCTTGCAGCCTCTTGAGGTTCGGTCATTACTTCAAGGTCTGCTTGGCCTTTAAGCTCTTCATGTATCTTTTATTTATTCAATGTTCTAAGAAGCTTTCATTTGGTTGACTTTAATCTCCAGCTTACTTCCATGATTAATCGTGAGTGTCCTTTTACTTAGACCTGAATCAAAACCACTCAACAATGCATGTTAAAAAATTCTTCATTTTGTTATCATCAAAACAAGATTGAAAGACACAGTTAGGCCAACAATCTCCTCCTTTTTGATGATGACAAATGAGGAGCAAAAAAAAAATAAATAAAAATAAAAATGAGTGAGCCTTAAAAAGTCTCCCCCTTACAACAATCATCATTTTACTCTCTACAATATTTGTAGTTTCAAGACCAATTACAATATCATCATTATTGGGGCAGCCACGTGTGATTACAACCATTGATGAGGGTTGGAGATCTAACGGCTTGGAGAAGAATCGCCTCCGAGCATTGATATCGGGGGAAGCTTGCTCGCCATGTGTCGGCCGGAGGGGTGGATTATCATCAATGCTTTTGACAGATGCAATTTTCTCCGTTGGTGCAGAGCGATGATCCAATGGTGGATGATGAGATAAACATGAATTGTTGACATGGCCCCTATCTGAACCATCCCCTAAGAGCCTAAATCGTGCAGAGGAGGTTTGATCAATGTGAACTGCTAGCGTGGCTTTATCTATAACATTAGTGGCAAGTCCAAATCTAACAACTTGGAAAGAAACATGTGGTTTGTCGATTGGACGAGCCAAGGAGTGCCATGCGTTCGAATCTTAGGATCCTGAAGCTGAAGATACTTAAACTAAAATTTTTGTTTCTTTTCATTTTTATCTCTTCTCTCTTGAGACTCTTTCTTTCCTCCCTCCCCTTTTGTCTCAACGAACAGAAACCCTAAAGTTTCTTTCCCTTCCTTTATCTCAATCTCTTATTTCTTCCCCATTTCTCCCTTTTTGCAACTTATTGAACGCATCCTAAGATCCTTGGTTCAAGCCTCCTTCCTTAAATCTTTTGAGAATGACCTGAACTATTCAAATCCATTTTCCTAAAACTTCTCCATTTCGAGAAGTTTTCTCTTAGTTCACCTAAATCTGCCCTTTCCCTTGTGAGTAGGTGCTTCCCTAGAGCCCCAACTCCAGCCTACAACTCGGCCTCCTCTTTGTGTCTTGGAGCAGAGATGGCCCATGATGAGCATTCGATGGTTTTTCGAAAGATAAGGTCGAAGCAAGCCTCGGGAAAGCTACCTTGACTTCCGAAAATGCCTATGAACCAGATAAGTTTCTTCTTCCCTTTTGTTTGACTTTTATTTCTTATTATTTTTTATTTCTTTTTTTGAGATTTTGATGTGTGTGTGCAATGCCGATTGGATGTTGGTCTGTTTGTGATGGTTGTGATGATTTTGGTTTTGTGTTGGTTTTATGTTAGTGTTAGGAATACTATTTCTCTTGTTAAATTGCAGGTTTAGGGTTAGGTTTCAGGGTTAGGGGTGAAGACGAGTCAACTCAACTTCACCTAGTGAGTGAGTGAATATGTGATGGGTTGACTTGTGCGAGTCAAGCCAAGGGCGAGTTGTGGATCACGTGACCTCAATCACGTGCGGATTCTAGTTAGTGGGGGCTTTTGGGTTTTAAGATTTAGATGGGCTTGAGGTTTTTTAGATGGGCTTGCCCAGTTGGGTTTTATAAAATGAGGCCTAAGTTGTTTTTTTAAAATGGGCTGGCCCAACCATGTTTTAAAACAAGGCCTGGGTTAAGTTTAAAAATGGACCGACCCAACTTTATTTTTAAAACAGGGCAAGGAGTTAACTTTTTTAAAATGGGTCAGGGTATTTAAAATTTTGGTATGGTCTTGGGGTGATTTTTAAAAAAAGTCAGTGGGCTCATTAGAGTCGGTGGGCTTATGTTTTAAATGGAGCTAGTGGGCTCATTTTTTAAACAAAGTCAGTGGGCTTATTTTTCAGAAACAAAGTTAGTGGGCTCTTTTTTTAACGAGTTCGGATTTTTTCTGTAAGGAACCAGTTGGCTTTGGGTTAAGCTAGAAAGGGTTCACGGGCTTGGAAATGTTGGGGAGAATCCAAAAGGGAGTTAGGGTACGGGTTAACTAGATCTGGGTTTGGTTCGGATGCAGTGATCCGAACCAAAGTTTCGGGTCCGAGTTTGCCTTATGCTCAGTTGGATATCAAGTTCGAGTGTGAACCTGAATCCTGAGAAGGATCATACCTGCACTTAAATTCACACACAATTTATATGAATTGAACAAACCAAAAGTGGGTGTTTTGTATTCTATCTTTCCTTCTCACACCTGCTTTCTTCTTTTCCCTCCTTTGAATCTGCCCGAGAGACTATCTATGGTCCTCAGCTCTCTGTAATTCTTCTTAGTTCCTCCTTTATCTGTAGTGCTTCTTTTTGTTCTTTGCATGTTCTAGTGCAGAGCTCCTCTTCTCCTTACTGGCTTTGCAATTCAACAGAGTTTCACTATTCCTTCGGAATTCTGCAGTTTCTCGCAGAGTTTCTTTACATCTCTCAATTGTTCTCTTTTCTCTCAATTTTTGTAGAGTGTTTCTGTTCTCTTAGTGGGTGTCCCTTTGCTACAATGAGACTCCCTATTTATAGGGAGTATAAGGAGTTACAATTGGTACCAAAATACACCCCACTAACCAATTTCCCCAACTTATTCCCTGCGCTGGCAGGGAATATTTCATTCCCATGTGATTTCATTTTATTTTCTTTTATTTTTTTTTGAATTTCTGTTGCTAACTACCTATTTTTTGTTGGTCTTTCGTGCGTAGGTGATTAGGGCTATCCTAGTTGGCAACAGGACATTGGAGGGCATGGAATCTATATATATATATACATATTTTTTTTTTGTATTCTCACTTTTATTTTTGCAATTCCAGTTCGTATGTACCCACAGGTTGCCATGTACTACAACCATAGTTTGTACACCTCCTTTTATTGATATTTTTTTTATTTCTGTATTTTCATTTTTATTTTTGCAACTTGCATGTACCCCCGTGCAATTTTCCCCTGCAACTATAACTTGTACAACTTTTTTTTTTTGTAAGTGCTTTTCTCCCTTGCATGTTCAAACACTCACGTATGCATGTGTACCCACATGTTTTCTCTCCTAATGCATTTCTTGATTATGACTCCAGTGTTGACTAGTTTTGACTAAACAATCACAGTTAATAGAATATGACCTTAATCTCCAAATAAAACCGATTTTAAAATTAAGACCCAATTTAAAGTCGAAAACTCATTTTGAATGATAACAAATCCCTACAAGAAAAAAATTGAAAAACTTAGTTTAAATGACTTAGTGAAGCTCAACTGAACCTTATTATTTTTGTATACATACTTTTTTTATTTTGACAGAAATTAAAGAAACCAACTCCTAGTTCTAAAAGTACTTGATTATAGGAGCTAGTACTGAAGAAAGAAAATTAACAACATTTTAGGGAAATCTAGCCTAACAGGGAGTATATATGGGACTCAATGAAAGAAAATTGGTTTTGAAATCAACTAAGTTAGAGACACTCAGCTTAAAAGGACTCAACTTTTGGGCTCCTGGGACTCTAACCCTAATACCTAAGGGGAGTTGGTTTTGGAACTACGGGGTCCTAGATGATAATAGAGATTAATTTTGCAACTAAAAGAATGAATTAAAATCCACAGAGACCCTTCCTAATAGTTTTCTTAAAAACCTAAGACTTGAACTAAACATTTACAAGACTCAACTCTAAACCACATATTTGACATTTTAGAGGCTTGATTATCTAAAATTAAATGGACTTGATTGTGGAATTATGGTCTTAGTTTCAAAACTCAGGGTCATTCAAGGTTCAAATTCAACTCTCATTTCACCACGCTTCTTTGGGGTGGTCTGGTTAAAATTTGGGTGTCGGTAGTTGACCCTCTTTGTAGGCTTCGTTGCTTCAATGTAACAGTAGGATCTCTCCTACGTTATTTATAGCAACAAGCTAGTAAAGATAAAAGACACCTATTTTGACCAGGCAACTCGTCTGCTCAACATTTTTTTAGCGTAATTAGGGATGGGAAAAGGTCAAACTGGGGATTTTGCACTATTCTCTAGAGATTTTTTTTGGAAGTTAGTAGTTAACGGTTAGCAGTTAGAAGTTAGTGGGAATTAGTGATTAGTGTTTGATGTAGGAATTGCAAGAGGTGTGAGGTGGCAAGCTGTGGATATAGGAATCCGAGCCATGAGGATGCAAAGACCCAAACCTCTATGATAGTTTTCTACGGATGTAGGAATCCAAGCCATAGGGGTACAATGAACCAAACTTCTATGACGGTTTGCTGCGGATATAGGAATCCAAGCCATGGGGGTGTAAAGACCCAAACCTCTATGACGGCTTGCTGCGGATGTTGGAATTCGAGCCACAGGGGGTACAATGATACCAACCTCTATGATGGCTTGCTGTGGATGTAGGAATCCAAGCTATGGGGGTATAGTGACCCAAAGCTCTATGACGGTTTGCTATAGATGTAGGAATCCGATCCATGGGGGTACAATGGCCCAAACCTCTATGATGGTTTGTTGTAGATGTAGGAATCCAAGACCCGGGGGTACAATGACCCAAGACTCTATGACGGTTTGCTGCGGATGTAGGAATCCGAGCTACGAGGGTACAATGACCCGAACTTCTATGACAGTTTGCTGCGGATGTAGGAATCCAAGCCACGGGGGTACAATGACCCAAACCTCTATGATGGTTTGCTGCGGATGTAGAAATCCGTGCCATGGGGATACAATGACCTAAACCTCTCTGAAGGTTTACTATGGATGTAGGAATCCGTGCCACAAGGGTACAACAACTATAACCTCTATGACAATTTGCTATGGATGTAGGAATCCGAGCCATGGCGGTACAACGACCCAAAACTCTATGACGATTTACTACGGCTGTAGGAATTCGAGCTATTGGGGCACAATGACCGAAACCTCTATGACGGTTTATTGAGGATGTAGGAATCCGAGTCACGGGGGCATAATGACCGAAACCTCTATGACGGTTTACTGTGGATGTAGGAATCTGAGCCATGGGGGTACAATGACCCAAACCTCTACGACGGTTTACTACAGATAGAGGAATCCGTGCCACGGGGGTACCATGACCCAAACCTCTATGACAGTTTACAGCGGATGTAGGAATCTGAGCCACGAGGTTACAATGACCCAAACCTTTATGACGGTTTGCTGCAGATGTAGGAATTCGAGCCACGAGGGTACAATGACCCAAACCTCTGTTAGGATTTGTTGCGGATATAGGAATTTGAGCCATGGGGGTACAATGACCAAAATCTCTATCACGATTTGCTGCGGATGTAGGAATTTGAGCCACAATGGTATAATGACCCAAACCTCTATGACGGCTTGCTACGGATGTAGGAATCTAAGCCATGGGGGTACAACGACCCAAACCTCTATGGCGGTTTACTGCGGATGTAGGAATCTGAGCCATGGGGGCACAATGACCCAAACCTCTATGACAGTTTGTTGCAGATGTAGGAATCCGAGCTACGGGGGTATAATGACCTGAACTTTTATGACGGTTGCTGCGGATGTAGGAATCTGAGGCATAGGGGTACAATGACCCAAACCTCTATGGCGGTTTTCTACGGATGTAGGAATCCAAGCCACGAGGGTACAACGACCCAAACCTCTATGACGGCTGGCTGTTGATGTATCCGGGTAGAGGGGATACAACAACCCAAACCTCTATGACGGTTTGCTATGGATATAGTAATTCGAGTCACGGGGGTGCAACGACCCCGAACCTATATGACGGCTTCTTGCGGATGTTGGAATTTAAGCCATGATGGTACAACGACCCAAACCTCTATGATGGTTTTCTGTGGATGTAGGAATTTGAGCCACCGGGGTACAACAACCAAAACTTCTATGACGGTTTGTTGCGGATGTAGGAATCCAAGCTACGGGGGGTACAACGACCTAAACCTCTATGATGACTTGATGTGGATGTAGGAATCTGAGCCATGGGGGTTCAATGACTCAAACCTCTATAATGGTTTGCTGCGGATACAGGAATCTGAGCCACGGGGGTATAACGACCCAAACCTCTATGGTGGCTTGCTGCGGATGTAGGAATCTGAGCTACGGAGGTACAATGACCCAAACCTCTATGACGATTTATTGTGGATGTAGGAATCCGCGCCACGAGGGTACAATGAGGAATCCGAGCCATGGGGGTACAATGACCCAAACCTCTATGACGGTTTGTTGCAGATGTAGGAATTCGAGCCACGGGGGTACAATTACCCAAACCTCTATTACGATTTGTTGCGAATATAGGAATTTGAGCCATGGGGGTACAACGACCAAAATCTCTATGATGGTTTGCTACGGATGTAGGAATCTGAGCCATGGGGGTATAACGACCCAAACCTCTATGACGGCTTGCTGCGGATGTAGGAATCCAAGCCACAGGGGTACAATAACCCAAACCTTTATGACGGTTTGTTGCGGATGTAGGAATCCAAGCCACGGGGCTATAATGACCCAAACCTCTATGACCGCTTGCTACATATGTAGGAATCTAAGCCATGGGGGTACAATGACCCAAACCTCTATACGCTTTACTATGGATGTAGGAATCCGAGCCACCGGGTTACAATGACCCAAACCTCTATGAAGATTTACTACGGATATAGGAATCCAAGCCACGAGGGTACAACGACCCAAACCTCTATACTGGTTTACTGCAAATATAGGAATCTGAACCAGGGGGATACCATAACCCAAATCTCTACGATGGTTTACATTAGATGTAGAAATCTGAGCCATAGGGGTACAATGACCCAAACCTCCATGACGGTTTGTTGCGGATGTAGGAATTCGAGCCACGAGGGTACAACGACCCAAATCTCTATGATGGTTTGCTGCGGATGTAGGAATTCGAGCCACGAGGGTACGATGACCAAAACCTTTATGACGGTTTGCTGTGGATGTAGGAATTTGAGCCACGGGGGTACAACAACCCCAACCTCTGTGACGGCTTGTTGCGGATGTAGGAATCTGAGCCACGGGGGTACAATGACCCAAACCTTTGTGACAGTTTGGTGCGGATGTAGGAATCCGAGCCACGGGGGTATAACGATCCAAATCTCTATAACAGTTTGTTACAGATGTAGGAATCCAAGCCACGGGGGTACAATGACCAAAACCTCTATGATGATTTACTGCGGATGTAGGAATTCGAGCCACGAGGGTACAAAGGCTGAAACCTCTATTATAGTTTACTGCGAATATAGGAATCCGAGCCACAAGGGTACCACGACTCAAACCTCTATGACGGTTTACTATGGATGTAGGAATTCGATCCATGGGGGTACAACGACCTAAACCTCTATGACTGCTTGCTGCGGATAAAGGAATCTGAGCCACGGGGGTACAATGACCCAAGCCAAAGTTTTTAAAAATGTATTTAAGTGTAGTTTGGAGTTTTTAGAAAAGGGTTACTCCTTTGGGGATGTTTATTTCGGGGGATGGTCTCGAGGTCCTGAACAAATATTCGGGTTGGTTTGTCTCTGGGGTCAAACTATGCCAATTTCTAACAAAACAGGAATTGCTCAATTAGTTATGCTAGATGATTGGTCAAAGCTTATTCAACTAGGCAAGAAAGAATGGTGCTTTGTGTTGTGTGCATACATGTTGCTACTCATGTTGCCTACATGTGGGGATAAGCATGTATGTTGACATGATGTGCTTTGCATTTTATGCAATGCTTGAAATGCATGATAATGCATGAATTTTTTTCTTGCTGCACTGGTGACTGCAGTGATCCCACCTTTGATTTGGGCCATGTCGCTGAATTTCGCAAAGGCGTCAGAGTTGGCTCCAATGATGCTCGGCATGAAATTTACCACTACTGGATGCCCTCCACCCTTGTCATCTGAAATCTGCCCCAGTAATTATTGATGATATTTTTGATTCCATCAGGTATTGGAACTCTGCCCTAGTATTTGCTGTCACTGATTTGGCGATATTTTTGATTCCATCAGGCATTTGAACTCTAACCCAGTGTTTTACTGCCACTAACTTTGGCCATATTTCTGATTTCTTCAGGCATTTGAACTCTGCATTAATGTTTTATTGTCATTGATTAGGCGATATTTCTAATTTCATTAGGCATTTGGAGACTGCCCCAGTATTTGCTGTCACTGATGTGGAGATATTTTTGATTCCATCTGGCATTTGAACTCTACCTTAGTGTTTTACTATCACTGATCTGATGATATTTCTGATTCCATTAGGCATTTGAACTCTGCTCCAGTATTTGCTGTCACTGATCTAGCGATATTTCTGATTCCATCAGGAATTTGAACTCCGCTCCAATGTTTTATCGTCACTGATTTGGCGATATTTCTAATTCCATCAGGCATTTGAACTCTGCCCTAGTATTTGCTATCATTGACTTGGCAAAGTTTTGCATTCCAATTGGCCTTTGGAGATTGCCCTAGTGTCGAGAATTCTCAAGCCTTTTTGACTGTCCATCCTTTTTTGGGGGTTTTTGAAAAATAAAAGGATTTTTTTGGTAATGAAAATGATTATGCACTTATGTCATCAATTTGCTAAACTAGGAGATCAAACTGTGCAAAAGAGCTGTTTTGCTATATTCAAAAGTCATTTTTGAGAATGGGTAAATTTTACACCAGTGTCCTCAAGTTCTATGATATTGACATTAATTTATGAAATCAGACTGTTTAATCAACTAACTTTCACCCTTTCCACAGACTGGAACAGTTTTATCAGAGGAGACCTTGATACTTTCTTGTTCAACTGTTTGTCCATGGTTCAATCAAGCTCTTCTCATGCTTCGATCTTTAGATGGTCTTTAAGACTCGGGATGAAATGTAGGCTTAGGGATGCGGGTTTTTTAGGAACAAAAGGAAACTAAGGCTCAAAAATCCCATCCTTGAATGATGTTTTCTGCCCCAGTTTGGGGCTTTGCAAAGTATTGACTAAACTTGTTAACTTGAACAAGCTGTCTACGTACCTTTTTGGGATTAGGTCATTTCGTAGTTCAGACTCATTATTGAGTCCAACAAATCATTTTTAAGACAACAACATGTGCCAATTTGTTCAGGTCTTTTATTCGGACTGTAACGTAGGCTGTGGATATTGGTTAAAGAAGAAGGGGTATATAAGGCTCAAAATTATCAATCTTATCAAGGGGTAAATTGGTCAAAGATCACAAATGGAGTATGTCCCTTACTTCTTCTTTGTTTTTATTCTTTCTTTTGTTCTTTTGTCACATTTTCCGCTTCCTTTTGTGAAAGAAATTATGACTTCATGTTTCATTCAAACTTCATTTGGGACTAGACTTGTAAACTGCCCTAGTGTGGGGTGTGACCATTTGACGAGTTAAATAGGAAATTGAATATTTTAGGCTCAAATGGGGTAGCAAAGGGTTTTTTCTTTTTCTCGACTTTTCTGGGTAGCGGAATGGCCTGCCGTCATTTTGGCATTTTGTTATTGTCTTGCATGATTTTCCAAACCCTTGAAAACCCCAAACCAGTTTAATTTTTGGAAGGTGACTTCTTTGACGAAAATGGCTTAATTTTCAAGCTCAAAAGGTTTTTCAATTGGTAAATAAACACTTGGTTTTTTAGGGGAAAAACTTAGCTGGCCAAGAATGGCCATCTATCATTTAACAGAAACATGAGCAGATAATAGATCCATGGAGCAATAATATGATCATTTTATTAACTTTGTTTTGAGAGTTTACAAAACTTCTAAGCATAATATTTCTTTACAGCATCATAGTTGATAGGGTGCAAGAGACCGATTCCATCCATGTCTGCCAACAATAAGGCGACTTCTCGAAATGCTTTCTTCACCATATAGGGCCCTTTATAGTTGGGCATCCACTTGCCACGAGGGTTAGTATGGATTGGTAAAATCTTCTTTAACACCAAATCTCCCTCCTAGAATTATTAGGGCCGAACCTTTTTATTGAAAGCCCTCATCCTCCTCCTTTGGTACAGTTGCCCATGAGCTATAGCGGCCATTCTTTTCTCATCAATTAGGTTCAATTATTCATACCAGGATTGTATCCATTCTACTTCAGTTAGCTCTGCTTCCTTTAGGACCCGCAAGGATGGAATTTCAACTTCTATTGGGACCACGACTTCCATTCCGTACACTAAAGAGAGAGGAGTAGCTCCTATGGAGGTTCAAACCGTAGTTATGTAGGCCATTAGGGCAAATGGGAGCTTTTCATGTCAATCTTTCTAGGTTTCAGTCATCTTCTCCAAGATATTCTTGATGTTCTTATTGGCTGCTTCCACTGCCCCATTCAACTGTGGTCTATAAGGAGCTGAATTGTGATACCTAACCTTGAATTGATTGCACAACTTCATCATTACTTCGTTGTTCAGGTTTTTGGCAATGTCTGAGATTATCCTTTTGGGGATTCCATACTGGCAGATCAACTCTCTCTTTATGAAGCGATTGATTACATTTAGTGTGATGCTGGAGTATGATGCCACCTCTACCCATTTGGTAAAATAATCAATAGCCACAAATATGAAACGGTGTCCATTGCTGGCCTTTGGAGTAATTGGTCCAATCACATCCATGCCCTGTGCTAAAAAGGGTTAGGGTGCGGATAAACGTGAAGTGGGGCTAGTCAGACTTGTATATGGTCTCCATAAATCTAACATTTATGGCACTTTCAGGCATATTCAATGCAATCCCTTTTCATGGTCATCCAATAATACCCGCTCCTGAGGATTTTCTGAGCCAATGAATGACCCTCGACATGAGTTCCACAAACTCCTTTGTTGATTTCATGCATAACTTGTCGGGCCTCATATGCTTCTACGCATCGTAGGAGAGTCATATGATGGTTCCTTTTGTACAACACTTCTCCATCCAAGAAAAATCCCATGGCCAGTCTCCTGATTGTCTTTTGATCATTGCTGGTTGCTCATTCGAGTTACTCATTTTTCTGGATGTATGTCTTAATATCATGGAACCAAGGTTTCCCATCAGCCTCTTCTGTTACTGTGCAGTATGCAGGTTCTGACTGTTTTCTGATCTGGAACAGTTCAATTTCCATTCCTAATTCCACTTTAAACAAAACCGCCAGAGTGGCTAGTGCATCAAGAATCAAGGTATTTTCCCTTGGCAAGTGGGAGAAACTAATGCTATCATATTCTATAATCATCTCCTGAATGTACTCCTGATATGGCACTAGTTTGGAATCCCAGGTTTCCTACTCTCCGGTCAATTGGTGAATAACTAGGGCCAAGTCTCCCTTCATAGCTAATTCCCTGATTCCCTAGTCTATGGTGGCCTACAAACCCAATATACAAGCTTTGTACTCTGCTATGTTATTGGTGCATGGACAAGTAAGCTTAGCTACGACCGGATAATGTCTCCCTTCTAGCGATATAAGTATGGCTCCTATTCCATGTCCCCACACATTGACTGCACCTTCACATAACATCATCCATCCTTCATGATCTTCTTCTTCTTGGCTTATTGAGTCAATGTTCTTATCCGGGAAGTCAAACTCCATAGGCTAGTTGTAACGACCTCAAAATTTATATCATTTTATTTTATTTTTTACATAAACCCAAGTGAACTACTTTGATACCCCTTCTATGAAAATCTCAGGCCTCAAAGGGGCACTGGGGTATTCCTATATACAATATTCATACCTACGTAGCAGAAACATAAACCATACATCCATATATACCATACAATACTAGAACTCAGTATTTTCAACACATAGTCATACAATACATCTCTCTTTCCAATGTCATCTACCCAAAATACCATACTCTGTGCAAACTTACCTTATAACGAGGGTAACAAAGAAATCTCTATCTGCGAGCCTGATCTACTCGCCTAACTAGCTCACCTGAAAAATGTTAGAATAATAGGGCGAGTCGATGCTCAGTAAGTGGAAATATGCTTTTACTACTGTGTGGCTACTAAGTTATGTATACTTTAAATAACATCTGAGCTGTAATAAATGATAGATTTGTAAAGCATATCTTACATTTTTCGTAGTTTAAAACATAACTGTATCATAAGAGTTTTCTACTTTTCATACTGCTAATATCATACTATATTTATCAAATACTATAAAACTGTATACATATATATATATAACTGTGCTTTATCCTTGAAACTCTATATGTCATGATTTGATCCCTTATAACAAGGTTGTGCGGCTCGTAGGCGAGAATTAACCTGGTCGGCCCTTTAGATAAGTCACTATACTCTACACTACCTCAGCCCGGCCAAACTGCATCTACTCCTAGGCTCGGAGCTGGCTGTTACCTCATCAAACTGGCCCCCTCAACCTAGCGAACTAAGGAGTTGCATCCTCTCCGAGCATAGTTTGATGGTGCCCACACACTATCTGAGATATGTGGTTGCACTTTATCTGTATTAGGAACGGTTCCGTGCTCTGTATGTTGTATCTATATCTGTAGGGATCTGATATCATATATATACACACACACTATTTTACTATTTTCATCATGTTTCCAAAATAACCATAACACTACAATTCTGTACTATAAATACTATAATATCTGAATAACTGTAGCATCTTGATGTTATACTGTATAATCTGTCTATATCATCTATTTGTATAATATCTGTATACTTTGAGTGTTATGGCATTTAGGAAGACATGAATTTCTGTAAACACTATACTTACTAATCTGAATAAACATTTGTATACATATATATATATATATATATATATATATCTGTCTGTGAAACTATCTGAATAAAGGCTGTATATGTACATATATCAATCTATATAATATCTGTAAATATCTGGTTATATCTGTATGTTCTGTATAACTTCATATACTGGAAATAGTGTATAAAGTTCTACATCAAATATTATCTACTCAGGCCACACATACTTTAAAAACACATATTCTGTAAAAACTACATAATAACTAGTATACATGCAAGTTTGTATAATTTCTATCAATATATTCAAATCTCCTAGCATAGCATATTTCCCTTACCTTATTTCTAAAAGTCCCTACTGTACTCTGGCTCTATACTTGCATGGTTCTCCACTCAATACCCTGAAAACAACATCCCCCAGAACAAAACATCTGTATTTTCCTGCATACAACATTTCTTATAAATGTAGGGAAAGCAAATCCTGAGTAAATTGCCTTTCCCTGAAATTGGGATGGATTCCAAACTAACTCCACCAATGATCAGCTCCAGCAGACTTGCAGAGAACTTCGTCAGGAGCGTTGTGGTGGCCTCAGATCTTCAATTCGCCAAGATACGGCGCTGAGATCAAAGAGAGAAGGAGAGAGGTGTGTTTGAGAGAGATAAAGAGAGAGAGAGAGAGAGAGAGAGAGAGAGAGAGAGAGAGAGAGAGAGAGAGAGAGAGAGTAATTGTGCTGAAAATTTGTCAAAAATCCGAGTTTTCACTATTTATAGAGCCAGGTTCATCGACGAGACATGTCACCTCGTCGACAAGTCCTGAAGGAAGTTTGTTGACGAACCTTCTCTCATTCTCGACGAATTTCAAACATCCAAAACCCCCTCTCGGCATCTTCTCGTCGACGATACGTGCCTTCATCGACGAGACACTCAAGAACCCTCGTTGACGAAGCCCCTGTGTTCGTCGACGAGGCACTGAAAAATTCCTCGGGTTATTACACTGGTAATCCTCCACAGCTTTATTTGCTAAATATTCTGCAATAACGCTTCCCTTGATCCCCTTTCTAGTAATATAGGTGATGTCATATTCAATCAATAGCATCTTCCACCGTGCCAACCGTTCTATTACTATCAGTTTTTCAAAAACATACTTAATAGGGTCCATCTTAGAGATCAACCAGGTTGGGTAATACAATGTGTATTGTCTCAGCCTGCTGACCACCTATACCAAAGTGCATCAGGTTTTCTCCAAGTCTAAGTACTTAGACTCATATTCTATGAAATTTTTTCTTAGGTAGTAAATGAATCGTTCTTTCCTTCCTGACTCATCATGCTGGCTCAATACGCAACCCATGGAATTCTCTGATACTGCTAGGTATAGAATCAGTGACCTTCCAGGTACCAGGGGTATTAATATTGGAGGGTTCAGGAGATATTTCTTTATCTTCTCGAAAGCCTCTTGGCATTCCTCATTCCACTTTTTCGGGTTATTCTTTCTTAGCAGCTTAAAGATAGGCTTACAGGTGGTGGTCAATTGGGATATAAACCGGGCTATGTAGTTGAGCCTACCTAAGAAACTCTGTACCTCCTTTTTAGTCTTGGGGCTAGGCATCTCTTGAGTGAATTTAATTTTGTTAGGGTCAATCGCAATCCCTTTCTCGCTCACTATAAACCCCAACAATTTTCCTAAAGTGGCACCAAAAGTACATTTTTTCGGGTTTAACTTTAACTGCCATTTCCAGAGTTTCTTGAACAACTTCTCCAGGTTTGTCGCATGGTCATCTTCATTATGAGATGATCATGTCATCCACGTACAAGTCAATCTCCTTGTGCATTAAGTCATGGAACAAGGTTACCATAACTCTTTGGTAGGTGGCCCCAGCATTATTTAAACCAAATGACATAACCTTGTATTAAAAAGTCCCCCATAATGTGATGAAAGTGGTCTTTTCCTTGTCTTCCGGGGCCATCTTAATTTGGTTGTATCTCGAAAAACCATCCATGAACAAAATAAAGAGTGCCCTGCCATATTGTCTACCAACACATCAATGTGTGGGAGTGGAAAATTATCTTTAGGGCTAGCTTTATTTAAGTCTCGATAATCAGCACTAACTCATGCCTTGCCATTCTTTTTAATTATCGAGACAACGTTAGCCATCCATTCGCGATATTGCGCCACTTCTAGAAATCTAGCCTTGAATTGCTTTTGCACCTCCTCCTTTATTTTGAGCAACATCTCTGGTCGTATTCTCCTCAACTTTTGCTTCGCCGGCCTAGAATTGTGGTAGATGGGTATTTTGTGAGTTACCAAGTCCATGTCTAGACCTGACATGTCCTAATATGACCAAGCAAACATATCCCGATATTCTTTTAACAGTTCAATTATTTTGCTCTTTTCTTTACCTTCCAGCAATGCCTCGATTTTCACCTGTTTGGGCTCTTCCTTAGTTTCTAGATTATTTACAACATTTGGGTCACTACTAGTTAATGTTGGCTTTTCGTCGGACTTCAACATCCTTTTCATTTTGGGGGATAAGTTCATCTCATCTTCTTCAATTTTAGTTTCATGAATTATGTTTTTGAAATTAATGTCAATTTCTTGATCATGGATAGTGGTGTTATTATCTCCCTTATTCCTGCTTGAAGTCATAATAAACAAAGTTTTGACAATTGAGCTCGAGATGCAAAAGAAACATCAAGAAAGGCATACTTCATTTTCATTAAATGAGAAAAACTGCCCTGGACTATATTTCCCCCAGGTTACAAAACAAAAAGTTTTAAAATAGGGAAAAATAAACATCATTACATGAGAAAACTGGGAAAGTCAAAAGTGCTACAATTTTGCAGTTTGGTTCCCGCGGGCAGAGGGTGAACCCATTCTTTCGGGCCAACTTCAGAGTATTTCCTATCCACGTCTGATATATCCAAATTCCTTATTTCTGCCTCAAGATTTTCCTAGCCGCTTTTTCTAAAAGTGTGGTTGATCGGTGAGATTTCAGTCCCCTAGTTGGCACTTACCTTCCCCTTAAGCCTTTCCATTCATTGCTTTTTCTTTTCTACCGCCTTCTTTTTCTGGTCTGCACGGGTGGGAGTGTATCCAAGACCATACCGATCTTTCATGTCTTCTAGTAGCAAAGGAGTCAATATACCTTGAAGGTGTTTTCCCAATCCCCAACCTAGGCAGAATCTTGATTTGATCATCTCTGACACCATCTTGTACACTACATAAGAGATCTGGCACCTAGGAATGGGAAGTCCCTCCATCATCACAGTGGCATTAACAACTTTGAAGGTTCGGAATGAGTCCTTAAGAGCTTCTTCAGCTGCCTCCACGTAGGGGTGGAAAAGGGCTTGGTCACCATCAAATCCATTTCCCCATATACACATACCATTTTCCCTTCCATAATAAATTTTAGTCACTGATTCAAGGACAATGGAATCACCCTAGTGTTGTGTTTCCATGGCCTCCCCAAAAAACAACTGTAGGACCACGTGATGGCCATGACTTGAGAGGTGATATCAAAGGTGATAGGTCCGATTTGTATGGGGATTTCTATGGAACCCACTGATTCTCTACAGGTGCCGTCAAAAGCTCGCACAATCAAGTTGTTTTGTTTCATGTAGGAGGGATCAATGAGTAACTTCTGCATCGTCATTGGCATAACATTGAGGGATGACCCATTATCAATCAGTACCCTCACGATCATGTGGTCTTGACATCGAACATAAATGTGCAGTGCTTGATTGTGCCCTTATCCTTCCACTGGGATCTCCTCATTAGCAAATGTGATGTGATTGGTGGTTGTGAGACCGCCAATCACATGATTGATGTTATTGATGTTGATGTCCTAGGGGATATAGGCTTGGTTGAGAACTTTCAGGAAAGCCATCCATTGAGTTTCTGAGTTCAACAATAGTGACAGGACAGAGATATGTGCAGGCATTTTCTTGAGCTGGTCAACAATGTTGTACTTACTATGTTTGATTATTTTTAAGAATTCTTCGGCCTCCTAGGTTAGGACTGGTTTCTTTACATCTCTATTTTTCTCTCCTGCCTTTCCTGGACTCCCATTTTCTATGTGCTCTGGTGTGTACTCCCTTCTGCTCTGGGTAATCCCCCTCGCTTCCGCCACACTACTAGCTTTCCCTTCGGTATGTGCCTCACAGTTGTACTTCCATGACCTTGCTTGGTTGCCATGGTATGGAAATAGCCGAGGGACGTAGATTAATAAACGAGTTGGTGTCTCAGGGACATGCGATGTCCTTTTTATGGTGGGAATGAACGGTCTGTTTGTGAATTAGGGGTGATCAGACTGACCTTCCTCAATAGTTGAAACGTCATTGGTCTTCTAAATATTACCAAATTCCACCTGCTTGTTGTTCACCATCCTTCGTAGGCACGCTGTAAAAGTTGTGCGGTTCTAAACTGATCTTTCCTCCATATCCTAGCATGCATAATGTATGCCGTTGGGACACGTAGCCCTCTGTTCAGTTTGGCCAGCCACCATGAGTATACTATATACCCAATCTAACTTCATTCGATCAAAATCTCCCTCTGGGATCTCCATCGCTCCTTCTTCTACCATCCCCACTTTGTGACCTCCATGATCTAGCAAAGGGTTCCCCTAGATTCCCGGTTGCTTGTCATCAAACGCCAGCCAGCCAGCCAGCCTCCCTCAAATCTTGCACTTTGTGTTTAAATGCCCAACACCGGTTGATAATGTGGCCAGGAGAGTTTGCATGATACACACAGTGGGCCTCAGAATCGTACCAGTGCGGGGGAGGGTTTGTCATGGGTATCGTTGGGATTGCGGTCACCATTCCTCTTTCTTTTAACTTAGGGAATAATTCTGTTACGTCATCAGAATGGGGTCTAACCTGCGAGAACTCTTGATGGTTCCTCTATCACAGACTTACATGTTCTGGAGAGCTAGCATGGGTGCGGGAGCCGTCATGCATTGTCTGGTTTACAGTTGGTTCCATTATGAAATTTCTGTCAAACCACTGGTTCCGGCCTCTTTGGTTTCTTCGATTAGATAGCCCTTGAATCATCTAGGCCTCTTCTTCTTTCTTCTTTCTAGTCCATTTCTTACTTGGAACAGTATCAGTTCCACTATTCTTGTGCAGACTTGCCTTAATGTCTGCCTCAATTCTCCCTCCCGTGGCCATGATGTCCATGAAATTGTGGGGAGTTGCTCCCTAAAGATGCCCGCAGTAGGGGTATTTGAATGTGCCTATGAACAGAGAGATAACCTTTTGGTCATTTACTGGAAGGTCCACTTGAATAGCCGCATCTCTCCATTGATAAGCGTATTCTTTGAATGTCTCTGTGGGCTTCTTTTCCATCTCTTGCAAGGTCATCCGATTTGGCGCCATTTCCACCACATGGTGGTATTGGATGACGAAGGCATTAGCAAGATCTCTCTTGGTACATATCCGTGCCCTGTTTTTCTAGATATACCATCTTACTGCTGCTCCGATTAGGCTACTCTGGAAGCAATGCATCATCAATTTTTTATCATCAGAGTGGGCTGCCATTGCTTGGTAGTACAATCGAAGATGAGCATGTGGACATGTGGTCCTCTCAAACTTCTCAAATTTTGGTACTTTGAACTTCGACGGCAATACTACTTTAGGTACCATACAGAGGTTTGTGGGGTCGAATGAACTAGATATGTTGACCCCTTCGATGGCCTTTAGGTGTTCTTTAAGCACGTCGCAGTGGTGTTTGATTGCAAACTTACTTGTTCCTACCTCTGTTGCCACCGTTGGAGGTGCTCTATCCATGGGGAACCCTAGGACTGGTGCCACTGGGATGAATGGGGCTATGTTTGGTGGCAGGTCCTCTACGACAACCGGTGGTAGCCCAGATACTTGTCCATGAATCAGGGTGAACCCCGGAGGATGAACGGGGTCTGAATCCTCCTTATCATTTTGTGGTTGCATAGTTTTGCCCTTACCCATTAGTAGGTCCAGGAGTTTACTCATCTTATTTTTCAACTCTTCTTGCCCTTGTTCTATGCCCAGGTTTCTACTTTCTAACTGTTCTACTAGGATCTTGGTTTTTCTTCTGGTATCGTAGGGATGAGTAGACACCTCAATTTTTGCCGACTAGTAGTCACTCTTCTGTTTCCTTCTTCCCTGAATAGAAAATTTCCTCTTCAGCATGATGATGATATGCAATGAATGTTTATGTAAGGAAGTAGCTAGTGTATATACATATGCAAATAAAACAATTATGCATGCATCTTATGTACTCTAACCAAGATTACGGGAAAAATTGTCATCATTCCATTTAAACATTTTACTTTATACATTGTTTTGGAAGGGAAATAAGACATCTTTGAAAGGATTAAATAGATGTGGGATTTTGGTTCCCCTGCTTGCCCCTACTGATGCGGCTTGGACCTTCTTGATCTAGCTCTGACCTCCGAGGTGCTGAACCATCCACCTTCCACCTTAGCGCTCGGTACTGAGCTTCCCAGTATATGGGTTGTTCTACGAATGGTTTCACTTTATTTAATGCCTAGCTAAATGTTCTCCTCTGTTCCCACTGACTGTCCAATTCTCGTATGTAGAGGGTCTTCTCTTCGATCTCAACCTTGGCGCCTTCCAGCATTTTGGATTTCTGATCGAGCACAGATTGAAGCATTCATCTCTCTTTCCTCCAAGCCACTACTTCCTTTTCTAATTGCATGAGCTGAGTCTTCTGCTATTTGACTTCCTTATGGTAGAAGGCAACTAGTTCATCTTTCCTCTGCTTTGTCTGCTGATTTTCTATCATTGTTTCCTCCTTCAAACATGGCTCCCCTTGCAACCTTAACAACGGGTCTTTTCTTGGCGATTTTACATGAGTAGCAAGGGCTCCAAAAGTTCCTTCGAATAAGGGGTTCACCAAGTTGACCTGCCATATCTCGTAGCTTCCTTGAGTTGTGATGGTTTCATCACTTGGATCCACCAAATGCACATGTTTCTAGACCACTGTAAATTTTCTGATCTGATTCTAGGCATCCATTATTGCATAAACAAAGTCTCATTTTGCCAACCTCTGGGTTACTGACACAAATTGAGACGCCCCCATTTGCCTCCTGGCCACCAAAGGAGCGTATGCTAATCCTCCCCATGGGCCTAGCAATGGGACCCATGGGAGGTTTCCACATTGATATATGATAATGGAATGGTTCTTTCATGATGCTTTACAGATTAATCCCAAATCACCCAATTTGTGCAATTTTTCGTTCTTGTCAGCCTTGCTCAATTGGACAATATGTTGAGCCCCTTCAAACTTGGCCAAGGGAATTCTAAGAGCTAAAAAGGTGTTACGGTACCCCCCTGGTTGCTTGGTAGGTGGTTGGTGAACCAAACATAAAGTGTAATGCCCCAAACCCAAAAACCCAGGTCGGTGTGTTAAACCTGAATAAACTGTACTTCGTGGCACCCCAAACCCGCCTGGTGGGACCTAGGTGTCATGTAATCCATTTTCCTATTATTCCACTAACAATTACATAGCGAAAAACATACCTACGATCCTTAACTAATAATACCAGAGTTTTCTACATCTATCTACATTTCAAAATGAACCATTCATCCACATGTATCCACATATATACATATCTCCAAAAACATAATCCATAACTTCCAGTATTCACAACCATCCATTTCTCAGAAGACTTAAAAAAATAAAACATAAAACTTAAAACTTAGATATGACCCAAAATATCATCGCAAGTTTATACCCTTTTTCTTAAAAATGCTACAACAGCTCCGAGCTTTCTAAGCTCGATCACGTGTAGGTCCTGAAAAAGATATATTTGTATTTGGGTGAGACACATCTGAGTAAGGGAAGAAACAATATATTAAATCAACGTGTGGGCAACATGAGGATTGTAAGTAACATATAAAATCATCATTTGAAGTTAATCATTAACATAATTTATGAAATCATTTCCTGAGCCTGATCCAACACATGCAAGGTATTTTACCCACGAGAATACCTAAGAATTGAGGTGATTACCCGCCCATACAAGTAGCACCCCTTTGCTCTGATACTTTAGGCAACCAATGGTCACAACTGAAGCATATCAAGGCACTTACCTTACTCAGTAAGCCCTCTGGTGAAAAGGTAAACTTGTACTCACACAGTTTATACAAAGGTTTACCAGCAAAGCTCTGAGAATAAGGAAATTTACCCGCCCATACAAGTAATTTCCCTCTGCCCTAATAAGTTATGCAACCTAATGTTTCATCTGATACCTACTAGGGCACTCGCCTTTCTCAGCAAGCCCTGGGGCGAAGTGTTTGCCCCACCCATAAACGTACCATGTTATACTAGCATACATACTGATACTACTGTAATACATTATTCTGGCTGCCATTATTCTATATCTCTCATCTGTTCATGTTCTTAACTTTGACATTTCGTAGCATTTCACTTTACGTGCTTCTTTCCCATTTTACATTGTTCACATTTCACATTTCATTTCCATTTCATTTCCCTTTTATTTCATTTATTTCATTTCATCTCATACATTCGTACTATAGCTCCTTTTAGCCATACATCAGTTAGTCCACATAAATATGCGCTAAATCTGCTACTATAGCTCCTTTTAGCTGTCATCAGTTAGTTTACAACTCCTTTTAGCTATTCATCATTTACATAGTTGCATTAACAATCACATGCATCAAAATCCAAACAACATTTTCATTCTCATTGCATTCCTTGTATAATGTGTATCTCATACATATAATGTAATTTAACATAAAATTTCCATTTTTCTTGTGC
Organism: Malania oleifera; assembly: GCF_029873635.1. Classification (NCBI taxonomy): domain Eukaryota; kingdom Viridiplantae; phylum Streptophyta; class Magnoliopsida; order Santalales; family Ximeniaceae; genus Malania; species Malania oleifera. The sequence continues at coordinate 81,280,720 of NC_080418.1, read as the reverse complement.
CACACAATTTAGCAGTAAAATTCATACATTTCATGTAAAATAAGCCAACCTATATTTAACATTCATATACTGAAAATATACCTTTAATTTTTTACACAATGAACCTGAAAAACCTTTCTCTTTCATTAGTCCATTTTCGCAAATAGATATCTAATAAAAGAGCCCTAGGCTCAAAAATCATAATTTAAACGGTTGGCATTTTAAAACCCATAAGGAAACACATATATATATAGACAGACACACACACACACATAAAATTATCCATTTTTATTTGATTAATTTCATAAAATCAATACACACACACACACACACACACACACATAAAATTATCCATTTTTATCCGATTAATTTTATAAAATCCTGGTTTAATATATTTCCCTCTTACCTGCTTTCTTGAATTACGCCAACAAGAACGCAAGCAGATGCCTGTGGCGCTCACCCGAACCCTAAATCCAAAAACCCTAGTTTATTCAGATAATACCCAAATAATCTACTATTTTTGCATTTTCTAAACCTATAAGCCTCAAATAAGCATTTGAAACCCCAAAACTAAGAATCCTAACCCTTACCTCAACTTTGGAGTGTTTCCTGAAAAGCCCAATTTAGAAATCTACTCCACTAGATGTGTTGAGAATCTTCCCTAGAACACCATAACGTTCTCCGTTTGTCGATTCAGGATGAATCCCGACCGAATTTGAAGAGAGAAGGGAGAGGAGGTGTTAGCTTTACCGTGATCCCAAGGGGGGAGGTGAATTGGTATTTTCAAAATTTATCTCCTAGGTTAAATGAAATACCCATATAATACAACTTAGGGTCTTTCTATGCAATTCCAAATGCGTACAGGTGCGGTAAATATAAAGTGCAGAAATATAAACGAGTCACACGATATGTTATCGGGGTTAGGCTAACTGTGCCTACATCCCCGCCTCTAACTCGTAAGCCCGAGGATTCCACTAAAAGCTCACTTAACAGGTGGAGCGGCACCGATTACAACCTGGTCAATTGGCACAGGGCTGACCTCAACCTTTACAACCAGGTCAATTAGTGGGGCTAACCTCAACCTACACCTTAGCAGGATGGTGCACTTAGCTTTTCTAACCGGGTCTAAGCCAATCCAAGACTATTTCATAGGGCTAGTCTCCCTCTTCAGGCCCGTGCCTGGAAATACAACAGATTTGTTCACAATCAATGAAATTGGTACAGTGATTATACTTTTAAGTAAAGCAGATGTGTACCTAGTTACGTGCAATCACATACACCACCAAATGATTTAATATGTAAGCTCAATGTGGTTTAATATATCAACTCTCAAATATGTTTGCTATCAGTGTAATTAGTGCATGAGAGTGCAAACCAGTATGTTCTTTGTTTCATAAGATATTCAATCAATGTGCTCAAATGATATGCCCAATCAGCAGGATGTCTCAATCATGTAAATATCAAATAATGTATATGCTTGGTTTGTAAAAAGATGTTTAATCTTTGTATTCAGCAAATGATATGTAAATCAATGAATATTGCAACAAAGATTAATATCACATAAACAAATATCTTTTCAAAAAATATGTCAAAATAAATCACCCAAGATATTTGAGAATGTTTTTGAAAAAGTTTTTACCAAAAACAAATACAAACTTCCTAAGATATTGCAACGAATATGCAATACTCAGAAGTTTAATACAAGTCTTCTTAGGAGAGACTTATTAACAAAGTCCCCTAAGAACACTTAGGTTTAGCTCTTAATAAAATCAAATCAATCAAACAAAGATGGGACAGCAAACCTTTCAAAATAATCACTCAATCAACTTACATAGAGTTTAGACAAGAGTAGAAGGTAAGAATGAGTGAAATGGAGTGTAAATATGAGTATTATGGATTTTGGAATTTCAAAGGATTTTTCTTAAACAAGCTTACTAATCTGCACCTAATTATTCCAAATGAGGGGGTATTTATAGACTTCCCTAGAAATATAACTGTTAGGGACATGGTTGGAATAATTAGGAAAGTTTTAACAATATTTAATTAATTTAACCTCATTTAAAAAAAGTTAACCATGGTAAAAAAATGGGTCCAACCCGAAAGCACCAGTCAACCAAGACAAGTTTGGTCGACCGAAGTTCTTGGGGTTCGATCGATCGGGCTAAAAATGAATTGTCGGTTTGGTTGACTGGATATGTATGTTCGAGGTGATTTTTCCATATTTGCGAGGTTTGGTTGACAAGGGTCATTTTGAACTAAATTGGTCGGTCGACGAGACCGTTGGGTTCCCACACGTGGGAACTCGGTCGATCAGGTTGGTGGTATACAATTTTCTCTCGGTTGATAAGGAGGTCAAAATGTTGACTTCCTAGGAGGTTCGGTCGACCGGGGTCAATTGAACTATAGAAGTTCGATCGACTAGTGGCAAGATATGCATGAAGGGTCGGTCGACCGAAGGTGCACATTTTGTGCATTTTAGTCCTTGTTAAACATGCAATTGCCCTACTTAAATGACCAACATATATATGTGCAATAGTGAGTGTCCTAGGATCATTTCTAGGTCCTTTAAAGACACGGAAAAAATTAGGCATCGGTTGACCAAAGGTCGACCGAAGGGTGATCCGTAAAGTCTTTCTAAGGTCATTTTCATTTTGAGCTTACCTATTAAATCATGCAGGTGATGCATGCAATTATTACAAGCCATAGAACCTAATTACTATTACAGACCCTTTGTATAAGAATGAAATATAATACAATAGGAATTGGGTCTTCAACTTCAATCTTCTCTTTGTGCATTATGATTAGTCAATTTGAGTTCCTACACATAACCTCAAATACCCATTAAATATAATAGGTATTTGTCATTATCAAAACTGGGCGTGACCTATAAGGTCAACAAGAGGCATTCTAAAGAGAGAAAAAATAGAGGAAAATGTTTTCTTCGCGAGGAAGCAACTTTGGATCTATTTATACACAATGTTGCCACGTGGCTTCCTCGATGAGAAGACAGGATTTGTTGATGAGTCATAGAAGGAACTTCGTCAAAGATATATTGCATTCGTCGATGAAACTTAAAATCCAAAATCTACTCACTCGGGATCTCTTCATCGACGAGGGGCTAAACTTCGTCAACGATCTCTAGATAACACTCATCAATGAGGATAGAACATTCGTCGACGAGGTTTGCTATTATCCCACCTTTAAATATTATTTCTTCCCGTATTCTTTATTTATCTATTCCATTTATTGTCTTCTTAATTATTTAATCATTATAATTTTCTGGGTCGTTACGTAGAGTAAAGGAACACAACACTTCAATCGTTCCTAACCCTTGCTCCTACATTTGTTAAGGGATTGAATAGTTTCTACCAAAATGCTAGAAACCGAATTAACTCCATTCTTTACTTATGCCACAAAAGAAACAGTGGCTTGATCAATGGCTTCCAGCTCCTTGGGAAATATAATCAGGTCGTATATGGTTAGGGCTAACAATTGCATCTGGGTCTCTTTACCTTCCTCTTTTCCAACAGCACCTTCAAAAATTTCCAAGTGACTTTTTCATTTTTCTCTGTGGTTCACTGAATCTTGATTCTGGAAACATTATACAGCTTTCTTGGCAAGGAAGTCCAAGAATCGGGTGCATAGATCTGGTACGACGACCATTGTTTCATCAGATGCAGCAGTGAGGTGTACTCTTTGATTGTAGGTACCATGTCTATTCCATCTTCAATGAAGCACATGTACAGGGCATTCCGAAAGTCAACTAATCCTTTCACCATATGAAGATTCACTGATGTGTGCAACAGAAAACCGATATGGCTGTATGACTGTGAGAACTCCAAACGGTGCTTCGGTGTCCATCTTTTCCAGATAGTTTTTAGTTCATCGAGGGGGTTTGACCGGGTATATATGCAAACTTTGGCCGGTAGCTTTACCACTGACTCCTTGTTTATGCTATCTCCCCACTGCCTCTGCTAACTCTCAGAATATGACTGTACTACAGACTCGATCTCTTGGTAAATTACTATATCCTCCATGAATGACTCTGATCTTTTTCGGAACCTTGGTAAAGTGAATGGGATGCCTATATGGAAGCAATATGTTAGTAATACTACCATGCAATTCAAAGCAGATATGTACAGACGTGAGACCACCTGGAGAAGGTTGGAGCTTCTGTCTCGAACCCAGCGTAGATCTATAAAGGGTTCTCCGAGGCTCTATCCTTGGTGGGGGATTTCGAACAATCATGTGTGGTTAGGCTATGTTCCCTATAGACAACAAGTTCCCAGATTGAGACTCCATCCTCCCTCACAGAGGTCTAGACAAAGCTCACACTGAGCGGAGTGGTTCGTAGGTCTCATCAAGCTTTAGCTATGAAGGGACTGTAGATTCTATGAGTCCAATCCTTTTTTGATAATGACAAATCACTTGGTATTTAATCTGTGCATTGAGAATGTGAGCTGGAACATTACTTAGCATGCACGGAAGGTGATGAAGTCATGGAAGCCACGAGGATTAAAGCATATAAGTATATATATAAATATAACCTAACACAATCTATGGAACTAAAAGAGTAGAAGAATGAAGATGCAAGCATCAAGTTCAAGATCGTCATGGGAATGAGTATTTAGAATTGATGTGTGTGCATGTTTTATATGATATAGCTAGAAGCTCAAAATATACCCTACACATGAATCTCATGAAAATATTCTAGTGTTAAACATGGACTTAGAGAACTTATTTTGAACCTCCAAAAAATGTTTTATAAGAGATTAAAGCAAGAGAGCTCAATTGATTTTGAAAACAAAATTGAAAATTCTAAACTTGGTCTGCCCAAACGACTAAGGAGTACCCTCAGAAGTCTGAAAATACAACCTCACATCATTGAAGTTTTACTTTAGACATCTGAAAAATTTCCTCAGAAGACCAAAGAATTAGTTCAGTCATCTGAAGATTTAATTACTGAAACATAGAACAGGCAGAACACCTTCAAACGTCCAAACTTTCAGTTTAGTCGTCTGAGCTTGGACTTCAGAAGACTGAACCCATAGTTCAGTCGTCTAACCCTGTGCCCAGACTATATTTTCAGTGCTTTAAGGAACATTAGACGTCTAAACTTGAATGTTTAGTCGTCTGAACCTGCGGAAACTTTAAAAATATGAACTTTAGCGAGAAAACACGCTAGTTATTCACTGGATCAAATTGATCCAACGGTCAAGACTTATCCTAAGGTCGGGATTACTTATATAAATAACCTCTAACCCCTTGTGCCTCACTTTTGACATATGATTGGGAGCCTTGAATGTATACATAACTCTGGAAAGCATTGAACACATTGCTAAGCTCTTGCCTACGATTTCAAAGGTTTTACATCATATCTAAACTTGGGCTACATTGATTTTCAAAAGGAGTTCCAGCAAATATTGTGCAAACAACTTGGGTATTGAGGTTTGGTGATCAAACTAATTGTTTGTTTATTCTCAAAGACTATTTCATCTCACAAACTTATTCTTGAATATTCATTTTTAGAAATTGATCTTGAGTTATTATTTATATATACTTTTGTGAAAGATCACTACTTGAGAAAAATTTTTGTATAAAAACTAAAATCTTGAAGAAAGTTTTTAAATATATCTTCATTCAAAGATTTTCTATTTGATTAGTGTAAGAAGTATTTGATTGCAAATCCTAAGAGCTTCTAAATACATATTCTTGAGGGATATTATTTTTGAAACATAGTGTTTAAATCTTTAACATATTCAAAGTCGTATATTTATTCAAATATTCAACTTTACAGATTATTGATAACAAGAATATAGATTTGCGCATTATTAAAGATTATTTTTGAAATTATCTTATTTTCTAATCTTGCATAAAATATTCTGAAATCGAACCATACGTTTCTCCAAAGCATTTATTTATAAAATCATTTTTGGGAGATATTGATTTAAAGGATTGATTTGTGAAGCATATCATTCATATAACGATATTATCGTTACATATATACTGAGCTTCATGTTTTATCGTATGGATATGTGTTAGGATTTCTATTATACTCAATAGCTTGGTTGGAAGCAATATTAAGTTTTGCATAATTGTGATTCTATATTGTAATCATGGTTTGGGTTGTGAACCGGGTGAGGAGGAAGCCATGCCTCCTGTAAGCAGTGAAGTAGGAGGAAGTTTTGCCTCTTGTAAGCAGCGGATTGTAAGGGAAGCTCCATTCCGGTTAAAGGAGTAGGAATTTAGTGGAATCCTTGAGTGGGTTGCTCAAGGCGAGGACATAAGTTGGGTTGGTTGAACCTCGTAAAATTGTGTTTGCCTTCTCTCTTCCCTTAACTTTTTAATTTTCGCTTGCATTTCATTATCAACTTTTGCATGTTTGTATGTTGATTAATATTACATGCACTTGATAATTAGTTGGGTATAATTGAATTTATAGAAATAATAATTTGAATTAATTTCAAGCCCCTAAAATTATTTTGTTGAATATTGAAATATGGATTAAGTGGTAAAATAAACTTAAATATTTTTGAAATACCCAATTCACCCCCCCTCTTAGGATAACACTGTAATTCAGATTTGGTATCAGGGTGGATTTACATAGACTTAACCGTTATTGTTGTAAAAATATCACATGGCACACATCGGTGTAACCCCATTCGGTGAGGGACACTCGTCCACTAGACCACCTATTTTCTGCGGTGTAAATTGCACCTACTAGAAAAGAAGAATGAGTATATATCTTTTAAATGTAGATTGGAAAGTATGAAAAATAGTTTCTAAGAGAAACCGTGTTCCTATGAAAGTAGTTGATAAAGTAAATGCACCTAAGACTAAAGATGAATATACTGAAGATGATTGGAAATCTGTTCAAATAATGCTACTGCAATGAACTTGCTGTTCTGTGCACTAGATGTAAATGAGTTTAACAAGGTGATGGCCTATAACACTGCTAAAGAGATTTGGGAAAAAATTAGAAGTTACATATGAAGGTACTGAGGAAGTAAAAGATAGTAGGATAGACATGCTTACTAGTAAATATGAGGCATTTAAAATGACTGCCGATGAATCAATTCAATCCATATACACTAGATTCACACACATCACGGATTCTTTAAATGCTCTTGGTAAAACTTACCCTACTTATGAGTTGATCAGGAAAATACTTAGGGGACTACCACCAGTTTGGGAAGCTAAGGCTACTGCAATAGCTGAAGGAAGGAATTTGAAGGAGAAGTCAGTTGATGAACTGATCAGATTGCTCATCACTTATGAGCTAGCGATAAATCAGAGGAAGAATGAGCAAAATAAAGCAAGGAAGTTACAACACTTAAGGTATCATCTAACAGATCCATTGAAGGAAGTGATTCAGAATAAAATGATAACATGAATCTTCTCACTAAGAAATTTGGAAAGTTCATGAGAAAGAACAAGAAATACACCAGAAAATTCAAGGGCTCAAAAACCGAAAAGGGAAAGACAAGTAGAAAGAGGCAAAAGGAGGATCTTCCTATGTGCTATAACTATAGAGAAGTTGGGCATATCAAGCCATACTACTCCTAACTGAAGAAAGCGTCTAAGAAGAAGAAGAAGGCACTAAAGGTCGGTTAGGATACTCACAGTATGGGTAGTTCAGAATTTGAACCCAGTGATGACGAGATTGCAAATCTGTGTCTGACGGATCACGAAGACCACGAGGTACAATCTTTTTGTTCTACTTCATCTTATTATTCCAGTGATTTAGAAAATGAAAATAGCATGCTCTCTTATGATGAACTGTAATAGGAATATTTATATACACTTACAAGCTTAAGAAAATGAACAAGAAAAATTCTGTTTTGAAGTTAAAATTGAAGGAACTTTCAAAGTCAGTAGAAATTCAAAAGGAATCTCATGCATCCTTAATGATAGACAAGGATTTGAAAATTGAGGAGTTAGAAAAGAACTTGAAAGATAAATCTAAGATTATTTTTTAAATTTACAGAAAGTCAAACTAATTTTGAAAAACTCCTTGGAGCTCAAAGAAATTCCCTAGATAAAGAAGGACTTGGTTTTAATGGACAAGAAAATTTAAAACAAAAATGTCTTTACATGGGTTATTTTGTAAAAGAATCAAAGACTTATGTTCCATCAAAAGATTCTTATAAATATACCTTATACTTTAAATGTAAAAGGATGGGTCATATAAAATTTGATTGTCTTTTTAAGAACAAAGATGTTAAGATGAAAAAGGTATGGAGAGTTAAAGGAGAGTCAAGTACTAACCCTCGTGGACCCAAGAAAATCTGGGTATTGAAAGTAGTTATTTGATTATGTCTTGCAGATGTGCTTGAGACCGTCCACTTCGAAAAATAGATGGTATATGGATAGCAGATGTTCACGTCATATGACTGGGGATAAGGCTGAATTCGTATCCATCATACTAAAGAATAGAGGATTTTTCACTTTTGGGGATAATGCAAAAGGAAGGATCACATGTGTAGGTAAAGTTTGGAACGATTCATCACTTATTATAGATGATGTTTTACTTGTTGATGGTTTAAAACATAACTTATTAAGTATAAGCCAACTGTGCGATAAAGGTTATAAAGTATCGTTTGAACATGAGAAGTGCATTGTTGAACATAAAACTGATAACAAAATTCTATTCACTGCTGAGCGTCATGAAAATGTATATACCACTAGCTTTGACAATCTTGCTTCTCAACACGTAACTTGTTTTTCAGCTATGAATGAGACTAGTTGGATTTGGCATAGGATACTAGGACACGCAAACATGGACTTAATATCTAAACTGGTTAAGGGAGACTTAGTTAAGCGACTGCCTAAGGAAAAAATTGTGAAAGATAAAATCTATGATGCATGTCAACTAGGAAAACAAGCAAGATCTAGTTTTAAGAAGAAGAAAGTCATGTCCACTACTAGGCCACTTCAAATGTTACATTTAGATTTATTTGGTCCAAACCCAATTCAGAGTTTAGGAGGAAAATCATACACATTCGTTAGAGTTGATGATTATTCTAGATATATGGGTGCTGTTTTTAGGTCACAAAGATGAAACGCGTGAACAATTCATTAAACTATGTAAGAAAATTCAAAATGCAAAAGGATATACAGCCAAAAATATCCAGAGTGATAGGGGTAGAGAATTTAAAAATCAAGATATGGAAGAATATTGTAATTCATTAGGAATGTCCCATAATTTTTCAGCTCCTAGAACACCTCAACAGAATGGCGTAATTGAAAGAAAGAATAGGTCTATACAAGAAATGACCAGAACTATGCTTAATGAACATAAGTTACCTAAGTACTTTTGGTCCGAGGCAGTGAATACCGCCTGCTATGTTCTAAATAGAGTTTTGATTATACCATATCTAAATAAGACTCCATATAAATTATGGAATGACCATAGACCAAACATCTCATATTTTCGTGTCTTTGTGCTTAGAGACAATGAACACTTAGGAAAGTTTGATGTGAAATGAGATGAAGGTATTTTTATAGGATATGCCTTAGATAGTGAAGCCTACAGGGTATATAATAAATGAACATTAACAGTTGTAGAATCCACTCATGTTGTGTTAGATGAATCCAATCCATTTGCTCGAAAGATTGATGAGGATGAAATTCAGATTAATAAGGAATTCGAAAAACTATCTATTGAAAATGATTCAAATAAGGGAAATGAAATTAAGGAACCATCTGCTAAAAATAATCAATTTGAAAATTAAGTTAATGAACTACCTAAAGAATGGAAGTAGCCACGCAATCCTCACTTAGAAATATAATTAGTCATTATGCATTTCTATCTCAAGAAGAACCTAAGAATGTGAATAGAGCAAGTGAGGATGAATCTTGGGTGATGTCCATACAAAAAGAGTTAAACTAGTTTGAGAGAAATAAAGTATGGACATTAGTTCCTAGACCTGAGAATAAGACAATTATTGGAACAAAATGGATATATAAGAACAAGAAAGATGAACATGGGATAGTTGTTAGAAATAAGGCAAGACTAGTAGATCAAGGATATAACCAGGAAGAAGGAATATACTTTGAGGAAACCTTTGCACCTGTAGCTAGAATGGAAGCCATTCATATGTTTCTAGCTTATGCTGGTTTTATGGATTTCAAATTATATCAAATGGATGTAAAAAGCGCATATTTAAATGGCTATGTAAGTGAAGAGGTATATGTAAAACAAACCATAGGTTTTGAAAACCATAAGTATCCAAATATGTTTATAGACTAACTAAAGCCTTGTATGGTTTAAAGAAAGCTCCTAGAGCTTGGTGTGAAAGGCTAAGTGGTTTTCTACTAGATAATGGATTTATCAGAGGAAAGATGAACACAACACAATTCATAAAATCAAAGAATGATAATATGCTCCTAGTTCAAGTATATGTAGATGATATAATTTTTGGAGCAACAAATGAAGAATTATCTAATGAGTTTGCAACTACTATGCAAAATCAATTTGAGTTGAGCATGATGGGTGAACTCAATTTCTTCCTAAGACTTCAAATAAAACAAGCAAAACATGGAATTTTTATAAATGAATCGAAGTACATTAGAGACTTACTCAAAAGGTTTAATATGGAAGATGGAAAAATACTAGGAACACCTGTGACCTCTTCTTTGAAATTAGACAAAGATGAACAAGGTATACTAGTAGATGCCAAGCTCTATCATGGGATGATTGGTAGTTTGCTATATCTGTCTACCAGCAGACCTGATATAATGTTTAGTGTATGTTTGTGCGCAATATTTTAGGTGACACCTAAAGAGTCACATTTATTAGCTATCAAATGAATACTTAGATACCTGATAGGAACCGTGGAACTTGGATTATGGTATCCTAAGTATACAACCTTTGAGATTATTAGTTATTCAGATGCTGATTATGCCGGAAGTAAAGTAAATAGAAAATGTACTAGCTGCGCATGTCATTTCCTAGGACATTCGTTAGTATCTTAGTTTTCAAAGAAGCAAAATTCAGTTGCTCTATCCACAACTGAGGCTAAATACGTAGTGGCTGGAAGTTGTTGTGCTCAAACGCTATACATGAAGCAACAACTTATGGATTTTGGTTTAAGCTATGATACGGTTCCTATAAGGTGCGACAATACTAGTGCAATAAACATCTCAAAGAACCCTATATCACATTCACGAACTAAACACATGGAAATTAGACATCATTTTCTTCATGGTCATGTGCAAATAAGAGATGGGACACTTGAGTTTGTATGCATAGGTAAACAATGGGCAGACATATTCGCAAAACTGCTTGCAGAGGATTGGTTTATCCAAATTAGACATGAATTAGGCCTGATGCATGGTCAAGAAGTTGCCTAAAATTATATTAGATTACACAATTCAGGGTGTGCAACATCAATTAACATTCACAATTGGTTAGAATTTTCAAATTTGGTTCATTTGTTCACATTTGGTATTAAACTCATTGCATGGTGATTGCATGTTAAATTTTGTTATAGATACATGACACATGTTGATCCTCACATAAACCTTTGAACTTAAATGACTGTTTTACTTATCTATGCCTATGTAAATTGACCCACTGTGTATGTTCACATTGAAATTTAATTCAACAACATAGTTTTGCATTAGCAAGGGGGAGAAGTAAATTGAATAACACAGGGAGACATATTCACAGTACAATTTTGAAATCTAAAGGTTGCAAATTTTTTTTAAAATGAGATATAATTATGACAGAACATTTTTGTTATATACCTTTTTGTTGATGTCAAAAGGGGGAGAAGAATATAAGGTTATAGCAAAAATAGTTAGCAAAATTAGAAAATTAGCTTGCAAAAGTTTTTTTTAATGCAAGGGGAGAAAAGTACATAAGTACATGAGCATATTTCATATTGTTGCATTTTTGATTGTGCATTATTTGTGAGGGAGCCTAATTAGGCGTAACCATTTTATGTTTTTGCTCATGTATTTGTCATCATAAAAAAGGGAAAGATTGTTGACTCTTTGAGTCCAATCCTATTTTGATAATGACAAATCACTTGGTATTTGATCTGTGCATTGAGAATGTGAGCAGGAACATTACTTAGCATGCACGGAAGGTGATGAAGGGAAGCCACGAGGATTAAAGCATATATATATATATATATATATAACCTGGCACAATCTATGAAACTAAAAGAATAGAAGAATGAAGATGCAAGCATGAAGTTCAAGATCATCATGGGAATGAGTATTTAGAATTGATGTATGTGCATATTTAATATGATATCGCTAGAAGCTCAATATATACCCTACACATGCATCTCATGAAAACCTTCTAGCGTTAAACATGGACTTAGAGAACTTATTTTGAACCTCTAGAAAATGTTTTATAAGAGATTAAAGCAAGTGAGCTCAAATGATTTTGAAAACAAAACTAAAAGTTTTGAAATTGGTCTGCCTAGACGACTGAGGAGTACCCTTAGAAGTCTGAAGATACAACCTCAGACGGCTGAAGTTTTACTTTAGACGTCTGCAGAATTTCCTTAGAAGACTGAAGAATTAGTTCAGTCATCTGAAGATTGAATTACTGAAATACATTACAGGCAAAATACCTTCAGACGTTTGAACTTTTAGTTTAGTCGTTTGAGCTGGAACTTCAGAAGACTAAACCCATAGTTTAGTCGTCTGACCCTGTGTTCATACTATATTTTTTAGTGCTTTAAGGAACATCAGACGTTTGAACCCGAATGCTCAGTCGTCTAAACCTGCAGAAACTTTAAAAATCTGAACTTTAGTGAGAAAACATGGGAGTTATTCACTTGATCAAGTTGATCCAATGGTCAAGACTTATCCTAAGGCCGAGATTACTTATATAAACCACCTTTAAACCCTAGCGACTCACTTTTGGCATATGGTTGGGAGCCTTGAATGTATAAACAACTCTGGAAAGTATTGAACACATTACTAAGTTCTTGCTTGCGATTTCAAAGGTTTAGAATCATATCTAAGCTTGGGCTACATTGATTTTCAAAAGGAGTTTTAGCAAATATTGTGCAAACAACTTGGGTCTTGAGGTTTGGTGATCAAACTAATTGTTTGTTTATTCTCAAAGACTATTTCATCTCACAAACTTATTCTTGATTATTCATTTTGAGATATTGATCTTGAGTTATTATTTATATATACTTTTGTGAAAGATCACTACTTGAGAAAAGTTTTTTGTTTAAAAACTAAAATCTTGAAGAAAGTTTTTAAAATATATCTTCATTCAAAGATTTGCTATTTGATTAGTGTAAGAAGTATTTGATTGCAAATTCTAAGAGCTTCTAAATACATATTCTTGCGGGATATTATTTTTGAAACATAGTGTTTAAATCTTTGCCATATTCAAAGTCGTATATTTATTCAAATATTCAACTTTACAGATTATTGATAACAAGAATATAGATTTGCGCTTTATTAAAGATTATTTTTGAAAGGATCTTAGTTTCTAATCTTGCATAAAATATTCTGAAATCGAACCATACGTTTCTCCAAAGCATTTATTTATAAAATCATTTTTGGGAGATATCAATTTAAAGGATTGATTTGTGAAGCATATCATTCATATAACGATATTATCGTTACATATATACTGAGCTTCATGTTTTATCGTATGAATATGTGTTAGGATTTCTATTGTACTCACTAACTTGATTGGAAGCAATATTGAATTTTTTAGAATTGTAATTCTGTATTGTAATCACGGTTTGGGTTGTGAACTAGGTGAGGAGGAAGCTGTGCCTCTTGTAAGCAGTGGAGTAGGAGGAAGGTGGGTCTTTTGTAAGCAGCGGATTGTGAGGGAAGCTCTGTCCCGGTTAAAGGAGTAGGGATTTAGTGGAATCTTTGAGTGGGTTGCTCAAGGTGAGGAGATAGATCGAGTTTGCTGAACCTCGTAAAATCGTATTTTCCTTCTCTCTTCCCTTAACTTTTTAATTTTCGCTTGCATTTCATTATCAACTTTTGCATGTTTGTATGTTGATTCTTAGCATTGGTGCAACCCAAGAGGGGGGGGGGGTGAATTGGAATTTTAAAAAATCTTTTCCTAGGTTTAACCTAATCCAACAATCATTATTACACAAACCTAGGGTCTTTCTATGTAATTGCAAACCCAATCCAGTACTCAAAGAATAAACCTAAACATATAGGTGCAGAAAGTAAATTGCGAAAAATAAAATGACACCAGATATGTTATCAGGATTCGATCAATACTACCTACGTCCCCGCCTTGGCACACCCGCACAAGGATTACACTATGGGCTCACTTAATGAGTGGAGCGGCTCCTAAACATAGCACAGGGCTGACCTCAACCTTTACAAACAATCTCTACAGGGCTGGATTACCACCCACTCAGGCCATGCTTGGAATATAACAGTATTTTCACAACATAACTGGTACAGTGATTATGCTTCTCAAGTAAAGCAGATATGTACCCAATATAATTTATTACATGCACATCAACAATATAGGTAATGTAAGCTCAATGATGTGAATATATGTGCAAATAACACTCAACAAGATATGATCACAATAATGTTCAAGAGTGTTCTAAACAAGCTGTATCTTTGAAACAAGTTAAATGAAATCTCAATAGCAAATCGGGGTTTCAAAGATGTTAATCAAATATTCAAACTTAACTCAAAATATTTTCCATCAATGTAATGAGCACAAGAGTAGTTTGAAAATATTTTAACTTGTAGAAAAATATTTTGCACAACAAAATCAAAACTATAGGAATCTTGCAATGACAATGCAAAGATCCTTAAGCTTTTTAGTTTATCCCAACACAAGATATATGATGTTCAAATATGTGGAATAAACCTAGCTAAACTCTCCAAAATAATATAAAAAAAATCAATGAAACAAATGGGAGTATTAGCACTATCTAATAAACACAAGAATAATCAATAAACTTTCATAATATCAAGATGTATCAAGGGAATGAATATTTGAGAGTATTTTGGGTAAAATGAATATTTGAGAGTATTTGAGAGTATTTTGGCAAATCTCTTCTTAATCTTCACAAATGAACCCATATTTATAGACAAGGTAAAAATTATAACTGTTTGGGACCTATTGGGTATTATTAGAAAAGTCTAAAAATACTTAAGAGTAATTAACCCATTTTAATCCTTATTTACCTCTAGTAAAATAAATTTAACCCGAGAAGGTTCGGGTGGCTGAACCGAGGCTTAGTTGCCCGAACAAACTCATTTAAAAAAATGTTTTAAAAAATTTTGGCAGCCCGAATATTAGCTTGGTAGCTTGAACCAAAGTCCGTAGCATTCATTCGGAGTTTCGGGTGTCCGATGAGTGGGTTGGTAGCCTGAACTCAGAGGTTTGGTAACCCGAACCTGTTTTGAATTGTTTTCCTCGGCAGCCTGAGTTGGTAAGGGGTCCCTTTTAGAGGGTTCGGGTGCCCGGGGAAGATATGTTTAGAACAGGTTTGGTCGTTCGAGAGCTTGGTTAACTGTTGACTTTTCATCAATTCAGGTGCCCGAGGAGTTTTGAACTCCTAGGGTTCAGTCGCTTGAGCTCTCTCAAATTTCCCTATAATGTTCAATTCAATTCATATTTAACACTCATGATTGTGAATGATATTTGTGCATGAGTGTTTGGGACCTAAGGTCTTACTAGGGTTTTTTCTAAGGCTGTTTTGAGATAGTCCTAAAAATTTGGCGTTGGTCGATCGAAGGGTGCCTTAAAGACATTTGGTTCCCCTATGGTTAGTTTATGGTCATGTTGAGCTTACAAAACCTACATGCATGACATGCAGAGATTATTACAGATCGATATATATTATTACAGACCCAAATATAAAATAAAATATAAAGATACAACTAGAAATAGACATCGTACTTCATGCACTGCTCCTTTGCAAATCTAGAGAATACGTTGAAAAATGTGCGCGTTTAAGTGCGTCTCAGCTTTCATTTCTCATCTGTCATCTGTGCTTAGACAAGTAATCCTGTTTATACACTCAAAGCACACAGATGAGATACTGTGATTTGTCATAATCAAAACAGGGAGCTGACCAAAAAGTCAACATTGATTAATATTACATGCACTTGATAATTAATTGGATATAATTGAATTTATTGAGATAATAATTTGAATTAATTTCAAGCCCCTGAAATTATTTTGTTAAATATTGAAATAAGGATTAAGTGTTAAAATAAACTTAAATATTTTTGAAATATCCAATTCACCCCCTCTTGGGATAACACCGTAATTTACAGGGGCAAACGCTATTACACCCCTATTTAGTCCTAGCAAGAAAACTCGGGTAGAGGTGTGCACAAGTGTGTGAGTCCATCCATTTCAGCCTATACCCTCTACCCCACATTCATCCACATGTTATTTAATCAAAACATTTACAAGTAATCTCATGCTTATTCAATCAATAAGGGGAACAAAGTACTTACAACTGATCTCATGCTTATTCAATAAACAACAAAGTGCTCACAATTATTCACAATTAATCACATGCTTGTCATGCATGAAGTATTCATAAATAGTTCAAACTACATACATGCTTTACCAGTTTATTCAAACACATATTCGACATTATTCAAAAAAATGAGTGGGAGCAATCAAAAGGCTTATCAAATTTAAATTTTGGGATAACTCTCAATTAATTACTAGCTCAACTCTCAAGAATCCCTAGTGGAGTCGCCAAGATGTCACAACGTTCCCGGACGCGAACTTGGGGCAACAAAAAAATGTTGATGAAGTGAAGTGGATTTTGAAAATGTGATTTTCATAGAAAACAAAGTGTATGGAGTCGCCACTAACCTTCTGAAGTTTGGTTAGAACACTTGATTACTACCTAATTAAGGGTAGAATTGGTCTGCGTTATCAGAGTCGAGTCCGAGAGTACTGTTACGCAAGGGAAGGTATTAGCACCCCCTACGCGCCTGTTCTTACGAACGGTACCTAATTAATAAAAAAATATTCCAAGATAAATTTAATAAGCCTTAGAAAATTACTCCCTTTCAAAAAGTGTGGAGAAACACACAAAATAAAATACAATATAGTATTATATGAGACTTGGGGCATTCCATACTCCGAAGAGTTCAAGCCTCCCTTTTAAATCATCAAGATGTAAAATCAAGGAAAAAATGGTACAAAATACATTCTCAGCATTTTTGAAATTTCGTAGGCTTTTTCTAACTACGAAAATGATATTCCGGGAAGTTTTGAATTCATTAGAAGATGAAGAATTTGTAAAGATGGGTTCTCCTAACTTAAAATATTTTTTCCTCTTTTCCTATGATTTTTTTGAATTTTTATGTGATTTTTCTAAGTATGAAAGCAATTTTAATCTCCAAAATATTCTTTATGACTTTTTAAAATTTTTAATTGAAATAACAAAAAGTCAATTAAGCAAAAACAATAAGAATCAAGTTAAAACTATTTTTAGGTTTTCCTCTTGAATTTTTTGAACTTTTGTATTTTCCCTAATTTTTATAAGTTCAAAAACAATTTTTAATCGTAAGAATATTTTTGTGAATTTTGGTATTTTATGTAATTTTGGCACAAGATTTATGAAAACCGGCTTGGAATCTTTTTTAGAAAATTTCCCTGATTTTACAGATTTTTTTGATAATTTTTCTGAGTTTTTATGAATTTTTTTTTTGAGTTTTATGAATTATTTGAAATTCAAAATCAAATAAAAAAAGTTTAAAAAGAGAAGAACCGGATTAAACCAATTGAGGGGGAAGATTGGTCAAACTTTGACCGGTTTGAGGGAACCGGTTTATGGTCTAAGTCCGGACCCATATGCGTGTCACACAGTGAGTGAAGGGGAGCACGTGGGGTGAGGATTGGCCATGTGGCATGATTGTGAGCATCCCTTAAAAGCAGGGATCCAACGATTGTGGAAGAGCGCGCGTGCTTATGCATGCATTAATTGTGAGGGAGACAAGGTTGCCACGCGTCACCTGGAGTAGAGGTGCATGCGGGCATCATTATTGGGGCTGCCACACGTGATCTCAACCGTTGATGAGGGTTGGAGATCTAACGGCTAGGAGAAGAAGCACTTCCCGACATTGATATCGGGGGAAGCATGCTTGCCACGTGTCGCCCGGAGGGGCAGGTCATCATCAATGCTTTTGACCTATGCGATTTTCACCGTTGGTGTGGAGTGATGATCCTACGGTGGATGATGAGATAAACATGAATTGTTGACATGGCCCCCATCTAAATTGTAGTAACCCGAGGAAAAAAATTATTATTAGTAATTAATTATTATTATTAAATTGAATTAATGAAATAAATAATAGGATGAATATATAAGTATACATATAGGATAAAGTAATGTGGGTATTTATATATATATATATATATATGTATAATATGAATATAATGTTATAATGGTTAAAGTAAGATAGATAAATAATAATATTAATATAATATAATTAAATATAAATGTACTACAATAAATGTATGAATGACATTTGAAATATTATTATAATATATATGTACGTTTATTATATTATATATATAGGTTAAAGTAGATATATTATGTAGATATATTAATATAATAGTATTAGTGGGTAAGATTGCATGCAATTTATCAAATTCAATTTTGAATCTTATCTTCTGGATTCTCAGAGAGCTCACGCCCCCCTACACCATTTCATTTTCTCTCTCCATGACAACCTCTCTCTCTCTCTCTCTAAAATTTCTAGACAAATATTCGGCTGATTGGGAGACGAAGTTGGGTTCCTATCTCCGCCACCGACATTCCTACCAAAGCGGATTTGTTGTAGTAGCGGTGTAGGCACCACTCCTGGGGTAAGGTAATCTTTCTCTATTTTCTCAATTTCTCCTTAAATTTGCCGCTAAATTGACGATCAGACACCACCACGGGGTCCTAGTCATGATCGTTTTGGCCGAAGTAAATTTTCAATTTGGGTTTCCTAAGCACCACTACAAAGCAAGAGAGTGATTTGGGGAAATAAGTACATTGGTTATGTTTGAGAGTTTAATTATTTGTTTGGAATTTATGGGCCTAGGACATGTTAAAATAGTATTTTATTTAGGGTTGATTTAATAGAATTAGGATTTGTGATTTAGGGTTCGGGTGAGCTCGACATCTTTTCGGGATCCCTGTTGGCGTAGTTCGAGAAACTAGGTAAGAGGGAATATATATTAAATCATATTTTTATGAATTAATTGGAAAATGAAATATGTTATGAATATATGTGTATATGTTTTTGTATGAGTTTAAAATGCCAACCGTTTAAATTACGTTTTTTGAGCCTATGGCTGTTTATTTAGATATGTATATGTGAAAATGAACTGATGTAAGTGAATGCTATTTTCAGGATAACTATGTAAAAAGGAAAGGTATATTTTTAGTATATAAATGTTAAATGTAAGTTGACTTATTTTATAGGAAATATATATATGAATTTTATTGCTAGATAGTGTGGCATGAGTAAAATAGAATTCTGTGTGGAATTATGTTATATGTATGAGATGCAGGATATATATGAAATGAACTGAGTATGAAAATGATATATGAAATATGCTACATGTGAGTGTTAATACAACCATGGAAACAAAAACAGCTGGAATATGATGAACAAAAACAGCTGAAAGGTACTAGGTAACACACTAGCGCATTTCTATGTGGACTAACACAAAAATAGTTAAAAGATGTTGGGTAGTAGATTAGCGCATTTCTATGTGGACTAACACAAAAACAGTTGAAAGATCTTGGGACTAACACAAAAACAGCTGAAAGATGCTGGGTATATTATAAAACGAAATGAAAATGAGAATGAAATCGAAATGAATGAAATCGAAATGAAATGTGAAATGTGAATGATGTAAATTGGGAAAGAGCCACGTAAAGAGAAATGCTATGAAATGTCAAAGTTGAGAACATGAATAGATGAGAATTATAGGATAACGACAAAACAGAATAATGTATTATGGTATTATCAATATTTATGCTAGTAGAACATATTAGATATTGGGCAGGGTAAACTCTTCGCCCAAGGGCCTTGCTGAGAAAGGCAAGTGCCCTAGTAGGTATCAGATGTAGCAATAGGTTGCATAACATATTAGGGCAGAGAAAAATTACCTGTATGGGAGGGTAAATTTCCATATTCTCGGGAGTCTTTGTTGGTAAACTTTTGTATGAACAGTGTGTGTAGAGACTCGAACCCGTAAATAAGGAAAATAGATAAGAAAAAAGGGGTATTGCAGTAGGGTTCGTCGACGAAGGCAGAAGGTTCGTCGATGAAGTTCCTTCAGTACCTCGTCGACAAAATTCAGAGCGTCGTCGACAAGGGAATACCAAGCGAGCCAAAGAAATATCTAGGCGGGCTTGTCAACGAAGGTACAACTTCATCGACGAACTGCGTGGCTGGCTCGTCAACGAAGGCGCCACCTCGTCGATGAGTTTGACTCTATAAAGGGCCATATAAATATCCTTTTTAGTTTCTTAAGGGTTAAGAAAACCCAAAAGCTCTCTCTCTCTCTCTCTCTAAAACCAGCGGGTTCCCTTTCTCTCACTACAATCCTTCGCCGTTCGTCGTTCATTTCTACGAACGAAGGTTCCTGCGTGTATCAGAGGAGGAAACTCTACAAATATAGCGGATCGGATCGTCGTTTTGAAGATTTTTGGGTTTTCCCAAAAATCAAGGTAAGGATCTGATTCCATTTTCGATTAGGTGGTTGGGTAGTAATCAAGATCATGGTAAAGTAATGTTCTGTGGTTTTTAGGTTTCGAGGATCCCGAGTTGTTGGTTTGGACCGATCCGTACATGTTTCTATTTTCAAATTTAAGGTAAGGGGAATTTGTTTACAATGGTATTTTTGTAAAACTAAACCACTAAAAAGTTCGTTTATGTTGATATGTATGATATGACTGCTTATTTGCTAAATTACACCGAGTAAAAATGTCGATTTTACGATTTTACAATTTTGGTAAAAATACAGATTTTGGCGTATGATCTCCAAACTTTACAAAAATCCTTTATTTGTATTAATATTGTTATAGGAGATGCTTGAATCCCTTATTTCTTATTTAAATGATGTTTATGGTATTATGTACTATAAAGCGGACTTTTGATCAAACAAGTGTGACATATGTATTGAAATGGAACGTGAGAATCTTTTATAGTACTGGTATGAATTATGGGAACTGAAGTTCTATTTTTCCATATAGAAAATGTGGAAAATTGGTGCTAGTGATACACCGAGCTATATACGTAAAAAGGGTAAACCGAGAGGGTTTGTGCCTGTTTATAACGATGTGATTGTACTGTTTTGTGAAAATACTGGAATTGCACAGATTACTATGTTTTATTGTAAATTGTATATATGATAAATGGAACCACAACTTGCTACCAAAGGAGTTGAAAGATACTTCAGTGTAAAGGAGTTGAAACATACTTCAGTTTATAGGGGTTGAAAGATACTCCGGTTACTAAAGGCACGGTTCTGTTGCTAGTAAAGTGCAGTGCCATCACACATGTGAATTAGTGTGAGTACAGAGATAGTCGGCTTGCAGGAGTAATGAAACCACTGGTGAAATAATGGACCAGGTGGGGGGGGGGGGAGGGGCAATCGGACTGTCTAATCGATACTTGACAGTGCCTGCACGAACATGGCATTATTAGAGTTATCAGTGCACAACCCATGCCACAGGGTAAATAGGTGTATTATATCGTACCAAGCTGGTCATTGTTCCAATATTCCTATGCATGATTTAACAACGACAATATTGCAAATATGCCATATATGTAGCAGATTTTAATTAAAATATACGCATGTGGTCACACACTGTTGTAATACTTTCCACTTTACTAAGAAGTGTCTCACCCCATTATACAACCTTTGTTTTGGGTTCTATTGGACATCAGTCCTAGTTGTTAGAGGGATCGGGGAGGTGGTTTTTGAGTTTAGCTTACGTAAGTCTTTTATGTGTGTAATAGTCATGGTACAGAATATCTTTTTGGGAGATTGTAAGAATTTGGTTATATGTGGAATATGGATGTGTATTATAGAAGAAAGGTAGAAAACTCTGGTATATGTCTAATAGAAATCCTGATGGATGTTTATGTTTTCCACTACAGTTGTGTATGATTTACACCCACATGTCCCTATTTAGGGCGGGTTGTTTATGTATGTATAACAAGTACATGTATTTTGTATTGGTGACAACAATCTGAGTTCGTATAAAGGGTTGGGTCATTACAGTTGGTATCAGAGCCTTAACCAGTGGGAAATATGATTTGAATCATGCTGCCTGGTTAGGGATATGTGCAGAAATTAAGATTTGCTAGTTCTTGTAGTTTAGAATATACCAGAGTATAGGACATGGATACGACCTTGGGTTTTGCTTTGTATACATGGACATTGAAATCCATTGATAGACTTCTGTGTTTTTCTGGATTAATCGAAAGGTTCAGAAAATCACAACAATCCATTGACGGTTTTGTTTCCAAGTGGAAGGGCGAAACTTGAGTTAGAATGATGATGTTAAATAAATGAAATATGTCAATATTAAGTATATGAATTTAGGGGACTAAGTCTATGATGTGATAGTATTAGCTGATGCTTAGGCTATTACCCTTCTAATGGATTTTCACCATTGCTTTTCAGGATGAAATCCAGGGACGTTACTACCAACGTGGGACGCAGTAGTAGTGAGGGTGCCGGCCATGAGGCTGGTAGTAACTCTACGAGCGTATTGCGGGATTTCACATAGCAGCTTATGCCTGAGATGGTGCAAACGAATAAAGGGTAGGACCGTCCCATGACTGAGATGGGTTGCTCCATTGATCAGTTCACCAGGTTGAAGCTTTTGGTTTTCGTAGGAAGTGCAGATCCAGTTCGAGCTGAGAATTGGATCCAGGAGATCGGGAAGATCCTGGATGTTTTGAACTGCACGGAGAAGCAGAAGGTAACCTTTGCAACGTTGAAGTTGTCAGGAGAAGTAGAGAGATGGGGGGTGTCTGTAAAAAGGATAGAGGAGCACCGACCGATACTAGTAGCGATGACATGGGCTCGTTTCAAAGAGCTATTCTTTGAATGGTATTTTCAGGCCATGGTTAGAAATGCAAAGATGGAGGAATTCATGAGCCTGATGTAGGAGTTTCTGACGGTGTAGCAGTACACTACCAAATTCTAGGAGCTGTCCTGACTCTCTCCATTCGTGATACCGGATGAAGCAAAGAAGGCTTGGAAGTTTCAGAGGGGTTTGAGGAAGGAAGTACAAAGACAAACAGTGATCTTACAGTTGCAAGACTTTGCTACACTGGTTGACAAAGCCACTGTGGCAGAGGAGAGTCTACTAGAGGATGTGGAGGTTCAGGTCCCGAAGAAGAAACCAACGCCTCCCAGTTCTTTGTCTGGGGTGAGACAGGGTAACTAGAAAAAGAACAGTGGTGGTACACCTCAGAGTACCGCATCTTATCATGATTGCTCTCTATGTGGTAAGAGGCACGCTGGGTAGTGTGGGATGACTACGGGGGCTTGTATGCGGTGTGGTAAGCAAGGACATCGGGCGAGAGACTATCATATGCGGGGAAGCAGTGGAACCTCGCAACAGCCATGTAGGTTGATAGATGGATTATTTGGATTGTTATAGTTAGAAACTCTGGTATTTTATTGTTGGAGGATTATATTTATATTTTTTTGCTGCATAAGTGATAATAGAATGTTTTGTATCAGGTAAATAAATGGATAATGTGGCAGGGTTCCACCAGGAAGGTTCGGGGCGCCACAAAGCATGGTTTATTTAGGTATAACGCACCGGATCGGGTTTTTGGGTTTGGGGGCATTACATGAACTGTCCCTTGAAAGCCTAGATCATGCAGAGGAGGTTTGATTAATGTGAACTGCTGGCGTGGCCTTATTTAGAACGTTAGTGACGAGTCCAAATCTAACGGCTTGGAAAGAAACACGTGGTTTGTCGATCGGACGGGCCAAGGAGTGCCACAAGTTCGAATCTTAGGATCCTGAAGCTGAAGATACTTAAACTAAAATTTTTGTTTCTTTTCATTTTCATCTTTTCTCTTTCAAGACTCTTCCTCTCCTCCCTTCACTTTTGTCTCAACGAACAGAAACCCTAAGGTTTCTTTCCCTTCCTCAATCTCAATATCTTCTTTCTTCCCCATTTCTCCCTTTTTGCAACTCACCAAATGCACCCTAAGATCCTTGGTTCAAGCTTCCTTCCTCAAATCTTCTGAGAATTGCCTGAACTATTCAAATCCCTTTTCCTAAGACTTCTCCATTCCAAGAAGTTTTCTCTTAGTTCACCCAAATCTGTGAGCACCTCTTTTTCTAAATCTACCCTTTCCCTTGTGAACAAGTGCTTCCCTGGAGCCCCAGCTCTAGCCTACAACTTGCCCTCCTTTCTATGTCTTGGAGCAGACATTGCTCCTGATGAGCATTCGATGGTTTTTTGAAAGAGAAGGTTGAAGCAAGCCTCGAGAAAGCTACCTTGACTTCCAAAAATGCCCCTGAACCAGATAAGTTTCTTCTTCCCTTTTTGTTTGACTTTTATTTATTATTATTTGTATTTCTTTGTTTGAGATTTTGATGTGTGTGTGCAATGCTGATTGGATGCTTGTCTATTTGTGATGGTTATGATGATTCTAGTTGTGTGTTGGTTTTATGTTAGTGTTAGGAATATTGTTTTGCTTTGTTGAATTGAAGGTTTAGGGTTAGGTTTTAGGTTTAGGGGTGAAGATGAGTCCAATCATCTTCACTTGGTGAGTGAGTGAATGAGCATGAGTCAACCCAGGGGCGAGTTGTGGATCACGTGACCTCAGTCACGTGCGGATTCTAGTCAGTGGGGGCTTTTGGGTTTTAAAACTTAAATGAGCTTGAGGTTTTTTGGATGGGGCTGCCTAGTTGGGCTTTATAAAAAGAGGCCTGTATTGTTTTTTGAAAATGGGCCGGCCCAACCAAGTTTTAATACAAGGCCTAGGTTAAGTTTAAAAATGGACCGACCCAACTTTAGTTTTAAAATAGGGTCGGGAGTTAACTTTTTTGAAATGGGTCGGGGTATTTAAAATTTTGGTATGGGCCTGGGGTGATTTCTAAAACAAGTCAGTGGGCTCATTTTTTTAATAGAGTTAGTGGGCTCATTTTTTAAACGGAGCCAGTGGGCTCATTTTTTAAACAAAGTCAGTGGGCTCATTTTTTAGAAACAAAGTCAGTGGGCTCATTTTTTAACGAGTTAGGAGTTTTTCTAAAAGGAACCAATGGGCTTTGGGTTAAGCTAGAAAGGGTTCACGGGCTTGGAAATGTTCGGGCGAATCAGAAAGGGAGTTAGGTTACGGGTTAATTGGATCTTGGTTTGGTTCGGATGCAGTGATCCAAACCCAACTTTGGGGTTTGGGTTTGCCTCTTGCTCACTTCGATATCAAGTTCAAGTGTGAACCTGAATCCTAAGAAGGATCAAACCTGCACTTAAACTCACACACAATTTATGTGAATTGAACAAACCAAAAGTGAGTGTTCTGTATTCTATCTTTCCTTCTCACTCCTCCTTTCTTCTTTTCCCTGCTTTGGATCTGTCCGGGTGTCTGTCAGTGGTCCTCAGATCTCTGTAATTCTTCTCAGTTCCTCCTCTTTCTATAGTGCTTCTTTATGTTCTCTTCATGTTCTAGTGTAGAGCTCCTCTTCTCTTTTCCGGCTCTGCAATTTAGCAGAGTTTCACTATTCCTATCCGAATTCTGCAATTTCTCGCAGAGTTTGCTTACTTCTCTCAATTGTTCTCTTTTCTCTTATTTTTTGCAGAGTGCTTCTGTGCTCTCAGTGGGTGTGCCTTTGCTACAGTGAGACTCCCTATTTATAGGGAGTCTGAGGAGTTCAATTGACACCAAAATACACCCCACTAACCAATTTCCCCAACTTATTCCTTGCGATGGTAGGGAATATTTCATTCCTATGTGATTTCATTTTATTTTCTTATATTTTTTTGAATTTCTGTTGCTAACTACCTATTTTTTATTGCTCTTTTGTGCGCAGTTGGCAATAAGGCATTGGAGGGCATGGCATCTGTTTTTTTTTTTTTTTTTCACATTTATTTTTGTAATTCCAACCCGTATGTACACACGGGTTGCCATATACTGCAACCATAGTTTGTACACCTCCTTTTACCGATATTTTTGTATTTTCATTTTTATTTTTGCAACTTGCATATACCCCCATGCAGTTTTCCCTTGCAACCATACCTTGTACAACTTTTTCTTTTTGTAAGTACTTTTCTCCCTTGCATGTTCAAACACTCACGTGTGCATGTGTACACACTTGTTCTCTGTCCTAATGCATTTCTTGATTATGACTCCAGTGTTGACTAGTTTTGAACAAACAAACACAGTCAATAGAATATGACCTCAATCTCCAAAAAAAAACCGGTTTTAAAATTCAGACCCAATTTAAAGCCGAAAACTCATTTTGAATGATAACAAATCCCTACAGAAAAAAAATTGAAAAAATTAGTTTAAATGACTTAGTGAAGCTCGATTGAACCTTATTGTTTTTGTATACTTATTTTTTTATTTTTGACAAAAATTAAAGAAACTAACTCGTAGTTCTAAGAGTACTTGATTATGGGAACCAGTATTGAAGAAAGAAAATTAACAACATTTTAGGGAAATCTAGCCTAATAGGGAGCATATACGGGACTCAGTGAAAGAAAATTAGTTTTGAAATCAACTAAGGTAGAGACACTTAGCTTAAAAGGACTCAACTTTTGGGCTCCTAAGACTCAAATCTTAATACCCAAGGGGAGTTGGTTTTGGAACTATAGGGTCCTAGATAATAACAGAGATTAATTTTGCAACTAAAAGAATTAATTAAAATCAACAAAGACCCTTCCTAACAGTTTGCTTAAAAATCTAAGGCTTGGATTAAACATTTACAAGACTTAACTCTAAACCACATTTTTGACATTTTAGAGACTTGATTATCTGAAATTAAAAGGACTCGATTAAGGAATTAGGGTCTTAATTTCAAAACTCAAGGTCATTAGTTGCAAGAAAAAAATAAAACTAAGATGTATTCATTTATCGCTATATGATTGATAAAGAAAGTAAAAATAGACTAAATCAAACAAATGATATTAATGTATGTATTTTCTTAAACAAGACAACACACATAGGCAAAAGAAGCCAAAAAAAAAAGAAGACATAAAATATGGGAAAACAAATAGTGAAGATTCGCAAGCCAAGGGGTGCGAGTCTCAGGATATTTCATCTTCCTTATGACATTATGAGGCTAGTCTAAACCTCCTTTTCCCTTCAAATGGAGAACCGATTCAGCAGACAATTAACGCTAGTCCTAGAAGAATACAAGGAAGCAAACAAAGTACTAGAGAATAACTGTCTTGCTGAAAGAATTCTGTCGTTCGGGAGTAGAGTTTAGAGGGAGGGGGGGGGGGGGAGTGAATGGAATGTTTTGCGTATTTAGGCTTTTCTCTATAAAAAATAATTCTTGGTAAGATACAAGTAATTATATCACAATAAATAAAATGTAAATCACGCACAAGAAAAAAAATAAAGAGTGTAGGGAGGAGAAGCTTAACACCGATGTTTAACATGGTTCGACCTTTTGTCTATGTCCACGCCTCGAGACACACTCGAGGATTCCACAATCTACTACACATTTCCTTCACCAACGGAGAATCCTTTATAAATGGGAACAAATCTCTATTACTCACCAAGAGCCGCAAGGTTCACAAAGAACTTTCACATGGGAACCAATCCCTTTCGCTCACCAAAAGCTGCAAGGTAAATCAAGAATCCTTACAATTTGCTTTACCAAGAACCCTCACCCTTTGGTTCACCAAGAACCCTTTTACAACCTGAGGATGAAAATGATTTACAACAACAATGCTCCTTGAATGAGCTGATAATAAATACAATCAAACCTCTCATAAATCTCTCAAAGTAATGATTCACAACTAGAATAAAGAGCAAGAGAGACTTTGAGCACAAGAATGATAGACTAAAATGTGGTGTGCTTGGGAATAATATATGAACTACTAAATCAATGTGTAAAACAAGTCTTTAGACTTGTATTTATAGGCAAAATGGGTTACTAGACATTTTATGGCCGTTGGGCTTGTAAAATAATTGTTTACTTTGAAAACTAGCCGTTTATAGACGTTAGGGACTAAATCCTGACGCAAATCGTCAACTATTTGACCCAATTCATCGACTAATTTACCCAATTTGTCAACTAATTGCCCATATTAGTTGACTGTTTCAGTTAGGCTATATTCTGCCTGAAATCATAGAAGAATTACCCCAAATCGTCGACTAATAACCAAAATCAGAAAAAGTCATCAACATGAAAGTTGTGAGATTTCTTAGCTTTCCATAGATACCAAGATTGCCATTATTAGAATTTTGTAGAAAAAAGTTATGCCCCAAATACCGAAGGGTGTTCAGGAAATTTGATAGGTGCATAACTGAGGTTTTAAACCCAACCAAGACCAAGTTTGTAAAAGATTATAACACCAATATGATTTAAAACTTGTCTTTATGAAAATATACTTGATTTTCTTGAATCCTTAGGTACAAAAAAATAGTTTTGACTCAACCGGGACCAAGTATATTAAACTTTCACAATACTAAGACCACTTAACACTTTTCCCGTTTTAATATGAGTGTAGGATATTTTCATATGAGTCATGATTTTGCCTTTGAAAAATCTTAAGTATGAAACAATGAAAAACTTACTTTTCATTTAAGTGATATCCTATATACTCTTATGTCCTAGTATGGATATGCAATTTGCTCAACTCTTACATAGTAAACATGCGTGAAACAAAACAACAAGAGTTACAACAAATACTACTTCAAACACTCCCCATTACATATGATTCTATATTAGCTTCCTTGGATGTGCTTGAGTTGTTCCAAGTGAGTGTCCTTTTGATATTTCGTACTTGAATATCCACTCGGTCCAATCTTTGCATTTGATCTAGTATCTTCATGTATTTGTCACTCGTACCTGTACTAAATTGATCTTCAAAGATAGAATACACTTAGAACAACAGATAGGTTAATATCATCAAAACAAATTAAATATAATTATGTAGCTACTAAGGCTAACAATCTTCTCCTTTTTGATGATGTCTAACTTATTAAGATTTTACTTGATCTTTGTATTTGAGTTTGTTCTTATCATAGCTTGATGTGCAAATATTAGTTTACTTAAAACCACTAATGGGTTGTTATCATCAAAACATGACAATTAAGATCATGTAGCCTCCAAGGCTAATAATCTCCTCCCTTTTGATGATGACAAACCATTGATGTTCTTACAGGGTATTATTAAAAGCTCACCCTTAATTTATGCATATGATTTGAATAAGATATAAATTTTGCTCCCCTTTACTATATGCATATAAGGCACAATTAAATCCTGCAACTAGATATTTCATATCTATTGGAGCTATAGCATTGAATACATTATTAGAAAGTTCATTTAAGATAAAACAATAAGCAAACTGAACTTTCATTAGATTTGTACTTAATACACCAATCTACAATACACTTCTCTTCACCCCACACATACCAAACACCACATAACTTCTCCCCCTTTGATCATCATAAAAAAGAAAGGTACTACTCATTTAGCTTATTAAGACCAGTTTCCATGTTGGTTAGATGAGTATGTGCTGAACCAAAATGTCAACCTGCCTTGGTTGATTTCCATCAACGGTTTTCTCAAAAACCATCGACGGTTTGGTGCAGAACTAAACCATTTGTTTTACTAGATTGACTTCCTTACTCATGAATAATCATTGATAGTTTTTCCAAAAGCTCTAATTGATTGATTATACGTTGAGAGCTTATGAGTGGAGTAAGGATAAATACTCTTCTAAAAAGAATAGTTAACAGTGAATAAATAAGAGTACTTAAAAGAAAATTTTCTTCTTTTTGAATCAACCATAAGTTGATGAATGCTTGACAACTAATTGCATTACACGACATATTGATGCCCATGGTTGAGTGTGGGTATATAGGTTCTTAGACATTCATGAATGTTCATTTAGAGAACCTATTATTGCTTTAAGATATTTGATAATATGAATTGCCTGATTATTCAATGTTGGGCTTAAATGAGTATAATAATCTAAAAATTCTCTTTTCATCCTGTGAAATTTTATTAATTGATTCTCAACGCGACCATGTGTTCATCTATAGTTAATCCTAGATTTAGAGGCAGATTTGTCCTATGTCAAGATAACCTTTCCTTGAATTACTTTGGTATTGATTCCAGATTGGCATCCGAATAATGAGTCATATATACCTTGGTAGGGGATGCTCATTTGGTTGAGTGTAGCTCGAGAGCTATTTTCAATCCAGTACTTGATTCCAAAGTAATTATAAGTGGACATTTTCAAAACAAGCATAATATTTTCATGCTTGTGCATTAAGCATGATAAGTATGTCCTTACTATTTGGCAATAAGCGTTTAGGGGTATACAAAACTTTATTTAACAATGCTCTTCATAATAGGAGACATGTTCTCCCAATTAGCCACTAATGGGAAAGTACCATAAACTAAGTATATACTCATAATTTTGAGCAAGAATATAATACTACGATTAGATCAAGTTGATTGTGATTTGTTAATCCATATGGAAGAGAATGTTTTTTCATTAACAATGGTTAAAAAATTTCCCATAGGTCAAGTATAGAGGGAATACTCTATCTTGAGTCAATATAGCTAAGAATCCCAAGTAGATACTTCTAAATGATCCTGGTGGGATATCTTTTGGTAAGCACTTGTAGATTATTGCTAGAAATTTTTTATAAGTAGGGTTTTTCTATATTATTTGTGATGACTGAATTTTCATTATAAATGCCCTTGAATTTGGATCAAGCATTCAATGTTTATGTTCAAAGATGAGTTTAGGTTCGGATGGTACATAGTACTTATGTTGTCATGAATAACTCCCCTAAAACTCAAATCCATGCATAGGATAAGATATGCTATATTTCAGAAATACTACCCATGCATATTAACAAGTTTAAGCACGCATAAGTCAAATCATCAAGAAAGAAGACACTTTTGAGAAGTGATTTTATAGGGCATGCTTCTGAGACTTTATTCAAGGGTAAATGACTTAGGTTTATTCATCTCATAAATACAAGGTTCTCAAAGGAATTCCATTTTAACCCTCAAAATAGGCTAGTTAAGCCCTTTTACTTTGGAGTGATATTTTATGGATTCATGTGGAGATTAATATCTTACTAAAGTAATGGCAATTTCATTCCTTTCTAGTCCTAAAGAACAAGCCCAAGTATAGAGCTTGTGAGGGTGTGCATGCTACTTTATCCCTTGAACTATAGCCAATACTTTCATATATTAACCAATCACCAATGATACATACAGTTAATAGATCATATTGGGTTTTATCATTTAAACTCATCATATTGGCTTAAATCTCTAAAGTCCCCAGCATAGTGCTCAAGTATTTATTATGTGTAAACTGGGAATTTATACCTTGAGCGCAAACTTAGTCATCACAGTCCCTTTTTACGTAGGTGTGGTTAAATCTATCTAAATCCTATCAATTACGTAATCCTAAGTTCTTAGGAAGCTATAGTCTAATATTTAGGTAGTTTGTGTTGGTAACCATTCTTCCTTGGGTCCCAAGGGGTTAGTATTTTTGATTACCCATTCTTACTTCCTTTATTTACCTTTAGCACCTCTAAAGGGGCAAGTGTAACACATGTGCCCTTTCCTTTCACAATATAAGCAAGTCTTGTTTGCATGTGAAGGATTGATTTATTTGCACTATTTGATGAGGCATAAAATTTATGGGAATTATAAGAGGAACCATAACTGAAATTCTTTTTATAAAAGCTATTTCTTTGGGTTGCTAAGATCTTGTTAAAATTTTCTTTCCCATCAATGAATTTACTATAATGTTCATTTTTATTTTTCAAGCGACTATTTTCCTTTAAAATATTTTCAGTTTGATCTTTTAAATTTCCTACTTCTACTTGAATATTTTCATGGCTTTTTTGAGCATTTGAAGTAAGCTCCTCAATTTTAATTTTAAGGGAGATATTTTCTTCGTTTAGAGAGCAACAAATACAAGGTTCCTTTTGTTTAAATATAGATAGCTCTTTTTCAATATTTTTGTTCTTCATTTTTATTAAAACTAATTAATCAAATAATTTAGCACAATCATTCACTAATTCATCATATGAAGGAATATAATCATCTTCTTTGGAACTTACCTCTTCTTGCTCGTTAGCTATGAGACAAGAATGTTCCATTTCCTCCTCTACTTCATTGTCGATGGAAAGTCCATCAAGTTTGTCCCAAGTTGTTTCATCAACATCACCGCTTTTAACTTCGTATGTGTCTTTGAGCTTGTCCCAAATTTATTTTTTGGTTTCACATCTGCAAATGCGATTGTACTCTTCATCACTCAAGCTACAATAGAGAAAATATTTTATTTTGTTGTTAACTTGTATTAACCTCTTTTCCATGGTTGACATCTCTTCTATTGATTTCAGTTCCTTTTTATCTTTGTTAAAGATGAAGTCTCCCTTTGTGATGACTTGCCATATCTCCAGATCATGTGATTGAATGAAGATGGTCATTCGACTCTTCCATGTTGAATGGTTGGAGCCGTTGATCATTGGTGGTCTGGCCACGGATTGTCCTTGGGAAGAAGTCTCCACTAAATACACCATTTGATCTTTCAGCTCTAGATTTTACTCCAAAAAATTAAGCGCCTCGCTTTGATACCACTTGTTGGCTCGGGAGTAGAGTTTAGAGGGGGGGGGGTGAATGGACTCTTTTGCGTATTTAGGCTTTTCTCTACAAAAAATAATTCTTGGAAAGACACAAGCAATTATATCACAATAACTAAAATGTAAATCATGCACAAGACAAAAATTAAAGAGTATAGGGAAGAGAAGCTTAACACCGATGTTTACTGTGGTTTGGCCTCTTGCCTACGTCCATGCCTTGAGACACGCTCAAGGATTCCACAATCCATTATAAGTCTCTTTCACCAGCGGAGAAGCCTTTACAAATAAGAACAAATCCCTATTGCTCACCAAGAGCCGCAAGGTTCACCAAGAACCTTCACATGGGAACCAATCCGTTTTGCTCACCATGAGCCGCATGGTTCACCAAGAATCCTTGCAATTTGGTTTACCAAGAACCCTCAGACTTTGGTTCACCAAGAACCCTTTTACAACCTGAGGATGAAAATGATTTACAACAACAATGCTCCATGAATGAGATGATAATAAATACAATCAAACCTCTTGTAATTCTCTCCAAGTAATGATTTACAATTAGAATAAAGAGAGTGAGAGAGACTTTGAGCACAAGAATGATAGACTAAAATGTGGTGTGCTGGGGAATAAATATATGAACTACTAAATCAATGTGTAAAACAAGTCTTTATACTTGTATTTATAGGCAAAATGGGTTACTAGCCATTTTATGGCCGTTGGGCTTGTAAAATAATTGTTTACTTTGAAAACTAGCCATTTATAGCCATTAGGGATTGAATCCTGATGCAAATCGTCAACTATTTGACCCAATTCATCGACTAATTTACCCAATTCGTCGGCTAATTGCCTATATTAGTCAAATGTTTTAGCTGGGCTACATTCTTCCTAGAATCGTTGAAGAATTACCCCAAATCATCGACTAATTACCAAAATCAGAAATATTCATCAACATGAAAGTTGTGGGATTTCTTAGATTTCCATAGATACCAAGATCGCCCTTTTTAGAATTTTTTAGAAAAAGTTATGCCCCCAAATACCGAAGGGTGATTATGAAATTTGATAGATATATAACTGAGGTTTTAAACCCATCCAAGACCAAGTTTGTAAAAGATAATAACACCAATATGATTTAAAACTTGTCCTTATAAAAATATACTTGATTTTATTGAATCTTTAGCTACATAAAAATATTTTTGACTCAACCGAGACCAAGTATATTAAACTTTCACAATACTAAGACCACTTAACACATGTCCCATTTTAATCAAAGTTGAGTATAGGATATTTTCATGAGTCATGATTTTGCCTTTGAAAAATCTTAAGTATGAAACAATGAAAAACTTATTTTTCATTTAAGTGGTATCCTATATACTCTTATGTCCTTGTATGCATATGCAATTTGCTCAACTCTTGCTTAGTAAACATGCGTGAAACAAAATTGCAAGAGTTACAACAAATACTACCTCAAACACTCCACATTACAAATGATTATATATTAGCTTCCTTGGATGTGCTTGAGTTCTTCCAAGTGAGTGTCCTTTTGATCTTTCGTACTAGAACGTCACTCGGTCCGATCTTTGCATTTGATCTAGTATCTTTATGTATTTGTCACTTGTACCTGTACTAACTTTGAAGCACCTCAAACCCGATGTGGGTACCCGGAGTGTAACGACCTACCTATTATGTGTGTAATGACCTGCCTATTTTACCATATATTTTTTTCACATAAAAATAATATTAATAATTCTAACATCCAGCTAAACTGTCATAATCATGATCAACCTGGACCCATGGGTACCAGGGACATACCTGTCATACAACTTTGATGCCTAAGCAGCGGAAAACATAAAATTATATACATGCCATACAACACCAGAAACCATATCAGAGTTCTACTAAATCTGTCATATACATATACATACATCCCAAAAAGACCAAAAAGTATCCTAGAGTCATAACTGAAAAATCCATCTAACCCTAGCTCACCCACTTACCCTACAGATAGGGTAGCTCAGTCCACTTTTACTACTGCGGGGCTCTATCCGCCCTCCTACTTGGATTTCCTGAAATGTTTGTAATGTTGGGGTGAGACACCTCTCAGTAAGGGAGATAAACTAATATTAGTGTGTGGCAATATGAGTATTTTTCGTGATATATATGTAAATAGTACATAATTCATAATTTGTATAAATAGTTGTATCATATCTGAATAAAACATGATTTATCATAACATAGTTTAACGTACTAAATTCCTATATGGAAAAATCATCTTATATAACCATATCATACTTGAATTATTACCCAGGATAGATAGATAGTTAGTCGTTGTCATGTCTTACCCCCCCCCCCACATGATAGGATTGTGCGGCCTGAAGGCGGGACCTGGCAATGGCTGGCCGACCATTCTAAGTCAAACATAGGTGTGTAAGAACGATGGGCCTGTTCCACTTGTGCCGGACTACCAAGGGAACTATGATACTCCCATAAAGCCACATTGACTGCCATCTCCCACACTCTACTTAAGATGTGTGGTAGCACTAACATATTCATAATCGTGAACATATAGCTACGGTACCGTGTTTCATAAAACTAAACTAAATTTTCTGGGTTCTAATAACATGTGATACATTCCATATTAAAACATAACTGTTTCGTATTTTAGAGTAATATCTGACATAAACATATTTCATGATTTTTTACATATCATACATAATTACGACATCAACATTGACATAATTTATAACGTAAAAATCACGGCATTTATGTCGGCATAATTCATAACATAATAAACATAAATTCTTGCACTATTTACATAATCTTAAAACCATAGTTCCTATACTGTTTTTAGGGTTTTCCTGAAAACTACTATAACATGCTTATCTTGGAAAAATCATAATACCTCAATATAACATAACTTTCATGGAAATATTATACTCATGCCACACAAATGTAAATAGCCTTCTAAACTCATAACTTGTTTTGAAATCATATTTCCTTATAAAGTGTGTTAAAGTTGTTTCCTTGTTTAACAACAGTATTCCCAAACATAGTTCTATAACATACATATTTTCCTAAAAATAAATGCTATATAATAATAATGATTTAATGAAAAGTGCTGACTTAATTTATCTCCTTACTTGACTTACTGAGAAGCCTACAAAAGTAACCAAACCTACTCTTGTGGTGTTCCTAGCTTAACACCCTGAAATTACATTTCCCCAGCAAAACTTCAGTATTATTCTATCTAAAGCATTTTCCTAAGTCCATAAATACCAAATAAATTATAAAGCCTAAAATAACCAACTTACCCAGATTTTGGGATAGTGCCCAAGTTGGCCTAACCAACAATCTACTCCGGCAAACTTGAAAAGAATCTTCCCAGGAGTAACGTGGCGACTTCTGATCATCAAACTGACAAAGAATAAAGCCAGAATCGAAGAGAGAAGGCAGAGGGGATGAACTTCTAGAGATAGATAGAGAGAGGGTTTCCACGCAAAATTCCTTATCCCAAGTTTGGCATATTTATACACCTGGATTTGTCGACGAGACACGTCACCTTGTCGACGAGGCCAGGAAGGGAGTTCATCGATGATCTCATAACCTTCGTTGACAAACTTTAGGCCCAACTTCATCACCCTCGGTACATTTTCATTAACAAGACATGTGGCATATGACAAACTAGTGAAAGAGTTCGTCGACAAGACCAGAGGGTTCGTCGACGAACCCTACTTTGTCCCCTTTTTGAATTTCTTTTCCTTCCACCTTTTTCTCTCTTTTTATTATTTAATTGCTATAAATTTCTGGCTTTCTACATTCTCCTCTCCTTATAAAATTTTGTTCTTGAAATTTACTATCTGTATTGAACACCATCCTTTGAGGAAAATTGGCTACTAATTTTATTACTTACCCTCACTTGTGGCAGAGGAATACCATGGCTACATTTAGGGTTATGGGAGATTACAAATACATAAAAGAATAATTCTCCCAAACCAAAATACTACCTACTAATATAAAATTATTACATGTACTTAACTAACCTGCACAAAATAAACTTAACATACTTACATGCATCTTTTCCTGATTACTGCTGACCCCACTAAAATAGATGTAGGTATTTTTGTCGTATTTCTTCCTCGAGCTCCCATAAATCTTCTTCCATTGCATAATTCCTCCATAGGACTTTTACTAATGGAATTCTCTTATTACACAATTCTGTTCTTTCATGTCTAAGATCTGCACTGGTATCTCCTAAAAAACTAGTGAATCTCTGAGTTCTATCCCTGCATAACTGACCATGTAGGAGGGATCTGGGACGTATTTATTTAGCATAGAAACATGAAACACGTCATGTATTCTGGATAAAACTGGTGGTAAGGCTAGCCGGTAGGCAACTAACCCCACTCTCTCAAGTATCTCGAAAGGGCCAATAAACTTAGGGCTCAGCTTATCCTTCCTCCCAAACCTCATAGTACCTTTCAATGGTGATATTTTCAGAAATACATGGTCTTCTACCTCGAATTCCAACGGTGGTGATTATCTGCATAGCTTTTCTGCCGACTCTGAGCTGCATTGATTATTTCTCCAATAAGCCGGACTTTATCGTATGCTTGCTGCACTATTTCTGGTCCCAAAACTTGTCTCTCACTTACCTCATCCTAGTATAGAGGAGAACGAAATCTCCTACCATATAACGCCTCATAAGGTGCCATGCCAATGCTGGTCTGATAGCTATTATTGTATGCAAACTCTACCAGCGGTAGATACTGGATCTGACTACCCCCAAAATCCAGCACACATGCCCGTAGCATATCCTCTAATATCTGAATCATCCTCTCTAACTGCCCATTCTTCTAAGGATGAAATTATGTGCCGAATGATAACTGAGATCCCAAAGCCTCCTACAAGCTCCTCCAAAATCATGACGTGAAATGTGGCTCTCGATCTGATACTATAGACACTGGAACACCATGTGATCATACTATCTCTTGAATATATATTTCTTCCAGTCTCTCCATGGAGTAATTGACTTTGATAGGGATCAAGTGAGAGGTTTGCATCAGTCAATCTTCGACCACCCAAATAGCATTCTGTCCCTGCTATATCGGCAGTAAACCCGTTACAAAATCCATAGAAATGTGTTCCCATTTCCACTTCGGAATGTAAAGTGGTTGTAGCTGGCCCACCGGCCTCTGGTCTTCAACCTTAACCTTCTGGCACATCAAGCACTACTGAACAAATTCGGTAATCTACCTCTTCATGCCACTCCACTAGAAATACTCTCGCAGATCCCTATACATTTTAGTGCTGCCCAGATGAACCATGTATAAGGATCTGTGAGCCTTCTCAAGGATTGTCCTTCTGATATCCTCATCTGTAGGCATGCATAGCCTGGTACAGAACATCAGAGCTCCATCATCATAAATACTGAACTCCTCCCCCTGTCCGTCATGTACCTTTTCTATTAACTCCATCAACTCAACATCATTCTTCTGAGCTGCTTTAATATTTACCCTATAGGGTAGGCTGCAACACCAGGTTGGCAATAAATGCCTGGTGATCTTTCTCTACTAACTCCACGCCAAGACTTTCCAAGTTCATTTGGATCAGGTGCCAAATTTTTGTTGCTGACAATGTTGCTATTATGGACTTTCGGCTCAGCGCATCAGCCACCACATTTGCTTTACCTGGATGGTTGCTGATGGTACAGTCATAATTTTTTATAAGCTCTAACCATCTTCTTTGCCGCATGTTCAACTCTTTCCGCGTGAAGAAGTACTTTAAACTTTTATGATCTGAAAATATTTCACATCTCTCTCCGCATAGATAATGCTTCCAAATCTTCAGTGCATGAACCATTGCAGCCAATTCTAGATCATGAGTGAAATAATTCTTTTCATATTCTTTCAATTGTCTAGAGGCATATGCTACTACTATGCCCTGCTGCACCATTTCACATCCAACCCCCATCAAAGATGCATCATAGTAGATCACGTAACCATCACCTCCTGATGGAATAGTCAATACTAGTGCTGTGACGAGCCTCCGTTTCAATTCCTGGAAGCTTTGCTCACAACTGTCAACCCATTCAAACTTGACATTCTTTTCTGGTTAGTCGTGTCAGAGGCCCTAATAATGTTGAGAATCCCTCTACAAACCGACGGTAATATCCTGCCAGTCCTAAGAAACTTATGACTTCCTGTACATTCCTTGGCCTGGCCCAATTTACCACTACCTCTATTTTGCTAGGATCTACCAAAATTCCATTTCCTGATATAACATGTCCTAAAAACGCAATTTTCTCTTACCAAAATTCACATTTGCTAAATTTGGCATACAATTTCTCTTCCTTAAGCAGTTGAAGTACTAGCCTTAGGTGCGTCTCATGCTCCTCAAAACTCCTAGAGTTGACCAATATGTCATCAATAAAAACCATAACGAACTGGTCTAAATACTGGTGAAAGATTCTATTCATGAAATCCATGAACATAGCAGGAGCATTCATCAGACCAAATGACATAAATAGAAATTCATAATGCCCATACCTAGTCTTGAAAGCTGTCTTTGAAATATCTTCAATTTTAAATTTCACCTGGTGATAACCTGACCTGAGGTCGATCTCGGAATAGACCCATTTACCCTGAAGCTAATCAAATAAGTCATCTATACAGGGTAGTGGATACTTGTTCTTAATTGTTATTTTGTTTATTTCCCTGTAATCTATGCACATCCTCATAGACCTGTCCTTCTTGTTCACAAATAACATTGGAGCTCCCTAGGGCGATACACTAGGTCTGATAAACCCTTTATTCAATAAATCATGCAACTAATCCTTTAATTCTCTCAATTCTGCTGGAGCTATTCGGTAAGGAGCTTTAGAGATTTGCGCTTTCCCTGGAAGTAAGTCGATAGTAAAATCTATCTCACGGTCGAGAGGCAACCCAGGCAATTCCCCTGGAAAAAAATCTGGAAACTCCTTAATCACCGGTGTACTGATAAGTTTCAATTAATTTTCTATCACCTCCTTTACATAAGCTATAAATCCCTGACATCCGTCTAGAAGTTGTCGTCTTGCCTGCATGGTTGACACTAACTAAGGCAGGGAATGCACCCGCGACCCCACAAATTTGAATTATGGCTTTCCTGGTGGTATGAAAATCACCTCTCTCAGATGACAGTCGATACTAGCATGGTTAGTAGCCAGCTAGTCCATACCCAATATTATATCAAATCCATACAAATCTAGTATAGTTAGGTCAGCTGGTAATATTCTCCCTTGAATTTCTACTGGGTAACCCCTGAGCACCTTACGACACCTCACCACTGACCCTGTCGGTGTTGCTATTGACAATTCAACATCTAATAACTGTGTCTCAATACCCAACAATTTAACATATCCCACAAACACAAAAGAGTGGGTGGCACTTGTATCAAATAAAACAATAGCTTGATATGATAAAGCAGTAAAGGTACCTCTCACGATGTCGTCTACGACCTCCGCGTCTCCCGGCGTCAAAGCATAAACCCTCGCCGGGGCTACATTCCTCTGTTGGCCTCCACGAGGCACCTAATAACCTCTTTGGTGCGGTCTTGGAGTAGGTGCAGTACCAAGTGGTGTAGAGCAATCTTATACTAAATATCCCAGTACACTACAGCGATAGTAGACACCTCTCCCTACTCGACGCTCTCCCAAGTGTGTCTTCCCACAAGTCTGACAAACTAGGTAGATCTGCATACCCAGAGTCTTATAACCTATCGTCTCCTGTCTCTATCCCCTGCCATAATTACCTCTCCTCCACTGGCTCCGACTAGAGCCTGCTTGTAAGCCTAAAGGTATGGACCTCTTCTTCTGCCCCTACTCCTCTGCACGTATCTACTCACTAGACTCAGCCACAGCTGCTCTGTCCACTAACTTGACAAAGCCCTGCACTTTCAACAATGCTACCTTCTTATAAATTTCTCCCTTTAGACCTCTTTCAAACTGTCTCGCTTTCTTTACTTCATCAGGAACAATATACGGGGCGAAGTTGGACAACTCTACAAACCTCACCGCGTACTACTGGACTGTTTGCTATCCCTGCTTCAAATTCAAGAACTCCTCCACTTTGACCTCTTCGTAGTGGCTAGAAAGTATCTGTCAAAGAACAAGTCTTTAAACTGGCACCAAGTCATTGCTATAGGCACCACCCTATGTTCCTCCAATAATTTCACCGCATTCCACCATCTTTTAACCTCTCTTGTCAATTTATAGGTGGAAAATAAGACCCTTTGCTCCTCCGTGCACTGCAGCACCATTAATACTTTCTCTATTTCCTGCATCCAGTTCTCGGTTATTGCAGGATCAGCTCCTCCTAAAAATGCCCGAGGATTCATCTTGGTGAATTTCTTTATCGTACACTCAGGGCCTGTAGACAGACCTCCCTACTCTCTGGAGCTTTGTGTAATCTCAGCCACGACTTGTTGAGCCACACTGCGTAATACTGCATCTGAATCGGCCCCACCTGCACCCGAGGGCCCTGCACCCTCGCTACCGCTCGCATGAGCATTGCCACCACCAAGGTCCATCCTGAAAAGACAATAAACATGACTTAGGGACCCTACCCTTATAATTTACGAATCTAACCAAAACTCTTAATATCCCTTCTATCTTAACATCCTTATCTTAATTCAAGATTTAGTCCTATACTTTAGAAACAAAACGTGACAATAGTTTACTGTGGTTTTCCTGAAATCGTCACCCAAGGAAAGACACAGAAACCATCACGGAAGTCCTGCCTCCAAACTGCAGAA
Source organism: Malania oleifera (assembly GCF_029873635.1). NCBI lineage: Eukaryota > Viridiplantae > Streptophyta > Magnoliopsida > Santalales > Ximeniaceae > Malania > Malania oleifera. The sequence continues at coordinate 81,239,179 of NC_080418.1, read as the reverse complement.
CAAAACCTCAAATTATTTTTCCTATACTCTGGTATTGTTTCTACTGCTCTCTAAAGTCTACATAACCTACTGACCTAGGCTCTGATACCAAACTGTAACGACCTACCTATTATGTGTGTAACGACCTGCCTATTTTATCATATTTTTTTTCACATAAAAAAAATATTAATAATTCTAACATTGAACTAAACTATCATAATCTTGATCAACCTAGACCCACGGGTACCAAGGATATACCTGTCATACAACTCTGACACCTAAGCAGCAAAAAACATAAAATTATATACATGCCATACAACACTAGAAACCATACCAAAGTTCTACTAAATCTGTCATATACATATGCATACATCCCAAAAAGACCAAAAAATATCCTAGAATCATAACCCAAAAATCCATCTGACCTCAGTTCACCCACTTACCCTACAGACAGGATAGCTTAGTCCACTTCTACTGCTGCAGGGCTCTATCCGCCCTCCTACCTGGATTTCCTTAAATATTTGTAATGCTGGGGTGAGACACTTCTTATTAAGGGAGATAAACTAATATCAGTATGTGACAACATGAGTATTTTTTGTGATATATATGTAAATAGTACATAATTCATAACTAGTATAAACAGTTGTATCATATCTGAATAAAACACGATTTATCATAACATAGTTTAACGTACTAAATTCCTGTACAGAAAAATCATCTTATATAACCATATCATGCTTGAATTATTACCCAGGATAGATAGATAGTTAGCTGTTGTCATGTCTTACCCCCCACATGACAGGGTTGGGCAGTCCGAAGGCGAGACCTAGCAATGGCTAGCTAACTATGCTAAGTCAAACGTAGGTGTGTAAGTATGATGGGCCTATTCCACCAGTGCTGGACTACCAGGGGAACTACGACACTCCAATAAGACACATTGACTGCCATCTCCCACACTCTACTTAAGATGTGTGGTAGCACTAACATATTCATAATCGTGAGCATATAGCTATGAAACCGTGTTTTATAAAACTAAACTAAGTTATCCGGGTTTTGATAACATATAATACATTCCATATTAAAACATAGATGTTTGTTATTTCAGAGTAATATTTGACATAAACATATTTCATAATTTCTTACATATCATACATAATCACGACATCAACGCCGGCATAATTCATAACATAAAAATCATGGCATTTATGCCGGTATAATTCATAACGTAAAAATCATGGCATTTACACTGGCACAATCCATAACGTAAAAATCATGGAATTTACCCCAGCATAATTTATAACATACTAAACATAAATTCTTGCACTATTTACATAATCCTAAAACCATAGTTCCTGTACTATTTTTAGGGTTTTCCTAAAAACTGTTATAACATACTTATCTTGGAAAAATCATAATACTTTAATATAACATAATTTTCATGGAAATATTATACTCATGTCACACAAATGTAAATAGCCTTCTAAACTCATAATTTGTTCTGAAATCATATTTCCTTATAAAATGTGTTAAAATCGTTTCCCTGTTCAACAACAGTATTCCCAAACATAGTTCTATAACATACATATTTTCCTGAAAATAAATGTTGTATAATAATAATAATTTCATGAAAAAGGCTGACTAAATTTATCCCCTTACATAACTTACTAAGAAGCCTACAAAAGTAACCAAACCTACTCCTGTGGTGTTCCCAACTCAACACTCTGAAATTACATTTTCCTAACAAAACTTTAGTATTATTCTATTTAAAGCATTTTCCTCAGTCCAAAAATACCAAATAACTTATAAAGCCTAAAATAACCAACTTACCCAGATTTTGGGATGGTGCCCAAATTGGCGTAACCAACAATCTACTCTAGCAGACTTTTCCCTAGGAGTAACGTGGTAGCTTCCGATCGTCGAACCGGCAAAGAACGAAGCTAAAATCGAAGAGAGAAGTCAAAGGGGACGAAAGTCGAGAGAGAGAGAGAGAGAGAGAGAGAGAGAGAGAGAGAGAGAGAGAGAGAGAGAGAGAGGGTTTCCATGCATAATTCCTCGTTGAAATCCTGAGTTTGGCATATTTATACACCTCGATTCATCGATGAGACACATCACCTCGTCGATGAGGCCCGGAAGGGAGTTCGTCGACGAGCTCATAACCTTCGTTGATGAACTTCAGGCTCGACTTCACCACTCTCGATACATTTTCGTTGACGAGACATGTGGCATACGATGAAGTAGTGAAGGAGTTCATTGACGAGACCAGAGGGTTCGTCGACAAACCCTTCTTTGTCCCTTTTTTGAATTTCTTTTCCTTCCACCTATTTTCATCGACGAACCCTACTTTGTCCCCCTTTTTGAATTTCTTTTCCTTCCACCTATTTTCTCTCTTTATTATTTAATGGCTATAAATTTCCAGGTCTCTACACGAAGTGTTATTCTACCTACATATATCTCTGATACCATAACTATAACAACCCGAAATCGAAACAGGGTACTGGGAACACCTATCCATAAACTCATATTAAACAATGTAGCGAAAGCATGCATATATATAAAACCCAAAAACACAATACCAGAGTTCTATTATATCGTAATTACATACATATCTCCCTAGAACTACAATACATCCCATGATACACAAAACATATCCATGTCTCACCAATACTTACTCTAAACTACAATATCTAAGCCCTGCCCTGAAGCTCTCTGGGCTTGGTTCCTTAGATTTCCTGAAATGTTAAAGTTATTTTAGTGAGATACCTCTTAGTGAGATGGAATAGATTATCATCAGTGTGTGGCAACATGAGTTTTAGTGTATCTAAACATATCCTATAAATAATTAACTTTAACTGATAAATCATGTAAATCTGTACTCATGTATATATATATATATATATATATATATATATGTTTGGAAAATACATACTTTTCAACATAAGCATACTTTATCGTAATAAGTTTCTTTGTATATGTAAATCATCTGTTATATCTATATAAAAGAATTTTCCCCTGAGCGAACAATCATATAACATCATGTAATAACCACACATGATTGGTTTGTGTGGCCCGATGGCGGGAGTTAGTAATGACTAGCCCACCACGCTAAGCCAAACATAATGTGTTTGTAAGTACAATTGGCCTACCTAGCCTAGTCCGGACTGCCCAGGGGGGGGGGGGTACTCTACTCTTCTCTGGCTTAATCAACTATCCATACACGAACACTTTCTAAATAGTGTAGCGACACTGACTATATCATATAAGCTATGATATCGTGCTTTGAACATAATTGTTCCATCAGGGTTCTTATACTATATAATAATGTTCATATATAATAAAACTGTAACTTGATCTCATTTTCATAAAACCTATCATATTCATAATCTGTATAATTCTTGTCATATCATAAATCTGTTTGAATACTGTCATATCATAAATCTGGCTAAATACTGTCATTTCATAATGCCATAATATTTATAACATTTCTAGAAATCATTATAAAATCATACTTGTTCTGTATGATCATAAAATATTCTTACAGGTTTATTTATGCAGTAACATATTCATTACTCATGCCACACAATTTGAGTGATAATTCATAATATAATTATTTGCTTGGGAAAAAATATTTTGCTGAGAAATAAACGTATAATCATCTCTAGGATTTACTTAAACCCAAAATACCTGGTTTTCCAAAAACATACATATAATAATAATTCAAAATTTCCATTTCCATATGCTTGAATATTTAGAAAAACATATATATTATTCCTGTAATCACAAACTACAATTTAATTGGTTAAATTTTTCAAAACTAACTAACATAATCTATTCCACTTACCTTATCCCTGGAGTGGTGCCAAGGATCCCCAAACGACGAATTTGCTTCGATTAAACTGCTAAGGATCGACGCTAGGACCTTGAAATAACGTTGATCCTTCAATTTGGCTGAGTTCTAGGAGGAAATTTGAAGAGAGAGAGAGAGAGTGAGAGAGAAATTTTCCCCCAAAAAATGAACTAGGATTTATTTATAGGCTACTGTCCCCGAACAAAATCATCGAAGGTTTGGTTTTTAACCAAACCACTTTTTTTACTATTTTACCTTTATTGGCCCTCGGTAACTCAAAACCGTCGATAGTTTTCCTGAGCTCCCCCAAATCATCGATGGTTTGGTCTACACCAAACCAAATTTTTCTTTTTTATTGTTAGTATTATTATTATTATTATTATTATTATTATTATTATTATCATTATTATTATTATTATTATTATTATTATTATTATTATTTTGGGTCTCTACATCCTCCCTTCCTTATAAAAATTTTGTCATCGAAATTTGCTAACCAACTCTTATACCATCATTTGGAAATCACTAACATGTTTATCGACTTTAGAAAGTGCTTGAAGTCACCCACATAACGGGCTCATCCCAAATTTATTAATTACCCTCGGTTATGGAAAAAGAATACTATGGTTACAACAAAGGCTTCTGGGAGATTACAAATTGAAAAACAAAGCCCTCCCAAAAACCACTTAAGACTTAAACCAAAAAAAGAAAGATTATAACTATACAACCTAAAATAACCAAATATTTACGTGAACCATCACATTTTTCTAGCTAATGCTGGGCCCCGCTATATAAATATGGGTATCTCTTATGCATTTCCTTCTCTAGTTCCCATGAAATTTCCTCAACTGTGCGATTACGCCAGAGTACTTTCACCAATGGAATCTTTTTGGTACGTAGTTCGTACTCCTTCTAGTCTAGAATATGAACAAGTACTTCTTCATATGATAAAGTGTCTCCAAGCTTCAACAACTCATAACTTATCACATGCACCGGACCTGGGACGTATTTTCTCAACATAAACATGTGAAACACGTCAAGGATCCTTGACAATGCCGAGAGTAACGCTATCCTGTAGGCAACTGGACCAATTCTTTCCAATATCTTGAACTACCCAATATGCCTAGGTCTTAACTTACCCTTCTTCCCAAATCTCTTAAATCCTTTCATTAGTGCAATTCTCAAAAATACATTATCTACTACACCAAACTCCAACTTCCGTCGGCGGGTATCTGCATAACTTTTCTGTCGACTCTGAGCTGTCTTAATTCTTTCCTGGATAAGTCTGGTTTCTTAGAAGTCAGTTGTACAATATTTGGCCCCAAAATTTGCCTTTTACCAACTTCGTCCCAATATACTGAAGTTCAGCACCTTCGACCATATAACATGTCATACGGTGCCATCTTGATACTAGCCTGGTAGCTATTATTGTAAGCAAACTCCACCAGTGACAGATACAGAATCCAACTCCCTCTAAAATCCAGCACACATGCTCGCAACATATCTTCCAGTATCTAAATTGTTCTCTCTAACTGTCCATTAGTTTGGGGGTGAAATGTTGTGCTAAATGTCAGCTGAGATCGCAAGGCTCTCTGTAAATTCTTTCAGATTTGAGACGTGAACCGTGGGTCTTGGTATGATATGATGGACATTGGAACGCCATGAAGTCTAACTATCTCTTGAATATACAACTCTTGTAACCTATTCATGGAGTAGTTGACTCTAATTGGAAGAAAATGGGTAGTCTTTATCAGACGATCAACCACTACCCAAATGGCGTTTTGCCCATGCAGTGCTGGTAGCAATACTGTGACAAAACCCATGGAGATATGCTCTCACTTCCATTCGGGAATGTGAAATGGTTGCAACGGTCCTACCGGTCTTTGATGCCCAGCCTTTACTTGTTGGCATGTCAAGCATTGCTCTACGTATCAAGCAATTTCTCTCGTCATATTATTCCACTAGAAAGATTCCTGCAGATCCCTATACATCTTAGTGCTTCCTGGATGCACTGTATAAAAGGAATGATGAGCCTCTTCTAAAATAGTTCTTTTAACATCAACATCATCAAGTACACATAGTCTGATACGGAACCTCAAAACTCCATCATATGAAATATTAAAATCTGTCTCAAGTCCACTCCGCACTTTATCCATAATCTTTACTAACTTTGTATCTTTCATCTGAGTAGTCTTAATCCTCTCCAGTAAATTTGGTTGATTTACCAGACTAGCAATGGGTGCTTAATGATTTCCCTCTACCAATTCCAAACCAAATCTTTCTAGATCCATCCTGATCTGATGTTGAGTTACCATTGCTGATACTGATGCACTCCTTGACTTCCAACTTAGCGCATAGGCTACCACATTAGCTTTCCCTGGTGGTAACTGTTGGTACAGTCATAATCTTTTATCAATTCCAGTCATCTCCTCTGTCTCATATTTAGTTCCTTCTGCGTGAAGAAGTACTTAAGACTTTTGTGGTCCATAAAGATCTTGCACCTACCACCATACAAGTAGTGCCTCCAAATTTTCAACAGATATACCACTGCTGCAAATTCCAAATCATTTGTTATATAATTCCTCTCATACTCCTTGAGTTGCCAAGAAGCATAAGCCACAACTTTTCCCTACTGCATCAGAACACACCCAAGCTCTTTTTGAGACGCATCACTATAAATAAAAAAATCATCATTTCTTGATGGAATAGTCAAAATCCGAGTAATGACGAGTCTTTGTTTCAATTCTTGAAAACCTTGCTCACAATCATCGATCCACTCAAACTTTACATTCTTCTTCGTCAACCGTGTTAAAGGACCTGTTGTTTAGAAAATCCCTCCTCGAATTGTTGGTAGTACCCTGCCAGACCCAAGAAACTCTTGACCTCTTGAACATTCTTCAGTCTCACCCAATCTACTACCACTTCTATCTTACTCGGGTCTATAGAAACTCCATCATTGGATATCACATATCCAAGGAATGTAATTTTCTCTAGCCAAAATTCACATTTCTTAAATTTAGCATGAAGTTTATTTTCCCGTAGCACCTGAAGTACCAACCTAAAATGATTTTTGTGCTCCTCAAGATTCTTCTAATAGACCAGAATATCATCACTAAATACCACCACAAACTGATCTAGATATTCATGGAAAACACTATTCATCAGGTCCATAAATGGCGCAAGAGCATTAGTTAGTCCAAAAGGCATAACTAAGAACTCATAGTGGCCATACCCAGTTCGGAAAGCCGTCTTTGGAACATCCTCTGCCTTGATTTTCACCTAATGATACCTTGATCGGAAATCAATCTTAGAATAAACCTGTGTTCCCTAAATTTGGTCAAATAGATCATCTATACGAGGAAGTGGATACTTGTTTTTAACTGTCACTTTGTTTATCTCTTGGTAATCGATACACATCCTCATCGACCCATCTTTCTTTTTCACGAAAAGCACAAGTGCTCCCCAGGGTGACATGCTGGGTTTGATAAATCCCTTGTCCAGTAATTCCTATAATTGCTTCTTTAATTCCTTCAATTTAGCTAGAGCCATTTTGTAAGGAGCCTTAAAAATTAGTGCCATCCTTGGGATTAAGTCAATAACTCCACCTCACGATCGGGAAGCAGCCCAGGTAAATTCTCTGGGAGTACATCAGAGAATTCCCTCACTACTGGGATATCTTCAAACTTTAATTCTCCTTCGTGCATCCTTCACACAAGTTAAGTACCTCTAGCATCCCTCCAGTAGTAGCCTTTTTTCCTGAATAGCTGCCAATATTTATTGTGAGGAACGCATGCACAACCCAACAAACCTGTACTTCTACTCCACAAGAAGTCTGAACACTACTTCTTTCTTGTAATAATTAATAATGGCATAGTTGGTGGCTAGCCAGTCCATTCCCAAAATCACATCAACCCCGTGCATGTCATACACTACTAGATCGGCTCGTAGCATTCTTCCTTCAATATCCACTGGATAGCCCTTACGCACTTTTCTACATACCACTACTGTTCCCATTGGTGTGGCCACAGATAGTTTGGCGTCTAATAATTGAGTTTCTATCCTACACAATTTGATATATCCCAAAGATATAAAAGAATGTGTGGCTCATGAATCAAATAACACAACAACTTATTTAAAAACATAACAATAGTACCTATCACTACGTCTCTTGCATTTTTTGCGTCTTCCGAGGTAAGTGAATAAACCCGCGCTTGGGCGGTATTCCTCTGTTGGCTACCTTGAGGTGCTTGGTTGTTTCCCTAAAATTGTCTAGGAGCAGGCGCATTAATCGGTAGCGTACAACAATCGCGTACCATGTGACCAGGTCTACCATACTGATAACAGACATTCATTCCAGCTTGGCATTCCCCCTCGTGCCTCTTGTTACATTTAGGACAAGTATGATAGGATTGATTACTCTGGTACATTCACCTCCCTATCTCCTGTCTCTGGCCCCCACTATTACTGTTCCTCCTTTATGCACCTTGACTTGTACCTACTTGAAAGCCAGGAGGCATAGGTCTTTTCCTCTAACTCTGTACCCCTACGCTTCTCTGTAAACTTATTTCTATCATAGTAGCTTTATCCACCAATTTTGAAAAATTCTGAACCTAGAAAGCCATTACCTGCTCATAGATCCCCTGTCTCAGGTCTCTCTCAAACCTCCTCACCTTCTTCGTCTCATCAGGCACTATATATGGGGCCAAACAAGATAGCTCAACAAATTTAGCTGCATATTGTTGAGCTGTTAGGTGCCCCTTGGTCAAGCTTAGAAATTCCTCTGCTTTAGCATCCCTGGTGGTAGTGGAGAAGTACCAATCAAAGAAAATTTCTTTAAAATGATTCCAGGTTAGAGCTGCGAGTTCTGGTCTCTATTCTTTTAATAGCCTCACTGATCTCTACCAGCGTTTAGCCTCCCCAGTAATCGTAAAAGTTGCAAACAATACTTTTGGCACATCGGTGCAAGGAAGGACTGCTAGTATTTCCTCAATCTCTTGAACCCAGTTTTCTACAACAAATTGGTCGGCTCCTCTTGAGAAAGCTGGGGGATTCATATGGGTAAACTGTTCTATAATGCAACTCTGATAAGATGGTGGGCAACCCTGTCCCTTGGAGTCACGTGTAATCTCTGCCATAACTTGCTGGGCTACACTACACAGTACTTGATCAAAAGCACTACCACCCATGCTGGAAGCCTCCACGTTGCTACTACCTCTAGTATTTGTGTTGTTACCCTCAGGTTCCACCCTGAAAATAGGACAGAGAATAATCTTAGAATCCTTTATCATAATATGACGGGTACAGTCATCTAACTAAAAAACCATAAAATGTACTCTATCCTCATATAACCAACCAACTTAACGTCCATGTTCCCAATTTAAGGTCCAATCTTACCGCTTAGAAACAAAAACCGATGATAGTTTGCCATGGCTTTCCTGAAATCGTCATTTCAGGAAAATCACAGAAACCCTCAGGGAATTCCCACTTCTAGGATGTGAGAAGAAACCCCAAATTCCAATCTTAACCTCCATTAATGACTTACTAAAGTCCTGATCTACCCATTTCCTACACTTACTAAGATTCATTCCTATACTATGTTATTGATATCTACTAAAGTCTACAAAACCTAGCAACCTAGGCTCTGATACCACAACTGTAGCGCCCTGAACCCGATGTGGGTAGCCGGAGTGCTATCCTACCTATGTATATCTTAACCATAACTATAGTAACCTGAACCCAAAATGGGGTACCAGGTTAGAGGAGCCAATATTTTAGAAAATCCCTCCATGAATCGCCGGTAGTACCTTGCCAGACCCAAGAAACTCGTGACCTCTTGAACATTCTTTAGTTTTGCCCAATCCACTACCACTTCTATCTTACTCAGGTCTACAGAAACTCCATCCCCAGATATCACATGTTCGAGGAAAGTAATTTTCTCCAGCCAAATTTCATATTTCCTGAATTTAGCATGAAGTTTCTTTTCCCATAGCACCTGAAGTATGTTACCTCAAATGATTTTTGTGCTCAAGATTCTTCGAATAGCCAGAATATCATCAATAAATACGACCACAAACTGATCTAGATATTCATGGAAAACCCTATTCATCAGGTCCATAAATGCCACAGGAGCATTAGTCAGTTCTAAAGGCATAACCAAGAACTCATAGTGGCCATACCTAGTTCGGAAAGCCCTCTTTGGAACATCCTCTGCCTTGATTTTCACTTGATGATACCCTGATTAAAGACCAATCTTAGAATAAACCTGCATTCCTTGAAGCTAGTCAAACAGATCATTTATACAAGGAAGTGGATACTTGTTTTTAACTATCACTTTGTTTATCATCTGGTAGTCAATACACATCCTCATCGACATGTCTTTCTTTTTCATGAAAAGCACTGGTGCTCCCCAGGGTGACACGTCGGGTCTGATAAATCCCTTATTCAGTAATTCGAATAACTACTCCTTTAATTCCTTTAATTCAATTGGAGCCATTTTGTAAGGAGCCTTAGAAATTGGTGTCATCTTTGGGAGTAAGTCAATAACGAACTCCACCTCACGATTGGGCGGCAGCCACGGTAAATCCTCTAGGAATACATCAGAGAATTCCCTCACTACTGGATATCTTCAAACTTTAATTCTCCTTCGGGTGCATCCTTCACACAAGTTGAGTACCCCTGATATCCCTCTAGTAGTAGCCTTTTTGCCTAAATATCTGACAATATTTGTGGAGAGGAACGCACACACGACCCAAAAAATCTGTACTCCTACTCCTTAGGAGGTGTGAACACTAATTATTACCTATAACAATCAATACTGGCATAGTTGGCGGGTAGCCAGTCCATTCCCAAAATCACATCAAACCCGTGCAAGTCAAACACTACTAGATCGGCTGGTAGCATTCTTCCCTAAATATCCACTGGATAGCCCTTAAGCACTTTTCTACATAGCACTACTTTTACTGTCGGTGTGGCCACAGATAGTTTGGCATTTAATAGTTGAATTTTTATCCTACACAATTTGATATATCGCGGAGATATAAAAGAATGCGTGGCTCCTGAATCAAATAACATAATAGCTTTATTTAAAATTATAACAATAGTACCTGTCACCATGTCTCCTGCATTTTCTGCGTCTCTCAGGGTAAGTGAATAAACCTGTGCCTGGACGGTATTCCTCAGTTGGCTGCCTCGAGATGCTTGGTTGTTTCCCCAAAATTATCTAGGAGTAGGCGCGTTACTAGACAGCGCATGACAATCTCGTGCCATGTGACTAGGTCTACCACACTGATAACAAACATTCATTCCAGCTTAGCATTCCCCTTCGTGCCTCTTGTTACATTTAGGACAAGTAGGATAGGACTGATTACTCTAGTACTCTCGCCTCCTTATCTCCTGTCTCTGGCCCCCACTATTATTGTTCCTCCTCCATGGACCCTGACTTGTACCTGCTTGAAACCTAGGAGGTATAGGCCTTTTCCTCTGACTTTGTACCCCTGCACTTCTCTGTAATTGTTTCTATCACCATAGCTTTATCCACCATTTTTGAAAAATTCTCAACCTGGAAAGCCACTACCTGCTCATAGATCCCCTGTATCAAGCCACTCTCAAACCTCCTTGACTTCTTCACCTTATCTATCACCATATACGGGGCAAAACAGGAAAACTCAACAAATTTAGCTACATACTATTGAACTGTCAAGTGCCCCTGAGTCAAGCTCAGAAATTCATCTGCTTTAGCATCCCTGGTGGTAGTGGGGAAGTATCGATTGAAGAAAATTTCTTTAAAATGATTTTAAGTCATAGCTGCGGGTTTCGACCTCTGTTCTTCTAATAGCCTCACTGATCTCCACCAGCACTTAACCTCCCTAGTAATCTTAAAAGTGGCAAACAAAACTTTCTATTCATTGGTGTAGAGAAGGACTCCTAGTATTTCCTCAATCTCTTAAACCCAGTTTTCTGCAACAAATGGGTCGGCTCCTCCTGAGAAAGCTGGGGGATTCATACGGGTAAACTATTCTATCATGCAGCCCTGATTAGCTAGTGGGCAACCCTGTCCCTTGGAGTTCTGTGCAATCTCTGCCATGACCTATTAGGCTACACTATGCAGTACTTGATTAGATCACTACCATACATAGTAGAAGCCCCTACGTTGCTACTACCTCCAACATTTGTGTTGTTACCCCCAGGGTCCATCCTAAAATTAGGACAGAGAACAATCTTATAATCCTTTATCATAATACGACCGATACATTCATCTAACTAAGAAACCATAAAATGCACTCTATCTTCATATAACCAACCAACTTAACGTCTATGTTCCCAATTTAAGGTTCAGTCTTACTGCTTAGAAATAAAAATCGACAATAGTTTGTCATGGCTTTCCTGAAACCGTCGTTTTTGGAAAATCACAGTAACCATCACAGAATTCCTGCTTCCAGGTTGCGAGACAAAACCCCAAATTGCAATCTTAACCTCCAGTAATGACTTACTAAATTCCTAATCTACCCATTTTCTACCCTCATCAAGATTCATTCCTATACTCTCGTATTGTTATCTACTAAAGTGTACAGAACCTGTCTAATACCACAATTGTAGCGCCCTGAGCCTGATATGGGTACCTGGAGTGCTATTCTACCTATGTATATCTCTGATACCATAATTATAACAACCCGAACCTGAAACGGGGTACCGGTCACACCTATCCATAAACTTATATTAAACAACATGGCGAAAGCATGCATATATATATCAAACCCCAAACACAATACCAGAGTTCTAATATATCGTAATTACATACATATCTCCCCAGAACTACAATATAAGCCATGATACACAAAATATATATACATATCTCCCCAGAACTACAATATAAGCCATGATACACAAAATATATCAATGTCTCACCAATACTTACTCTGAACTACAATATCTAAGCCCTGCCCTGGAGTTCCCTAGGCTTGGTTCCTTGGATTTCCTGAAATGTTAAAGTTATTGGAGTGAGACACCTCTCAATAAGACGAAATAGATTATCATCAGTGTGTGTGGCAACATGAGTTTTAGAGTGTCATAAGCATATCTTGAAAATAATTAACTTTAACCGATAAATCATGTAAATCTGTACTTATATATATATATATATATATATACACATATATATGTTTGGAAAATACATACTTTTCTACATAAGTATACTTTATCGTAATAAGTTTCTCTATATATATAAATCATCTGTTATATCTATACATAAAAAGAATTTTCCCCTGAATGGACAATCATATAACATCATGTAATAACCCCATATGATTGGTTTGTGCAACCAAAACGCGGGACTTAGGAATGGCTGGCCTACCATACTAAGCCAAACATAATGCGTGTGCAAGTATGATTAGCCTACCTAGCCTGGTCCAGACTGTTAGGGCGATATTCTACTCTTCTCTAGATCAATCGACTATCCATACACCAATACTTTCTGAGTAGTGTGGTGGCACTGACTATATCATATTAGCTACGATACTGTGCTCTGAACATAATTGGTCCATCAGAGTTCTTATACCATATAATAATGTTCATATATAATAAAACTGTAACTCGATCTCATTTTCATAAAACCTATCATATTCATAATCTGTATAATTCTTGTCATATCATAAATCTGGCTGATTACTGTCATATCATAAATCTGGTTGAATACTGTCATATCATGAATTTGTCTGAGTACCGTCATATCATAAATCTGGCTGAATAGTATCATATCATGATTCCATAATATTTATAACATTTCTAGAAGTCATTATAAAATCATACTTGTTTTGAATCATCATAAAATATTCTAACATGTTTATTTATGTAGTAACATATTCATTACTCATGCCACACAATTTGAGTGATAATTGATAATATAATAATCTGCCTGGGAAAAATATATTTTGCTAAGAAATTAACGTATAATCATCTCTAGGATTTACTTAAACCCAAAATACGGTTTTCCAAAAACATAAATATAATAATAATTCAAAATTTTCATTTCCATTTGCCTGAATATTTAGAAAAACACATATATTATTCCTGTAATCATATACTACAATTTAATCATTTAAATTTTTCAAAACTAACAGACATAATCTATTCCCCTTACCTTATCCCTGGAGTGGTGCCTAAGATCCCCAAAGGACAAATCTACTTTGGTTAAACTTGCTAAGGATCGACACTAGGACCTTGAAATAGCGTTTATCCTTCAATTTGGCTTAGTTCTAGGAGGAAATTTGAAGGGAGAGAGAGAGAGAGAGAGAGAGAGAGAGAGAGAGAGAGAGAGAGAGAGAATTTTGTAACCCTAGAGAGAGGGAGAGAGTGAGAGAGAAATTTTCCCCCAAAAAAATGAACTAGGATCTATTTATAGGCTGATGTACCTGGACAAAACTGTCGACGGTTTCCCTGAAATCATCGACGGTTTGGTTTTTAACCAAATCACTTTTTTACTGTTTTACCTTTATTGGTTATCGGTAACTCAAAACCGTCGACGGTTTTCTTAAGCTCCCCCAAACCATCGACAGTTTGGTCTGCACCAAACTAATTTTTCCCTTTTTATTATTACTATTTCGGGTCTCTACAAACTTGATCTGAAAAGATATAATACACTTGGAACAACAGATGTGTTAATATCATCAAAACACATTAAATATAATTATGTAGCCACTGAGGTTAGCAATCTCCCCATTTTTGATGATGTCTAACCTATTAAGATTTTACTTGATCTTTACATTTGAGTTTGTACTTATTATAACTTGATATGCAAAGATTAGTTTACCTAGAAGCACTAATGGGTTGTTATCATCAAAACATGACAATTAAGATCATGTAGCCTCCAAGGCTAACAATCTCCCCCTTTTTTATGATGGCAAACCATTGGTGTTCTTATAGGGTATTATTGAAAGCTCCCCCTTAATTTATGCATATGATTTGAATAAGATATAAATTTTGCTCCCTCTTACTATATGTATATAAGGCACAATTAAATCATTCAACTAGATATTTCATATCTATTGGAGCTACATCATTGAATACATTATCAGAATGTTCATTTAAGATAAAACAATAAGCAAACTGAACTTTCATCAGAGTTGTACTTAATACACCAATCTACAATACACTTCTCTTCACCCCCACATACAAAACACCACATAACTTCTCCCCCTTTGATCATCATAAAAAATAGAGGTACTAATCATTTAGCTTATTAAGACTAGTTTATATGTTGGTGAGGTGAGTATGTGCTGAACCAAAATGTCAACCTGCCTTGGTTGATTTCCATTAACTGTTTTCTCAGAAACCATCGACGGTTTGGTGCAAAACTAAACCTATAACGACCCTAAAAATTTTGCTATATTTTTTTCCCACATAATAATAATAATAGAACTCTGATACCATAAAACATAATCAAAGTCAACCCGGACCCAAAGGGGTATCGGAGATCAACCTGTTGTCAACTATGCAACCGAAACCATAATATACTTAACCTTATACACAATACCAAAGTTTTACTATATCTATAAGTACACATATACATCCCAAAAAGGACCATATATATCCTAGGGTCATACCCCAAAAATCCATCCTCATCTCAACTCAACTACTTACCCTTAAGCTAGGGTAGCACTAATAGTCTCCTCTATCTCGGAGCTTACTCCGCTCGTCTGTCTAGGTTTGCTGAAATGTTTGTATTTCTGGAGTGAGACACCTCTCAGTAAGAGAGAAAGACTAACATTAGTGTATGGAAATATGAGTATTATTGTATTATAAACATATACTGTACATGATAAACTATATCTGATAAGTAAGGAAAATATGTACATAATTTAACTGCATTTGACAAATCTAGTAAAATTGTTCTATATAAATATGAATAAATCATGTTTCAACAAAACATACTGTGTCATACTAAATTTCTGTATACATATAAATCATATACTATATCAATATAATACTAAAATCATACCCTAAATGGATAGCTAGCTGATGTCATGTATTACCCCCAAATGACCGGGTAATGCGGCCTGTAGGCAGGACTTAGCAATGGTTGGCCTACCACACTAAGCCAAAAATGATTAGACTGTAAGTACAATTGCCCACCTAGCCTGGTCCGAACCTATCCTACTCTTTGCAACACTTCATGGGCCGGCCCCAGGGGGGGTATCCTACTCTCCGTAACACTTCATGGGCCAATTGACTATCCATCTCCCACACTCTATCTGAGACGTGTGGTAACACTACCTGATTTGAATAGATATGGTACCGTGCTCTGAAACTAAACTAAGCCATCAGGGTTTTGCCATCAATAGTATATTTCATATGTAGCTGTATAATACTGTTTCATGATTCTGTATAAAATATGCCATAATAATATTTTTGAATAACTGTTATAAATATATTTAGTTACGGAATATGTGCCGGCTAAATATCAAGACATCTATACTAGCTGAATATCATGGCATCTATGCCAACCGAATATTATGACATCTGTGCTGGATGAATATTATAATATACTGAAAATATTATTTCTGTCCTATTTATAGTTTTCCTAAAAACTGTTGTCAAATCATACTTGTTTTGTGAAATCATAAAATATTTTGACATACCATTATTTACAGTAAAATTTATACTTACGTCACACACAAGTGAGTATTACTCTGTAATATATTATCTAGCTTGGGAAAACATATTTTGTTGACAAAATAATACTAAAGCTATTTTCAAGGTTTCCTCAGTTCAACATCAGTGTTCCCAATTCATATATACCTTTCTGAATCAAATACTGTATATTTAATGATTAATTTACTGAAAATCCCTGACTTAATCTAGCCCCATACCTATCTCTTGAGAAGCTTGCTGGAACCCTAAACCACGCGCGTGGTGCTCAGAATTCCAAACCTTGAAATTGGATTATCCCCAGTTCAATCAACGTAACCCCAGTATATTTATCATCTAACACATTTCTTGGGTCCTCATATTCCAAATAATCATTTAAATCCTAAAATAACTAACTTACCCTGATTTTGGAGAGGTGCCCAAGGACCCAAAATCAACAATCTGCTCCGATCAACTTGCAGAGAATCACCCCTAGATCATCGTGGTGGTTCCTGATCGTTGAAACGGGGTAAAATCAGGCGAAAAATGAAGAGAGAAGGAGTAGAGGCCAAAAGTTAGAGAGAGAGAGAGAGTGAAGGAAATATATTTTTCTCACAGGAAATATGATTTTAGCCTTTATATAGACAGCTGTCCATGTTTCCTCATTGACGAGACATGTGTACTCATCGATGAATCATAGAAGGGCGTTCGTCGATAAAGAATGGGTTCATTGACGATCCACAAAAGGCCGCTCATCGATGAAGATAATAGGTTCGTTGATGAACCCTTAATGGCCTAAAATTCTATGCTCTCGGTATCTCCTTGTTGACGAGACACATGTACTCGTCGGCGAGACCAAGAAGGACGTTCATTGATGAAGACAATGGGTTCGTCGACGAGTCCCTACTGATGCCCCTTTTTAAATTTCTTTTCCCCTTCTTTTTCTTTCTATTTCCTTTCCTTTTTCCTTTTTCCTTTATTATTTTCATTGTTATTATTTTTTCAAGTCTCTACATCATCCCCTCTTTATAAAAATTTTGTCCTCAAAATTTGCTATTTATCCCTTACACCAACCTTTAAAGAAATGTCGAAATTTTTTTAATTATCCTCACTTTTGGCAGAGGAATAATGTGGTTACATTTACGGTCCTAGGAGATTACAATAACTAAACAAAACTCTCCCAAAACCATCATTATAGAAAACTATTACATACAACTTATTAACCTGCTCAAAAATCTACTTACATGATTTCTTACCTGAACCCTTACCTTTCTCTGGCTGTGCTGGACCCCACTAAAATAGATGTGGGTACTACTAACACATTTCAGCCTTCAATTCCAATAAAACTTCCTCAACTGCATGATTCCTCCCGAGTACTTTCACTAGTGGGATTTTCTTGGTACGTAATTCCTGCTCTTTATGATCTAAGACCTGAACTAGTATTTCTTTATAAGATAAGGTCTCACCGATCTCTAGTGCTTCATATTATGTGAGATAGACCTGGAATGTATTTCTTCAACATGGAAACATGAAATACATCGTGGATTCTGGATAACGCTGGGGGTAACGCTAACTTGTAGGCAACTGGGCCAACTTTTTCCAATATCTCAAACGACCCAATATACCAAGGCTAAGCTTACCCTTCTTCCAGAATCACATTACTCCTTTCATCGGTGCAATTTTCAAGAACACATTATTACTGTAACGACCTCAAAATTCTTACTATTTTTTTTTAATTTTTTATATCTATATATCTATACCTAAGCAGCGGAAACACATATCATGCAAACATTTACATATTTACTGTGCAATACCATAATTCTATATATACAAACCATATTCATATAAAAATACCCCTCCAGTATCATCTACTCAAAAATATACAGCTCTAACAAAAACTCACCCTATAACCAGGGTGATCTAACTACTTTCTATCTGCGAGCCTGATCTGCTTGCCTAGGTGGCTCACCTGAAAAATGGTAGAGTAATGGGGTGAGTCGACACTCGGTAAGAGGAAATATGCTATTACTAGTGTGTGGCAACTAAGTTAAGAATACTTAAAAATAGCAACTAAACTGTAATGCAATAAATCATCTGTAAAGCATATCTTTCCTTCTCAATTTAAAATATACTGTATAGTCTATATTTTCTACTTTTCATACTGATAATATCATACTATACTCATCATATATTGTAATGTTGTATACATATACATAACTGTGCTTTATCCCTGGGACTTTGTACGTCATGATTTGACCCCTCATGACAGGGTTGTGCGGCCCATAGGCGGGACTCTATCTGGTCGGCCCTCTAGATAAGTCAATATACTCTACACTACCTCAGCCCAGCCAAACTGCATCCTCTCCTGGGTGTGGGACTGGCTGCTACCTTGTCTAACCGTCCCCCTCTACCCAGCGTACTGGGGAGCTACATCCTCTCCGAGCATGATTAGACGGTACCCACTATCTGAGATGTGTGGTTGCACTCTATCTGAATATAGCAATGGTATCGTACTCTGTAATCTATATCTGTACTGTATATGTCTGTAATCTTTACATAGGGATCTGATACTATATACATATATATATATATATATATTCATTTACTGTTTTCGCCATGTTTCCAAAATTACCATCATGCTATCTTTCTGTACTGTAAATACTATAAACTCTGTACTCTGTATCTGTAACATCTTGATGCTACCTCTATATATATATATATATATATATATCTGTTTGTATACTCTGTATGTTATGCTAATAGGAAACATGGCATACTAAATTCTGTATTTACTGTTTTGTATAAAGCTGTGATATAAATACTGTTCTGAATAATACTGTATACGTGTATATATATATATATATATATATATATATATATCTCTGTTTCATGAAACTATTCGTATAAAAGCTGTGAATGCATGTACAATTCTTTGTATAATTTTTTGTGAATATATATCTGTAGCTACATATTCTGTATAACTCTATACACTGGGAAAAACAATGTAAACTGTATATGCTAACTATATCAGCATATTCAGTATAGTATGATACATTATAAAAGCTATACAAATTCCTTCATCTCATGAAAATCACTTAGGCCACACAATCATTTAATCTCATATTTGATAAAAACGGTATAATAAACTGGCATAAATATACATCTATAAAATCGTTGTTAACTTTATTAAAACTTCTAGCATAGCATATTTCCCTTACCTTAACTTTGAAAAGCCCCTATATAATTCTGGCTCTATACCTGCAGGATTCCTAGATCAATATCCTGAAAACACAATCCCCCAGAACAAAATATCAGTATTTCTTAGCCTTAATCATTTCCTATAACTGTCAGAAAGTCAAAAACTGAATAAAAGACCTTACCCTAAATTTGGGATAAAATCCAACTTCGTTTTCCTGACGATCCGCTCCCGCAAACTTGTAGAGATTTCTGCCAGGAGCGTCGTGGTAGCTTTGGATTGTCCATCCGGCGGCTGGTGGGGCCAAAATCAAAGAGAGAAGGGAGAGAAAGTCGTAGAGAGAGAGAGGAGAGAGAGTGAGGCGCTGGTAAATGGATAAAAATCTCGGTTTTTTAGATATTTATACTGCCAGATTCATCGACGAGACACGTCACCTTGTCGACGAGTATTTCATTAAATTCGTCAACGAGTCCCTATATTCGTCGACGAAATTCAAGCTGTTCCATACCCACTCTCTGTATTTTATCGTCAACGATGCCCTGAATTCGTCGACGAAATTTCCTTATGTACTTATTGACGAAGCTCTGTATTCGTCGACGAAATTCCTTATGTACTCGTTGACGAAGCCTTGGCAATTCCTTGAAATTTATTATTATTATCCCCAAAATGCGATGTCGTCGACGAACGCGAAGTCTACTGCCTCTTTTGTTCCTATTTCCATTTTCCTCTCTCTTTAATATTTAAATATTAGTATTTTCCGGGTCATTACATTCTCCCCTCCTTATAAAATTTTGTCCTTTAAATTTACTAGCTGGATCCCATCAATACACTTCATCATTCTATAGAAGAAAAAGGGGTCTACTTATTTTATTACCTGCCCTCACTTGTGGCGGAGGAATACCGTGGTTATATGTTCTAGGAGATTACACATATAAAACTAAAAACTATCTACAAGCTAAAATCTTATACATGTACCTGCAAAAAGGAAACCTATCTAACTATTATGCTTTACCTGAGTACCTCTATACCTCTTGGATCAACTGCGGGTATTTCTGTCTAATCTACTCCTCGAGCTCCCAAGAAGCTTTCTCTATAGCGTGATTCCTTCACAAAACTTTTACTAACTGTATTTCTTTAGTACGTAAAGTCTGAACCTTCCTGTCTAAAATCTGTATTGGTACTTCTTCATATGCCAACGAATCCTTAAGCTCTATCTCTGCATAGCTAATGATGTGGGATGGGTCTGGAACGTATTTCCATAACATGGCAATATGAAACACATTATGAATACGAGCCAAAGCTAGCAGCAAAGCTAGCCTATAGGCAACTGACCCTATTCTTTCAAGTATCTCAAAAGGGCCAATAAACCTAGGGCTCAACTTACACTTCTTTCCAAACCTTATAACTCCTTTGAGTGGAGCTATCTTCAAAAATACTCGATCTCCCACATCAAATTCCAACTCTCGGTGGCGAGTGTCTACATAACTTTTCTACCGACTCTGTGCTATATTGATTCTTTCTCTAATTAACCGGACTTTGTCGGATGCCTGTTGTACTATATCTGGACCCAAAACTCGCCTTTCACCTACTTCATCCCAGAAAAGAGGAGAATGACATTTTCTGCCATATAATGCTTCGTATGGAGCCATGTCGATACTAGCCTGATAGCTATTATTGTAAGCGAACTCAACTAATGACATAAATTGAATCCAACTACCTCCAAAATCAAGCACACAAGCATGAAGCATATCTTCTAGTATCTGAATGGTCCTCTCCGTCTGACCATCAGTCTGGGGATGGAAAGTAGTGCTAAAAGCTAGCTGCGTACCCATAGCCTCCTAAAAAAATTTCCAAAATCGTGAAGTAAACCGAGGATCTTGGTTTGAGACTATGGATACTGGTACTCCATGAACACGAACTATCTCATGAACACATATCTCTGCCAGTCTATCCACGGAATAACCAATTTTAATAGGGATGAAATGAACGATTTTCGTCAAACGGTCAAGAACCACCCAAATCGCATTTAATCCCTATCGCACTAGTGGTAACCTCGTAACGAAATCCATCGAAACGTGATCCCACTTCCACTCTGGGATAAACAATGGCTGCAGCTACCCTACTGGCCTCTGGTGCTCAGCTTTAACCTGCTGACACGTCAAGCATTGCTGAACAAACTCAGCTATCTCCCTCTTCATTTCCCTCCACCAGAAATACTTTCGCAGATCCCTATACATTTTAGTACTGCCGGGATGGATCGTGTATAGGGATCTGTGAGCCTCCTCCAGTATAGTCCTCCTGATCTCGGTATTTCTAGGAACATATAGCCTAGTACGAAATCGCAGAACTCCATCATTTGATATGCTGAACTCCTCACCTTGTCCATCACGTACTCTAGCCATCACTGCTGCCAACTCTGCGTCATCACCCTGAGCTACCTTAATCCTCTTGTAAAGTGTAGACTGAACCACTAAGCTGGCAATAACTACCTGAGGACTCTCTTCCACCAATTCTATACTGAGCCTCTCCAAGTCCTCCAGAGCCGAGTGCTGAATCTTCATAGCTACCAGTACGGATCCCCCTATTTTCCTGCTCAAAGCATCTACCACTACATTTTCTTTTCCTGGGTGGTAGCTAATCGTACAATCATAGTCTTTAATAAGTTCTAACCACCTTCTTTGCTGCATATTCAATTCTTTTTGAGTGAAGAAATATTTTAGGCTCTTGTGCTTCGTGAAAATCTCATATTTCCCACCATATAAATAATGCCTCCAGATTTTGAGAGCATACACTACCGTAGCAAGCTCTGAATCACAGACAGGATAATTCTTCTCGTATTCTTTAATCTGTCTAGACGCATAAGCAATGACCCTGCTGTGCTGCATCAACACGCATCCAAGACGCTTCAAAGAGGCATCACTGTATATCACAAAACCATCCTCCCCTGATGGAATAGCTAGTACTGGAGCTAAAACTAACCGCTGCTTCAACTCTTGGAAACTCTGCTCACAGTCACTAGTCCATTCAAATTTTACATTTTTCCTTGTAAGTCGTGTTAATGGACCTAATAGCCTGGAGAAACCCTCCACAAAGAGTTGGTAATAACCTACTAACCCCAGAAAACTCCTGACTTCCTAAATATTTCCCGACCTCTCCCAATTCACCACTGCCTCTATCTTATTCGGATCAACAGATACTTCTGCTTCTGAGATCACATGGCCGAGCAAAGTAACCTGCCTTAACCAGAACTCACATTTCTTGAACTTTGCATATAATTTCCTTTCCCTCAATATTTGTAGTACTAGCCTCAAATGATGTTTGCGCTCCTCAACACTCCTCGAGTAGAATAGTATATCATCAATGAATATAACCACAAACTAGTCCAAATACTAGTGGAACACCCAATTCATCAAATCCATGAAAACCGCTGGTGCATTAGTCAACCCAAATGGCATCACTAAGAACTCGTAATGCCCATACCTAGCACGAAATGCGGTCTTCAAAATATCCTCTGCTTTAACTTTCACCTGATGGTAACCTGACCGCAAATCAATCTTAGAGTAAACCTGGGTCCCCTGGAGCTGATCAAATAAATCATCGATCCTAGGGAGAGGATATTTATTCTTGACTGTCAATTTATTTGTCTCCCTATAATCGATGCACAATCTCATGGTTCCATCTTTCTTTTTCATGAACAAAATTGGAGCACCCCAAGGCGATACACTAGGCTTGATGAAACCTTTATCCAGTAACTCCTGTAACTGATCTTTCAATTCTTTTAACTCAACTGGGGCCATACGGTACGGTGCTTTAGATAGTGGTGCAGATCCCAGCAACAAGTCTATAGTGAACTCAATCTCATGATCTGGTGGCAAACTAGGCAATTCTTCTGGAAATACATCTGGGAATTCCCTCACTACTGGTATGTCAGCTTGTCTTAATTCTTCTTTTGGAAATTCTTTTATATATGTGACATACCCCTGGCAACCACCCTGTAACAATCTCCTCACCTGAATAGCCGACACTAGCTGTGGTGAGGCATGTACATGTGAACCCGCAAATCTAAACTCTGACTCGCCTGGGGGTCTAAAAATCACTTCCTTCATATGAAAATCAATACTTACGTGATAAGTTGCTAACCAATCCATGCCTAGTATCACATCAAACCCCTGTATATCTAGAACCACAAGATCAGCTAGCAGCACTTTTTCCTGAATATTTACTGGAAAATTTCGAAGTACCCTCCTGCATCTAATCATAGATCCCATCGGCATACCCACAAACAATTCTATATCTAATGGTTGTGTCTCTATCCTAGATATCTTCACATACCCCACCGATATAAAAGAATGGGTAGCACCTGTATCAAATAAAACAATCATTCTATATGGTAAGGCAGTAAGAGTAGCTGCGACCACGTCTCCAACCATCTCAGCGTCTCCCGGTGTCAACGCATAGACCCTCGCCTGTGCTGTGTTCCTCTAATGACCACTGCGAGGCGCCTAATATCCACCTCGAAATGGTCTGGGACCCTGTGCATAATTTGACGGCATCTAACATGATCGAGCCATATGTCCTGGTCTCCTGCAGCGATAGCAAACATTCTCCCCAAATCAACATTCACCCGGGTGTCTCCATCCACATCTGGCATAAGTGGCGAAAGGCCAACTGTTCTGGAATCCCCCATGCTCTACCATCTATCTCTGGCCTCCACTAGATCTACCTCCTCTCCAAGGGACTCGGTTGGGACCCGCCTGATAACTTGTGGGCGCAGCCTTTTTATTCTGACTCTGTGTCTCCGTCTCTCCAGATAGACTCTCCTCTGCTATAGTGGTCCTGTCAACCAGTTCTGAAAAATCCTGGATCCTCAGTACCGCCACCTACCTATAAATATCACGCCTCAAATTTCTCTCAAACATTCTTGCCTTCTTTGCTTCATCTAGGACAATATAGGGGCAGAAGCGAGAGAGCTCAATTAATCTCGTTGCATACTGTGGGACAGTCAACGACCCCTGGGACAAACTCAGAAACTCCCGTACTCAAGCCTCTCTGACTGATGTCGGATAATATCTATCAAAGAACATGTCCCTGAATCGGGCCCAGGTCATCTACACTGGTATAGCTCTCTGTTCCTCCAACAACCTGGTGGCTGCCCACCATCTCTTGGCTTCCCCCGCCAGCCTATATGTAGCATATAAGACCCTTTGCTCATTGGTGCAGTGAAGCACTGTCAGAATTTTCTCTACCTCCTGCACCCAGTTCTCCACAACTACAGGATCAGTCGCTCCATAAAAAGCTGGCGGATTCATCTTCATAAATTTCTCTATGGTACATCCCTGAGCTGAGGATGGACCTCCATGTTCTCTAGAACTCCACACTATCTCAGCCATGACTTGCTAAGCCACACTCCGTAGCATAGCATCTGAATCCCCACCTGCTGTACCAGAAGAACCTGCTCCATCATCCCCACTGGCGTGAGTGCTATTGCCTCCTGGGTCTATCTTGTAAACACATAGAACACCATTTCAAAATTCTATCCCCCTATAGACCCAACTTATTCAACTAAAACTTCAAATCCTATATTAACTATCCCTCATACTCCTAATCTCAAAATCCACTCCTGCAACCCAAACACAGGACTCGTCGACAATTTACTATGGTTTTCCTGGAATCGTCACCCCAGGAAAAACACAAAAACAGTCACAAATCCCGTATCCGGATCACAAAAAAAAACCTCAAATCTCTTTCCTATATTCTAGTATTGCTTTCCGCTGCACTCTAGAGTCTACAAAACCTAGCAACCTAGGCTCTGATACCAAATTGTAACGACCTCAAAATTCTTACCATTTTTTTTTTAAATCTATATATCCATACCTAAGCAGCGGAAACACATATCATGCAAACATTTACATATTTACTATGCAATATCATAATTCTGTATATACAAACCATATTCATACAAAAATACCCCTCCAGTATCATCTACTCAAAAATATACAGCTCTAACAAAAACTCACCCTATAACCAAGGTGATCTAACTACTTTCTATCTGCGAGTCTGATCTGCTCACCTAGCTAGCTCACCTGAAAAATGGTAGAGTAATGGGGTGAGTCAACACTTAGTAAGAGGAAATATGCTATTACTAGTGTGTGGCAACTAAGTTAAGAATACTTAAAAATAGCAACTAAACTGTAATGCAATAAATCATCTGTAAAGCATATCTTTCCTTCTCAATTTAAAATATACTGTATAGTCTATATTTTCTACTTTTCATACTGATAATATCATACTATACTCATCATATATTGTAATGTTGTATACATATACATAACTGTGCTTTATCCCTGGGACTTTGTACGTCATGATTTGACCCCTCATGACAGCGTTGTGCGGCCCGTAGGCGGGACTCTATCTGGTCGGCCCTCTAGATAAGTCAATATACTCTACACTACCTCAGCTCGGCCAAACTGCATCCTCTCCTAGATGCTGGACTGGCTGCTACCTCATCTAACCGGCCCCTTTTACCCAGTGTACTAGGGAGCTGCATCCTCTCCGAGCACGATTAGATGGTACCCACACACTATCTGAGATGTGTGGTTGCACTTTATCTGAATATAGCAACGGTACCGTGCTCTGTAATCTATATTTGTACTGTATATGTATGTAATCTTTCCACAGTGATCTGATACTATATATATATATATATATATATATGTCTGTATCACTGTTTATATTCTCTGTTTGTATACTCTGTATGTTATGGTAATAGGAAACATGGCATACTAAACTCTGTATTTACTGTTCTGTATAAAGCTGTGATATAAATACTATTCTGAATAATACTGTATACATGTATATATATATATATATATATATATTTATATATATCTCTATTTCATGAAACTATTCGTATAAAAGCTGTGAATGCATGTACAATTCTCTTTATAATTTTCTGTGAATATATATCTATAGCTGCATATTTTGTATAACTCCATACACTGGGAAAAACTATGTAAACTGTATATGCTAACTATGTCTGCGTATTTAGTATAGTATGATACATTATAAAAGCTATACAAATTCCTTCATCTCATGAAAATCACTTAGGCCACACAATCATTTAAACTCATATTTGATAAAAGTTGTATAATAACCTGGCATAAATATACATCTATAAAATCGCTGTTAACTTTATTAAAACTCACAACATAGCATATTTCCCTTACCTTAACTTTGAAAAGCCCCTATATAATTCTAGCTCTATACCCGCAGGATTCCTAGATCAACATCCTGAAAACACAATCCCCTCGAACAAAACATCAGTATTTCTTAGCCTACATCATTTCCTATAACTGTCAAGAAGTCAAAAACTGAATAAAAGACCTTACCCTGAATTTGGGATGAAATCCAACTTCGTTTTCCTGACGATCCGCTCCTGCAAACTTGTAGAGAATTCCGCCAGGGGCGTCGTGGTAGCTTTGGATCATCAATCCAGTGACTGGTGGGGCCGAAATCGAAAAGAGAATGGAGAGAAAATCGTAGAGAGAGAGAGAGAGAGAGAGAGAGAGAGGAGAGAGAGTGAGGCGCTGGTAAATAGATAAAAATCCTGGTTTTTAGATATTTATACTGCCAGATTCATCGACGAGACACGTCACCTCATCAACAAGTCTTTCATTAAATTCGTCAACGAGTCCCTATATTCGTCAACGAAATTCAGGCTATTCCATACCCCCTCTCGGTATTTTCTCATCGACGATGCCCTAAATTCGTCGACGAATTTCCTTATATACTCATCGATAAAGCCTTGTATTCATCGACGAAATTCCTTATGTACTCATCGACGAAGCCTTGGCAATTCCTTGAAATTTATTATTATTATCCCCAAAATGCAATGTCGTCGACGAACGCAAAGTCTACTGCCTCTTTTGTTCATGGTTCCATTTTCCTATCTCTTTAATATTTAAATATCAGTATGTTTCGGGTCATTACAATTACCCTCATCAAATTTCAGTGCTTGTTGACAGATATTTGCATAGCTTTTCTGTCGGCTCTCAGTTGTTTTAATCCTTTCCTAAATAAGCTTGATTTTCTCAGGAGCCCGTTGTACCATCTCTAGCCCCAATATCTACTTCTCTCCAATTTGATCCTAATATAATGAAGATCGACATCACTGACCATGCAATGCCTCGTACGGGGCCATCCCAATACTGGCCTGGTAGCTGTTGTTGTAAGCAAACTCCACCAATGGCAGGTGTTGAATCTAGCTGTGTCCAAAATCTAGCACACAGGCACACAGAATATCCTCCAATATCTGAATAGTCCTCTCAATATGTCCATCGCTATGAGGATGAAAAGTCATACTAAAAGCCAATTGGGATTCCAAAGCTCTCTGTAAGCTTTTCTAGAACTGTGACATGAAACGTGGATCCCGATCAGAAACGATGGACACCGACACTCCATGCAGTCTGACTACTTCCTGTACATACATCTTTGCCAATCTACACATGGAGTAGTTAACTCTGATGGGAAGAAAATGAGCGGTCTTTGTCAGTCTATCAACAACCACCCAAATCGCATCTTGTCTATGCAGTGCTGGTGATAACCCTTATACGAAATCCATAGAAATATGCTTTGACTTCCATTCGGGTATGTGAAGTGGTTGCAATGGCCTTGCCGATCTCTAATGCTCAGCCTTCACCTGATGGCATGTCAAACATTGACCTACAAACTCCGTAATTTCTCTCTTCATATTGTTCCACCAGAAGGATGACCTGAAATCCTTGTACATTTTCGTATTCACTGGATATACTATATATAAGGAATGGTGCGCCTCTTCCAAAATGGTTCCTTTAATCTCAGCATCTACAGACACACAAAGTCTGGTATAGAACCTCAAAGCTCCTCGTCTGAAATATTGAACTCCGCCTCCTGACCACTCTGCGCTTTATCCATAATCTTCATTAACTCCACATCTTTCACCTGAGTTGTAATAACCAGAACTCAGAAAAAAAAAATAAAAATAAATAAAAGGTAAAAGGGGGAAAATAAAAAAAATGGGAAAATAAATTTAACAAGGGTATCAAGAAAAAACTTGTCGACGAATTTATTCTCCTCATCGACGAACATCCTTCTGGGTTTCGTCACTGAGTACACAGGTCTCATCAACGAGAAATTACAAAGAGCAAGGGAAATTCAGGTTTTTAAACGCTTCGTCGATGAACATTTTGACCTTGTCAATGAATGTTCTTCTTGGCTTTGTCGACGAACCCACATATTTCGTCGATGAAGGCCTTGTTATAAATAGGCCTTGGATCTTCTTTTTTGCGAAATTCTCTCTCCTCTCTCATTTTCTCTCTCTGGGTTTTGGTTTCCCTACTTATTTTCTTTGAATCCGACCCGAATTTAGCCCGATTCGACGATCCGAAACCACCACGAGGTTTTTGGGAAGATCCTTTGCAACATAGGCGAATCAGATTTTTAGTTTGGAGTACTTGGGCAACACTCCAAAACCAAGGTAAGTAAGGTATTTTAATAGTAAATTAAGTATTGGGAGTGTGCGGGCCTAGGGAATGATAAAATAGCATTTTTTTGAAGTTTGGGTTGATAAACTCGGGTTTTTGAATTAGGGTTCGGGTGAATTAAATTAAGTATTGGGAGTGTGTTGGCCTAAGGAATGATAAAATAGCATTTTATTCAAGTTTGGATTGATAAACTCGGGTTTTTGAATTAGGGTTCGGGTGAGTGCTACAGGCTTATAAGGTTTCCATGGCCGTAATTTAGGAAACCAGGTAAAGGGAAAACTTTATAGTTGTTTTTTATTAATTTTACACTGATTAAATTCAAGTATATAAAATTATATATATTTAGGTATAATTTTCTGAATGGGTATACTTTTGGATCAAAAATTATTTTTATTATGCATATTGTATTTGGGAAAAATCGTGTGGTATGAAAATAACTTTCATAATTAAATGGTTGCAAGTACTACTTGATTACGATTACAGTTTGCTTGTGGTTACTGTTTGGGCTGTAAATTCCGTTTGGTTGTGAATATTGTTCAACTGTGAGTATTGTTTGATTATGAATACTGTGGTAAATGTGTTGATGTGCCTGGATGATTGGTTAGGCAATGGATGTGTATTGTTCTATGGTTAATGTAAATTGTGATATAGTGTTGGCAGTGGTATGAGGAGGTCGTTATATCGTACCTGAAATAATCGTCATATAATGTTGGCAGTGGTATGAGGAGGTCGTATATGAGCATTTATATTAAAGGGGTAAAACATTGGCAGTGGGATGAGGAGTTTGTTCTACCGATTTACTATGAACAGGATTGTGTGTGTGAATTTGTAACCTGTGTGATTGAGAAGCTTGTGTAGTGGCCGGTGTGGATGTGAGTCCTATGTGGATGATATTCCTATGTGGACGGTAATCCTATGTGGATGTGAGTCTTGTGCGGACATTGATTTTTGTGTGAATATGGACCCTGTGTGGGTGTGAATGAAGAATGTGTATATCTTGTGTGGATTGGTTGTGATATGAGTATACATGTGGATCTTTGTGAAATTATTAGCATTGGATGTGTGTAAATTTAATTATATAAGTATTTATGGTAAGTAAAATTCTCCACCAAGGGCTTGCTAAGAAAGGCGAGTGCCCTGGTAATTTTATGTTGGTACTTGAGCAGAGGGAAGCTACTTGTATGGGCGGGTAAGTTTCCCTATTCTCGGAAGACTTTGCTTGGATACATAACCCGAGGGCTTACTGAGTAAGGTGAGTGCCCTAACATTAGTGTTAGAGCAGAGGGAAGCTACTTGTACGGGCAGATAGTCTTCCCTATTCTCAGGAATTATAAGTAAAAATAATTATGAATGTGTGTATGTTATCAGATGTTAGTAATGTAATAGATGATGTGGATTCTTTGCTGCTATTGATATTGAATAACAGATGATTATATTTTTGTATGTACTGAACTCTCTGCCACACACTGTTATAGTTTTTTCTTCCTTACTGAGAGGTGTCTCACCCGGACAATGTAATACTTTTTTCAGGTCCTTTAGGTGATCGAGCTTAGAAAGCTTCGGAGCGGGGTTTAGTTTTGTGAATGGTTAGAAGAATGGATATATCTACAGTTTTATGTCTAATTTCTTTCCTGGATATGTAATATAGAGAATTTGGTTATATCTCTTTATAGGTTGAACATATGTATATAGTACTTTGGTATTTTATTTAAGGTTGTTTAATTAGTTCTATCGCGTGAATTGTATCGGAGATGTGTGATTGGTCTCATAACACCCTAGGCCCCACTTGGCTAGTTCGGGGGTATTACAAGTGGTATTAGAGCTTTAGGTTATAGATTCTGTAGACTTTAGGAGGATTAATACCAGAGTATAGGTTTGAGTTGGATAAAGGTACGAATGGGTAGATTATGGTATTGATAGGAATTTGAATTTTGTTTCGTAGCCTAGAGGCCGAAATTCCTTGACAAACTTCTATGATTTTCTAAATCAGTTGGCGATTTCAAAAACCACGGTAAATCCATCGATGGTGATGTTTCCAAGCAGAGAGACTGAAACTTGGAATTTGAATTTAAAGGTTAAGATGATTGTGGATAATTGGGTGTTGGATGTTTAATTGAGGATTTGAACATTAATTTGGTTACCTGTTTTATGATTATGTCAAATATGTAAAGATGTAGAAATTTTAAACTTGCCTCTGTTATATATATTCAAGTTGGATCCTAGAGGTAAAGGCGTGGACGATGAAGGAGGAAATGAGTTGGGAGCTTCCAGTGGAGATGAGATTGAAACCTCCCAACTGTTGTGAGGCATAGCTCGTCAGGTCAGGGAAGAGATGAAATGAGATTTCAGGGGATCGAGCTACCCACCAGTGAACTAGGGTTGTACGATTGATCAATTCACCCGCTTGAAACCCTCTGCTTTGAGGGTGGCACTGACCCGATCAAGGCCGAGACTTGGATGCAAGAGATGGAGAATATATTAGCAGTGCTGAATTGCACTGAGGAGCAGAAGGTTCTTTTCGCCACCTTCAAGCTGATCGGAGAACACATAGCATGTTTGCAGATATTGGACTTCATAAAACTGGTGGATAAAGCCACCGTTGCAGAGTCGAGTCTGCAGAGAGGTGTAGAGGAATCAAAACAGAGGAAGAGACCCGTGTCTCCGAGCCCCCATGCAACTGCTAGATACAGGTCCTAGAGGGGAGAGAGAGATACTATGGGTTAGAGGCCCGAAAGGAATGATCGAGGATGACAGGGCGATTCGTCATGCCCCCACTATTCTAGATGTAATCAAAGGCATTGGGGATAATGCCGGAGTAGGGGTGTCATGTGCTATAGATATGGAAAGTATGGCCATATAGCTTGGGAGTGTCGAGCACCGCCAAACAATGCACCTGCTCCAGATCCGAATCGTAGGAACAACCCAGTGCCTCATGCCAGTGGTGACCCGGCACGTGTTTATATGCTTGGTACAGTAGATGGGGACAATACTAAAGGTACAGGTAATATGCTTTTGTTTGCATAAGTAATCATCTTGTTTTACTTTAAGTGATTTGATGCTGCATATGTTAGAAATAATTAAAATGTATCAATGTGGTTAGCTAGTTCTTAAAATTGTGAAAATATGAAATTAACGAATTTTGAGGATGAAATTCTCTTAAGGAGGGGAGAATGTAATAACCTGAACTCAAAAAAATAAAAGAAAATAAATAAAAGGTAAAAGGGGGGAAATAAAAGAAAGGGGAAAAGAAATTTAACAAGGGCATCAAGCAGGGACTCATTGACGAATTTGTTCTCCTCGTCGACGAACATCTTTCTAGGTTTTGTTGACGAGTACACGTATCTTGTCAATGAGGAATTACCGAGAGCAGGGGGAATTCAAGTTTTTAAACGCTTCGTCGACGAACATTTTGACCTCATCACTGAATGTTCTTCTTGGCTTCGTTGACGAACCCACGTGTCTCATTGATGAAGGCCTAGTTATAAATAGGCCTTGAATCTTCTTTTCCATAAATTTCTCTCTCCTCTCTCATTTTCTCTCTTTGGGTTTCAATTTCCCTACCGATTTTCTTCGAATCCAGCCCGAATTTAACCTGATTCGATGATCAAAAACCACCCTGAGGTTCCTAGGAAGATTCTTTGCAACATAGGCGGAGCAAATTTTCAGTTTGGAGTACTTGGGCAACACTCCAAAATCAAGGTAAGTAAGGTATTTTAATATTAAATTAAGTATTGGGAGTGTGCGGGCCTAGGGAATAATAAAATAGCATTTTGAAGTTCGGGTTGATAAACTCGGGTTTTTGAATTAGGGTTCGGGTGAGTGCTGCAGCCAACGTTATGGGGTTTCTGTGGGCATAATTTAAGAAACTAGGCAAGGGGAAAACGTTATAGCAGCTTTTTATTAATATTAAGCTGGTTAAATTTAAGTATATAAAATTATATATATTTAGGTATAATTTTCTGAATGGGTATACTTTTGGATCAAAAATTATTTTCATTATATATATTGTATTTGGGAAAAATTGTGTGGTATGAAAATAACTTTCATAATTAAATGGTTGCAAGTACTACTTGATTACAATTATAGTTCGCTTGTGGTTACTATTTGGGCTATAAATTTTGTTTGGTTGTGAATATTGTATTGTTTGATTATGAATAATGTGGTAAATGTGTTGATGTGCCTGGATGATTGGTTAGGCAATGGATGTGTATTGTTCTACGGTTAATGTAAATTGTGATATAGTGTTGGCAGTGGTATGAGGAGGTCGTTCTATCGTACCTGAAATAATCGTCATATAATGTTGGCAGTGGTATGAGGAGGTCGTATATGAGCATTTATATTAAAGGGGTAAAACATTGGCAGTGGGATGAGGAGTTTGTTCTACCGATTTACTATGAACAGGATTGTGTGTGTGAATTTGTAACCTGTGTGATTGAGAAGCTTGTGTAGTGGCCGGTGTGGATGTGAGTCCTATGTGGATTATATTCCTATGTGGACGGTAATCCTATGTGGATGTGAGTCTTGTGCGGACATTGATTTTTGTGTGAATATGGACCCTGTGTGGGTGTGAATGAAGAATGTGTATATCTTGTGTGGATTGGTTGTGATATGAGTATACATGTGGATCTTTGTGAAATGATTAGCATTGGATGTGCATAAATTTAATTACATAAGTATTTATAGTAAAGTAAAATTCTCCATCGAGGGCTTGCTAAGAAGGGCAAGTGCCCTAGTAATTTTTTGTTGGTACCAGAGTAGAGGGAAACTACTTGTATGGGCAGGTAAGCTTCTCTATTCTCGAAGACTTTACCTTGATACATAACCTGAGGGCTTACTGAGTAAGGTGAGTGCCCTAACATTAGTGTTAGAGCAGAGGGAAACTACTTGTATGGGCGGGTAGTCTTCCCTATTCTCGGGAATTATCAGTAAAAATAATTATGAATGTGTGTATGTTATTAGATTTTAGTGATGTAATAGATGATGTGGATTCTTTGTTGCTATTGATATTGAATAACAGATGATTATATTTTTGTATATACTGAACTCTCCACCACACACTGTTATAGCTTTTTCTTCCTTATTGACAGGTGTCTCACCCCAGGCCATGTATTACTCTTTTCAGGTCCTTCAGGTGATCCAGCCTAGAAAGCTCTGGGGTGGGGTTTAGTTTTGTGAATGGTTAGAAGAACGGATATATGTACAATTTTATGTCTAATTTCTTTCCTGGATATGTAATATGGAGAATTAGGTTATATCTCTTTATGGGTTGAATATATGTATATAGTACTCTGGTATTTTATTTGAGATTGTTTAATTAGTTATGTTGTGTGAATGGTATCAGAGACATGTGATTGGTCTCATAACAAGCTGGGCCCCACTTGGTGGGTTCGGGGGCATTACATTAGCAGTTTTAATTCTTTCCTGTAATGTGGGTTGTACAACTAGATTAGCAATAAACGCCTGATGATTACCATCTACAAGCTTCACCCCAAGTCTTTCCAAATCTATTCTGATATGATGTGCAGTTACTATTGCTGATATAGATGCACTCCTTGATTTACGACTCAACACATCAGCTACCACATTTTCTTTTCCCGGGTGGTAATTAATGGTGCAATCATAGTCCTTAATAAGCTTGAGCCACCTTATCTGTCTCATATTCAACTCTTTCTGTGTGAAGAAGTATTTCAAACTCTTATGATCTATAAAGATCTCATATTTCCCACCATACAGATAATGCCTCCAGATCTTTAAGGCGTACACCACTGCAGCCAACTCTAAATCATGCGTCGGATAGTTCTTTTAATATTCCTTGAGTTGCCGAGAAGGGTATGCCACCACTTTTCCTTGCTGCATCAATACAAAACCCAAGTCCTTTTAGGAACACGTCACTGAAGATCACAAAATCTCCATCCCCTGATGGAATAGTTAAAACTGGTGTGGTGACTAGTCGCTGTTTCAACTCCTGAAAGCTCTGCTCACAATCATCATTCCATTCAAACTTAGCATTCTTCCTAGTTAGGCATGTCAGAGGCCCTCATAGTCTAGAAAATCCTTTTACAAACCGGCGTTAATATCCCGCCAGTTTCAAGAAACTTCTGATCTCCTGAACATTCTTCGGCCTCACCCAATTCATCACTGCCTATATCTTGCTGGGATCTATAGAGATTCCATCCCTGGATATCACATGCCCAAGGAATGCAACTTTCTCTAACCAAAATTCACACTTCTTGAATTTGGTATTCAGTCTCCTTTCTTTGAGTATCTGAAGTACTAGCCTTAAATGTGTCTCGTGCTCCTCAAAACTCCTTGAATAGACTAGTATATCATCAATGAAACCCACTTTGAACTGGTCCAAGTACTGATGGAAGACTCCGTTCATCAGATCCATAAATACAACAGGAGCATTTGTCAGTACGAATGGCATGACCAAAAACTCATAGTGGCCATACCTGGTTTGGAACACTATCTTGGAGACATCCTTTGCCTTGACCTTCACTTGATGGTACCCAGAGCGTAGATCAATCTTTGAATAAACCCGTGTACCCTGGAACTGATCGAACAAGTCATCAATACAGGGAAGAGGATACTTGTTCTTAACAGTTACTTCAT